>NC_138300.1:91977500-92634166 GCF_965601325.2 Salmo salar | reverse complement strand
TGAGGAATCGATTCTGTTGGAGTCAACTCCCCACCAATACCATATGCAAGTATTTCCTTTGTAGAACCATAGTATTTATTATAGGCGTTAGTAGGATATCTTTTTTGTATGTACATCGCCACAACTGTTCCTGCATACTGCTCTGTAAACTCACCTCGGTCTCCAGAGCAAATAAAGTTTGTCTTGAATTTTGTTTTCTCAAGAGGGTATTGTGCTTTCACAAATACCTTATGCTGTCCTGGCTTGTTTCAGAGTCAGATGATATTGTGCTTGAACTTGTTTCTGGCTGAAAGCTTTCATCCAATGGGCCTACAGGTTCTGTACTACTAAAGCTGGTGTCTAGGTCATCAGCAGCAGCAGGATAAGTCGATAGAACACACAGTAGTCAGTGATTAGCCAACCTTTTACTACTTTGTCCCCATCAATACACATTCAAACAAGGAACTATATCCACCCACCCCCCTCATGTCCAAAGATCAGGCATACTAACCATCACAAACATTGCCCACCCCCAACAGACACCAGTCAGTCACACACCTAATGCCTCCTTTTCTTCAATTCTTCAATTTTGCATGAACAATCAACTAAGCCTCCATAATACAGAGAAAACTACAGTAGAAGGTGTAGCTTACTTTTAAACACAACAGCTATGACAACAAGACACGGACCATGTTCATGCCTAGCTCCAGTACATTTATTTTCTCATCTTGGAGTCATGGAAAGATTTAGCAAAGGTGACTTACACTAGTTCCTGGTGCTGAGCTTTATGTTGATGGGATCGGACTCAAAATAGAACAGCCTCTGCGGTAGTTGTTTAGCTAGCTGGCTAACTGTTAGATACGGTCCAGTAGGCTGATGTTGGCTGATCGAATGCCTTCCTTGGCCTTCCTCTTTGAAGTGAAGGGGAAAATCTGTGGAATAGCATCACTTTTCAACGTTTGACAACTTGGCAACCCCATCAGTTTCGAAATCCTCTTGCTGAAAGTGCTGGCTACAAACAGACATTTTTATATTTTTCCACATCAACTGGATCCACCAGAGCAGTACTACATCCTGATATCGCTATGAATTCTGGATAATGTGGTTTGCTTACATCCAGGAAATGTATGTATGGCCCGTTTCTACTGGTGAGATGCATTAATGCCTGTATTTGCATATAGGGATGATTTTATGACACATATGATATGTTAATACCATATTAATGGACATATAAAGTGACAAAGAGGAGTGGTGAAGTTTCCCTTTAATGAGCCACAAACAACAATACCGTACAGGGTTGAATTCAATTCGAATTGAAGGTAGTCAATTCAGGAAGTGATTTAAATTTAAAATTCAGAAATGTAAAAACTTTTGAAATAAATAGCTTCTACTTTTCAGTATATTGAGAAGTCATTGAAAATAAATGTCATTTTTTAATTATTGGATTGTAATTTTAGTTTACTTCTTTCCTTCAATTCGAATTGAGCCCAACCCTGACCCACTAGTGGTCAAAATGTTTTTGGGGCTCCAAAAATACTGTACGGTTCTGTGTTGTTGAATTTTGGTACCATTCCATGTACAGCAATTCTTTCCCCATCCACATCATTTTCCCACAATGCCCCATAAATTACAGTATGCTGCAGTAAAACATTACACAGTATTTTACTGTTGATAATGCCCCAAATGACTGTATAAATTACAGTTTTCCAATACAGTGCATACTGAGAATGCATCATCTAATGCACAATTGCGTTGTTTCCCACCATTCGTCCATTTTGGTAGCGCATCCCCTTATTAAATTATCAGCTGATTATCAAATGTTGTCAAACACACGTGGATCTGAAAAGACACTTCTCATCCTCAATAGCATGCAGCAAATTCTACTAGATGAGTATGACATCCAGACATTTAAAACATTCTATTTTTGCATACCCAAAATGCCTACTATTTTTAACGAAAGTACTGGTGTTGGGATACGCCCTAAGTATTTTTTTGTATCGAATGGCCAGAGGGAGGCAGTATCACAGATGTAGAAAGGAGATGGAGGAGAGGGGACATATAAGAGACGCATAGGAGAGGAGAAGTCGCTCTGGATCAGAGTTTCTGCTAAATGACTAAAATGTCAAATGTAAGAGAAGAGAGGAGAGTAGAGGAGAAGACTACATACTATATAGCTCAGACTCATAAATACACATCTCTAGGGTGTATTTATCTCCATTGTCACGACAGGCAGCCCCCACTTATTGAGAAACATGGCCTCGTCCCTTCATCTTCATTTATTTACCGGCTCTGTTCAACTCAACCACATGATTTAGACATCACAGCACGCACAATAGATCTGAAAACTGTCTGGAAAATAGCGTGTTATCATTAAATCGATCATAATATTTTACGATTTAAAAATGATATCCATATGCTATTATAGTTTTATATTTTTGTTCATGTAGCTAATGCCTTTGAAATGGTTGGTCTATTGTATTCAAATGGTGTCTTTTAACAGTAAGCAGATGTACTACTGGGGCGGCAGGTAGCCTAGTGGTTAGAGCCAGTAACCAAAAGGTTGCTGGATAGAATCCCTGAGCTGACAAGGTAACAATCTGTTGTTCTGCCCCTGAACAAGGCAGTTAACCCACTGTTCCTTGGTAGGCCGCCATTGAAAATAAGAATTTGTTCTTAACTGACTTGTCTAGTTAAATAAAGTTGAAATAAAAATGAACTACTAGCACCTATTTACACACCACTCCTGGTGTGTTTGACATGATTAGGTGATGGATACCTCCCCATGTTAAACATCTGCTGTACTTGTTATTATGACACGTCAGATCCCATTATTCCTTTGCTGAGAGGGGTTATTTATTGCTACCCTGAGCATAAATATTTGTGGTTAATCGAACATGAGCTGTATGGTCCTTAATCATGCTGTACACTGCCAATTTGGAAGAATAATATGTCCCAGTTGCTATCTAATTTTGCTTGGCAACAGACATACTCCTGTGGAATAGCCTGAGGCAGAGCGAGTCTTCTCTGCATTGCTCAATGTTCCCCGCTCAGTGTTTGTTTGAAGGTATTTCATCATATTGTTGCCTTGATTCAGCTCTGAAGGGATTTGTTAGTTGCACTCATGTGGGAGTGCATCCAGTACACACGTACATTGTTTAGCTGGGGCTGATAATGAAGATCAGGCAGGCAGAGTCCCACAGCTACACAGTGAGATACTACTAGTCACTAGTGACAGAGACAACCCTCATACACTGCTACATCACATACAGCAGTACTCAGACTCAGAAAGGAAAACATAAACAAAAAATGATGACATGGGTTCATAGATTTATATTGTACTTTGTTTTGAAATAAACAATTAAGTGCAAATGCAAATATTGTTACCATTCTTAAAATATTTGTTTGTTTGCAGATAATTTGCAAGCATTTACTGAATACTTTGTATGTTCTAAAATAGATTTGAGAATGAAATATTATGTTATGATTGATTTAAATTGGTACCAGTACTGCTGGGTGTTGGTTGAGTACCCGAACCAAGAGAAGTTCTGCTGCTGAACACTTATTCAAACCTCAAACTTTTCAAATTGACACTCACCATCTTTTCTTCTTCATTACAATATATTATATTTCACTTTAGTCTATTTGTTTGTTCCGTGAAAATAATATTTTATTTTTTGGACAGTTTGGTTTAATCCACAATAGACAGATATTTTTGGGTGAAATACGTCAGTATAATCACCACAGTGAGGGATGGACAGCCGCTCGAAAAAGGAAATCAATAGAGCTATCTATTTGTCGTTAACCAGGCCAGCATTATTTTTCTCAATTTTTCCTCTCCACTGTAGTTTTTTTTCTCCCACACAATATGACAGGTCCTCATTTTTCAGTAAAAGCATTATGTCTGCTATTTTGTAAAATTGCAAATGGCCTTTGTAAAATGCACTTTCTTTGCATAAGTTTCTCAGAATGGAGTGGGTTCTTTATCACCTGGGTCCACTGTGAGTGTGAAAGGAAGAGAGACATGGGGAGCTGTGGGGGACTGGTAGGGGGTTCCGACAGCGTTTTCTGGGGCTGGAGGACAGTCTTTGTAGGGCTGGGCGGCTGTCTTTGTGGGACTTTAATCTGGTTCCTCTCCGGTGCCGTGTCTTTGTGAGTGCCTGAGCCGGAGCGAGGAGAGGAGAGGAGAAGAGAGGCTTCGTCAGCTCTTCCTCACCCTGTCTCTTTGTGTCTCACCCCAACCTGAAAGGCCCTGTCTTGAAGTCGTGTCAGACCAGAAAACAAGAGTAAGTGACATGTGACAAGGACACAATGCTCGGACGAGCCAGCTAAAATAACTTTCCCCATCTGCTGTGGGCGATTTCTCTTCGGCAGGCTGCCTGCCATCGCAGGTGAGGGGCTGAGGGGTTGCTGAGATGGCATGGCGAGGTGGGGTGGGGTAGGCAGGCTGGCGGCATGGCTGGCAGGGCAGGGCAGGGTAGGGCAGACTGTCACGCAATGGCCATGTCACAGAGGCCGGCCTTGCATGAGAGCAGGTTATCTGCCTCATCACTTTCCCAGGGTGCACGTCGTCCAGCCAATACAGGACAAGAGTGTCAGCATGTAATGAAAGCTTTGATTCATGGAGGGTGACAGAAGAGGATGTTATAGAGCTCCTCTGGATATGATCCTGAGTGATGCTGACGGGGAAGCTTTAAGATGGGTGCCATAATTAAATGTCCTTGTGCCATCATTAACTTCTGGAGAAGAGATAGAGAAGAGGCAGGCTACTACACCTCTCTCCCACTCACAGAACACACACAGGCTAACATTAATAAGGTCTTTCCTGCCTCCATTCTCTATGAAATTAGTGGAACACCTGGAAAAATATGAAAGTAATTGTAGTACTAAATTGACAATATCCATTTATATGATCAGAAGTATTCTATTGTGAGATTTGCAATTATATATAATAACTATGAAAATGCAGATGCAATGATATCAGGTTTGAATAATGTGGCCCAGAATGAACATATATAATTTAATTCCTGAATTATTCAGATGTAATATAGTTGAATAAACTATGCTGACTAAGATGTTCATTGTCATAGTTGTGATTGTTTATTTAGCAGAAGAAGACAAAAAAATCACACTGCATAGAAGTAATATGGATTTGAAGAGGCAATATTATCTGTTTTTATTTTAGGGATCAAACTGCTGCTATTTAAAAGGAAATACACTATAGCATAATGCAATAGGAAGCTGAAATATAGAGCAGACTTTTATTCAGTTAAGACACGGCGATACAGAAAGGCAACACATCTATTGACAACAAAAACACTCTTTGTGATCAATACATTCTAGTTTGTGTTGATTACATGTGAACATTGAATTGGATTACTTTCATTAGAGATCTGGTGCTATTCTGCTGCTGTTAATGTTTGTGGGTGCTTTTATGTTGTTAGCCGTGATCATTAAGATTCCACAGATAACTAGCATGTGGATTTCAATGCCTCAGCATTATAGGATCCCAGACATCAAAGGAAGGTTCTTATTCTACTGTGTCTGCGGCAGAGGGGTGAAAAAATGAAAACTGTGCTAGAGAGGGAGTCAGTAAAATAAGGATGTCTGAGAGATGTGTGCTGTATAACCCACCTGTTCATATGCGATGTTATGATGCTTTGTAATGGGTCGAGGGCACCTCCTGCATAGTTAGCTTCCTGCTAAATTTGTGTCCTCTCTCTGATTAAGTGGCAGTCTCCTTAATGATGCTGTGGCTGACTGCAGGTTGGTTCACTTTAAAGATCAACTTCATTTCTCACCCCGTGGTCATTAAAGTCAGAGTCTGCGTAATTCAAATCAATTCACTGGTGATTTTTCACCTAGAGACAGACTAAAGACAACGCTGCCTGTCTTTGTGTGAGGTACCTACTTTCACTTTGTTTTCTTTTCTTTTTACAGCTAAGGTAACACCTTAAAATATTGATGAACATTTAAAGAATAATAAAAACAAAAAACAAAATTATATGTACTTGAATTCCAAATTTATACCATAAACATATTTGATCTATTATCATATTTTATAAGTCTTTCATTCCAGTTCTCTGCTGCCAATGACTGGAACGAACTGCAAAAATCACTGAAGCTGGAGACATATCTCCCTCACTAGCTTTAAGCACCAGCTGTCAGAGCAGCTCACAGATCACTGCACCTGTACATAGCCCATCTGTAAATAGCCCATCCAACTATCTCATCCCCATACTGTATTTATTTATTTATCTTGCTCCTTTGCACCCCAGTATCTCTACTTGCACATTCATCTTCTGCACATCTACCATTCCAGTGTTTAATGCTATATTGTAATTACTTTGCCACCATGGCCTATTTATTGCCTTACCTGCCTTATCTTACCTAATTTCAAATCAAATCAAATGTATTTATATAGCCCTTCTTACATCAGCTGATATCTCAAAGTGCTGTACAGAAACCCAGCCTAAAACTCCAAACAGCAAGCAATGCAGGTGTAGAAGCACGGTGGCTAGGAAAAACTCCCTAGAAAGGCCAAAACCTAGGAAGAAACCTAGAGAGGAACCAGGCTATGAAGGGTGGCCAGTCCTCTTCTGGCTGTGCCAGGTGGAGATTATAACAGCACATGGCCAAGATGTTCAAATGTTCATAAATGACCAGCATGGTCAAATAATAATAATCATAGTAGTTGTCGAGGGTGCAACAAGTCAGTAACACAAGAGTAAGTGTCAGTTGGCTTTTTCATAGCCGATCTTTGAGAGTATCTCTACCGCTCCTGCTGTCTCTAGAGAGTTGAAAACAGCAGGTCTGGGACAGGTAGCATGTCCGTTGAACAGGTCAGGGTTCCAGCAGGTCTGGGACAGCAGATCTGGGACAGGTAGCACGTCCGGTGAACAGGTCAGGGTTCCATAGCCGCAGGCAGAACATTTGCACACAATGTATATAGACTTTTTCTACTGTATTATTGACTATATGTATGTTTATTCCATGTGTAACTCTGTGTTGTTGTATGGGTCGAACTGCTTTGCTTTATCTTGGCCAGATCGCAGTTGTAAATGAGAACTTGTTCTCAACTAGCCTACCTGGTTAAATAAAGGTGAAATAAAAATAAGTGTAAAAACAAATCTGGTCGATATAGTTTTCTCCCTCAGCCAGAATTGTACCATCAAGTGTATGCCGTCACGTCTAAGTGAGCAGCTGTACAGAAAGTGTATTGACTATAAGAGTGAGAGAAACACGCTGTTACAGTATAGTGCTTGATTACAGAATCAAGGTCGACTCAGAAGACACATAGCAGCATTATCCTTTAATCCTGTGTTTTGGTTTCAAATAGACTTTTTTACCTAATCTTCACTAGTAAAATGACAAACATGAATACAGAGGTAGGTGTTTAAACTTGCATTACCTGCAGTATTCAGGTCAAAAGCTTATACTGACTTAAAGTGGCTCTATATTATATGAAAGAAGAACAGATGATCATGTGCTTGGCGCTCATAACATTTTGTTACGCTGATATTACAGAAGACTACCCAGCCTTCTGATGAAATTCCCTCAGGCTTGTGTTGGTTTGGAGGGCACAATATCTCACTTACAAGTATGTCTTCTTTGAGGCACACTCATTCCTTTGTTGTTAAGTTGCTGGACCGGCTTTCAATTATTATATGATACAAATGAAGATAGAAGTTAAATCACACATTTAACTCAGAAATAGCTCATATCAAGCCTGATATCTGTGGATTGTTCTGTATGTACAGCCCAGGCCTAGCTCAGCATGTCTGTCTCTCCGTGCTCTGGGCTGACGGAGCCCGAGGAAACTTAAAAGTGTTGTGAAAGACTAAAAGTGGGCCAGTGCGCTGACGCCTCCTGTTGACCTACCTTGTTCGTGGGGTCCAGGTACAGAGTAGTGACAGGCCTCCTCCTCTGCGGACCACATTACTAATGTGCAAGAGTGCAGGAGGAGCACACCCTGTGATGAATCAATCCACCGCACCCATGGCATCCTCATAAGTCAAGAGTACAAGTGTTCGGAGCGCACCGACTGAAAGTGCTACTGCTAGAACCCGCCGTCCTCCATGGAGAAACTCCAGCAAGGCCCAACAGAAGGGGGAAGACTAAGTGCTGTGTTCATCCATAGCCTGAAGATCTCCCTCCTTCTTAAAAGTTAGTCCCTCTGGTGGGTCACTGGTTTTATAGAGTGCTGTGAACTTTGGAAAAGTTACTTTCATGCTTGAGCAGAGTTCTTTTTAACAAACACAGAACATTGTTATTTTAAGGCTAAAACAGTTTTCTTCAGAGGTGTTCTGTACAGAGCAGTCACAGGAGCAGGCTTCCCTCATTATTCATCGTTGTGTATCCAGAGAGAAGGGCTTGGTGGATCAAGACAGAAAACCATTAGTGCACTTTCTAATTTACAAGCAGGGATACACATTTTGTTTCACTAAGGAGCTCATTGAATTTCTGTTTGAAACAGAAATATATAGAAACCATGTCTGTGAACATCCTTGTTTGTTGCACTTTTTTTTGTTCTTCCCTTCAAGTCAGAAGGTTAACTATTTTAGTTTACATGCCTACCTCCCCCAGAGTTGATGTTGCTCTATATTGGAGATGTTGGGGGAGTGTGTCGGTTTGACACTAGGTAATACATCACACACTCCAGGGGGTCTCCCTGGTATGCGCCTCAATAATGAAGTTAATTCGTTAACTTCCCCCGCAAAGGCCAAGTTCCCCTGCTGGCCTTTTCAACAGCCACCGCTACTCTTACAAGAGTCACCCCTCAACAACAACAAAATAAACATAATCATGCTTTTCCCCACGACAGCCTTAGCCGGTGCCTCTGCAGCACATGAAGAATAAGCAGGTCCATTACCAATCCCTCATGACTGGTTATGGACATAATTATCACAGGGAAAATGACCTGCTCTATTTGGTTTGTCGTGGAGGGGGTGCAGAGGGGTGCAGAGTGCCTAATCACCTTCCCCTCTGTCCTGCTGGAGATGGAAAGGCTGGTTTTGGGGAGTCTTGCCAGTTCATTAGAATTCACAGGGTTCCGCCTCCCCGCCTAGCCAGGCTAAGCCTCTTGCACGGCTGCAATGCCTCCTATAATCTCTCCTTCTCCCTCTTCTCATGCTGCCTCTCTCTCAAGCCTAATATGGCTTCCCCCTCTATCCCCACAGGCAGCTCTGTGCAAAAGGGACTCGGGACGCATGATTGTACAATTTGATGTGTATTCAGATTTGTTGGACGTGTTGTCAGTGCTATCGAATATGCTTCTACAGCTCAAAGGCAGCTTTATTTCCTTTGTCATGATCCTCATGAATTTACTGTGCATCTGAAGTGAGCACAATTCTGTTTAATTGATTTACTGATACATTTACTTTTTCTATTCTAATAGCAACCTCCTTGTAATCCATAATCAAATACCTTTCACAGAGATGAGTTATTGTTTTGACCCATCGTGATTAAATGAGGAGCCGATCCTATTCTGCATCTTGTAAACACATTTGGTCTCTTTCTCATATTACAAAATAAGAAATGCCCAAAGACAAAGGAATCATCCTGGCATCCCAGTTCTATTAAACTGAACAGAGCGATGACAACAACAACAACGTCAAACCACTACAAACTAGCTGCTGGGGGGCATCTGATGTTTTCAATTAGAGGAGTTTACTGCTTATCAAATTGTTTACTGCCAAATGTCTCCGTATTCTTTAATACCTGGAAGGGTCCTCATTTAATTTAGAGCAGACATGTACTTCCCTGTACAACATTAAAAAAAAATCTTGATCTTTTGACATTTCCATAGTTTATTTCCATCATGACGCACATCTTTTCAAGTCTACTGAACTCTCTTCTGTGGTAGATGTCGTAACTCTTCTCTTATCATCCTTATTTAACAAATAAGAGCTTTGTGTTGTGAAATCTAAATCAAATTCATGTAATTGACTTAAATATATGGAATGTTTGATTGTTCTCAGAGATTGGATGAGCATGGAGACAAAATAGCATTTTGTAGCTATACTTTATAAATGATGGTGATAGTACATTTTACATTTGAGTCATTTACATTTGAGTCATTTAACAGACATTCTTAGTAGACCTAGTACCAGAGGTTGTAGTCCTGTTTTATTCACCCACATTATAGTAAATAGACTGTAGTGACTATGTGTATACAGTTATAATGTCAGTAATGGCTGTGGCATAGACCTAACCTAATGCACCTCCCCCTGCAGTTGTAGTAATGGTGGACCAGCTCTTACATGTCATTTTACTGAGGCTTTTGTCTTTCGTCTGTGTGGCCTTACTGCTCTATAAATATGGGGTGGCTTTGTGAGCTGGGCTGAGGCTGATGCTGGGCTGGCCTGGGGCGCCACATATGGAGAGCATTGTACAGTCACTAATGGAGAGTCCACTGATCACACTGTCACTGTGTGTCAGTCAGTCAGCAGCCCACCACCACCACTCTCCTCTACATCCACCTGCCTCAATCCACACCGCACAGCCCACCATGCTCAATGGAAAATCCATTACCAATAATGTTTCCACAGCATTTTCTCTAGGTATACATTATACCGTGACACTCCTCCACAGGCATGGCGGCATAGATGTATGTTTCTAAACTCTCCAAACCCCTCTTTAAATGCTCTGCTCCCACCCCACTGAAAGAACCCCAATAGTCTCCTATTTTCCCTGAAATAGATATTCCCTTTGTTGTCTGTGTGATTTATTGAAGTCTTCCCCACAAGTGGAAGCCGCAGGAAATTGCCTGAAATGGCTCTAAATTGGTTTATGATTGTCTCGTATGGGTCGGTGCTGTTATGGTTTGATATTATGCCCTCCTCTGCTTGGAATTTATATTAAATTGATCTGTATTGTTTTCATTGGGTGTTTGTTGGATCTTGTTAATTCTACTTCAGCTGGGGGCTGGCAATACACACACACATACCCCTCCACATTGTCCATGTCGCTGTACGGATTATTCACCATTCGTCGTTGTATCTGTATCTCTGATATGTGTTGCAATCCTGGGAGACAGAGGATGGTGAGCACTTAGTCCCTATGCTCTCTATGCTCTGTGGTGTGGAGCATTGGGGCAGTGGCATGGACCTGTAGCAGTTAACATGGGTCAGCTGCATCCCAAGTCAGCCAACCTAGCCAGGCAGTGAGGGAAGGCGTGGGATGTGGGATGGCTACTGACAGACTGCTAATGAGGCCATTATCGGCTCTTGTCCTCTCCTCCAGGGCACCAGTGGAGGCTCTGAGTCTCCTCTCAATTGAATTCCATCCCACAGGGCTTGTTTACAATAAATACATTTGCTAGAATTAATCACAGAGGAGCGCAAGACACTTGACTGGGCTGGTGTTTATGCAGAGAGGCAGTGAGTATGGACCCACTGCAGTCCGGCTCAGCCCAGGTCAGCTCTTGACTGCTCTGAACTGCAGCTAGAGCTGGTTCTCTGTGGAAAGACTGACACTGGCTCTGCACACACATCAAGGAGTCATTGCTAATTCTTACCCCTCTGATTTGGGATAAGTTCAGTAAACACATATGCAAGAAATGATGGGTACTAGTCCATCTCCAGATGGAACTGAATAGAGATCAAAGAGTCACATCACCTGGGATATTTATTGACTATAACCATGGAGGGTATTCAATGTCATAACGTGAAGAGGTGGTATAACACACAAAAGACAGGGTAAACCAATGATATCAGTGTACCATTGCATAGTTCATGGATTACAGACATATAATTGATCTTACATTACATCACCACATTCATATAGCGACATTAACTCTCAGTTGTTTTGTGATTTAGGCAATGTGATAATGAGTTCAGCAACACCTCAGTATTGACATACTGTCATTGTGAATGGGCTGTAGTCAGGGGAGCGTTCCATCATTGTGCATACAGAGGAAGTGGCATTTCTGGCAGCAGCTGTCCTCAGAAACACCAGGTATTTCCTGACTTGTAGCTGTAAGTCAGCTGGTCCAGTATGTCTGCTCTTCTCACTGTGCCTAGGATGCTGAAGCTTTATCCAGAAGAAAACCAGCATTGAGACAGATTATTACACTATAGAGTGACACTCTCAGGATGAATTGTGGCTTGTATGCTTTGTCAGTCAAATCAAATCAAATATTATGTGTTACATGCTTTGTAAACAACAGTTGTAGACTGGTGAAATGCTGACTTATGGGCCTTCACCAACAATGCAGAGAGAAGGAAAATAGAGACGTAATAGAAAAGTAGTAAAGATAACTAGGCTATATTCACGGGGTACCAGTACAGAGTCGATGTGCAGGGGTACAAGATAATTGAGATAGATATGCACACATAACTAGGAATAAAGTAACTAGGCAACAGTATAGATAGTAAACAGTAGCAGTAGCATACATGATGAGTAAAAAAGGTTTGTGCAAAAAGCGTCAATGCAGATCGTCCGGGTAGCTATTTGGTTAACTATTTAACTAACTACAGTGCCCTCCGTAATTATTGGGACAGTGAAACATGTTGTCTTCTTTTGGCTCTATACTTCAACAGTTTGAATTTGAAATCAAACGTTGACTCTGAGGGTATTTGCATCCATATCGGGTGGACCGTTTAGAAATTACAACACTTTTTGTACATAGCCTCCTCATTTTAGGGGCGCAAAAGTTTTGGTACAAATTCACTTATACGTATGTGTATTAAAACAATAAAAAGTTAGGTATTTGATCTCAAATTCACAGCACACACTGACTACATCAAGCTTATGACTCTAAACATTTATTGGATGCATTTTCTGTTTGTTTTGGTTGTTTCAGAATTTTGTGCCCAATAGAAATGAATGGTAAATAATGTATTGCGTAATTTTGGAGTCACTTTTATTGTAAATAAGAATAGAATGTGTTTCTAAACCCTTCTACACGAATGTGGATGCTACAATGATTACAGATAATCCTGAATGAATTGTTAATAAGGATGAGTGAGAAAGTTACAAACGCAAAAATATCATACCTCTCTTCCAAATGCTAACCTCCCTGTTATTGTAATGGTGAGAGGTTAGCAAGTCTTGGGGGTATGATATAAAATGCTAACCTCCCTGTTATTGTAATGGTGAGAGGTTAGCATGTCTTGGGGGTATGATATAAAATGCTAACCTCCCTGTTATTGTAATGGTGAGAGGTTAGCATGTCTTGGGGGTATGATATAAAATGCTAACCTCCCTGTTATTGTAATGGTGAGAGGTTAGCATGTCTTGGGGGTATGATATAAAATGCTAACCTCCCTGTTATTGTAATGATGCGAGGTTAGCATGTCTTGGGGGTATGATATTTGTGCGTCTAACTTTCTCAATCATCATTATTCACGATTCATTCAGGATTACCCGTAATCATGGTAGAATCCACATTCATGTACAGTACATCACACTGCTTAGTAGCTAATGAGGCGATGCAAGCGGGACACAGAGGAGTACGTTTCACACATCCCCATGTGCTACATTCACCTCTCAAACTGACTCAACAGCGACCCCAGCATTGAGCTGAGCACAACTGTAGATCTGAGTCACTAGGCACCACTGTAAAAGATGTCACGCTGCTTGCTTAGCGAATACCACTTTCTCCCGATTCAGCCCATACCTGGCGCAAACTCGGGACCTCTGCCTCGCAAACACACGTCACCGCCCTCCTCAAGTGTCTTAGCCGATCGTGCCACCTCAATAGGTAGCTAATGAGGCGACGCAAGCGGGACACTTAAGGCTGAGAGAAAGTTTCACACATCCCCATGTGCTACATACAGAGTATAGAGCCAAAATAATAAAACGTGCTTCACAGTCTTATGGCTTGGGGGTAGAATCTAGTCAGGGTCCTGTTGGTTCCAGGCTTGGTGCATCGGTGTCGCTTGCCGTGCGGTAGCAGAGAGAACAGTCTAAGACTTGGGTGGTTGGAGTCTGACAATTTTTAAGGCCTTCCTCTGACATTGCCTGGTATAGAGGTCCTGGATGGCAGGGAGCTGAACTCCAGTGATGTACTTGGCTGTACAAACTACCCTCTGCAGCGCCTTGTGGTCAGATGCCAAGCAGTTGCCATACAAGACAGTAATGCAGCCAGTCAAGGTGCTCTTAATGGTACAACTGTATAACTTTTTGAGGATCTGAGGGCCAATGACAAATCTTTTCTGCCTCCTGAGAAGGAAGAGGTGTTGTCGTGTCCTCTTCAAGACTGTGTTGGTGTGTGTGGACCATGATAGATTCTTAGTGATGTGGACACCGAGGAACTCGAAGCTCTCGACCTGCTCCGCTACAGCCCTGTCGATGTGAATGGGGGCGGGTTCGACCCTCCGTTTCCTATAGTCCACGATCAGCTCCTTTGTCTTGCTGACAATGAGGTAGAGGGTATTGTCCTGGCACCACACTGCCAGGTCTCTGACTTCTACAGTTGAAGTCGGAAGTTTACATACACTTAGGTTGGAGTCATTAAAACTCGTTTTTCAACCACTCCACACATTTCTTGTTAACAAACTTGGCAAGTTGGTTAGGAGATCTACTTTGTGCATGACACAAGTAATTTTACAACAATTGTTTACAGACAGATTATTTCACTTATAATTCACGGTATCACAATCCAGTGTTTCAGAAGTTTACATACACTAAGTTGACTGTGCCTTTAACAGCTTGGAAAATGTATGGCTTTAGAAGCTTCTGATGATCTTAGGCTTGTGTGTGGCTGCTCGGCCATGGATACCCATTTCATGAAGCTCCTGACAAACAGTTATTGTGCTGAAGATGCTTCCAGAGGCAGTTTGGAAGTCGGTAGTGAGTGTTGCAACTGAGGACAGATGATTTTTACGCCCTACAGCGGTCCCATTCTGTGAGCTTGTGTTGCTAACCCTTCACGGCTGAGCAGTTGTTGCTCCTAGATGTTTCCACTTCACAATAACAGCACTTAAAGTTGACGGGGGCAGCTCTAGCAGGGCAGAAATTTGACGAACTGACTTGTTGGAAAGGTGGCCTCCTATGATGGTGCCACATTAATAGTCACTGAGCTCTTCAGTACAGGACATTCTTCTGCCAATGTTTGTCTATGGAGATTGCACGGCGGTGTGCTTGATTGTATATACCTGTCAGCAACAGGTGTTTCTGAAATAGACGAATCTACTAATTTAGCGTACATGCCTTTTTCAAGGGTTTGTAAAATAAATGTTATAACTATTTGGTTTTAATATCACTTCTTGAAGAGCATAGTCAGACCTATACATTTTCAATTATTCCACATTTAGCTCTATCATCATTACTGCAAGTAACTGCATGCTTTTCATGATCAGTAAACAGCAGTTGAACATTTCATTTCAGATATGTGAGGGTAGGCTATCTATTTGGCATGTAGCTAGCTAGCTAACAATGTGTCATTTGGTTTGCTTCATCAGAGATTAGGCTTTTGGAAAGTTGGACTTCTGTCATCACCACTATAAATGGCAAGCAAATCAAACAATATTAAAACATATATATATATATATATATATATATACATATATACACACACATACATCTATATCTATATATATATCCATCTAGTTGATCCCCTGATAGTTAGCTTGTTAACTAGCTATATTGACGTGACCTGTTATTAGCTAGCTAGCCAATGTGATGTGATCAAACAATGTAGCCTATCATGTCTGTCAGCAGCATTCGGGATTAAACAGTCTCAAACACAATGTTGAAAAGGGGATAATATTAGCTAAGTTCGCTAGGTAGGCCTACGTTGGTTGGAGAAAAAAAGTACATTAGGTCCACTTACCACTATGTTTAGCCAACTGTACAAAATGTATACCGGTAGCTCGTAAATTAAACATTATCAGCTAACAGTACATCGGCAAATGTGCCCTTCTGCAGCTGTCACGTCGGTATTAATAATTCGGGAGACAGACTCAGGAATGCGTAATATGGGTTTTTATTGCACCCAAATGACGTGTTAAGGCACAGGGACGAAGACCAAACAAACACGTAACAAAACACAGGGTAGAAACCCAAAACAGAATAAATAACACACGCACACAATGATTAACACATTGGACGAGACCCGTAATCATCTACGCTATCCACAATGGCACGAAAGCCAAAACACACAGCACAGGTACTCACGCGCACCAACAGACATTGTAACAATAATTGACAGCCCAATGGAAACCAAAGGGCCCACTTACACAAGTACTAATAAGTGGGAATAGGGGATAGGTGTGCGTAATGAAAGTTCCGGAGGGATCCGTGACAGCTGCTTGACAGGCAGAGCCAACAAAGGATGGGAAATTAACCTAAACCACACATACTTGTCAGATATACTTCACTTTTATTTTATATCACTCAAATATCCAATTAATGGTGACCAATATTGAGAGATATCATGAGGCTACCCTCACAAATGTGGAATTACAGTACACGATCAATTGATATTTACTGATCCTGAAAGCATGCAGTTATTTGCTGTATAACTCTGATGATAGAGCTAAATGGGATACCTAGTCAGTTGTGTAACTGAATGCATCTTCCACATTTAACCCAACCCCTCTGAATCAGAGAGGTGTGGAGGGCTGCCATAATCGACATCCACGGAATAGTGAGTTAACTGCCTTGTTCAGAACAACAGATTTTTACCTTGTCAGCTCAGGGATTCGATCCAGCAACCTTTCAGTTACTGGCCCAGCGCTCTAACCACTAGGCTACCTGCTGCCACTGTGCAAATGTGCTCAATTATTTTGCATGGAATAATCAGACATTTGTAGTTGTGAGTATGCTCTTCGAGAGGTGATAATATTACAACCAAATAGGGTCTTATCGTCGATGTTGATCAGGCCTACCACCGTGGTGTTGTCAGCAAACTTAATGATGGTGTTGTAGTCATGTGCGGCCACAATGTTGTGGGTGAACAGGGAGTACAGGAGAGGACTAAGCATGCACCCCTGAGGGGCCCCCATGTGGAAGGCCAACAAAGGCGGATGGGTTTTTGCCTACCCTCACCACCTGGGGGTGGCCCATCAGGAAGTCCCGGATCCAATTGTGGAGAGAGGAGTTCAGTCCCAGGGTCCTTAGCTTAGTGATGAGCTTGGAGGGCACTATGGTGTTAAATGCTGAGCTGAAGTCAATGCACAGCATTCTCACATAGGTGTTCCTCTTGTCCAGGTGGGAGAGTACAGTGTGGTGTGCAATAGAGATCACATCATCTGTGGATCTGTTGGGGTGGTATGCAAATTGGAGTGGGTCCAGGGTGTCTGGGATGATGGTGTTGATGTGAGCCATAACAAGCCTTACAAAGCATTTCATGGCTACAAATGTGAGTGCTACGGGGCGATAGTCATTTAGACAGGTTACCTTGGCATTCTTGGGCACAGGGACTATGGTGGTCTGCTTGAAACATGTAGATATTACATGCTTGGTCAGGGAGAGGTTGAAAATGTCTGTGAAGACACTTGCCAACTGGTCAGTGCATGCTCTGAGTATGCATCCTGGTAATCAGTCTGGCCCTACGGCCTTGTGAATGTTAACCTGTTGGGGCTAGGGGGCAGTATTTTCACGGCTGGATAAAAAAAATGTACCCGATTTAATCTGGTTACTAATCCTACCCAGTAACTAGAATATGCATATACTTATTATATATGGATAGAAAAAACCCTAAAGTTTCTAAAACTGTTTGAATGGTGTCTGTGAGTATAACAGAACTCATTTGGCAGGCAAAACCCTGAGACATTTTCTGACAGGAAGTGGATACCTGATGTGTTGAATTACCTTTAAGCCTATGCCATTGAAACACACAGGGGTTGATTAATGTTTTGGCACTTCCTATTGCTTCCACTAGATGTCACCAGCCTTTACAAAGTGTTTTGAGTCTTTTACTGTGAGATCTGACCGAACAAGAGCCATGGAACGGTGATGGCCGATTAGACTCTGGCGCGCGAGTTCATGTTGGGTACCCTCGTTCCAATACGTTATAAAAGAGGATGCATTCGTCCACCTTGAATATTATTCATGTTCTGGTTAAAAAAGGCCCTAATGATTTATGCTATACAACGTTTGACATGTTTGAACGAACGTAAATATATTTTTTCCCCTCGTTCATGAAGTGAAGTCCGGCGGGCTTAGATCATGTGCTAACAAGACGGAGATTTTTGGACATAAATGATGAGCTTTTTTGAACAAAACTACATTCGTTATGGACCTGTGATACCTGGAAGTGACATCTGATGAAGAGAATCAAAGGTAATGGATTATTTACATAGTATTTTCGATTTTAGATCTCCCCAACATGGCGGCTAGTCTGTATCGCAACGCGTATTTTTCTGGGCGCAGTGCTCAGATTATTGCAAAGTGTGATTTCCCAGTAAGGTTATTTTTAAATCTGGCAAGTTGATTGCGTTCAAGAGATGTAAATCTATAATTCTTTAAATGACAATATAATATTTTACCAATGTTTTCTAATTTTAATTATTTAATTTGTGGTGCTGACTTGACTGCCGGTTATTGGAGGGAAACGATTTCCTCAACATCAATGCCATAGTAAAACGCTGTTTTTGGATATAAATATGAACTTGATAGAACTAAAAATGCATGCATTGTCTAACATAATGTCCTAGGAGTGTCATCTGATGGCGATTGTAAAAGGTTAGTGCATCATTTTAGCTGGTTTTATGGTTTTGGTGACCCTGTCTTTGAATTGACAAAACATTACACACAGCTATTGTCAATGTACTCTCCTAACATAATCTAACTTTATGCTTTCGCCATAAAACCTTTTTGAAATCGGACAACGTGGTTAGATTAAGGAGATGTTTATCTTTCAAAGGGTGTAAGATAGTTGTATGTTTGAAAAATTTGAATTTTGACATTTATTTGGTTTCAAATTTGCCGCTCTTGAAATGCACCTGCTGTTGATGGAGTGCACCACGGGGGGGGGACGCTAGCGTCCCACCTAGCCCATAGAGGTTAACCTGTTTAAAGGTCATACTCACATCGGGTACGGAGAGAGTGATCACACAGTCATCTGAAACAGCTCGTGCTCTCATGCATGGTTCAGTGTTGCTTGCCTTGAAGCGAGCATAGAAGGCATTTAGCTTGTCTGGTCTTTATTGTGTCAATGATGGCCGGTGGGTGCTTTCACACATTGTCCTCAACCAAGGTTTTACAAAAGTCATACAGATTCACGTACAGTAAACATACACCCACCACAGACACAATGCACACAAACAAACTCGACTCTATCCTTCCCACTCTCGCTTTCACACACAGACAGTGTAGTGTAGTGTAGATGTTCCTTTCCTCAGAGATAAGCAGTCTTTAGACTAAACTGTTGTTATCTGCAGTCATCTGAAAGTTTGGGAAGAAAGTGCAAAGCAGAGTGCAGCCAGGAGAGAGTGTATGTGAGGTCACAGTGGGGCCTGGCCGCCCTGGGGCCAAAGCCATGCTGTTTTATAAACAAGGACCTAACAACAACAGCAGTGAGATGGCCCCTGGTTTTAGACTTACTGATACTGTAGCAACTAGTAGCACACGGCCAAGGCAACCACACAACAGTGTTTTCTGTGCTGAAAGTGACAGTTTAATCTGGCTCTGCGTGGGCTAGCAGAATGACTTATATAGAGAGCAACACAGGGTATTGTGGTTATCCAGCCTGAGAGACACTAGGTTTCAGTGTGACGGGGGAATTAAATGTGTTTACCACCTCATCACGTTCACTCGTTTGTAACCATGACACGCTTCATTTGATGATATCTGCAGCTGAATTCTATTTTGTTCATTAGATTGTGTGCAGTGACAGACCCGTGTTGACATAACATGAGCTAATGTGTTTATAGTTTCTCTAATGGATCATGTAGAGGTCGTAATGAAACACGTTCATTTGCTAGATTTATGGGGTCATGGGCAGGAGGTTCATTTGCATACTTGATGTATCATAGGTCGTGATCCCTACTGTATACATAGTATACCCTTCCTGCAGCAGTACCAATAGGACAAGTTGGCTGTAGACATATACACATGGTGGAATATGGAACATTAGAGGGATGTTTGCCAAATAATAACTGGGCATGTCAAAAATTGCAAATTAATTTGGTAAAACTGCCAGTCCAAACTATTAGCATGAAAGATGTCGAAATAATGCAATGAAGTATTTTGAATATTTCTTGAGAAGGGATGATATGGAAATTCAAAATGAACCCGGTTATTGGCCAGAGCCGGATGGCGCTATGAACAGAATATTGGGTCAGAGAGTGCCAGCTGGTAAGGGGTCTGAACAGATTATCATAGGAGCGAGAGAGAGAGAGTGAGAGAGAGAGGGCAAGAGAGAGAGAGAGAGAGAGAGGGTGAGAGAAAACAATAGAGAGAAACTCACCCGTCAGTCACTGTGGGGTGGAGGGGATCAGCCAAACCCTTTCGTCACTATCTCCCCTTTCTCACCTGCCAGAGCTTGCGTGTGTGAGCCGTGGGAGAGAGGGAGAGGAGGTGAGAGGTGGTGTGAGTCCTGTGGAGAGGTCAGGGGATGGGCTGAACCTCCACTCATCCGTCCTCCACTCGTCCGTCTGGGCTCTGTAAGGCCCCACCGCTGCGCTGCAGGTAGACATCTGGAGGCAGAATGAGTAGTACCATCTAGAGAAGATGAACAGAGGACTTCTGTTATCACTGAGCCACAGGGAATTAGACAGCCTCTCTCTAGATTATCTCCCTTTTGCTCTCTGTTTTCTATATTATCTCCTTCCCTCATTCTCATTGAATGTATTTGTCTACTTATTTTATTTATCTTCCCTTTTCTCTCTATTCCAGTCTCTCCTGAACTTTTTCCTTCTCATTCCTTAGTTTTCCTATTTTCTTTACATTATGAAAGCAAAAAAGGGAATGGAATTTTTGTTTCTGGCAGAGAAACTGTTATGACTTTATCCTGGCACTAAACGATAAGCAAGACAAGATAGTGAAAGTGTGCTGTGTCTAGCGAGCCCTCAGACAAGCCTTAGCACTGCAAACAGCGCCTGAGCTCTCAGCGCCCCCACTGGCTGCCTGCTGTGCCAATCAAAGGCAGGGGGTGGGAACAGGCGGACATGAGTGCTGATGTCACAGTCACATGGATTCTCGTGTGTTCATGCTCGGAGGCTGAGAGACAGAGCTGTGCTGGCCAGCTGCTGCTGAGACAGCAGTGGAGGGCTTTGCGCTGGTGATAGTGCTCTCTTATGGACTCGGAGCTTAATGATGTATTTTGTGATTTCAGCTATGAAAGGTAAGAGCAGAATGCATGCATGCTGTTTCCACGGTGCAATAGGCAGCTAGAGTAACAAGTAGGGAAGTGAAGCTTCTCTCTATTCACTGCCTGCCAACTCTCCATTTCAGTCGCCTGCAAAGAGAGAGAGAGAGAGACTGCCTCAGAATTTTGTTTATTACCAGGGAATTAAGCTGTGGAAATATCAACAACAACAAAAAAAAATTCTGGGAGGAAATCAAGTTAGAAATTCAAAACAGATGATAAGATGTGTGTGTTGGGATGTTTCTCTAAAGTGAATAGGACTGTTACTCTCATGGTATCTGTTATGTGTGCTTTCTCTGTGTTGGTGTGTGTTTAATAAATTAGAGTCAGTGTGGTCATACTATAGCACTGATCTCTTTCTGATGAGAAATACAGCCCTCCAGCTCTTGCGACAATTCCAAGTTTTGAAGGGTAGACATACGGGGGTGGACGAGGGGAGGGGACGGCTGGGATGGGGGTTTCACGGGTCCCTTTAGCAGTTCTTTCTCCTGGGCTATTAATTCTGTTCCATTCCAGAGGACGTGTTTGTCTGTTCAGAGGGGAGAGTTGCGTGGCAGACTGGTAGTGTTGAACGTGGCTTGCAGACGGGGCGACAAGGCACTGGCTGGCGCAATTGGCAGACTAGGATTCTTTGAGTTGATACTGCTGTGTTTCTTGTGTTCCACTGACCTATTTTTTGGTAGTTGGGCATGGCCATGGGAGCAAGGCTGGGTCCTCCTCCCAGTCTCAGTGTCGTGATCCTGCATGCTTAATCCCAGTTCTTCCACCCCCACCATCATACAGTCACACGCACACTCACACATGCATGCGCAAATACACATGCAGGCACACACACCATCACCAACCCCTTGTGGGCCACGAACAATGCATTCACATCCATTCGCACACACACACACACACACACACACACACACACACACACACACACACACACACACACACACACACACACACACACACACACACACACACACACACACACACACACACACACACACACACACACACACACACACTCTCACACACACACACACACACACATTCTTGCATATACACATATGCATACCCAAGCATTACGTGCTCTTACACACACACACACACACACACACACACACACACACACACACACACACACACACACACACACACAGAAAATAGTCACTGTGAAACTCAGGCAGCTGTCATTGTGTGTTAGATGCTACAGTACATCCTCACCAATCACTGCATTTCTAATACATATATTGTGTGGAAACATTTTTGCATTTTCCACTACATTCTTTTTTTATTTTTTTATTTACACTGAGACTTGAAAATTCTGAGAATATGATCTTGACCACCTCTGTACCGAGAGGGACAGTTGTGTGAAGTTTTGAACGCGCACTTGATCACAATGTGTGAAATTCCTGTGATAGAGTGAGATTACGTAGTTGACAGAGATGTGTGAGATTACGTAGTTGACAGAGATGTGTGAAATTCCTGTGATAGAGTGAGATTACGTAGTTGACAGAGATGTGTGAAATTCCTGTGATAGAGTGAGATTACGTAGTTGACAGAGATGTGTGAAATTCCTGTGATAGAGTGAGATTACGTAGTTGACAGAGATGTGTGAAATTCCTGTAATAGAGTGAGATTACCTAGTTGACAGAGATGTGTGAAATTCCTGTAATAGAGTGAGATTACGTAGTTGACAGAGATGTGTGAAATTCCTGTAATAGAGTGAGATTACCTAGTTGACAGAGATGTGTGAAATTGTGGGAGAATGACATTTTGTGACACTGAGGCAGATTTGAAAGATCAGCCCTTTAACCCAATGCCCTTTTATATAAACTTATTTGGAATATGGAAAATGTAGAAATATATTTATTTATTGGTGTGGCTGTGCAAAATCAAATACATTTTTTCCCTTTCCCGTTTTTATTCCAGATGCAATTTCCGTTATTTTTCAAGATGTATTTATTTCTGTATAAGGGCATGTCTGCCTTGAATCAAGATGTATTTATTTCTGTATAAGGGCATGTCTGCCTTGAATCAAGATGTATTTATTTCTGTATAAGGGCAAGTCTGCCTTGAATCAAGATGTATTTATTACAGTGTAAGGGTAGGTCTGCATTCAATCAATATGTATTTATTACTGTGTAAGGGCAGGTCTGCATTCAATCAATATGTATTTATTACTGTATAAGGGCAGGTCTGCATTGCATCAATATGTATTTATTACAGTGTAAGGGCAGGTCTGCATTGCATCAATATGTATTTATTACAGTGTAAGGGCAGGTCTGCATTCAGTCAAGATGTATTTATTACAGTGTAAGGGCAGGTCTGCATTCAGTCAAGATGTATTTATTACTGTGTAAGGGCAGGTCTGCATTGAATCCATAAACCAATAGTGTCATTATTCAGTTAAATCTTATCACAATACATCACTGAGTTGGAATAGGTTTTTGAGGATTTGAAGCCTTTCCAAGTAGATACTTATTTGATTGTTACATCATGATGAAAGTGGTCATTTTAGGCCCTTTTTAGACCTATACATGCCTCCTGTAAGACCCTATGATCTGTGAACAATATGGTACAGACAACATCTTGGTGTCATCATACTCTTATACTGTGGAGTATGTCTATATTCTGAAATACAATTTAAATCATTAAAAATATGATTTCATATCCTTCATACCCTTTTTGATTTTCCATTTGACATGATGTTTGGAACAATATACTCTTCAAACACATCGCATTTCCAGAGTGGGCTCTCTGCTACGTTTGAAGAAATGATCCATTTTATACATTGATCATTAACCAATCACAGCCCTCCTGTAAGATTGCACATTCAGCAAATCAACAGCAGAGGGAGTTCCCTTTGAATCAATTTTCCTATGAACTGTGTTGGTGGCGCTCATGAAACTGATCATAACTTTAAAAGATGCAGAGAGCCTGCTCTGAAAATGTGATGTACTTACAGAGTATATTGTTTAAAACAATATGTCTAAAAATGAACAACATCCAAAAGGGTACTTTTGATATATTCATATTAATAGTTTTAATGTGGAATACATTCATGTGTAAAATGTTATTTCACAATGTAGCGATACTCCATATTTTAGAGAACAGTATTAGGAGTTTAATGACACCAAGATGTTGTCTGTACGGTTCACAGATCATAGGGTCTTACAGGAGGTATGTATAGGACACTTTCATAGAGATTTAAAAAAAAAATGGTTTGTGTTGCAAATGTAAAAAGCACATCAAACATCCTTCCTCCTAATGAGGTTTCTATGTGACAATTGCCAGAACAATCTGAGATAGAGAAAATATTTCCAGGCCATGCTGGCATGTAATCACCCAGAGGAGTTGTGTATTGATATGTATTTTTACAAGAGATTGTGTTTTATATGTCGCTACTTTTCAACAGAGCTATGGTCTCTTTCTCTCTCTCTCTCTCTCTCTCTCTCTCTCTCTCTCTCTCTCTCTCTCTCTCTCTCTCCCCCCCCCCCACTCTCTCTCTCACTCTTTCTCTTTCCAGTCGCACAGCCACACCACTGCCTCACAAGTACCTAATTACCTGTAATGGAAACATCCCTCTCATTACCCCATGCAAATTAGCCAGCCTACTCAGCACAATTAAGATGAAAATTCTAAATATTAATTACATAATTAAAGAAAGACGTTTGATGTACCAAAAGACAGAAAAAAATAAAGTGTGTTTCATCTACATTATAATTAACCTGTCATCAAGATATGAATATGAAGCTTCTGTTTTGCATACAGACAGTGCATAACTATGTGATTTACCACGAGTGTCTACTAGACTGTAAACATTGTTCAGGGGATGGAGAAAACGTAAAGCTAAATTCCGTGTTAATAAGGCAGTAAATATTTGCTGTAGCTTTGGTGCTCTTTGTCTCTTCCTATCCGCAAGCGGGTGAAGTGCTCTGGACTACCGCCGCGTGCTGCAGGGTTCCAACATCACAGCAGAGGTTAACAAGATTGGCTATTATCCAGTTAGGGACTGAGAACACGGAAAGCCAGTCAAAAATCAAAACAGATTCAGGTGAAGGCAAATTTTTGCCCACAAGTGAGGGTTGAAAATAAGAGTGACCAGGTAGGAATGATGTTTCTTATAAAGTCCCGTTTTTTATTCATATCAGATCAACAAGCATTTACATAATATTGTCTGAATAGCCTCACCACGACAAGAGAGACTGATCATCATTTTTTTTTACCTAATTCTAAAAATGTGTTATAATCAAAATAATAATTTTCTCAAAACATAATCTCCTTTTATAGTATAATGTCTTTTTATAGTATAATTTACCTCATTGGTTTTAATGTTATTATATTAAATCGCCTATGTGTTTATGAAAAATATTTAGAGTTCGTTTTCGTATTCTCAGAGCCCATCCAGCCATCCATTATTACTAATGGCAATGTAAGAGTAGTTAGTAAGCTAACAGCCGTCTCTTAGAGAGAAATTTGGTGTGTTTAGGAGCCATGTATGCTCAGATCTCTCCCTGCACAATGCCTTGGGTGAGGACGCGGAGTGGCATTTCCACAGGTTATTAAAGAGTGTGAGGTGTGCCGCTGTCTGGAACGCGCTGTGAGACCGACCGACTGACTGACGCACTTCCTGGCTGGACGGACTGGTTAATGAGATATTGATTGCCCATTGAGAGCATGGATTTTTTATTTAGCTCCATAGAGGCTCTGAGGACAGGGACGTGCAGTTTGGAGTGATAGAGGAGACTGCAGGAAGGAGATTGAGCCTAACACAGGGCAGAACCCAGCAGTGATACTCCTACCCTGTACCCTGCCGTGTGCTATGGCTGTGGCTATGGCTACACTGTGCCATGATATGCCCAGGCCTCCACTCTAGCACTTGAGGATGCCTGACAGCTTGGAAATGCACCTGGTTGCTAGTCACACCTCACACTCCTGACAGATTAACTCACTCACTAACGTGAGGTTATATCAGATCACACTCTCCTGCCTTATTTTTAATCAAGGTGTGGTCTCATACAAACACAGTGGCTCATGAAGTCGATAACTCAGGATATACTGTAGTATCACAATATGATCCTATTTCTGATTTTACAGTTCCCTGCTGAGCAGATAGCTCTAATGTAAGGGGTCATTTTCTGCTTTAACTCTCACTCTGTATTTAAGTGCACACACATATGAATTCTTTGAAGTGTCTTCCCGTCCTATAGCATTTAGGAGTGCCTACTGTACAAAAGTGCTATAATACTCCCTCCCTCAGCACACCTCATAACACATTCAGTACAGGTCCACCTGTTCCTGCACCAACCAATCACTCCACCTCAACATTCACATACAGAAATAGATTATTTTACACATACATTTAGAGGAATGTTTGTTTTTCAGCTTAGAGAGAGAGAGAGCGAGAGAGAGAGAGCAAGAGAGAGAGCGAGAGAGCAAGAGAGAGAGAGAGAGAGAGAGAGAGAGAGAGAGAGAGAGTATTAGAGGAGTGTATTGAGAGTAGCCAGTGGATTGTGCACTAAGAGCAGAAAGGGGATTATCTGTTGCTGTCAGTCTTCAAAGGGCCTTTGGATAGAGACAGCTCTGTATGCAGTCACAGTGTTTATCTGTAGTCTCAGTATCCATTGACCTGTTGTCTGGATGTGAATCACACCATGTCCATGATATGCATACATTTTCACAATGGATATAATTTCAACACAATGTCATTTTATGATCTATACTGTATGTTATAGATCTGATATTATATCCATGGTGTGTTTCTCTGACTTCTTTGCTGGCACTCTCCTGCACCTGCAGTGTCCTCCCAAGCTCCTCCTGCCGGGGCAAAGAAGTTAAAAGCGATTTAACAGATTGAAGAGGGGAATGGTTTTCTGAGTACTTTTATTCTGTGCGTGTCTTGTAGCATTGCCTTTTTTTCTCCACAGATCTCTAGAGGGCTGTCCACTGGCCTTTTGAAGTTGCATCAAAGAGGAAATGGGGAAGAAAAAGCATTATTGATTTTGCGTTTTGTCTGACTCAAATGCTGAGGAATAAAGACACATAAGGAGAGAGGTGTTGGCACCGGGGTTGCTTTGAGAGAGGAGGGGGAGGGAGACGGAGAGATGGGGGTATAGAGATGTATAGGTGAGGAACTCGAGAGATAGAGTTAATACATCTCTCCCCAGAGCCTCCTGCACTGTTCAGCTGTTTCCCCTGCTAGCTACCTTTGTGCTCCTCTCCAATGCTGCAGTAAATAAACCCATTAAAAAAGGCCAGAGACAAACCTCTCTGGTCTCTCTTCCTCCATGTCAGATATAGTGCCTTCAGAAAGTATTCATATGATTTATTCTACATTTTGTTGTTTTACAGACTGAATTCAACATGGATCAAATACATTTGTTTCTCACCCATCTACACACAATACCCAATAATTACAAAGTGAACATTTGTTTAGAGAATTTTTTGCAAATGTATTCAATATGAAATACAGAAATATCAAATTTACATAAGTGTTCACACCCCAGAGTCAATACTTAGTAGAAGCACCATTGGCAGCAATTACAGCTTTGAGTCCTCTTGGGTATGTCTGTATCAGCTTTGCACATCAGGATTTAGGGATTTTCTCCCATTCTTCCTTGAGTATTTTGGTGAACAGCAATCGTCAAGTCTTTCCACAGATTTTCCATGGGATTAAATTCTGGGCCACTCAAGGACTGTCACGTTCTTGTTCTGAAGCCAGTCCAGGGTTGCATTGGATATATGCTTGGGGTCATTGTCCTGTTAGAAAGTAAATCTTTGCCCTAGTCTAAGGTTGTTTGCACTCTGAAGCAGGCTCTCATTAGGATTTGCCTGTATTTGGCTCCATTCATTGATCCCTCCAGCCTCCCAGTCCCTGAAAAGCATCCCCTTTGTATGATGCTGCTACCATGCATCAAGTTTTACATTTTAGTCATTTAGCAGACACTCTTATCCAGAGTGACTTACAGTAGTGAGTGAATATATTTTTCATACCCATGGAAATCAAACCCACAACCCTGGCGTTGCAAGTGCCGTGCTCTACCAAGTGAGCCACACGGGACCAGGGATGTTGTTAGACGGGTGATGAGCTGTCCCTGGTTTTCTCCAGACATAGCGCTTTGCATTCAGGTCAGAGTTACATTTTTCTCTCATCAGACCACATACTCTTTTGCCTATTAATCTTATAGTCTTTCACATGCCTTTTTGCGAACTCCAGGCGTGCTGTCCTGCCTTTTTCTCAGGTGTGGCTTCCGTCTGGCCACTCTCCCATTAAGCCCAAATTGGTGAAGTGCTGTAGAGACCATTCTCCCATCTCAGCCAAGGAACTCTGTAGTTCTGTCAGAGTGGTCATTGGCTTCTTTGTCACCTCCCCTGACCAAGGTTCATCTTGCATCTTGTGGGGCCCCATACTCAGTTTGGTCGGACGGCCAGCTCTAGGCAGAGTCTGGGTAGTTACATATTTTTCCAATTCCCATTGATGGATACCACTGTGCTCTTGGAAACGGTAAACACTCTAGAAATGGTTTTATACCCTTCCCCAGAAATGTGCATGTGTAGATGGGTGAAATTTAAAAAACGATTTTATAGATTTTGAATTTGCTGTAACTCAACAAAATGTGGAATAAGTCAAGGGGTATGAATACTTTCTGAAGGCACTGTATCTTATCCCCAGCTCCATCAGGTCCCCTCACCTCACCCCACTGTTGAACTGCTTTTCTCTGACAAGCCAAGCTGCTCAATTCTCAGCTGTAATCAAATACAGTATGTGCGCTAGGTAAGTGTGAAGTGGCAGGCTAGAAGAGAAACTGTTGTTCGTGGGCTGTTTCACCCTTATCTGTCAAGGGTTGGCTGATGAAAGCAGAGGGGTTCTCTGCTGTAATTGACCTAAGAGTGACATCAAATCAAATTTTGTTGGTCCCATACACATATTTAGCAGATGTTATTGTGGGTGTAGCGAAATGCTTGTGTTCCTAGCTCCAACAGTGCAGTAATATCTAACAATATCTAACAATTCACAACAATACACACAAATCTAAAGTAAAATAATGAAGTTAAGAAGTACATAAATATTAGGACGAGCAATGTCGGAGTGGTATTGACTAAAATACAGTATATACATATGAAATGAGTAAAGGAGTATGTAAACATTATTAAAGTGATTAGTGTTCCATTATTAAAGTGACCAGTGATTCCATGTCTATGTATATAGGGCATTAGCCTCTAAGGTGCAGGGTTGAGTAACTGGGTGGTAGTTGGCTAGTGATGGCTATTTAACAGTCTGATGGCCTTGAGATAGAAGCTGTTTTTCAGTCTCCCAGCCCCAGCTTTGATGCACCTGTACTGACCTCGCCTTCTGGATGGTAGCGGGGTGAACAGGCTGTGGCTCGGGTGGATGTTGTCCTTGATGATCTTTTTGGCCTTCCTGTGACATCGGGTGCTGTAGGTGTCCTGGGGGGCAGGCAGTGTGCCCCCGGTGATGCATTGGTCAGACCGCACCACCCTCTGGAGAACCCTGCGGTTGCGGGCTGTGCAGTTGGCGTACCAGGCGGTGATACATCCCGACTGGATGCTTTCAATTGTGCATCTGTAAAAGTTTGTGAGGGTCTTAGGGCCCAAGCCGAAGTTCTTCAGCCTCCTGAGGTTGAAGAGACACTGTTGCACCTTCTTCACCACACTGTCTGTGTAGGTGGACCATTTCAGATCGTCGGTGATGTGTACGCCGAGGAACTTGACGTTTTTCACCTTCTCCACTGCGGCCCTGTCGATGTGGATAGAGGTGTGCTCTCTCTACTGTTTCCACAATCATGCCCTTCGTTTTGTTGATGTTGAGGGAGAGGTTATTTTCCTGGCACCACTCCGTCAGGGCCCTCACCTCCTCCTTGTAGGCTTTCTCATCATTGTTGGTAATCTGGCCTACAACTGTTATGTTTTGTATGCAAACTTGATGATTGAGTTTGAGGCATGCGTGGCCAAGCAGTCATGGGTGAACAGGAAGTACAGGAGGGGGCTTAGTATGCACCCTTGTGGGGCCCCTGTGTTGAGGATCAGTGAAGCGGAGTTGTTGTTTTCTACGTTCACCACCTGGGGGCGGCCCCTCAGGAAGTCCAGGACCCAGTTGCACAGGGCGGGGTTCAGACCCAGGGCCCTGAGCTTAATGATGAGCTTGGAGGGTACTATGGTGTTGAAGGCTGAGCTATAGTCAATGAACAGCAGGTGGTATAGGGCAGTGTGCAGTGCGATGGCGATTGCATCGTCTGTGGATCTATTAGGGTGGTATGCAAAATAAAGTGGGTCTAGGGTGTCAGGTAAGGTAAAGGTGATATGATCCTTAAGTAGCCTCTCAAAGCACTTCATGATAACAGAAGTGAGTCCTACAGGGCGATAGTCATTTAGTTCAGTTACCTTTGCTTTCTTGGGTACAGGAACAATGGTGGACATCTTGAAGCAAGTGGGGACAGCAGACTGGGATAAGGAGAGATTGAATATGTCCGTAAAAACTCCAGCCAGCTGGTCTGCGCATGCTCTGAGGACGCAGCTAGGGATGCCGTCTGGGCCGGAAGCCTTGTGAGGGTTAACACGTTTAAATGTCTTACTCATGTCGACCACAGAGAACGAGAGCCCACAGTCCTTGGGAGCGGGCCGCATCGGTGGCACTGTGTTAACCTCAAAGCGGGTGAAGAAGGTGTTTAGCTTCTCTGGGAGCAAGACGTTGGTGTCCGAGACATGGCTGGTTTCCCCTTTGTAATCCATGATTGTCTGTAGACCCTGTCACATACGTCTCACATCTGAGTCATTGAATTGCGACTCCACTTTGTCTCTTGCCTGTTTGATTGCCTTACGGAGGGCATAACTACACTGTTTGTATTTGACCATATTCCCAGTCACCTTGCCATGGTTAAATGTGGTGGTTTGCGCTTTCAGTTTTGCGCAAATGCTGCCATCTATCCACGGTTTCTGATTTGGGTAGGTTCTAATAGTCACAGTGGGAACAACACTTCCTGATGACTCAGTCACCATGTCAGTGTATACGTAGATGTTATTCTCAGAGGCTACACGCAGACATATCACGCAGACATATCCCAGTCTGCGTGATCAAAACAATCTTGAAGCATGGATTCCAATTGGTCAGACCAGCATTGAATAGACCTTAGCACGGGTACTTCCTGTTTGAGTTTCTGCCTATAGGAAGGGATGAACAAAATGGAGTCATGATCTGATTTGCCGAAGGGAGGGCGGGAGGGGGCGGGGGGGGGGGGGGTCTTGTAGGCATCCTGGAAGTTGGAGTAGCAGTGGTCAAGTGTTTTAGCAGCTTTCCAATTTGCACAAAGTCCAGTGTAGTTCGTTGAGGGCCGCCGTGTTATCGGCTTGAGGGGGAATATACACGGCTGTGACTATAACTGAAGAGAATTCTCTTGGGAGTTAACCTCTCTGGGCTAGGTGGGACGAAATCGTCCCACCTACGCAACAGCCAGTGTAATCCCGTGGCGCGATTTTCAAATACCTTAGAAATGCTATTACTTCAATTTCTCAAACATATGACTATTTTACACCATTTTAAAGACAAGACTCTCGTTAATCTAACCACACTGTCCGATTTCAAAAAGGCTTTACAACGAAAGCAAAACATTAGATTATGTCAGCAGAGTACCCAGCCAGAAATAATCAGACACCCATTTTTCAAGCTAGCATATAATGTCACAAAAACCCAGAAGACAGCTAAATGCAGAACTAACCTTTGATGATCTTCATCAGATGACACACCTAGGACATTATGTTATACAATACATGCATGTTTTGTTCAATCAAGTTCATATTTATATCAAAAACCAGCTTTTTACATTAGCATGTGACGTTCAGAACTAGCATACCCCCCGCAAACCTCCGGTGAATTTACTAAATTACTCAGGATGAACGTTCACAAAAAACATAACAATTATTTTAAGAATTATAGATACAGAACTCCTTTGTGCAATCGAGGTGTCCGATTTTAAAATAGCTTTTCGGTGAAAGCACATTTTGCAATATTCTGAGTACATAGCCCAGCCATCACGGCTAGCTATTTAGACACCCACCAAGTTTAGCCCTGACCAAACTCCGATTTACTATTACAAAAGTTTGATTACCTTTGGTGTTCTTCGTCAGAATACACTCCCAGGACTGCTACTTCAATAACAAATGTTGGTTTGGTCCAAAATAATCCATAGTTATATCCAAATAACGGCGTTTTGTTCGTGCGTTCAAGACACTATCCGAAGTGTAAATAAGGGTCACGAGCATGGCGCATTTCGTGACAATTTTTTTTGAAATATTCCATTACCGTACTTCGAAGCATGTCAACCGCTGTTTAAAATCCATTTTTATGCAATTTTTCTCGTAAAAAAGCGATAATATTCCGACCGGGAATCTGCGTTTAGGTAAACAGACGAAAGAAAACAAAGCATGAGGTCGACTCGGGCACGCGCCTGAGTCTCACAGTACTGTAACCAGCCACTACCCAAATGCGCTACTTTTTTTCAGCCAGAGCCTGCAAAGCCACGATTCAGCTTTTTGCCGCCTTCTGAGAGCCCATGGGAGCCGTAGGAAGTGTCACGTAACAGCAGAGATCCTCTGTAATGGATAGAGATAATCAAGAAGGGCAAGAAATTGTCAGACAGGCCACTTCCTGCATGGAATCTTCTCAGGTTTTGGCCTGCCAAATGAGTTCTGTTATAGTCACAGACACCATTCAAACAGTTTTAGAAACTTTGGAGTGTTTTCTATCCAAAGCTAATAATTATATGCATATTCTAGTTTCTGGGCAGGAGTAGTAACCAGATTAAATCGGGTACGTTTTTTATCCGGCCGTGTCAATACTGCCCCCTAGCCCTAACAGGTTATACGGTCTGAATTTGATTGTAAGGTATTCAAGGTCAGGTGAACAAAAGGACTTGAGTTTCTGTACGTTATCACAATCACACTATGAGTAGTTAATCATGAAACATACACCCTTGTCTTTCTTCTTCCCGGAGAGTTCTTTATTCCTATCTGTGCGATGTACTGAGAACCCTGCTGGCTTTATGGACGTGGACAGTATATCCGGAGAGAGCCATGATTCTGTGAAACAGAGTATGTTACAGTCCCTGATGTCTCTCTGGAAGGAGATCCTCGCCCTGAGCTCATCTACTTTATTGTCCAGAGACTGAACATTAGCGAGTAATATACTCGGAAGCAGTGGATGGTGTGCACGCCTCCTGAGTCGGACTAGAAGTCCACTCCAAATACCTCTTCTCCGCCGACGGCATCTCGGAGCAGCCTCTGGGATAAATTCAATTGCCTTGGGGGGTACGAACAAAGGATCCAATTCGGGAAAGTCGTATTCCTGGTCGTAATGCTGGTGAGTGACTGCCACTCTGATATCCAAAAGTTATTTCCGGCTGTATGTAACAACACAAACATTTTCTGGGCTAATAATGTAAGAAATAACACATAACATAAGCAAGGCCCTTCTGACTGGAGCAAACACCACCCTGTTCTACTCAGCACTGTTATGTTATGTTACGTTGTGTTATGTGCATGTTACAGCTAGCTACACTAGATTACCCCGATAAGGGGGGCAGGGGTACCTCATGCCAGAGGTTAGAGGTGGGACATGCTGGGGCATGCATCTCCTCTCCATGGAGAACTGCTATAGCTCATACATGGATCCAGGGAGGGAATGAGGGATGATAAATGAGTAGTGACTGGAATGTTGATGAAATCAGGGAACAGGCATAAAAAACAATTGAACAAAGATCGTCGCAACAGGCATACCGTGACACAACGTGATTACAAAAGAGAGGGAACTGAGTGAGCAGTTTGATTAGATGTCCCTGCAGAGGCCTTCAGGGGGGCTACTTGTGGGATGGCATCATTTAGCTCTGATCAGGCACCTGCATGTCCTTCAGCATGTAGAGAAACACAACCACTCAGGTGGAGTAGTACACCGCAGCACTAGGGGGTGCTGTCCCAGCGGGGTACTTCACATCACATGCAGGTAATGGAAAGAAACAGGATGAAACGGTGACCTGTGGGCCCTACCCATCTGAGAGCCTCTGTCCTGACTGTGGTCATGTGTTGCCACAACACAGCAGAATGGAGTAGATAATGGAGGAATGCAGGCCTTAGAGTGAAAGTATCTCTCAAGGTTATGGGCTTTAGGAACGACTTCTCCAACCTAAGCTGTGTGAAATGCATCTTATTATGATCATCATAAATAACATTGGAAAACAACCTTGTTGTAACAGACCACTTATATTTGATTTTTATGCACATATATTTGTTAGAATTAAAGTAAATGCTGCTTGCTTCAGTACTAATTACTAGATGAAAGGATTTAAAATATGCTATGCAGTGTAATGAACTTAGTTTGAAAACAGAGGACATAGCATATTCAGGAGCAGAATGCTATTGAAAAAATACCTCTTCATCCAAGCCAATCATTTATTGGCTCCTTTTTTTCTCTATTTGTAAATTAGCCCATTGTATTCAAACCAGTGTGATGTAAATTGCATAGATCTTTTGACCTCACAGATTTTTTGGGTTCACTTAAAATGACATCAAATAAACATTCCAGTGTTTTTGCCTTGAGCTCCTCTACTATACAGTGAGTGGAGCAGTGTGGCCAACTCATGAGGAATCGCACAGAGACAGTGGTCGTGTCCGAATACCCATACTAGCATTCTAAATAGTATGCCGATTTATAGTATGTGCCATTTTCAATTTTTTTTTGTTTGCTTTAAATGCCCAGATGCCATACTCATTTCGGCTTCTCATGTAGTATGAATGAATTGTAAACTTATGGGGAATTTTACACCCGCAATGCATTCAAACCGGATAAAAGGAGTGCTTCGAGATTTGATAGTTCTCTGAAAGTAAACAAAAAAACAAATGTATGATGGCAAAGAAGATGAGCAAAGAGTCTCCTGCAGTGATCAAATATAAGACATTTTTTGTTGTCCTTAAAATTGTCATGACTATTTAATTGTACATCTTTAAAAACAGACCGTTTTTTTGCAGCCTGCCGTGCCTTTACTTTAGCTAAAAGGCTAACTTTTACTAAACATTATGTCATAAATAGTATGCGACGATGAGTACATAGTTGCAATTTAAGTATGTAGTACGCTAGTATGGGTATTCGGACAGGGCCAATGTGGGGGAGGGAGGGAGATAGGGTGGGTGGTGGTAGGCTGGCAGTGGAGAGGCCCTTGACCTTTCTGAGTTGAGTCCCCCACCCCCATCCCACCCCCACCGGCTACACAGAATATCTGATTGCTGATTATGAGTTCATTCGCGTCGTGCTGAGCTGTTTGCATGTCGCCATCCATCCCTCTCCAGCTGAACTGATTAATGTAAGGAGCTGGAGATGCTACATCTCAGAGAGATTGCAAAAAGGCTCTCGCAGAGCCTGGTAAACTGGAGTGCAGCTGGCAATCACCCAGCGCTGGCTCAAGAGGCTTTTTGGGTTGTTGTTTTGTTGTTGTTGTTTTGAAATCGTTTTTTGGGGGGGTGTAGTTGTATTTGTTCCCCTGGGCTCTCCTTGTTCCTGGATGAGAGCGCTCCATGTGCTGAGCACAGGTCCTTGTCTGCCTGGCTCCCCGGCTGCTGCATCCCTGCCCGGCCCACCCTCTTGAACAACAGCAGCGTCAGCACAGGCCCTCGCTCAAAGTCCCAGGATGTGCTTATGGTCACCCTCTTATAGGAGGAGACCAATTTGGGCAGAGCTCCCAGACACCAATACAGAGAACAGAAGCATCAGATAAATTGAAATAAATTGCTCAAGATAACTTGTTTTGGGGGATTTTATTTTAACTCTATATTAGGCACAATTTTCCAGCTGTTTAATTGACCTTGACAGCAGTGAAACTAATGGATTTCTTTCTTTCAGAAAAACTGGCATGACTGCTTTATTTGCTTGAAGGGGTTTGTCGCCAAGTTACAAATCAGCAGCTGTCTTCTTCAAGTTTTGTTTTTGTCAATAGTTGGAGGGGAGTGGAGCGATGCATGGTTTGGTCCTGTTTCCCCTGCGCTGATGGCTGTATTAGTTAATGCCTTTCATGTGTGACTTTAGGGGGACTGAGGAGGAATCTGCCCAAACAGTGTTCTCAATTATTATCAAAGCTGTGCAGCCCACTGCTGCACTCTAATGACTTCCCACTGTTAAGCACTTTACCCACAACTTTATTACGTCATCTGTCATCCACTAAACTTACAATATAATATATGTATTGTGTATATACTACTGTATGGATCAGCAGAGCAATATATTGTAGGATCACTAGGAAACACACACACACACTAGAGAACCTTCCTGCGTTCATGTAGTCATACATTCCTTCAAACTTGAAAGCTAATTTAGAGCTTATGTTGCGATGACTATATCTGTGCTCCAAACTAAAGTTAACAGAGGAGCAGATGAGGCACCAACAGTGCTCACGGAACAAATGGCTATCGTCTGTGCTCGGCTTCCTTTGGTAAATGAAATGTTTCAGCAGATCCACTGCTGTGATGAGAGAGACAACATGTTCCGTGTGTGAGCCCTAACCACAGACAGCCTCCAAGACACAAACATGGGGGGGCCTGTGTTTTTTTTTCACTAAGTGCGTGAGAGACATCGAGAGAGGGATGTGTTCACTTGGCTTCTGCTGCTCGTGTGGTAGGGGGCATGTGGTTTTATGGAGTCTATGTGTCTGAGAGAAAGACATTTATTTATTTGTGAGCTGTGTTTGCATGTGTGAGATTATTTTCTTTCTTGCTTAACTGCCTGTTGGATTTTTCTTTGACTATCAAATTACATGAAATTCCTATGCATATTTTGGAAACATTACTGGCCTCTTAATTGCTACCATTACTTACCATTAAAGCAACATGCATTGTTTTAGCAGATAACCTGAGTGGTATCACATAGACCAGGGGTGCTCACATTTTTGGGATGGCTGGTTCAAAATATAATCTGAGTGGTGGGTCGCGTGCTGACAAATAGATATTTATTTAAGCAATAGGGCACGAAGGGTGTGGTATGGCCAATATACCATGGCTAAGTGCTGTTCTTAGGCACGACGCAATGCAGATTGCCTGGATACAGCTCTTAGCCGTGGTACATTGGCCATATACCACAAACTACCGCGTTGCCTTTTTGCTATTATAAACTGGTTACCAATGTAATTAGAACAGTAAAAAAAAATGTTTTGTTAATACACCATGGCTTTCAGCCAATCAGCATTCAGGGGTCAAACCACCGGTTTATAATTAGATTTATAAACCGGGTGGTTTAAGCCCTGAAAAAGGCACCTTGGTAGTTTGTGGTATATGGCCAATGTAGGACAGATTTCCACCGGTCTAATGTTTCCACCGGTCTAATGTCCATTGCTTGTGTTTCTTGGTCCAAGCAAGTCTCTTCTTCTTATTGGTGTCCTTTAGTAGTGGTTTCTTTGCAGCAATTCGACCATGAAGGCGTGATTCTCACTGTCACGAGAGTGTGTAGAGAAGGACCAAGGCGCAGCGTGCTCTGAGTTCCACGTTTTATTTTTGTGAAACTTTACAACCAACAACAAAAAAAGAAACAACCAACAAACCGTGATGACAGAGGTGCTACATGCACTGACTCAAAGTAAGATCCCACAAACAACAGGTGGGAAAAGGCTGCCTAAATATGATCCCCAATCAGAGACAACGAGATACAGCTGCCTCTGATTGGGAACCATATCAGGCCAACATAGAAATACAAATATAGAGTACCCACCCTAGTCACACCCTGACCTAACCAAAATAGAGAATAAAAAGGATCTCTAAGGTCAGGGCGACGATCCACGGGACGTAGACCCCGCTCCGCTCGCGGATCCGCCATCTTCGGTGGCGACTCTGGTGCGAGGATCGTCGCCGGAGGCTCCGGACCGTGGATCGTCGCCGGGAACTCCGGACCGTAGATCGTCGCCGGAAGCTCCAGACCATAGATCGTCGTAGAAGGTTCCGGACCGTGAGCCGTCTCAGGAGGTTCCGGACCGTGGGCCGTCTCAGGAGGTTCCGGACCGTGGGCCGTCTCAGGAGGTTCCGGACCGTGGGCCATCTCAGGAGGTTCCGGACCGTGGGCCGTCTCAGGAGGTTCCGGTCCGTGGGCCGTCTCAGGAGGTTCCGGACCGTGGACCGTCGTTGGAGGTTCCGGACTGTGAAATGTCGCCGGAAGCTCTGGACTGGGAACTGTCGCCGGAAGCTCTGGACTGGGAACTGTCGCTGGAAGCTCTGGACTGGGAACTGTCGCCGAAAGCTCTGGACTGGGAACTGGCGCCGGAAGCTCTGGACTGGAACTGTCGCCGGAAGCTCTGGACTGGGAACTGTCGCCGGAAGCTCTTGACTGTGAAGGCGCACTGGAGGCCTGGTGCGTGGAGCTGGAACAGGTGGCGTCAGACTGGTGACACGCACTTCAGGGCGAGTGCGAGGAGCAGGCACAGGACGTACTGGACTGGGGAGGCGCACTGGAGACACATTGCGTATCTCCGCAAAACATGGTGCCTGACTGGTAACACGCTCCTCCAAACGCCTGCATTGCCACATACTCCTCGCCAACTCCATTCTCCGGTATCCATCCTCGAACTGCTCAATTGACTCCCAGGCGGGCTCTGGCACTCTCCCTGGGTCGACCGACCACCTTTCTACTTCCTCCCATGTTGTCTCCGGTTCACCCCTCGGCTCCGCCGACCACCCCGTGTGCCCCCCCCCCCCCCCCCCCACAAAAAAAAACTAATTTGGGCTGTCCTTTGGGCTTACTTCGTGGCCGCGAACCCCGGAGTCGTCGTTGATCCCCATTCGCTGCCCCCGTCTGCTCCCATGGAAGGTGATCCTTTCCGGACAGGATTTCCTCCCAACTCCAGGATCCCTTACCGTCCAAGATGTCCTCCCATGTCCAGGATGTCTGCTCCTCCTGGCCATGCTGCTTGGTCCATTTGTGGTGGGATCTTCTGTCACGAGAGTGTGTAGAGAAGGACCAAGGCGCAGCGTGCTCTGAGTTTCACGTTTTATTTTGTTGAAACTTTACAACCAAAAAAACAAAAGAAAACAACCAACAAACCATGACGACAGAGGTGCTACATGCACTGACTCAAAGTAAGATCCCACAAACAACAGGTGGGAAAAGGCTGCCTAAATATGATCCCCAATCAGAGACAACGAGATAAGCTGCCTCTGATTGGGAACCATATCAGGCCAACATAGAAATACAAAACTAGAGTACCCACCCTAGTCACACCCTGACCTAACCAAAATAGAGAATAAAAAGGATCTCTAAGGTCAGGGCGTGACACTCACAGTCTCCTCTGAACAGTTGATGTTGAGTTGTGTCTGTTACTCTGTCAAGACATTATTTGGGCTGCAATCTAAACTGCAGTTAACCATGAATAATATTCAAGGTGGACGAATGCATAGTCTTTTATAACGTATTGGAACGAGGGTACCCAACATGAAGTAGCGCGCCAGGTGTCTAATGGGACATCACCGTTCCATGGCTCTTGTTCGGTCAGATCTCCCTCCAGAAGACTCAAAACACTTTGTAAAGGCTGGTGACATCTAGTGGAAGCAATAGGAAGTGCCAAAATATTCCTAAACCCCTGTGTTTTTCAATGGGATAGGTTTAAAGTCAATACAACACATCAGGTATCCACTTCCTGTCAGAAAATGTCTCAGGGTTTTGCCTGCCAAATGAGTTCTGTTATACTCACAGACACCATTCAAACAGTTTTGGAAACTTTAGAGTGTTTTCTATCCATATATAATAAGTATATGCATATTCTAGTTACTGGGTAGGATTAGTAACCAGATTAAATCGGGTACATTTTTTTTATCCAGACGTGCAAATGCTGCCCCCTAGACCCAACAGGTTAACTCTAATGAACTTATCCTCTGCAGCAGAGGTAACGCTGGGTCTTCCTTTCCTGTTGCAGTCCTCATGAAAGCCAGTTTTATCCTAGAGCTTGATGATTTTTGCGACTACACTTAAAGAAACTTTCAAAGTTCTTTAAATTTACCGGATTGACTAACCTTCATGTCTTAAAGTAATGATGGACTGTTGTTTCTCATTGCTTATTTGAGCTGTTCTTGCCATAATATGGACTTGGTCTTTTACCAAATAGGGCTATATTCTGTATACCACCCCTACCTTGTCACAACACAACTGATGGTGGCTCAAACGCATTAAGAAGGAAAGAAATTCCACAAATGAACTTTTAACAAGGCACAACTGTTAATTGAAATGCATTCCAGGTGACTACCTCATGAAGCTGGTAGAGAGAATGCCAAGAGTGTGCAAAGCTGTTATCAAGGCAAAGGGTGGCTACTTTGAAGAATCTCAAATATAAAATATATTTTGATTTGTTTAACACTTTTTTGGTTACTACATGATTCCATATGTGTTATTTCATAGTGTTCATGTCTTCACTATTATTCTACAATGTAGAAAATAGTAAAAATAAAGAAAAACCCTGGAATGAGTAGGTGTGTCCAAACTTTTGACTGGTACTGTAGCTGATTACACACGCACACACCATTCAATCTGATCATCCACACAAACTACCTAATTTTGTTGCTCACTCTCCTCCGCCTCGACCAGGCTAAAACCTATCCAAGCCATAATACTCACCGCATTTGATGATTGCAAAATATCTTCCTCACTTGGCGACGAGGCAGGTAAGCTACATGTCCAGTGTTGATAATAGGTTAACATGATGATAAAATGTACGCACCGCTGTAGCCTAGTTTGTCCAGGGGAGAATAAATTAAATGAATTTAAAAAACGAACAAAAAGCATTTAGGATGCCAGCTTTTCCCATGGTCAGCATATGTAATATATGCTATACCCCACTCTCACTTTGTTTGTTCGCCACTATTGTATCAATCACACTGGTTTCAGCTCCTGCAGTTTCCCGCCCTTTCTCACAGGCTAATACCAAGGCCTCTAACAGATAATAATACATGTAATATAGATGATAATGATAATTAAATAACTATCAATAATACTATAGATACTCACTGCTCACTACTATAGGCAGAAAGGATAAGAGATTGATTGGTTAAAAAATACAGTTTTGTAAAGCCTAATATGAAGCATAAAATGCGGTCTTGATGCAGTGAGGGGTGCAGAGAATAGCGGCAAAATTCAACAATCACGTTCTAGAACAGCAGCATAGAATTCTGGTACCGCGTGCAAAAATAACTCGCTTTGTAAGGGCCGTTATTAATATTCATAAACTCGGTGGTTCGAGCCCTGAATGCTGATTGTCTGACAGCCGTGGTATATCAGACCGTATACCACGGCTATGACAAAACATGTATTTGTACTGCTCTAATTACATTGGTAACCAGTTGATAATATAATTACGCGTCAAAAGGTTAAGCGGTTATCGGTTACTCATGTAACCGCGGTTCTATGAACTAAGGGGCGCATTCACTTGACTACAATTGTTTTCCTTTTTTTTCCTGGAACCTTCTGGCGGGTCAAACCAAACTTTCCCCAGTTTGGTCGGCCCTGAAATAGACCATAGACAATGATCAGACTGATAATCTGTGGCAAAGTTCTGTACTTTGGGATACGATACCAGCTCAATGGGCAATGAAAGGATGAGAACTCTGTTTTGATCTTTGACACATTTAATACGCATTGATTAGATGGTGCTTTACTTTGATCTAAAGGTGGAAAATGTTGTTTCTTGATTCTCTGGTTCTGGGATTATTGTAATTTATACATGAGGGATTTGTTTTTCCCAAGCTTGAGCAATCTTAAGTAAACACACTGGGCTATTGTCTCCGTTCATATTATTTATCTCATTAGCGTCTCCTATGGTAATTAGACAGGGTATATACAGTGTGTGTATGGATGGAAAGAAATCATTCAGATAATTTATTCACATATTCTCTTGAAGAGTGTGAGTCTGTGAGAAGATATGTTTGATAATTTTCTCCCTCAGATGGAGCTTTGTAAAGACATGCAGGATTTTATCAAAGCTTTACTACCGCTATTATGTTCTCAAGCCTACAGTAGGGCTGCAGAAGTTTTATAGTCAAATATTTCTGGACAAATGAAATTGTTTCCTCAAAAAAACACAAGCTGCACTTTCCTCCAAACCATCTGATATATATCTAAGAACTGAACAAATCCCATTGCACTCATATAAAGGAAAACATTCACTTATACAGTTACAGCATTTCTGTTACAATTACCTGGTAGTATTGCTGTTCAGTGCTGTATCATACTGTTTAAGATGAATACGTTCAAAACATAGACCTCCTGTTACACATCGATTTGTAGGTTATGGAGTAAAATACAGTTTTTTATTATCTATTCACTCTCTCTTGGAGAAACTCAGAAAATGCAGTATGTCTATTTTAATACTTCAGTATCACTTCAAGGCAATCCAGGGAGAGTTAGGTTTTATTGTACACTGAATGTTATCCATTGCAACAGAAATGTTATGGATGTTATTGATGTATACTCATAAGATAGTTTTCATGTCACAAAAGCATATCCCTTGAGTGACTACAAAGATATACAAGCCTCAAATGATGAGACGTTTATTTATTTTTAACTACAGGAAAGGCTTTCTGCAGATTAATTTCAGTGTATTGCTCCCTTTGTGGAGGAAACAAAATTGGGTTTTATGGAATTAGTGTGTTTGCTGCATGAATCTCAAATCTATTCCTGGAACATATGATTGTGTTTAATGTGATTGGATATCTGCAGCGCCTTTGAGCGAAACGGAAAAGCGCAATGCCAGCTGAGTATTACAGTAATGACAGCTGAGTGTTTCTCCATTGACCCATGTTTGTTGTCTAACTACAATATGGATGTGTATGTTTGTTGTCTCACTACAATATGGATGTGTATGTTTGTTGTCTCACTACAATATGGATGTGTATGTTTGTTGTCTCACTACAATATGGATGTGTATGTTTGTTGTCTCACTACAATATGGATGTGTATGTTTGTTGTCTCACTACAATATGGATGTGTATGTTTGTTGTCTCACTACATTATGGATGTGGAGGGCTCACTGTGTACTCCTGTGATAGGAGAATATTTCCTGAAGGTCATTTGGGATCATATTATGCCATTTATAATTCCAGCAAGCATCCAACATATCCATCTGTTTCGCTGCATCCATCCATCGCTCCATTCCCTTTCAAAGACAAATGCAGCATCTTCAGGTTGGAGTGAAATCAGGCCTGGAGGCTTAAAATATTGGAGGTGGTACTTTCAGTTGGGGAAAACATCATGAAACACATTTAGTTGTGGTCACACATACTGCTCACACATTAGCCTGTTAAATTGTTCACTTATGCTTGGAACACACACACACACACACACACACACACACACACACACACACACACACACACACACACACACACACACACACACACACACACACACACACACACACACACACACACACACACACACACACATACACACACACACACACACACACACACACACACACACCCGAGAGACACTGACATTCTCGCATGAACACACACACACACACACTACATCCTTGTGTATACCCACCCTGGGTATTGTGAGTGTTCTGGAGAAAGGAAAGCAGTGGACCTGTGCTGTGTGGTAAATCCCTACTGCGCTGCATATCCTCCCAGTTAACCAGCCATTCTACAGGGATGCAATTACCACCCTCTCCCTCAAGCCTAGCCGCGCGCCATGACAAGGTGTTACTAGAGAAATCATCAAAGCCTGATTTTAAATGAAGCATTTAATTATGTGAAAAGTGAACGTTGTGCGTGTGTGTGTTGGTACTCAGTGGCATGTGCTTGCAGTACACTATGTGAGAGAAGCCACAAGGTTTTGTGTCTCTTTTGAACAGGCCTCAGTGCCAAGCAGCCCTATGGGGAGCAGATAGATGTGTTGTCAGCGGCGTGCGCTGGCCGGGCACGGCGGGCGGGCAAGTGTGAGGCTGGGTGAAAGATGGCGGTGTGCAAGGAGAGTGTCTGTGCACTGCTGAGGCTGTGACAGGAAACAGTGAGCGCTCCACCCCCGTCGCGCCATCCCACCCGTCCAATGATAGATCTCCAATCTGATTGTTTTAATAGCAGGAGGCCAGCTCTCATGATGGACCTGTAACAGAACCCACTACTCACCTTCAGCTTCTCCTCAGCATAAATACTGTAGCATGACTGGAAACACACTGCTGTTAACGACACCTTGACATCTAGAACATTAGGACTATTTCTATATATTTGTTGAACGTCTTTTAATATTTTTGGGACCAATCACAAGTGGGGCGGCGCCCCTAATGCCCTAATGGCGGGGGGCATCACTGCTGTGGATTGTTTTGCTATCTGCTGAGAGGACACCTGTGTCTGTGAATATACATGCATCAGCCATGACTAGCCCTATACTGTAGGACTGAACAGTCAGTCCAGTCAAATCACTATCAAAGCTAAACTGCTTACCTTGGCCAATTTGTAATTTCACATCTCTGCTGAGTCATTGCCCTGTCAAGCGCTTTATTCCTTAGCATGTCTGACGATGTGTCCACAATCCCTTATCTCCAGCTGGAGCTAATTATTTAGAAGAGGAGCTGTACTGAAAAAGTATGGTGCACAGAATTAAGATTTTACAACTTTAGTTTTCAAAGTAATTGTATTGTTAATCTATTTCCTCTGAAGCCATTCTGTTATATTGGTTCCTTTTACAGTACAGGAAAAGTGAATGGTTTACTGACAATGTGTGGCAGTCAGGTTGTGATTCTGATTGGCGGGTATAGTAGGTCATAATAAAGGCAGGTAAGAGGTAGCTAGGCTATTACACAGGCCGCAGCGGACGGATGGACGGACGGACAGAGACAGGCTTAGATTAACATGATCCAAAAATTGCTGATTGAAATGCGCACATCCACAGGAAGCTGGGCTTTGGGGGTTCAAGGTTATCTAGACAAATCAGACTCCTTTTTCCATTAATTCCCTCACAGACCAAGCAGCTCTGCTTCTTGGGCTAATCAGCAAATTTAGCAATTCTGATGTCTGCAAGCAAGTCTGGCAAGGGAATGCATGTGAATCCTAATGCCATGTTTAACATTTCATATTCGTCATCTCTTTAAATTTTTCACCGCTTAAGTACTGCTGTAGAGACGGGCGACCATAGAGACCTCTCAGTGGGGTTAAGTGGACCGGGCCGGCAGACAGACAGACTGTCTCTCCAAAACATTCACAGGCATGTTAACAGTAACTTCTCAATGCTATTACTCAAACTGAACATTGTAAGTGGTAAGTGTACTACAAGACAATGAATTTGACTGAACACGGTATTCACTTCCATAAGATCCATTAAAATGTTTAGCAAATTCAGTTTGATAACCACCTCTCTGTTCAACGGTCAATGGAGAAATGTACTTTAATCAGATTTACATTACTGAATGTTAATAATAATTATGTATTTAACTTGTTTAGCTAATTTTATATTGATTATTGATACTGTAGGTACATTTCCCCGCCTTTTACTCCTCACAGCTAATATTAACACATGTCCATTTGTCCAGCACAGGAGGTTGGTGGCACCTAAATTGAGGAGAACGGGCTCATGGCAATGGCTGGAGCGGAGTTAGTGGAATGGTATCAAATACATCAAACACATGGTTTCCATGTGTTTAATGCCATTCCATTTACTCCGTTCCAGCCATTATTATGAGCTGTCCTCCCCTCAGCAGCCTCCACTGTGTCCAGGCAATGCTGAGTGTGTGAATGGGTATAAAGGGATATATAGTATAAGGACAGTGAGCTGCAGTCTAAACAGACAGAAAGGCAGGCTGGGTCTGACCACCGCATTATGTAACACGGTCTTATCAGGACCTACCTCCTGTCTGGACACAGTGAGGCTCCCCCTGCTCCCCCTCCTCCCCCTCCTCCCTTCTGCCTGGGTGCTCCCTAAACATGGGCCTTCATTAGCAGGGCTAAATATCCCCGCTCGCTGCAATCTCTATCATTTCTCGCCTTCAGGCCATTTGATAATTACCTGTTCTCATTTCCCCTCCTTCTGGCCAGTAGGGAAGTGTCCTGAGTTGCATTACTGTGCACGGAATATTATTATCAGAATATTGCACATTTTCCCTTCATGCAGGTTCTGACATAGGGAATATGTGGTCAGAGTAGCAGTCACTGACAGCTGTCTGTAATGTTCCCTTGGAGCCTAGCTACTTTGTTCCTGTGTTAAAGGAGGAATTTTGATGGGAAGTGGAATGAGAGCTTAATATAGCTAAGGCTTTGCTTTTACCTCATTCCTGGCAGGATTTCTGAGCAGCATTATGCATTGCATTTCACTTTGTTGCTTGTGTGTAGGTGTGGAAAAACTGTAAGGTTTTGTGAATGCAACCTCACCAATGGGTCTCCCTGGGAGAGCTATCCATGCTCTTGGTAGGTTGGCAACATATACTATATGCGTGGGAGAGATGCTGAGGTGTTGTATGGGAATGCTCCATACACTACAGTCTATGTGGGAGGGTCATCCCATTTGTGTGAAAATGGTGGTTATTGTGGTCAAAGGTCCACCGGTTCCAACATCCTATTATGCAGCTGTTTATTCCAACCCATCACAAGCCATTTAATTGGCACTCTCAATCAGAGGATAGATCTGAGGCCTGGAAACAAGGAGAGAGTGGCTCCACTGGTCTGAAACTCAGTGGATAAGAGCAGACACAACGTGTGATAGCCGAGATAAGGTTTGGAGATGTATCTGATCTTGATTTGGAGCAGCACAGCCTCATTTCCTGGCAGCTACATGAACTCCTGTCGGTAAACGCCTGCAGCTGCCGGAGTGAAAATACTTTCTTTATTTGAAAAATGCAGCTCCTAGAAGGTAATGTCACGCATGGTATATATTTAACAAAACTCACCACCCTGACTAAACCTGGCTGGAGAACATGAACATGAGGTGGATAGTGATTTGGGAGAGGAGAGAGCTTGTAGCTCAGGCTCAGATTACAGCTGTTCTCTGTCAGACTGGAGCCGGTGAGAAGCACTCCTCAGTTGTTCCACTATGTTGAGAGAAGCACCTGCAACTTGACTCTGTAATTGGGTTCACTGAGTCATTGTAGGCCACTTCTGGGTGAGATTAAAAAATATATTTTATCAATTTTGAATTTGCTGTAACACAACAAAATGTGGAAAGTCAAGGGTTATGAATACTTTCTGAAGGCACTGTATCTTATCCCCAGCTCCATCAGGTCCCCTCACCTCACCCCACTGTTGAACTGCTTTTCTCTGACAAGCCAAGCTGCTCAGTTCTCAGCTGTAATCAAATACAGTATGTGCGCTAGGTACGTGTGAAGTGGCAGGCTAGAAGAGAAACTGTTGTTTGTGGGCTGTTTCACCCTTACCGGTCAAGGGTTGGATGATGAAAGCAGAGTGGCTTTCTGCTGTAATTGACCTAAGAGTGACATCAAATCAAATTTTATTGGTCACATACACATGGTTAGTAGATGTTAATGCGAGTGTAGCGAAATGGTTGAGCTTCTAGTTCCGACAGCGCAGTAATATCTAACAAGTAATCTTACAATTCCCCAACAACTACCTAATACACACAAATCTAAAGGGATGGAATAAGAATATGTACATGTAAATATATGGATGAGCGATGGCCGAGCGGCATAGGCAAGATGCTATAGATGGTATAAGATACAGTATGAGATGAGTAATGTAAGATATGTTAACATTATTAAAGTGGCATTATTTAAAGTGACTAGTGATCCATTTATTAAAGTGGATTAAGAAAGCCGATCGAAGCCTAGCTGAACATTTCTTTAAATGGCTACTTTCAAATTAACATTGAAAGGACTTGTTTGTTAAGCAGAGCCTGGTTAATGTGAGCCTGTGATGGAAGTACAGTTGAAGTCAAAAGTTTACATACACTTAGGTTGGAGTCATTAAAACTAATTTTTCAACCACTCCACAAATTTCTTGTTAACAAACTATAGTTTTGGCAAGTCAGTTAGGACATGTACTTTGTGCATGACACAAGTCATTTTTCCAACAATTGTTTACAGACAGATTATTTCACTGATAATTCACTGTATCACAATTTCAGTGTTTCAGAAATGTACATACACTAAGTTGACTGTGCCTTTAAACAGCTTGGAAAATTCCAGAAAATGATGTCATGGCTTTAGAAGCTTCTGATAGGCTAATTGACATAATTTGAGTCAATTGGAGGTGTACCTGTGGATGTATTTCAAGGCCTACCTTCAACCTCAGTGCCTCTTTACTTGACATCATGGGAAAATCAAAAGAAATCAGCCAAGACCTCAGAAAAAAATTGTCGACCTCCACAATCTGGTTCGTCCTTGGGAGAAATTTCCAAATGCCTGAAGGTACCACGTTTATCTGTACAAACAATAGTACGCAAGTATAAACTCCATGGGACCACGCAGCCGTCATACCGCTCATGAAGGAGACACGTTCTGTCTCCTAGAGATGAATGTACTTTGGTGCGAAAAGTGCAAAAACAATCCTAGAGCAACAGCAAAGGACCTTGTGAAGATGCTGGAGAAAACAGGTACAAAAGTATCTATATCCACAGTAAAACAAGTCCTGTATCAACATAACCTGAAAGGCCGCTCAGCAAGGAAGAAGCCTTTGCTCCAAAACCGCCATAAAAAGGTCAGACTACGATTTGCAACTGCACATGGGGACAAAGATCGTATTTTTTGGAGAAATGTACTCTGGTATGATGAAACAAAGATAGGACTGTTTGGCCATAATGACCATGGCATGGCAAAATGGCTTAAGGACAACAAAGTCAAGATATTGGAGTGGCCATCACAAAGCCCTGACCTCAATCCTATAGAACATTTGTGGGCAGAACTGAAAAAGCATGTTTGAGCAAGGAGGCCTACAAACCTGACTCAGTTACACCAGCTCTGTCAGGAGGAATGGGCCAAAATTCACCCAACTTATTGTGGGAAGCTTGTAGAAGGCTACCTGAAACGTTTGACCCAAGTTAAACAATTTAAAGGCAATGCTATCAAATACTAATTGAGTGTATGTAAACTTCTACCCCACTGGCAATGTGATGAAAGAAATAAAAGCTGAAATAAATCTCTACTATTATTCTGACATTTCACATTCTTAAAATAAAGTGGTGATCCTAACTGACCTAAGACAGAGGATTTTTACTAGGATTAAATGTCAAGAATTGTGATAAACTGAGTTTATGTATTTGGCTAAGGTGTATGTAAATGTCCGACTTCAACTGTACATGCCTAAGCCCAACCAGTGTCTCCCCCATGTCGTTCTGTTGGGAGAAGTAATGATTGGGGACACGGTGACGGTCACTTTAATCCTTAATGAAGGGAGCGTCCCAGGGCCCGTTCAGCACTCTGATGGCACTGCAGCCATAACCATGGCCGTCAGGGGAATTCAGGCACTAAAGCAAATGGTAGAGGAAAACCCCAGAGACAGACATGCTGTCATTATGTTCTCATTCAGACACATCTTCGATGAACAAATCTAGTGATGGGGAAAAAATCACTACAGTTACTTATCACAATATTATTTCAGACTATATTATATCGATGCTTTGACTCAAGTATCGTTTTTTTGTTGTTGCTAGGTAGCATTAGCTAGTGCTAGTTGGCTGTACCTGTGCCAAAACGCTTGTATGTTTCTTCCAATAGCTTGTTTTCCATCTTCTTTTTGAAAATAGAGCCAACATGTTTTAAGTACTTTTATTTCCATGACTGATGAAATTGTCTTTCTGCAGCAGACATATAGTGAGCAATATGTTTGGAACATCAAATCGCGATAAATATACAGTCGCGAGAATCGCAAAACATATCGTATTGGCACCTAAGTATCGTTACAATATCATATCGTGAGGTATCGCAATTCCCACCCCTAGAAAAATCCCAGTTCTAGTCTCCATTTTAAAGAGGAATACAGTCCAGTACTGGACGTTCATTACTTTCCCACACCCATTCATTCTTCTAGTGGCCTAAACCTGACCTTATGATCAGGGACTGGCCAACATAAGTCTGGCTAATGCTCATTCTCTATCTGTCAGTTGGTCATGTTCCATTGAAAGAAAGCCTAATTTACTGTAGGTTATATTACACAATCTTATACTGTACACAACAGATCAATCTGTTGGTTGAAGCCTCAAGCCGCAGAGGGAGACAAAGTAAAGGCTTCCTTAAATGATGGAGGTCATTTTTCATTATTCAAACAATTTGTTAGTGAAAGCTTTGCTGTTCTCTCAGTAGCTCAGAAGAGCTCTCTATATAGCCAGCAGCCTATGGATACCTGTTTATGTCTAAGTAGTGCTGTGATGGCTAGACTGGTTTGACACGCCTATACCTGGGCCTCAGTGTGTGGATATTGAACAGTTCAACAAAATAACATTGGCCTTGCTACTTGAACTATATTCTGACATATCCTGTACTCACACTGCTCATGCTGCATGTGCGACAGCTGCTAAGTAATTATAATAATCTTCTCCCTGCCAGTGATTTAGCTTTCATGACTGCAGCTTACCTCAAATTGAAAATAAATGTATAGATAAATGCCTTTGCTACACCAACAAATTATTCAGCTGTAACTCAAAAGAGCCATCTTGTTAATTTTGGGAGTAAAAGAGCAATTGGAGAAAACAAACAAACATCGTTATGATTGTTGACAGATTAATAAGCATGCTATGCTACCCAGCAGTGAAGATACAAGTGATTAGCTTTCAGAATGGCCCACCTCATCATGGTAATTATACTTACTATATCATTATCATATATATTATTCACCACAGATTATGGAGATAATTGACGCTCGTTCTTGGTTTGCAAAGTTCTCCATGCTGAAAATATTGTCTAAATTGCTGCAAAGTAAAGGATACGACGAACACATATTTTGTTATCCACTGAATATACAGTTGAAGTCAGAAGTTTACATACACCTTAGCCAAATACACTTAAACTCCGTTTTTCACAATTCCTGACATTTAATCATAGTAAAAATTCCCTGTCTTAGGTCAGTTTGGATCACCACTTTATTTTAAGAATGTGAATTGTCAGAATAATAGTAGGGAGAATGATTTATTTCATCACATTCCCGTTGGGTCAGAAGTTTACATACACTCAATTAGTATTTGGTAGCATCGCCTTGATATTGTTTATCTTGGGTCAAGCATTTCGTGTAGCCTTCCACAAGCTTCCCACAATAAGTTGGGTGAATTTTGGCCCATTCCTCCTGACAGAGCTAGTGTAACTGAGTCAGGTTTGTAGGCCTTCTTGCTTGCACACGCTTTTTCAGTTCTGCCCACACATTTTCTATGGGATTGAGGTCAGGGCTTTGTGATGGCCACGCCAATATCTTGACTTTGTTGTCCGTAAGCCATTTTGCCACAACTTTGGAAGTATGCTTGGGGTCATTGTCCATTTGGAAGACCCATTTGCGACCAAGCTTTAACTTCCTGACTGATGTTGCTTCAATATATCCACATAATTTTCCTCCCTCATGATGCCATCTATTTTGTGAAGTGCACCAGTCCCTCCTGCAGCAAAGCACCCCCACAACATGATCCTGCCACCCCCATGCTTCATGGTTGGGATCGTGTTCTTCGGCTTGCAAGCCTCCCACTTTTTCCTCCAAACATAACGATGGTCATTATGGCCAAACAGTTCCATTTTTTTTCATCAGACCAGAGGACCAGAGGACCAGAGAACAAAAAGTGTGATCTTTGTCCCCACGTGCAGTTGCAAACCGTAGTCTGGCTTTTTTATGGCAGTTTTGGAGCAGAGGCTTCTTCCTTGCTGAGCAGCCTTTCAGGTTATGTCGATATTGGACTCGTTTTACTGTGGATATAGATACTTTTGTACCTGTTTTCTCCAGCATCTTCACAAGGTCCTTTCCTGTTGTTCTGGGATTGATTTGCACTTTTCGCACCAAAGTACGTTCATCACTAGGAGACAGAACGTGTCTCCTTCCTGAGTGGTATGATGGCTGCGTGGTCCCATGGTGTTTATACTTGCGTACTATTGTTTGTACAGATGAACGTGGTACCTTCAGGCATTTGGAAATTGCCCCCAAGGATGAACCAGACTTGTGGAGGTCTACAATTTTTTTTGAGCTCTTGGCAGATTTCTTTAGATTTTCCCATGATGTCAAGCGAAAAGGCACTTAGTTTGAAGGTAGGCCTTGAAATCATCCTCCAATTGACTCAAGTGATGTCAATTAGCCTATCAGAAGCTTCTAAAGCCATGACATTCTAGAATTGTCTAAGCTGTTTAAAGGCACAGTCTACTTAGTGTATGTAAACTTCTGACCCACTGGAATTGTGATACAGGTAATTATAAGTGAAATAATCTGTATGTAAACAATTGTTAGAAAAATTACTTGTGTCATGCACAAAGTAGATGTCCTAACCGACTTGCCAAAACTATAGTTTGTTAACAAAAATGTGTGGATTGGTTGAAAAAATAGTTTTAATGACTCCAACCTAAGTGTATGTAAACTTCCGACTTTAACTGTAACTACAAAGGTTTTTAGAGGGAATGTCTTTAAAACTCCCTCTCTCTGTATTTTATTCTCTCATTCACACAAGAGTAGCCTCCGTACACACACACACACACATCAATTTGGATGTTGAGAGTGGTAAGATGGGGCTATGTATGCGCTACATCGTTTTTTTTGTCACTGTTTCTGTTCTCATGTATCTGGGCAAATCCCACGGTGACGAGGCGTAGAATCTGTCATGGAGAAGGCATAAGCCTTTCATATGCATAGCAGAGATAAGAGGCAGCCATTTTATCAGGCGAGCTGTCTTTCCAACATGCTCGTATATATGTCCCCGGGAGCGCCTCCAGAAATGCGGCCCTTTAATGACACTGCCCCTCGCTCGCCAAGAGGACGCCCGTTTGTTCCCGGCTCTAACCTGACAATTATGCCAATTACACAAGGCAGCCATGTTGACAAACACGGCAAGAGAATTGTTGCCGTTGACTTGGAGCAGTGCAGGAGTCCCCCACCACAACCTCCTCTGTAATTTAACTAGCAAGGAGAAGGATTGCAACGGCTTTTTAGAAAACTCCCCGAGCCATGTGTTATTTTACAATGGGATGCCAGTCATGCCACCAGTACAGCCTCTGACTGTAATTGATATGGTGTGTTCTTCAGAGAGAGAGAGAGAGAAAGATAAATAAACATTCTTGCTCTTCATCACTGTATGTGGTTTGCTTAGAATTATGAAGGGTCTGGTGTTACATGTTGAGCAGCACTAAGCCAGAAGCCTGATCTCACTGAGGCCAAGGGAGCATGTAGAAAGTTGTAGAGATGGATTGTGTTTCCCTTGAGGATTGGATCCCAAATACGGCCCCACCACCATTAGTCCATACTCATGTAAACCTTAAAGAGTAATAAGCCGTTGGCACCTGAGTATGTTGACTTGCTGCCATATGAGGTGAGAGAATAGATTCTGCCAATACGCAGGCTTATTAACAATGCAGGGCAGAGCTGGCCAATTGGCAATGTGCCGTAATGAGTGGAAATCTTAACAAACAGGTAGAGAAATAAACTCAGCAAAAAAAGAAACGTCCTCTCACTGTCAACTGCGCTTATTTTCAGCAAACTTAACATGTGTAAATATTTGTGTGAACATAACAAGATTCAACAACTGAGACATGTGACTAACAGAAATTGAATAATGTGTCCCTGAACAAAGGGGGGGTCAAAAGTAACAGTCAGTATCTGGTGTGGCCACCAGCTGCATTAAGTACTGCAGTGCATCTCCTCCTCATGGACTGCACCAGATTTGCCAGTTCTTGCTGTGAGATGTTACCCCACTCTTCCACCAAGGCACCTGCAAGTTCCCGGACATTTCTGGGGGGAATGGCCCTAGCCCTCCGATCCAACAGGTCCCAGACGTGCTCAATGGGATTGAGATTCGGGCTCTTCGCTGGCCACGGCAGAACACTGACATTCCTGTCTTGCAGGAAATCACACACAGAACGAGCAGTATGGCTGGTGGCATTGTCATGCTGGAGGGTCATGTCAGGATGAGCCTGCATGAAGGGTACCACATGAGGGAGGAGGATGTCTTCCCTGTAATGCACGGTGTTGAGATTGCCTGCAATGACAACAAGCTCAGTCCGATGATGCTGTGACACACCGCCCCAGACCATGATGGACCCTCCACCTCCAAATCAATCCCACTCCAGGGTACAGGCCTCGGTGTAACGCTCATTCCTTCGACGATAAACGCGAATCCGACCATCACCCCTGGTGAGACAAAACCGCACTTTTTGCCAGTCCTGTCTGGTCCAGTGATGGTGGGTTTGTGCCCATAGGCAACGTTGTTGCTGGTGATGTCTGGTGAGGACCTGCCTTACAACAGGCCTATAAGCTCTCAGTCCAGCCTCTCTCAGCCTATTGTGCACAGTCTTAGCACTGATGGAGGGATTGTGCATTCCTGGTGTAACTCGGGCAGTTGTTGTTGCCATCCTGTACCTGTGTGATGTTCGGTGCCGCGGCATGTGTTCTTACACGTGGTCTGCCACTGTGAGGACGATCAGCTGTCTGTCCTGTCTCCCTGTAGCGCTGTCTTAGGCGTCTCACAGTACGGACATTGCAATGTATTGCCCTGGCCACATCTGCAGTCCTCATGCCTCCTTGCAGCATGCCTAAGGCACATTCACGCAGATGAGCAGGGACCCTGGACATCTTTCTTTTGGTGTTTTTCAGAGTCAGTAGAAAGGCCTCTTTAGTGTCCTAAGTTTTCATAACTGTGACCTTAATTGCCTACCATCTGTAAGCTGTTAGTGTCTTAACAACCGTTCCACAGGTGCATGTTCATGAATTGTTTATGGTTCATTGAACAAGCATGGGAAACAGTGTTTAAACCCTTTACAATGAAAATCTGTGAAGTTATTTTGATTTTTATGAATTATCTTTGAAAGAAAGAGTCCTGAAAAAGGGACGTTTCTTTTTTTGCTGAGTTTACAATGACATTGTCTCAGTAAATACTGTATAGTGATATCTTGGATAGAGAAAAAAGTAAGGCTATTTCATTGAGTTTACAAGTAAGACTATTTCATACATTTTCTAAGAAAGTATCATGTTTTAGGTAAGACCCAGATGCAGACAGTGTCGATGTAACAAAAGTGTATTACTAGAACAGGGGGCAGAGGTCGGTAATCCAGATCAGAGTCCAAAAGGTACAGAATGTATCCACACCAGGTGGTAGGCGTTCCGTAGGTCCAGCTTGGAGAACACGGTGGCCCCCTGGAGCGGCTCGAAGGCCGAGGAGATGAGTGGTAGTGGGTAGCGGTTCTTCACCGTGATGTCGTTGAGGCCCCAGTAGTCGATGCACAGGCCTCCCCCGCCGGCGCAGGGTTCTTCTTTGTGGAGAAGAAGGAAAAAACCCTGCGCCGGCAAGGAAGGCAGAAAGACGGATGAACCCTGCAGCTAAGGAATCCTCAATGTAGGTCTCCATAGCCTTGGTCTCTGCACCCAACAGAGAGTACAGTTGTCCCCGGGGCAGAATGGTGTCTAGGAGAAGGTCAATCCCGCAGTCATAGAGTCGGTGTGGCGGAAGCGAAGTGGCCGGGCCTTACTGAACACCTCCTGGAGGTCCTGGTACTCCGCAGTAATGGCGGAGAGGTCCGGGGCAACTTCCGAGCCCCCAGGAAGACGTCCCGGAGCAGGCTGCGCTGAATTCAGGCAATGAGCGTGGCAGAACGGGCTCCAGCCCATGATGGCACCAGCAGACCAGTCAATAAGAGGATTATGTCGCAATACCACGGGACCTTGAGGAGACTTAATGAGCAAGAACTGGATCATCTCGCTGTGGTTCCCTGACACACGTAGGTTAATGGGGGTGGTATTGTGTATGACCCAGCCTATGGAGCTCCCGTCCAGCACTCTAACGTCCATGGGAATGGAGAGGGGCTGAGTGGGGATGCCCAGCTCGAACGCCAGGGTAGCGTCCATAAAGCGGTCGTCGGCCCCAGAGTTGATGTGTACCCGGAGATATTGACTGGTTCCCCCACAACAAAATGGAATGAAAAGGGGTGCAAGTAAGGGGAGAGGAAAAGTTCTTCATATGGCCCACCAGAGTACTCACTCCTACCGGTGAGCCTGGTCTTTTAGTGGACTGGAGACGAAATGACCAGTAGTCCCGCAATACAGGCAACTCTTAGTGTGAAGCCTGTATAGCCGTTCGGCTGGAGACAGCCTAGCTCTGACTAGTTGCATGGGCTCGGGAAGAGGTGAATCGGCAGACATCGGAGATTCTCTGGGGAACTTGGGTAGCCTCGGGTTCTCTCGGCAACGGAGCCGTCGGGGACTTCCGGGATGCCTCGGAGGCGAGGTGGAATCCTTGGGCGGGCGAGTGAAATTGAATTCCTTCGTTCCCATAGTCGGCCAATGGAGCATCAAAAACTTGTTTTACCTCCGCCACAAACTCCTCCCGACTGAAGCATACAGCCGACTGTTGTTCCCATACTGCCGTAGCCCAGGCGAGAGCCCTCCCGGACATTAGCATGATGAGGTACGCTATCTTAGAGTGGTTCGCGGGGTTGGAGGAGTGCTGCAGCTCGATGATGTGGGAACACTGAGCGAGAAATGCTCGACAGGTGCCCGACTCTCTATCGAAGTGTTCCGGGGAAGGTAAGCGAGGTTCCCGGGAAACTGGGGTGGACGGGGAGGCGGCACTGCTTACAGTTGGATTACTGAGGGGCTGGGAGGTTACCGTCGTGGTAGGCTGCCTAACAGACAACCTGCAGAATTGCTCCAGCAATGTGTTCAACGCACGGTCATAGCATTCGGCCAAGGTCTGGAACCCTTCCATTAGACCGCGAAGCAACTCCTCGTGCCATCTGATGGTGGCTCCTTGGGAGGAGATGGCGTTGCGGAGCTGGTCCGAGTCTGCTGGGTCAGTCATGGCCAGTTCGTACTATCCCGTTTTAGGGAAGACCCAGATGCAGACAGTGTCGAAGTAACAAAAGTTTATTACTAGAACAGGCGGCAGGAAAAACGACAGGTCAAGGGCAGGCAGAGGTCAGTAATCCAGATCAGATTTCAAAAGGTACAGAACGGCAGGCAGTCTCAGCGTCAGAGCAGGCAGAGGTCAATAATCCAGTGTGGTGTGACAAGGTACAGAACGGCAGGCAGGCTCAGGGTCAGGGCAGGTAGAATGGTCAAAACCGGGAAAACTAGAAAACAGGAACTAGAAACAAACAGGAGCAAGGGGAAAAACGCTTGACAAACAAAATGAACTGGCAACAGACAAACAGAGAACACAGGTATAAATACACTGGGGATAATGGGGAAGATGGGCGACACCTGGAGGGGGGTGGAGACAAGCACAAAGACAGGTGAAGCAGATCAGGGTGTGACAGGAAGGCTGTTCCAGCTAGTTGGCTGCAGCAAACATCCAAATATGATTTAACAAGAATAATGGTCTATTGTTATGAAATCGTCTTGGCCCACTTATGTCTTGCATTTACACGATCGATGCCTCATGAACACAAACACATGATTCTTATTCTCTCTCAGAATTAAAAAGTACACAATCATTGGCATAAGTATGCATTTAATGTAAGGTCATAGCATCTGAATCCAATCAATGAAGTAATGCACACACAGTACATGACTTGACTTTGGCCCAGCTGCAGCAAGATGAGACTTGCATTATATGTAGTGTATACGATACGAGGAAGGTTTGCCATATGATGTTACAATGTTTTGGAGTCGTGTTGTCATGGTGAACTACAGCTACAGGAATTCTCCTTCCTGGCCTGCTTTAGCCTCTGATCCACTGAAAGTAATCTGTTTGCTAACCACCGTAGTTCGCTGTTAGACATACAGGTTAGGACATCATTGTGCAGAGGTGAACCTGAGCCCAGGTATGGTCACCTTAGCTGAGGGGTGGAAATCCCAGTGTCGTGGCTGAGTCTGGTATTTATCTTGTTTTACCCGAATGGCCAGCTTAGGCCTAATCCCTGTCATGGTGTGTCAGGGCCTCGACATGCTAGGCTTATTTTCAGAGACCAGGATGCCCAGGCAGGCAGGCAACTATTCCAGGCCTGGCCTAGTGAACAGACCCAGTTCCCTTATGTGCCTGTCGCTCGCTGCATTTACATAACCTGCTGCAGTTCTCTTTAGTGGGCAAACAATAGAGGTCAGGTCACGTAGTTATTAGGACAGTGGGAAATTCTTTCATGGGAGCTCTGTGTGTAGCTGTTTGATGTGCTGTGTGGAGAGTAGGCTAGACCCCCCCACCCCCTCTTGTTATGTTATCTTGTTATGGTAGTAAGGACATAATAAGCCAATGTATTACCACGACTTAATCAATTCCGGGCCATGTAAATGTAGCTGTCAGTTGGGCACTGCCTGTGAATGTAGCCTTACCTCCACACCCACTCAGAGGCCTGTGATTTACACTGTTATCTGATGAGCTGAGGCTACAGGATCCATTAGTGCCCATCTAGATTACATCAATTAGACCCCTGGCCCTAGCTGCCACAACTTCACAAATGCCATTGGATGGATTGATTAACGACAGTTTGACTGGATGTTATATAACTGACCTTTTGAAAGAGTCAACCTTTGATAGCCTCTGTTGCTATTTAAAAGACTTGCAGGGCCATAAGGGACATATGTTTGTTGTCCTGTTGTCTTTGCGTAACATATTTATTAGGGCTGTCCCCGACTAAAAAAATCTTTGTAGACCGAAAGTCGTCTGTTCTTTCGACCAATCAATTGGTCAAAATGTTTAAAAGTGTATTTTTCCATATATAGACACACCCCCTGTGTTTTAATAAAATCAACTATATGCTTGTCTGATGCTGTTTGATGAAATATGACACAAATGACTCAAGAGGGAGCCATAGATCAAGATAACTAGAAGAGAGAAACCTTAACCTGACCTGACCATTCTCCTCCCGCTCCTGCTGGCTTTCCCAGAGGCTACACGAGGAGTCAGCAACCTTTGTCATGTGAAATGCCAATGTATCTTAAAATGTCTACCCATCTGTGTGCCAGTTATGGTTTTCATATGCACATTTTCGTGGAACAATTTAATTTATAATAACGTCTTCGTATCTCAAAATCATTGTCACGTGGTTAATCAAAATTCTATCCAACTCTAAATGAAAATGATACAAACCTAAAAAGTTAGTTCTATTTACAACTATGTAAAAATAGCCAACATAAAGCCAACAAATAAAAACATTGCAGCCTGCAGATAGAAAATATCCTGATGGAAATAAATATACTATAAATCACATTGGCTATGCATGGCCTGTCTGCAACGAACTTGAAACATTATTAACTATCAATTTAGGTCCAGCCTAAAGCTAGCACTAGCTAACTTGCAACATTGTATGAAATATTCTGGTCCCTTAGAGTTTCCCACGCCAGTGAGCTGGGACAGACACAGCTGTAGGCTATTTTGCGCAAGGGATTAGTGCTCATCAGGTAGACATATTTTATGACGTTTCCACTAGATCAGACCATGACATTTTCCCCTTTCATGCTGAGTGGTTATCGAAAGGGAGAAATGGCCTTCTTTATATGCCTATATTTGCGCGCAGGCCAGGTAGCCTATAGGCCTACTTCTATGCGTAATCAGGTGTGCGTCCTTACTCAACATTGACAGTAACGCTCCAAACAAAAGACAATGACTAAATTGACAAAACTCGGAAATGGAATGAAATAAACCAAAACTTGTTTCTCACAAGTGTAGCATAGTTGAGTACTCTGCAAACAACGTGTACACTTTCACAATGAGAAGGGTGAACGATTGGAATAATAATATATTGAAACCTTTAACATAAATTACCATAACCAAACAAACATCACAGATTAGAAATTATAGGAATTATCGGTAAATGTAAACTACTACTGGTGATATATGTAATCGGGAATTGATAGACACTAACAATCAAGGCAAACAATTCACACAATTAAGTTATGAAGCAATGAATGTGCACAAATTGGCAGGAGAGATACTTGCATTGTGTATTTTAGCCACACTCCCCTTCTTCTTGGACTGTGCCATCTACGCGCCTCCGCAATGGATTAGTCTCAGCCTCAGCAATGGATCAGTTCAGTAAGATGGGCGCGAATCAGACAGGTGTCTCACATGCCATAAAAAAATGAATATATATTGGCTACAACAAAAAGCAGCCAATCGACCAAACAATCGACCAGTCGACAAATTGGGGTCAGCCCTATTAGCTATTACAATTAAGATTTGTAATGTGTATGTTCAAATCTGTCAGGTCTTGACATTGGTCAAGAAGGTCAATGAAAGAGCAACTGTAGAGGACCTACCATTAAAACCTGTGAACACCACAATGCATTGAATAGTAAGGACCCAAGGCCTTCATAGCATTAGAATGCTTGATTATTCAGAACTAGTCTGAAAAAGACATTATTCTATCCAATTAATAAGCAAAGAAACAGCCTGTTCTTCCAAGTGATTTCAGAGAAATATTCAAGGCATTGTAATTATTGGCAAGGCATGTCAAAGCCACATTTAGATAGCTGTTTGGAAGTCTCCATTTCCATCTAGTCAACTCTCTTTTTAATCTCCCTTTGGTTTTGATAAGGGAAAAGGAACGTCAATCAGCCAAACTAATGGAATGTGCGTATTGTAATTCGCTCAAAGGGAACGGTAAATTGAAAAGAGTTTGCAACCTTTTAACATACACACCAGCGCTGACAGTCAAGCTCCATTATCTGACAGCTGGAGAAGTTAAAAATAACTGTGCTCGCAGCAAATTAGACGTATCATTTGGCTTCTAAAGTGAGAGATGAATCTGTGTGTGAATGCTCCTGCCATACCGTGACACGAGGGCAATATATCAGCCTCTGTTTGTCTGTCTTTTTCATAAACTCCAGATGGAATAGTAAACAGATGAAGCAATTTAGTTCCGAGAGTCTTTTCTCTGAGTCCGCTCCATCAATCTTACAGTCAGGTAGCAGCCACCCAGTCACCATACCCATTTACATTACTGTGCTTTGCCCAAGCCAAGGTGCATACATCATTGTTTCGCTACATGCAAGGTTATTGCTATCGCTCAAAGCCAATCCTCAGAGTGTTTCATATGTAACCTTTTTATCTGACTATAAATCTGATATCATTGCACATATAGTACCAGTCAAAAGTTTGGACACACATACTCATTCCAGGGGTTTTCTTTATTTTTACTATTTTCTACATTGTAGAATAATAGTGGAGACATCAAAACTATGAAATAACACATATGGAATCATGTAGTAACCAAAAAAGTGTGAAACAAATCCAAATGTATTTTATTCTTCAAAGTAGCCACCCTTTGCCTTGATGACAGCTTTTCACACTCTTGGCATTCTCTCAACCAGCTTCAGGAGGTAGTCACCTGGAATGCATTTCAATTAACAGGTGTGCCTTGTTAACCTTTTCACACGTAAGGTCCAAATATCTCTAATGGTCGCCCCAGTGTGAGTTGATTTATGCACGTGATGTCAGAATGCACTCACTGTTCCAAAATGTGATTATTACACAACAGGACAGTTAACACGCGCTGCCTGCTAATTATCTATAGGCTATGTTTCAACTTATCAATTTGTAATTATTTTCTAACAAGTTGGATTTTCTAACAACAGTTTGAATTGAAGTGTGTTCCGCCTCCTCATTAATTCACAGAGAAGTATCCCATTTCGCTGTTGCAGACAATTTATGTTTGAGGCTTTACTGAGCTGGATAAACTTCTCTCTTCCAGGAGAACCCACCGCACTTCACTCATGATTGCGCATATCAAGTATGCATATATTTGCGCAGTCTTGCAAGAATTTGAACATTTTCTTGCTGGTGCTCGCCCTTCCTTCCTTGTTGTTTTCCTTAGACATAATAACTTTGGACATGTGTGCATTCCTATCAAAGTAAGTTCCTTATTTTCTGTATATCGTGTTGTCATTTCTACTGTAGGCACATACAGTATGTATGAATGGAGCATAATGTATTTACAGTTTTATTCACGTTTTCAATTACTGGTGACAAATAATGCATTCCGATTATTGCATATATTGTAATGGACACCTATGATGTGTGTAAAATACTTTTTTGAAGGTTGTACTGAATATAATGAGCTAAGCTATTTGCCAGTTATGTGTGGCGCCATGTTTGTTGACATTATACAATGCATTCTGGGTGTCACGTAATCTGCCAGACCAAAGATGTTATAATGAGGTGAAGGAATGGTTCACTCATCTTTCAGGTAAACTTCCAGAAGTTAATGAAGGGAAGTGGATGATCGTAGATGACACACCCCTTCAACATGCATACTATAAACAGACCAAACTAATTTTGTCTCCTCTTATTATCTTTGGTTGATAAGAAAAAAAACAAGCATGGCGGCACAAACTACCCATCGTCAGATTACTTTCGATTTCTGCTAAGTGTTTTACTCAATTATTTTGATCAATGGTGAGCTCACCTGTGATGGGATTAATTATAAATAGTAATTGCTATTAGCTAATTCATATTGTAGTTTCTGTCAGCCGAGAGTTATACAAATATGACCGCTTGTGTTACATCAATCTTTCCTAAGTTAGCACTAGGACAAATGTAGCCTACATTTTCCGGTTTGAATGATTGTGTTATGCTGTAGCTACTTCTGTGAATGTCTGAAAATTGCATCCAAAAATAAACTGCTCACATTCTGGACATAACTTTGTAAGGACTGTGTTTTTGCAAAATGTTTCTGAAAAGCTATGTGGCCAGCTCAAATGCTGATTGTTGAGTCATTCGAAACTGGACGTCCTAAATACGCGTTCTAATCACACCGGTTTGATCGTACGCTACAGGGACCACTATAGAATGATCACACCCGTTTGATCGTACGCTACAGGGACCACTATAAAATGATCACACCCGTTTGAGCGTACGCTACAGGGACCACTATAGAATGATCACACCCGTTTGATCGTACGCTACAGGGACCACTATAGAATGATCACACCCGTTTGATCGTACGCTACAGGGACCACTATAGAATGATCACACCCGTTTGATCGTACGCTACAGGGACCACTATAGAATGATCACACCCGTTTGAGCGTACGCTACAGAGACGACTATAGAATGATCACACCCGTTTGATCGTACGCTACAGGGACCACTATAGAATGATCACACCCGTTTGAGCGTACGCTACAGGGACCACTATAGAATGATCACACCCGTTTGATCGTACGCTACAGGGACCACTATAGAATGATCACACCCGTTTGATCATACGCTACAGAGACCACTATAGAATGATCACATTCGTTTGATCGTACGCTACAGGGACCACTATAGAATGATCACACCCGTTTGAGCGTACGCTACAGGGACCACTATAGAATGATCACATTCGTTTGATCGTACGCTACAGGGACCACTATAGAATGATCACACCCGTTTGAGCGTACGCTACAGGGACCACTATAGAATGATCACACCCGTTTGATCGTACGCTACAGGGACCACTATAGAATGATCACATCCGTTTGAGCGTACGCTACAGGGGCCACTATAGAATGATCACACCCGTTTGAGCGTATGCTACAGGGACCACTATAGAATGATCACATCCGTTTGAGCGTACGCTACAGGGACCACTGTAGAATGATCACACCCGTGTGTTGGTAAGTGTGAAAAGGTTAAAATCATTTCTTTCCTAAATGGGTTTGAGCCAATCAGTTGTGTTGTGACAAGGTAAGGTTGATATACAGAAGATAGCCCTATTTGGTAAAATACCAAGTACATATTATGGCAAGAATAGCTCAATTAAGCAAAGGGAAACGACAGTCCATCATTACTTTAAGACAAGAAAGTTTCTTTAAGTGCAGTCACAAAAACCATCAAGCACTATGATGAAACTGGCTCTCATGAGGACCGCCACAGGAAAATAAGACACCAAGTTACCTCTGCTGCAGCCCAAATAAATGCTTCACAGAGTTCAAGTAACTGACACATGTCAACATCAACTGTTCAGAGGAGACTGCGTGAATCAGGCCTTCATGGTCGAATTGCTGCAAAGAAACCCCTACTAAAGGACACCAATGAGAAGAAGAGACTTGCTTGGGCCAAGAAACACAAGCAATGGACATTAGACCAGTGGAAATCTGTCTTTTGGTCTGATGAGTACAAATTTGAGGTTTTCTGTTCCAACCGCCGTGTCTTTGTGAGACGCAGAGTAGGTGAATAGATGATCTCCGCATGTGTGGTTCCCACCGTGAAGCATGGAGGTGTGATGGTGTGGGGGTGCTTTGCTGGTGACACTGTCAGTGATTTAATTAGAATTCAAGGCACACTTAATCAGCATGGCTACCAAAAGCATTCTGCAGCGATACGCCATCCCATCTGTTTTGCACTTAGTGGGACTATCATTTCTTTTCAACAGGACAATTACCCCAAACACACCTCCAGGCTGTGAAAGGGCTATTTTACCAAGGAGATTGATGGAGTGCTGCATCAGATGACCTGGCCTCCACAATCATCCGACATCAACCCAATTGAGATGGTTTGGGATGAGTTGGACCGCAGAGTGAAGGAAAAGCAGCCAACAAGTGCTCCGGATATGTGGGAACTCCTTCAAGACTTTTTGAAAAGCATTCCTCATGAAGCTGGTTGAGAGAATGCAATGGCAAAGGGTGGCTACTTTGAAGAATCTCAAATATAAAATATATTTTGATTTGTTTAACACTATTTTTGTTACTACATGATTCCATGTGTGTTTTTCATAGTTTTGATGTCTTCACTATTATTCTACAATGTAGAAAATAGTCAAAATAAAGAAAAACCCTGGAATGAGTAGGTGTGTCCAAACTTTTGACTGGTACTGTGTGTGGAGAAGACTTTGGAAGATTCAACCTCCCGCTAGGCTATGTCTGGTCTGACACACACAGGGTATACAGGTATGTGAATCTTGATTCCGCTTGCCACACTCAGGTTTTCCATGACATTGAAATGCATCTTGCCCACTTATGCATGTATTTTATGTCAGGTGTTCTGGGCCATGGTGTCAGTTACCATTTAGCATGGTAATCTAAATGTAACTGTGGGATCCCTATTACAGTAAGGTAAGTAAAGAGATTTCCATGAGAAGCTTCATTTTCAGTGGAGGTGTGGGATTGCCTCTAAATACCGAACAACATAATTGTTCATTGTTAATCGTAACAATTTGAAAGATTTTACTGAGGTACAGTTCATATAAGGAAATCAGTCAATTGAAATAAATTCATTAGGCCCTAATCTATGGATTTCACATGACTGGAAATACAGACATGCATCTGTTGGTCTCAGATACCTTAAAAGAAAAGTAGGGGCGTGGATCAGAAAACCAGTCAGTATCTGGTGTTACCACCATTTGCCTCATGCAGCGTGACACATCTCCTTCGCATAGAGTTGATCAGGCTGTTGATTGTGGAATGTTGTCCCACTCCTCTTTAATGGCTGTGCGAAGTTTCTGGATATTGGCGGGAACTGGAACACGCTGTTGTAGACGTTGATCCAGAGCATCCCAAACTTGCTCAAGGGAAAACATGTCTGGTGAGTATTCAGGCCATGGAAGAATTGGGACATTTTCAGCTTCCAGGAATTGTGTACAGATCCTTGTGACATGGATTATCATGCTGAAACATGAGCTGATGGCGGCAGATGAATGGCAGGACAATGGGCCTAAGGATCTCGTCACGGTATCTCTGTGCATTCAAATTGTCGTCAATAAAATGCAAATGTATTTGTTGTCTGTAGCTTATGCCTGTCCATATCATAACCCCACCGCCACCATGGGGCACTCTGTGCACAACGTTGACATCAGAAAACCACTCTCCCACACAACACCATACAAGCTATCTGCCGTCTGCCCAGTACAGTTGAAACCAGGATTCATCCATGAAGTGCATGTTTCTCCAGCGTGCCAGTGGCCATGAAAGTTGAGCCTTTGCCCACTGAAGTTGGTTACGACGCTGAACTGCAGTCTGGTCAAAACCTTGGTGAGGACAACGAGCATGCAGATGAGCTTACCTGAGATGGTTTCTGACAGTTTGTGCAGAAATTCTTAACTTGTGCAAACCCACATTTTTATCAGCTGTCCGAGTGGCTGGTCTCAGACGATCCCGCAGGTGAAGAAGCCGGATATGGAGGTCCTGGGCTGGTGTGGTTACGTGTGGTCTGCGGTTGTGAGGCCGGTTGGACGTACTGCCAAGTTCTCTGAAACAACATTGGGGGCGGCTTATGGTAGAGAAATTAACATTAGATTATCTGGCAATAACTCTGGTGGAGTTTCCTGCAGTCAGCATGCCAATTGCACGCTCTGTGGCATTGCGTTGTTTGTTAAAACTACACATTTTAGAGTGGCCTTTTATTGTCCCCAGCACAAGGTGCACCTGTGTAATGATCATGCTGTCAGGTGGATGGATTATCTTTGCAAAGGATAAACGCTCACTAACATGGATGTAAAAAAAATGTGTGCATACATTTTTTTATTTCAGCTCATGAAACATGGGACCAACACTTTACATGTTACGTTTATATTTTGGTTCAGTGTATTTCCATTATTTTGATTCCTGTTTCACCTTTGTGATGCATATCCTTGTTTTGATCTTGCATGTAAATACCTTAAAGACATGCTTCAGAACTTTGGCGACTACTAAGTATTTTTTAAACGTCCTGCTTTGGGCTGGATGTGTCAATGTGCAGTTCATACATGCATAATCTATGAGCAGAATTATGGTTCTACCTCACTTAGCCACTTAATCCATAGTTTGAAAGACACTGTTTTTCTGGAAACTGTGCTGCGTCATTTTCCTTACATTTTCCCCCATGTGGTCCAGCCCCTAGCAATTTGAGTTCAACCAATGAGATTCAGCTCCTCACCATTTGAGTGACAGGTAGCAAGAGGCACATGATGCACACACAGCAGAGCGTGAGAGAGAGCAATGACGTGTAGCACATATCTGCATATTCAGTATCTGATGTAGTACACAATTTTCAGGGACCACTTTTGTCTCATGAGTGCTACTTTCAGAACTACTGGCTAAAAAGTATACAAAAGTACTATAGAATCTCTTTATGCCCCAGTGGATGTCAGAACATTTTATAATGTAAAGGATAAATGTCTGGATTTCACTGTATACTCAAATACATTTGACTGAGTATGGCCCTTATCCAATCCACTTTTTATGATGTAGTCTATGACACCTATCCACAACAACATATGACATTGATGTGATAGAAGGAAAAATGTGTTCAATCGACAGAATGAAAGCCCACCTCTCTCTTTTGGTGCACATATTTGACACGTGTTACTCATGTCTCTCATTAGGGAAGATTTACGCTGGAGGCACCTTCCCTGTGAATTCTCAAAGATGCCTTCTCCCGCTTCCTGTGTGTGTGTGTGTGTGTGTGTGTGTGTGTGTGTGTGTGTGTGTGTGTGTGTGTGTGTGTGTGTGTGTGTGTGTGTGTGTGTGTGTGTGTGTGTGTGTGTGTGTGTGTGTGTGTGTGTGTGTGTGTGTGTGTGTGTGTGTGTGTGTGTGTGTGTGAATGTGTGTGTGTGTGTGTGTGGGGGGGGGGGGGGGGGCTCTCTCAGATGTTTTCCCTCTTTGTATAATCTCCACCTTCCCAACACAATGGATTTAGCCTGACCTTGAATGAGAAAGGGCTGAAATTGCTGCAGCATCTAAACATCAGAGCAAGCACGCCATTAACACAGCCCTGGACAAGCCAGTACATTAGACATAGGGGCAGACATTGATTGTTTAATGAACTTTCAATGAATGCCTGGGAAAAGGACAGCTGACAATTGGCAATGATTTTATCCCCCATAGCAATTGCCTGCTTTTTATGGGATGCATCTAAGCCACCAAAGAAATCAAATCTTTACGATGCAAAAGAGGAAGCTTTTTCTACTTTACGTGCACAGCAGGCACTTGGCTGCACATATGAATTTTGGAATCCAGTGTTAACTCTATATTTGGATTCCACTGGAGTGGATTAAGGATTTTTTTTTTATTGCAAACCCACGGGATTCTGGGAGACATAAAAGAGGAGGCTGTTTGCATCCATGCTATACAAATAATTGCAGGTTTGAAATCGACTGTAATTTCAAGCACCAGCTATATGGGAGAGTCTGCTTTGATGTACAAATCCAGAATTCACGGGGGATTAGCATCCCAAAGGTTAGCAGTTGCTAATTATGGGAGATTGGTTCTACATATCTAACAAGGCAAGGAGACAGTCTTAATAAATAAGATGATTCATAAGGAACAAGGATAAGAAGGATGTATTTTATTTCGCATGGAGTGATACCCTGTAATGCCCCTCTTCTGCTTATCTGTTGGAGTGTGAATGGACTGAAGCTGTGCCTTCTCTATTTTGTTCACAAAAGCATTGAGATTTTACAGATATCGAATTTTTTTATATGATATCTTAGAATATTATACCTTGATTGTATTTGCGAGTTCCTGTAGTGTAAAAAATACTTGTTACTATTCTACCAGCAGACCGTGAAGCTGCATTATCATAATCCCTAGTTCCATTCCACTAACCACCGCTAGCTAAATGAATCTATTATTTTTGCCTTGAGCATGAGAGGCGATAACAGCAGCATGCAACAAAATGCAATGAATTAAACTCAGCTTAAAAACACCCTCTTAGTTGCTGTTACCTCATACAGACCTACAGTGGATTATTTTATTTTATATTGTTTTATGTACTTGACTTCCTGTTTAATTTAGTTATCTGACCATTATAGGCTTGGCATGCTGTTAACCCTTACAACCTCTTTCCGCTTTTAACTATCAATAGGAGAATGTATTAAGGAGCAGGGGTTCCTAAACTTTTTTGCTTCGTGACCCACCAATTGAGGTGTCTTTTGAGTCATAACCCACCATAAGAGTTGAGCGGGGGAAAACAATACACATACCAAAGAATAAGTAAAAAATATAATCTTTGCAGTGGAGAGAAAATGTTTCAGTTTTAAAGCAAATGTTCTGCAATTCTAAATATTTTGCCATGGAGCTGAAATAAAATGTTGCACTTTTAAAGCACATTTTTCTGCATTTCTATACATTTTCTCATGGAGCTGAGAAAAATGTTTGTTTTTAAGTGGATTTCCTGCAATTCTACGCATTTTGACTAATGCTGTGATCTTATGCTTAAATATTATGACAAAATAAATGGGGGCCTGATTGTCTAGCTTTTATTTTGTTGATTGTAAGTTCTGAAAGATTATAGGCTATTATACAAAATATATAGGTGCATTATGTTTTCTACATACTTTCAATTTGGTTTCAGTCATTTAAGTTTACACTGAAAGTGTTTTTCTATCCCCCCCCCAAAAAAAATATATAGTACCAGTCAAAAGTTTGGACACACCTACTCATTCAAGGGTTTTGTTTTAATTTTACTATTTTCTACATTGTAGAATAATAGTGAAGACATTAAAACTATGAAATAACACATATGGAATCATGTAGTAGACAAAAAAGTGTTAAACAAATCAAAATAGATTTTAGATTTTAGAATCTTCAAAGAAGCCAACCTTTGCCTTGATGACAGCTTTGCACACTCTTGGCATTCTCTCAGGCAGCTTCACCGGGAATGCTTTTACAACAGTCTTGAATGAGTTCCCACATATGCTGAGCACTTGTTGGCTACTTGTCCTTCAATCTGTGGTCCAACTCATCCCAAACCATCTCAATTGGGTTGAAGTCGGGTGATTGTGGAGGCCAGGTCATCTGATGCAGCACTCCATCATTCTCCTTCTTGGTCAAATAACCCTTACACAGTCTGTTGAAAAACTAATTATTGTCTCACTAAGCACACACCAGATGGGATGGTGTATCGCTGCAAAATGCTGTGGTAGCCATGCTGGTTAAGTGTGCCTTGAATTCTAAATAAATCACAGACAGTGTCACCAGCAAACCACCCCCACACCATCACACCTCCTCCTCCATACTTCACGGTGGGAACCACACATGCGGAGATCATCTGTTCACCTACTCTGCGTCTCACAAAGGCGGGTGGAACCAAAAATCAAAAATTTGTACTTATCAGACCAAAAGACAGATTTCCACCGGTCTAATGTCCATTGCTTGTGTTTCTTGGCCCAAGCAAGTCTCTTCTTCTTATTGGTGTCCTTTAGTAGTGGTTTCTTTGCAGCAATTCGACCATGAAGGCCTGATTCACGCAGCCTACTCTGAACAGTTGATGTTGAGGTGTCCGTTACTTGAACTCTGTGAAGGATTTATTTGGGCTGCAATCTGAGATGCAGTTAACTCTAATGGACAGCAGAGGTAACTTTGGGTCTTATTTTCTTGTTGCGGTCCTCGTGAGAGCCAGTTTCATCATAGCACTTGATGGTTTTTGCTACTGCACTTGAAGAAACTTTAAAAGTTCTTCAAATTTTCCGAATTAACTGACCTTCATGTCTTAAAGTAATGATGGACTGTCGTTTTTTTTGTTGCTTGTTTGAGCTGTTCTTGCCATAATATGGACTTGGTATTTTACAAAATAATATACCAACCCTGTCTGTCACTTGAACTCTGTGAAGCATTTATTTGGGCTGCAATTTCTGAGGCTGGTAACTGTAATGAATTTATCCTCTGCAGCAGAGGTAACTCTGGGTCTTCCTTTCCTGTGGCGGTCCTCATGAGAGTCAGTTTCATCATATCTGTCCTTTGGTCTGATACGTCCAAATTTGAGATTTTTGGTTCCAACCGCTGTGTCTTTGTGAGATGCAAAGTAGGTAAACAGATAATCTCTGCATGTGTGGTCGCCACTGTGAAGCATGGAGGAGAAGGTGTGATGGTGCTGTGCTGGTGACACTGTCAGTGATTTATTTAGAATTCAAGGCACACTTAATCAGAATGGCTACCACAGCATTTTGCAGCGATACACCAACCCATTCTGGTTTGCGCTTAGTGGGACTATCATTTGTTTTTCAACAGGACAATGACCCAAAACACACCTCCAGGCTGTGTAAGGGCTATTTGACCAAGGAGATTGATGGAATGCTGCATCAGGTGACCTGACCTCCACAATCACCTGACCTCAAACCAATTGAGATGGTTTGGGATCAGTTGGACCACAGAGTGAAGGAAAAGCAGCCAACCAGTGCTCAGCATATGTGGGAACTCCTTCAAGACTGTTGGAAAAGCATTCCTCATTAATATGGCTGAGAGAATGCCAAGAGTGTGCAAAGCTGTCATCAAGGCCAAGGGTGGCTACTTTGAAGAATCTCAAATATAAAATATATTTTGATTTGTTTAACATTTTTTTGGTTACTACATGATTCCATATGTGTTATTTCATAGTTTTGATGTCTTCACTATTATTCTACAATGTAGTAAATAGTAAAAATAAAGAAAAACCCTTGAATGAGTAGGTGTGTCCAAACTTTTGACTGGTAATGTGTATATATATATATATATATATATATATATATATATATATATTGTGTATATATATATATATATATATATATATATATATATATATATATATATGCACAGAAAATGTCATCCCGTGACCCACAAGTGAGTCCCGACCCACAGTTTGGGAACCACTGCAGTAAAGTACTCTCTCCTCCTCAGGCTCAGCAGCCCCTCCCTTGGCCTGGTAGATCGGACATGGCCATTCTGGCCTCTCTTCACATGGCCCTAAATTAAACATGTCTGGGACGAGGCGGGTGCCTGCTCTGCCTCGGGAAATACTTTTTCATGTCCTAATGAATGTGCCTGGGGGTGTCCCACAGGGGGCTCCACTTCACCCCTCATTAGGCAGGGGGGCTGTTTCTGTGCTCATGCTGGGGAGCAGCCTCCTGGAGAGGGAGCCCTCCCACCCCACCCCAGCTCCACGTCCCACGCTCTCCTACCCTGGCCTGGACCCCGACTTCTTATCCTCCCCTCTCTCCCCACTCCCCTCTCTGCCTGTATCAGACCTGACTCCGCACTTCCCTGATTCCCTTTATACTGTAAGAGGCCTTATCAGAGACGGGGTTGTCTTGGGGGAACCAACTGTTAAGCTGCACATTCCATAGAGATGACAGGGACACGCGGACCTGGGGACAGGAGCATGCTCATGATGACGTTTTAATGGCCTTGTTTGGTTTGGACCTGTGATTTATTGCTGTATATACCAGCGCAAAGATTTTTTTTCTCTTTCCTGACGTCAACTAAACTGTTTTTGTCTTGAAGTTCCTGTCTTCTGAGAACTTGTAGTGAAAAAAAGGTTGACAGACTCATCAAGATTGTGTTAGAAAGGAAGCTTTATGACAAACCGTCCTGTCTTCATTAGTGGGTGTGACAGGCGAGCGCTGTGGGCCTTGCTCTGAGGGCCAGCTGTGGCCTTGGCAGGCTCTGGTAGGAGGGGGAGGAGAGGAGAGTCACTGTAATACTGTGGAAGTCCCTGTCTGTCTCCAGCTCTGGCTCAGTAGTTCTCTCCCAGTGTACCCTGTACGGCGTATCCTGCCTCTCCAGTGGAAAGTATTGACTGCTTCCTGGTGTTGATGAAGCAACAAAGCATGGCGGCTTCCTGGTTGAGGCGATGCGAGGTGGTGGGGTGGGGAGGGAGGGATTTACTGGCTCTCAGCTCCCACTCGGCACACACCGGTTCAATCAACATTGTTTCCACATTATTTCAATGAAATTACGTTGAACCAATGTGGAATAAACGTTGATTTGACGTCTGTGCCCAGTGTGCTGACTTTGCATCGGAACAGAATGGGCTGAAGAGCTGATTATTATTCCAGGGCTTTTGGGATGTGTTTATGCCATCATTAATCTTAGCGCTTCTTTATTTGCCTGGGATTATGCTCCATGGTACATTCCCTGACAGTCACCGAAGTAGGTTCACCTAAAGGTAGCAGGCAGATAGGCAGCGAACGCTCTGCTCTGCCCCCCTTCTGCAAACAAGCGTGCAAGGTGAGAAGGATGCTTTTTGCATGGCTGCTTAATTCTGCCATGTTAAACAAAACCAGACCAGTGTTTATAGGGCTATGAAAACAGTGGTGCAGCGGGACTGTGCCTCACACGCTTTAAGCAGTCTGAACTTTGTGTGGCAGCAGACGACTTCTCATACTCCTCGGTTATCTGGGAATGTGCTCCATACAGCATGGCTCGACTGGGAAAGAGCATAGAACTACTGTTGTGTTGCAGGTCCTCTGCAGGGAATGGGGAAAAATAAATAGTACTTCTGCATACCCAGGAATGCATGTGTATTTAAAAAAAGTAACATTGTTTAATGGTAATGAATCCAGTAGGATACACTATCTACCTGATAATAAATGGTAGTTTTACAGCATTATAAAAGTGGTTTCTACAATGATAAGGACTACATTCACATTCATAGTAATTCACTTGGCTTTAATCAGACAGATTAATACTACCAGCAGGAAAATTGAATAAATAAATAGATTTTAATGTGCCTTGCAAATTTGATCAGAAATAAATATTTAACATTATGGCAATCAAGTGTTTGGAGTCAAATCATTTTGCACATTTAGTGTCATTAAAGATAAATGATGCGTGATGGAAGTGTTCACAGTGTAAGACACTGAAAGCGAAGGGTTTCCTGAACGGAACCATAACGTCTCTCGCTCTCACACACTTTCCATTTCACTCTCTGCACCTGCAGGAAAGAACCAAGTCCAGGTATCTGAGTAGGGCTTGCACGGTGGAAGACAAAACTGCCACGTGAAAATGTAGTGCGACAGTGACTGGTTCCAGGGTTTGAAAAAGCTCTCTTTCTGAGGTTCCATGACACTGCTGATCCCTGGAAAGATTGGGTGCCTCTAGTTTCAGCTCTATCTCCCCTGGATCTGTGGGGGACAGGATTTAGTATCCCTGCTAATGTATCAAGCCCATTTGTCTCAATCACACGTCCCTGGAAGTATCGCCTGGCCGTTGATGTAATTCATCTTGCCTGTCCTTGCCTTCTCTTTCCGTGCTGATGAGAACACAGGACCTTCAAACAGAGTGGCGGAGGTGGTGTAATGTCACCTGTCAGTCTACTACAAGTATTAACTGTTGTGTAATGGAGGCTCGGACATAAATATAATGATATCCATTGTGAAAGCACTGTGACAACATTCTCTAAAAGGAAGTCATTCAAAGCAACCACTTATTCAGCAGCCCATCTATTGTATCTGTAGCATTCCAATTTCATTTCAACAGTGTTTTCTGTCACAATGTATGAATTCTATTATCTTTAAAACTTCTTATAATTCATTATTTTCTGCTGCCTCCATAAACATCCCTCTAGCAACAGAATGATAGCTAGCCGTGAGGTACATCACACTGTGCTGCACAGTACAATCCACAGGACATGTTGTGTAAGCTGATATTATAGTTAGGAAGGACTGTGACATACTCAGTGGCTGCTGTTTGATTCATGTCTTGACACACAAGGCCACCATGATGTTTAGCTGAGGGTCAGAGGGAAAAGCATCCCTATTATATTGTGTGTATATGGTATGGACCAAGTGTTTAGCTACGTTAGCCCTATACCCCTGGCTACAACACAGTATCCCTTCCATTACCTCTTGCTCATGTGGAGCTTCCCTCAAGCTGATGATTGCTATCTGGAGCCAGTCTGTGGAAGTTAGTCAGTGTGTGGAAACAGGTTTTCCTAAGGAGCGCACAGAGGGACAATTACTGTCAGCTGAAGTAATCTCCCTGCCTGCTCTCCATGTGTGTTCTGGCTCTGTGCCCCTCACCCACTGACCCTGGGCATCAGCTTGAGCTGGGACCTCCAGCCTCCCTCCCCTCCACCCCCACGGAGGGACAGTAGCCTCTCACACACCGTCTGCCATGGGCATGTCCCAGCAGACAGGATTTATACACATGTTCCCTCCACGCATGCACACACACACACACACACACACACACACACACACACACACACACACACACACACACACACACACACACACACACACACACACCACACACACACACACACACACACACACACACACACACACACACACACACACACACTGCACACATGTCCCACACACATATTCAGTACCCCACACGTAGATTCAGTATCACACACGTTCCACATAGATGTAACATCCAAATGTACCACATTATTAGCGCACACGCAACACCCACAGGACGTTGTCTGGATGTCAGTCTGCTGTATGTTGTCATACATAACTTTACGTCTGTCTGTGAAGAATATAGTTTATTGTAAGGAACATATTCAATGAAGCTCAGCAGCAGTCAAGGTTCTTACAGAAATGCATATTAATGCAGCAATTGCAGGAGAAAGGAAGTGGTACGGCGTGACAATGGTGAATTCCCCTGTGCAATGGAACAAGCTTCTTTGTTGTTATGTAGAATTCTCACTGTATAATTGCACTGGATGTTTTGAAGCTTTCATTCCTTATATGTCTCTGTGTATTCCGAAGCCAGTATGTTGGCCTGGCCTCCAGGGATATGGAGGTAGAGAGGTTCTTAACTAAGATCACTGTGCTGATGACAAGCCTCAATCAAGCCTTTAACCACAGCCTGCTCAGCTCAAGTGGCCAACAAAACTTTGTAAGCCAGAGTAGGAGAGAAGACGCCCCCCCCCCACCATAACTCTGAATTTAAACAGCTTTCGAATGGATGGCTCCTGAAGCAGTCTATCTTCTGGTCCTCTGTGATTTCAGCCTCAGTGATTTTGAGTTCCAGTCCAGTGCCATGTTTCAGTATGTATCTGCCAAGAAAATAAACAACAACACTCTACATTCAGTGTTGTATGAGAGATGACTAAGTACACACAGTGTGTTCTAAAAGCGTGTAAACATTCGCTTTTTTAAATGAAGATTCATTTCATTCCATTTAACTGTTGCAAATTGTTTGCCTCCCATCTCTCACGGCTCACTATGACTAACTGGGATCAGGGACAGAGCAGGCAGAATCAGAATGAATACATAAGTGCGTGCAGCAGTCTCCAGATTGACTGTGTTGTGGCATCAGAGCAGAGCATGCAGTGTGGCTCTCTCTCCCTCCTATTCCTGTCCTCCTCTGGGACTGGGACCCAGACACACAGTGACAGAGGGAGAGGGGGCATGCCCCGTGGCACTGGAGTCCCCTGTACCAGGGCCCAGCTTCACCTGTCACTGATCAGAGGAAGGGGGAGGAGGGGGGGAGAGAGAGAAAGAGAGAGGGAGCTCAGGTGGAGGAGGGCGGGCCGTGCCGGGGACGGGAGGAGAGCGCCACCACACATTCTCCACTTCACGGCACTCGTCTGCTCTGTAAACCAAGGCTTTTGTTGTTTCCCCTAGAGTGCAACACACAGACTCCCAGTCAGGAAGCTCGTCAATCTTTGCCATAACAACACATAAATTAAATCCCAAATTACTGTTCCTCTGGCGGAGTAAAAGACATGGAGAGAGATGTCTCGTGCTGTGGTTTGGGAATACTCTTTCCCTCTTCTGCTCCCCCGCATTGAGGGTGTCAGAATGCATTTCAATAAGGCAGTCAGGTAAAAACAGAGGCAGAGAAGTGCTGCTGTGTTGTACAGGCATCCCAGGTTGGGCGGTGTTGAAATATTAATGGCCTCACACACAAACAAACACAGAGACACACGCATGAGTTCATCCCAAAAGCAGCCCAGGGCTATCGTCCAGACCTGGGTTTTAGCAAAGTCATTTCAGTTTGCAGTGCTATACAGGAATAATAGGGAAGCTCAGAGCTGTTCCACTGAAAGTAGAATATCTTGAATGATGGGGATCATAGCTTAGGCTATTAGTTGATAGAGAGGAATTAGCAGGAGGCAGCATAGACATTAATAATGCCTAAATTCAGCTTTTCTCTGTTCTAGTCCTCATGGTCTAAATATTGTTGGCTGGTTTGCGTGTTGAACGGACAGAGGCGCTTTAAAATTATGATACAGGCTTTTCCTCTGCAGGTGAATATCTGAATCTGATATCTCTGAGCTGCACTGAAGTAGAAATGTCATGAGGACAGACTCATGGTAATAAGCCAACAGGCTCCAGTCCCCAAACAAATAACACATTTATACTATTCTGTCTGTGCTCTGTACCACTGCTGTCCTTTGCCACTGACATTCAAATAACCTTTCTTCTGCTGTGCAATTGGGAATAAAAAAGTGCTCGTTCTGTTCCGTTAGACTACAACATGACAGCAGCGCCTTGGCAGATGAATAGAGGCAGGATCTGATTCTAGCTCTTGTTCTGCTGTCTGTCTGACTATCATGGGTTTCAATTTAGCATAGACTATCTTTATCAAACTACAGCTGATCTCCATTGCCAAAGGGGGAAATTAATCTAGCAGTCAAAATGTGGGGAAACTACAATATAAAAATGTGGCTTACTGTGCACTTGCCAGCTAGTCGACTGACCCGTCGTACCAACGATATTTTGCCGGTGTAAACTGTATCTAGATAGAGATTCTACTAATATATTTCTGTATTGTAGTCCTGTGTGTAGTCAAGTGTTATTTTTCAACATTTGCCTAGTTGTTGTTGTGAAATGTTTTGCAGAGAAAGTTATTAAACTGTTATTTGTCCCTGTTTGTTGGATCGGAGAGCCATTGCTAATCTGCCCATAATGCTGACCTGTACACAGCATTGCTGTCCAATCACTTACATAATCTCCAACATGAGCCCACTGGTTTGCATCATTTGGCCTCTGACAGCTGTCAACACACAGGCAGCCCCCCCCCCCCTCACACACACACAATCAGTCTCCCTGCTGTCTCTCAATAAAGGGATGCAGAACCACATCCATACCCTTAAAACATGCCCACCACTACAACTGCAGTCTTACGTTTTCTGCCTCTTACCACAAATATACACTTAAAAAGAATGATCCATCTAATATGAATGATCCATTGGACACAACAGATGTTGTGTCCAATGAAGAGGCAGATGAAGACATTACACCTTACTCTAGGAGGTCTTCCATCACTCAGAGATATGTTGTATATTGTATTACTCTGTATGTAACACCCTTGTAGTAGGCGTAGTCATCCATGAGAAATGATCGAGAAGCTGTGCCACAGCCCAGTAATGGGTTAAGCTTCCAGCCTCAGTTTGTGTCTGTAATGTAAGGGAGCATCCTAATCCTCTAAACGTTATGTCAGTAGTCCAGTTGTCCAGGAAAATCTGAGTGTGCAGTAGGAATAACTTGGAGAGCCTCTGTAGTGATTTGTTTATGTCAGTATTTGCACTGCCCAGCACATATTCCTGCACTATTTCATTTGTATAGCACAAATTCAAAAAACCTTACTTGAGTAAGATCTGGGATCATTTGGGTGTGAAGAATGCCATTCTGAAAAGGCTTACCATTAGAAAATAAAAAGCTGCTTAAGGTTGTTTTTTTGCCTGCGATGATGTGGAGCACGTTCGCTACTAAACTGTAGATAACAATCTGTCTCCAATGAGTAGCGCTGTAACATGAATAATACACATCAGCTATTCACCATTAAAGGATCAACCTTTTTACATAATTGATATACCTTCAATATATTTAGTCAACACCACACTTTTCCTCCCTCCTAAACGATGCTCTCCAGGTACAAATGAAACTATAGCATATTTGAGAGGCGCATGAGAAAATGCTCACTCTGACAACAACTGTCTTTGTGGTGCTTATGTCAGGTCTAAAGCGCTAGCTACAGAACGCAGTACGCTATGACAGGGTCCCGGGGAGCAGTTAGCAATGCGGAAGGCAAAACCTTTGTTTTCCTTTTGTAAACGGTTTTCTGTTCATTTCCTGGGATTAATAAGTGCAGTGTTATCTTGGTGTGGGGTTTGATCTCAGGGTGGTTTGGTACACAGTGAAGGGCAGAGGAGGACACAGAGAGGGCTTGACATCCTTAGTCTCCAAAGGGCATTTATGTGATGTGAATCAGTGTCCTTGAACTGCACAGCGACAGACTCAGACAGAGCATCTCTAACAAGTTGCGGCGTATGACAAACCTAGGCTTCACCACTACATGAGGCTGGCTACTACACAGTCCTCTCAGCATGCGCTAGCCATTGTGAAAGCCGAAAGCCACCCACACCAGAGGTTGATCCTCCACCGAGGATCTTAGTCATTACCTTTTTCATTCTTTCTGTAGATGGGTATTTTGTGAATGCTGCCGTATGATTCACAGTACATTATCTGTGTGCGTCAGCAGGTCCCCCCTCTCTTTGATGTGGCCTGTGTGTGGAGGCAATCTCACAGCGCTATGAGGAATGGGAGGCTGCTCAGTTGGGCTTTAGGATGGCCGTCTCACTGTGCCTGGCTTTGATGTCCTAAACAGAGCAGGCAGGGCTGCCTGGCAGGCGGGCAGGCAGGGAGGCAGGCAGGCAGGCAGGCAGGCAGGCAGGCAGGCAGGCAGGCAGGCAGGCAGGCAGGCAGGCAGGCAGGCAGGGAGGGAGCACGGCAGGCAGAGAGGCATGGAGACAGGCAGGCAGGCGCTGTGAATGTGATCATCAGCAGTGAGCAGCGATGGTCAAGCCCAGACAGAGAGCCAGCAGCGAGCTTCACAATGGCAGTTAACACCATGGCTTCTGTCAATAGCTATTGACTTCCAGATCTGAAGTACTTAGGCACAAGGCCTTTCTGTTTGACCATCTCCCCCTGTGTGAATTAATTTTAAACCACTCACACTATCCGAATTGTAGTCTGACTGGGAGCCCCAGGACCAGCCATTCAAGATGGCAGCTTGCTACAGATATTGACGTGAACCCATGGTGTCGGTGACTTAATGGCTTATTTGATCTTCATGCTGTTATTATTCTGTATTTATTCCTCATGAATCTATACCAGAAAGCAGCTTATTTCACTGTGATTAGATTGGGTTTTTCTTTTACATAGCAAACCACAAAGCCTACCACAGCTAGACTGGAGACAAACCCTTTTTTACTGTTGAGTGCACCGAGCATTCAGAGGCTTGTGTAGTAGTGTTATCTGGTGAGGCTGTGTGCATTCAGGGCCTCACTGCAGCAGATAGGGCTTTGTGAGCCATCCTCATCAGTGTGTGCCCAGCCCTGCCGTTTCCACTCCCTCTGCCTTCACCTGATGTGGCACAGCCTCTGTCAGGCCTGAGCGAGCATCCAGCCAGCCCTGCCTCTTCAGGGGAGATGAAGGCATCTCGCAGCTACCCTGGGCAGCAATCTAAGTCTGGAGCTCAGAACCTGGAGCCCGTGGGAAAGCGAGAGGGCTGGAAGCTGGGAGCTGGAAGCTGGGAGCTGGAAGCTGGGAGCTGGAAGCTGGGAGCTGGAAGCTGGGAGCTGGAAGCTGGGAGCTGGAAGCTGGGCTCAGAGGAGAGGACGCAGCTACAGCCACAGTCAGAGTGACAGCTCTGCACTGCCACCCAGTGGCCTGCGCCTGCCAATACAGTCCTGTTTCTCCACCACAACCCCAGCCAGCCTTAATTACAGCACGCTTCACTTGTTGTGAGTGCATGTCAGAACAAATTATGTTTGTAATGAGGCTGAAAATGTTAAAGGAGTCGCAACACACTGCACCGCTAATGCTCATGCAGGGAGAGCACAAAAACAAACAATGGAGTGCACTGCCCATAATGCCAGTGTTCAAACAGAGATAACCAAAACGACAACCGTCTCGACACAATGCAGAAATTCATAATGATTATTTATAAAGTAACCCTCTCAGCAAGCGTGTCAAAACCTGGCTCCTGATTTGTTTTCCCTGTAGTCTAGGCAGACTATGGGCATTATCCCCTATTGTACAGCAGGATACCCAGTCATCCGAGGTGTTTTCCATATGATAACTGACTGGTGTGTGTGCCACTGCTCTCTTTGTTCATTTGACTGAAATGTAGGCTAATTCTGCATGTAGAGGTGAGGTCTTGTTGACTTCTGCAGTGCTAACAGAGCCAGCTAACAGAGATTCCTGAATGGAGGGACAGTGTGTATAGTGGTAAAGGGTTGGTGGATCAGCGGCCCTCCCTTGGGCACGCTTCAGGGACACCGACATTATCCACATGACACAACAGACGCTCCCAGGCAGCTGATTAAATGGGCTCTGAGTCCTCTGGATGGAAGACCCATTTGATATGATCAAATTAATTTGAAGGGATTGGATGTGACGGTGTACTAAAGTAGTACAGAGCTTCTATCTACTCTGGCCTATATGACAGACTCTAGGCCTGGTGTATAAAGCTAGGGGAGAGACTGCTGTAATACCTTGCCATACTATAATGGATGTAATACATGTAGCTGGTTTTAGATGTTTAGAATGGGTCATGAGTAAAATTATACATTTTCAGCACTAGTAAGAGTAGGCTGTTTGATAGTGCTCTTTGCTCTGATTGGCTATACTGTATGTGCATTTGGGTAAGGAGCCACTATAGAGCAGGGAAAGAACCCACTGTAATCTTTTCTCAGTGTAGATCAGATAGTATGGTTTGTGTGGCGCTACAGCGTACTGTAACAATGGCAGTCTGAGATGCTAGCACTGTGGAGGAGAGCTGGGTTATAGATAGAGATCTAGTGTGGAGGCAGAGAGAGACGTTGTGTCAGAGGCTGCAGTGATAAAGCATGAGAGCTGTAGGACAGACTGGGGGTTCTGTGTCTGAGATGCCTCTCTGTGTTTCGCTGCCATGTGGCCTGCTGCTCTGCTCCTGTGCAGGGGGCCGGGATGGATGAGACCTGTCCCCCCCATGCTTGTGTCCTCTATGCCCACTAAATCACCCACAGGCCTGTCAGCAGCGGAACACTATCGACCTCACTGAACTCTACTGCACTTTACTACTGTCTGAAGTGACAGCCTTCATCCACTCCCACCTCACTGGGCCTCATATAGCTACTCACCATCCCAATAGGAAGGTTATCATTCTTTGTGGCCATACTGGGTTTTCTGCTTGGGTATGGAGGGTTTTGAAGTTAAAGAGGTAACATTAAGTATTTATTTCCATTGGGGAATAAGTTCAGTTATGTGGGTGAATGGTAGTCTGTGTCATTTGTGCCTGCAATGTAAATCGACACTGTGTTTACAGTGGTTGGCTGGTGGCTCAGTGAAGATTCAAAATGGCCTCCTTCATGCACGACTCAGTAAATATTCATTTAATGTTGTGTGGAAGTGAGGATTCAAAGCCACTGGATGAGATGTTTTTGAAGTGCAGTGCTCTTTCATGTACCAACATGCTAAACATACTGAAGGTGTTTTACTGTGACAGCAAAATGTTGATTTTTTATTTTCTTCTCTCCAGCTCAAATCGAAATAATTCCCTGCAAGATCTGTGGAGACAAATCATCAGGCATCCATTACGGTGTGATAACATGTGAGGGCTGTAAGGTAAGCACCCAGAGAACTAGCATGTGGGTGTTGGGGTGGGGTGGGGGGACAGGAAGCAGAAAAAGTTGAACTTACAAGGAAATACCTTTGAACATGTTGTCTAACTTTTGAAACGATCTTTCGAGAGACGATAAAGTGTAAACTCACAGAGAGCATCATCATTAAAGTGGTCAAGCCATACAGAGGACATCACAGAGCTCCACTTTTAGCAGGACAAAGTGACTCCTCTGCCTTGAACAGACTCTCCCTCTCAGGGACATGCTGCTTCAGTGTTTCTGCTTCTGCTGCAGCTTGCTTTTCCTTCAAATAAAATCAGCAAAAGAAGTGCTTTGAATTTTTTATTTTTTGGGGCTGTTTGCTACAGTATGCTGCTTTTATCGAAGCAAGATTTTGTACTGTTTCAAATATACCAGCCATTCACAGTGAGGGGAATTTATTTTGTGCTTCTAGTGTACTCTTGTTCCTGTGCTTGTCACTAGGCGAGTCATTAATATTCTTCCAACAGGCAGCAGCACCTTTATAACAGAGAGACAGAAGCTCTTTCAGCTGCTCCTCAGAGTCTCTCTCTCTCTCTCTGCCTCAGACAAGAGCTAGCTGCCTTGGAGAAACAAAACGCTGAAGAATAAACTGCTGAAATGTATCTTTAATGATTGCTAATTACTCCAGGCAGAGAGGCATTTAATGATATGTGCGAGTACAAGAGTTTGGACCATAAATCAGAGCATTATTAAAGAGTGCTGCTTGTCACCAGCAGTTCTAGCCAGGCTCCCGTAATGGCTGCCATTATAAAGCAACTCGGCAGCTGTCAGCTGTTTTCTTGTAATTAAACAGCCAATGAGCAGATAATTAAGACATATGTGTATGGAGAAGTGGAGTGGGGCATGTTAATGATGTGCTGGAATCAATTCATTAAGTCAAAGGATGAGGATTCCAATCGGTGTGTGTATGACATCTTTTAGCACTGCACGTGTTGGAGCCCTGTTATTAATCAACACTAATTACGCAAACTATAGAAAAATACTGTCTACAATTATGATCATACCCAAACACACTACCCCTTCAATAAAACGACATTGCTCTCTATACAACTGACATTAGAACACAATAGCCTGCAACACAATGGCAGTTCAGTATTCTACATTATTTCAGCAACAATACCCTCAATAGTGATGAATCCTGTCAATAAGTACCCAGTAAAACGCAACGTTTAGAGAAATAAAAGCCTATCAGTCATTGGATACAGCAGGACTACTGTGGTTCATATTGTAAGCATGGTTGTCTCCACTCCCTCTCTCTCTCCTGTCTCAGGGCTTCTTCAGGAGGAGTCAGCAGAGCAATGCGGCTTACTCATGCCCCCGTCAGAAGAACTGCCTGATCGACCGCACCAGCCGCAATCGCTGCCAGCACTGCCGGCTGCAGAAATGTCTGGCAGTGGGCATGTCAAGGGACGGTACGTACCACCGTCAACAAGAGGGGAGGGGACGGACACACTTTCAAGACAGGACAACACATGAAAGTGAATAGGGCATTATGGGTAGATAATCCAATTGTTCTATGATATTTTTTTAATGAAAGATAGATGTGACAGATTGTTATATCATAAACGCCAGAGTGGCTAGAGTAGAGAAGTGTGGACTAGACAGACGTCATTGTCTGTGTAATTTCCACCAGTAACTGGCGTGGCTGTGCAGTAAGTTGGCAGGTGTGACAGAAAGTAGGGTTGATGAACAGAGGGTCGTTAGGAGGTGTCATTAGTGCTGGACTGGTGCAGCTGAGGCGCAGTAATGGAAGCACACAGGTGAGTGTCTATGGGGGAGGAGGGACCTCCTGCAGGGCATGTGGCTGGGCTGAATTGGGTTGGGCTGGGCTGGAGGGATCAGAGGAGCCTGTAATCAGGCCAGGCCTTTAGAGCCTTTCCGCTGCTCACACACATGGACACACGCACACATGCACACACACGCAGGCACACACGCAAACACACACACACAGACCACGCGCGCACAATCAGGACAGGCCAAGGTGACTCCTGCATTTACTCAGCACACCAGAGTCCATCTGCCCGCGCTCCCCTCTGCTCCGCTTACTTCCACTCTGTCCATTCACGGGCCATCTGACACTCTGCCAGACCCCAGAACTCTGAGCCGAGGCGGCTCATTCTCAGGACCAGCTCTGTTTAGTGTGCAGGGCTCTATTAAACAAACTGTCTCGTGTCTGAGTGGCCTGGAAGCTGTGAGTCATTCTGTAGGTTGCTCTCTCGGGGTAGTTCTCATGCAAGTAGGATGTTAGTGTTGAAGGTCTCGTAACGCTGATTGTGCCACTAATACTTCCTGAAATCACAAATCTTACCTGTTATAGAGAGGCTAAACTGGAGTCACAGGTGAGTGCTATGTCAATGTGTCAGTAGTAAAGGAGAGTCTACTCCCTCCCTCTCTCCCTACAGCGGTGAAGTTTGGGCGCATGTCGAAGAAGCAGCGGGACAGCCTGTATGCGGAGGTGCAGAAACACCGGCTGCAGCAGGCGCAGCGTGACCACCAGCAGCAGCCCGGCGAGGCCGAGCCGCTCACACCCACCTACGGCCTCTCGGCCAATGGCCTCACAGAGCTCCATGACGACCTCAGTGGCTACATGGATGGCCACACCCCTGACGGCAGCAAGCCCGACTCAGCAGTCAGCAGCTTCTACCTGGACATCCAGCCCTCCCCTGACCAGTCCGGCCTGGACATCAACGGCATCAAGCCCGAGCCCATCTGCGACTTCGCCCCCGGCTCAGGCTTCTTCCCCTACTGCTCCTTTACCAACGGAGAGACATCCCCCACTGTGTCCATGGCTGAGCTAGGTGAGGAGTAAGGGGGAGATGGGAGAGGAGAGGGGGGAGGAGGAGGGAGAACAACTCAACCGTGGGGCAAATGACACAAAGGTTGCTTAAAATAGCAGGCGGTTGGAGACTCATCTCCAACACTCATTAAAAGAGCCTCTTTTTTGTAATTAGTTTCCATTAATTAGGGCCAATCAGGATCCAGCAGGGCACGCGTCTGGGGAAATCATTTTTTTAGGCTCCCCTGTGCCTTGGAACTCCTTTTAACAGATGTGTTTTCAAAACCATTTAAATTCTTATACTCAATATTTCTCTCTGAGCAAATGTGACCTTTGTTTCAATGAGTAATATTGTGTGGCTGACCGCCCCTCCTTCCCGTGCATAACTAGATTGGGTTTGGCAGAACCTTCAGCTGGGAGCTTCCTGGAGGCAGTAAAAGGAAATGTCAACAAGCGTCTTCCCAGTCAAATAAAGCCCAAGCTCTCCACCTCCTAGTTGAAGCTCTGTAAATAAATCATATTTTCATGTGGCATAGTTCATCTGTGAGCTCCTCCCATTCCCCTTGAGCAGCGTTCAGGTCTGACACTGTTGTGATGTGCTGTGCTGTGCTGTTTGGTTGTGTTGCAGAGCACCTGGCCCAGAACATCTCCAAGTCTCACATGGAGACGTGTCAGTACCTGAGAGAGGAGCTGCAGCAGATGACCTGGCAGGCCTTCCTGCAGGAGGAGATGGAGAGCTACCAGACCAAGGTACTGGACAGTACACTACACTTCCACCAGCATCACCACTATCACTACCACAAAGCAGTACTCACACCAGAACTGCTTTACCTGCCTCACTGTTCTATAGACACAACAGAGCTAATCCCATCTGTTCTACAGCAGATAACCCTTTCTCTTTCCGTCCCTCTAGCCCCGAGAGGTCATGTGGCAGCTGTGTGCTATCAAAATCACAGAGGCCATCCAGTACGTGGTGGAGTTTGCCAAGCGGATCGACGGCTTCATGGAGCTGTGTCAGAACGATCAGATAGTGCTGCTGAAAGCAGGTATGACAGCCCGTCAACACGGCTCACCGCCGTCTCTCCCCCACCACCCCTCAAACTCCCGTCTCCCCCTCAGGCGTTGTCACAAGGGCGTAGCTGACCTGACTACACAAAGCCTCCCTCACAGACTGACTGTGTTTCACAGAGCCAGGAGACTCCACCCTGCCTGCCTCCTCCCTCTGTCCCCCTGCTCCTGTCCCTCTGCTGTATAACAGTACACAGGTTTATAGGCATTAGAGGAGGGAACATCAACAAGTTTTTATTGAACGGATGGTCAGGGCGCTGGAACATAATTACAAATAATTTGTAAAGTGCAAATTGATCGCAAGAAGCCCAAACAGATATAATATTTAACGAAAACATAATCATTTCGAACCATGCTTACATTTATATACGATCACATACAGTATATCTCTCTATTATGCGTGGGAATACTTTGGAACAGATTTCCAGAATTAAAATCACTTGGAGCTGATTTACTGGTTTTTATGTGCAACAAGAAAATAATAATACAAAAATAAATACACTAGTGACGTTCTTTGTATTTATTTTTTGTTCAGAAAACCTGGGGGAACAAATAAAATCACCCACGGGCTGCCAGTTGGGGAACCCTGCATTAGAGGGACTACAGTTTTCCTGAGCTGAGACACGAGCTAGATGCCACATTGACTACACACACACCACACACACACACACACACACACACACACACACACACACACACACACACACACACACACACACACACACACACACAAACAAACACATCCGCCTCCTGTGGGTATTTCCCTGGGATTTTATTTGCATTAGCACTGCCAATAGTAATAATAAAATGGTGACAGAGATCCCTTGTCTACCGTGACATTTTAAACCAGTGCCGCCTCATAAAGCGCAGTAACAGCTTCTATTACCTCTCTTTTATCCTCTGATCCAGTCCCACACAGCGCAGCAGTACACAGCATCATGTTTCAACATCCTTTCTTATAGGGGGAAAGAAAAATGTGTAGAAATGGAATGCTATTACTTGTTCCATGTCATGGGTTTCTGTTTAAAAGGAATAGGGGGTATAACACGTAAATGACAGAGGAGAAAACACAAAACAGTGCATATGATGTGTTGGGCCTATAGTGATGCCTGACTGGCAACTCTAACTGGATCTGTAGAAGAGAAGAACCCGGATTTAGCATGATGTTATTTCTGTCTCTGCAGGCTCTTTGGAGGTTGTGTTTGTGAGAATGTGCCGTGCCTTCGACTCTCAAAACAACACAGTCTATTTCGATGGAAAGTATGCTGGGCCTGATGTGTTTAAGTCATTAGGTAAGTGCTCCAAATGTTCAACCCTGTGCACGTGTGTGCGGTGCATTGGGGCGTGCACGTGTGTGCACAAGTGTGAGCGTGTGTGTGTTTGTGTAAGCATGCATTGCTTCATATAACAGTCAAAGTTGGCGTATCTCTTTATGTCCCTCCACAAAGTTTTGAGGTCCAGGAAGCTAACACTGAGAACTCATCCTTACCTCACCTGGATCTCTCCTCTCCCCAGTGGATACATATGGCAGAATAGAGTTGTTACTGAGCCACTGCTGCTGCATATGGCTCCTGTTAAGATGGAATAAATAAATCCAGATTGAGTGCCTTTTGGGAGAGTTATATCAAAACCATCATTGAAAGTGCCATAGAATACGGCAGGTGTAAGCAAATAGCATTTGCTTTTGAATGCCATGTCATTACTAAGACACTCCACAGTGTATTTTCCCGTGCATCCAAATGCCTTTGGAGGAAATGAATGTGTCCTTGCGGCAGTGCGAAACTGTAGTATGAAAGCCTAAACAGATCTGTGTGTGTGTGTGTTGTGTATGCACAATCGTGCTTGTGTGCAAGACTGAAGAGTAACAATGCTGTGCTATTCAGTGTCATGAGTGTGACCTCCCTAACAAGCCTCCCAGTGTCAGTCAGTCAGACAGTCAGTCAGTCAGACAGTCAGTCAGACACTGCTCCAGATAGAGAAGAGGCTCGGGCCTGGGGAGGCAGAGTGATGGGGCTCCAGAGCTGTACTGGCATCAGCCTGTCTCCCACAATCCTCAATAATTGATCTAACTAAAAGACTCATTAGTGACCTCATTCTGGGTTGCGTAATGCCACCCAACTGCCAGAATGTGACTAGTCTGGGAGGGAAAAGTCAGTAAAAGCATTGCCAGTTCCACCTCAGACGCTCTCCTGTGCTGTCAGTGCACTGCACCTCCTCTCTCTGCCTGTGTGCCTTTCTCCCAATAAAGATCAAGAGTGAGACTGCCTCATCTTCATCCCCAACCATCTCTCTGTGTCTGTGTCCTTTGCTGTGGCAGGCTGTGACGACTTGATCAGCTCCGTCTTCGAGTTTGGGAAGAACTTGTGTTCTATGCACCTGTCTGAGGATGAGATTGCCCTGTTCTCCGCGTTCGTGTTGATGTCTGCAGGTAGGTGTCACTGGCAGTACAAACACAAGCGGGGCGGGGCGGCGGGGGGGGGGGGGGCAGACATGCATATACACACTGCAGAGTCTCTTATTTACCTTCTTACCCTGAAACTACTCTAAACAAACTTCCATTGAAAATCATCCATCCAGCATGTTCCTCAATTAGACACAGAGGTCAGTCATCAGTATTACTGATTGCTGTCTTACTGAGTATTACACCTTTATCCACAGTAGATTCAGAAAACCTTGCAGTGATGATAATGGGTGTGTTTCTTCTCTGTGTAGACCGGTCCTGGCTCCAGGAGAAGGTGAAGGTGGAGAAACTCCAGCAGAAGATCCAGCTGGCACTGCAGCATGTCCTGCAGAAGAATCACAGAGAGGACGGCATACTTACCAAGGTACACCCACTGTCTGTCTACACACCCACTCTCATCCACTGCATCTTTCTGTCATCTCACGGAAGGACAGTATATAGAACGGAACTCTACTGGAGCATCAAAGAGTGTGTACAGTAATGCAGTTATCCACTATTGAACGAACATTATATTAAATCAAGTAGTACATTTCAGAGTTGGCATCATACAGAAGCTAAACTAAGTGAGCAGATTTTTGGAGCAGAGATACGCAGATACTGTATGTAAGAAAGGTGTACAAGATTTCCCTCTGGTGTGTGCCTGTATCAGTATTTAGCGGTCAGTTTGTGAGAGTGAATGAAGAGATCTTCATGAGATCTCCATGTCCTTGCCTTACTGTGAATCTACATAACAGCCTGTCTCCTTTCTTTTCCCCACACAGTTGATATGCAAGGTGTCAACACTGCGAGCGCTGTGCAGCAGGCATACAGAGAAGCTGACGGCTTTCAAAGCAATATACCCAGACATTGTGCGTGCCCACTTTCCCCCCTTATATAAGGAGCTCTTTGGATCGGACTTTGAGCAGTCCATGCCCGTTGACGGGTAGCCAGCAGCCTTGCCAGGTGCCAGCGTGGCCACCGTGGGGAATGTCATGGGAAGCATGAATCTGAGACACTTTAACGGTGCCCTGCACAAACCAGGACGGCCGGCACGCTGCACACTTTTCTTTCTTTTTTTTTCTTGAGGGGAGGGTTGTGGGTGTTTGATTCTCTCCATTTATTTCATTGGGATTAGTTGTCTCTGTTTGGAACCCAGGTGGGACTCTAAGCCCAAGGGACATGAAGAGAAGTTGGAGACAATGCTTTCTCTCTGGATGAACTTGACCCTCTCATGCACATCATTCCAGCATGTTCCCAGGATGTCTCTCACTGATTAGCACTCATTGTTTTGACTTGTTTCTACAAAACAGAATTTACTGTATTGAGAAAATGATATTGAATTTGGCTATGCACATGCAAACCTAAAAATCTCCTCAGCACCAATGATCTGGCTCTCCACCTCCCCTCAGGAGCTCAAATGTCCAATGTCTTATTGCATTGGAAAACAGATCCATGTTAATATGTATTTGTTATTAAACCTATACTGTATCATATACCCTAATGAAGATAGCTGTGATAGCATTAATCCTTGGTAAAGATTATGTTAGAATCTCCTAATGGAAATGTATTGCTGCTAATGTGCATGTCTTGGTCAAGTTCAGCCCCTGTTCTCCTGTGTTCAGTTGTATGTTTGGAATGCAGTGCTTAGAATGAAAACTCGCAGTGACTTTGGGCGAGGCTCCGTCTGTGTGGCAATGTAAACGGCACCTCTCTATGGACAATCGTCTAAAAAGAAAAGTAGAATTCTGGTAATTCTAGTCAAAAGGCAATGATTTTAGCTGTCAAAGACTCCATCCATCATGTTTGCTTAGTGAAATCATGCAAGGCCATCTGCTATTGAACCTTGTGTGGACAGATGCCCGGGAGAAACATAGGGCACCGCCACAACGATAAGGGTCCATCCCACCTGTTTTATAATATACTACAGGGTATACGGTCATAAGTACTTACTATACAAAAAAAAGTAATGTTTATAGATTCTATTTTAAATAACATGTATGAAATTAGTAGTCCGACTATTCTTAATTGTTGAATTGATAAGGCACTTTTATTTGCACCTTTCTTTAATTTAAGACTTGTATATTACCTAGTGATGTGTTGCATGTGCACAAGAAATACAAGTTGAACCATGGTCACAGAGGCTAGTCCTTAGAGCTGCAGACACTGCTGGTCTGGGTGGGGTTGGTTTGTTTAGGTTGGGTTAGTTTGGTTAGGTTGGGTTTGCCTGTGAGATGGCTAGCATGGTATGGTCTGGAGAGGCAGGCAGGTCACATTCACCCCATCACCTATTAGCATAACACCCCCGACACACATGCATACAATCTCAAACAAAAGCACACATGAACCTGGCACTCAACATGTTTTCTCGTTTGTGCTCAGTCCAACGTCTCCATCTAGTGGAGAGTAGCGACACAGCAGGCCAGGTGATGGAGGTCTTCAGAAATAGAATGCCTATTAGAGAGCAGTCCACACACATCCCTCTCTGACCAGCTGTTGACCCATCTTGTTAGCCTCACACATAAGCATGTTTGTGGAGGAGTGATTGTGACTGTCTCTTCCCTAAGGCCTCAGCCCAGCTATGACATTTGTTATGGGACAGAAAAGGAAAGGGGAAGAAGGAATTGTAATATTCAAAGCCTTGTCTGGTAGTAAAGCTTCTATTTTTGTAACATGTATAGTGAATTAAACTCATGAAAGAGAGGGGGAGAGAAAGAGAATTCAGGCAGCACTTACTATATTCCCGCAATAATTAGAGAAGCTGTTGTTTGTAGTGTATGACTAGGAAAGAAACATGACAATGGTAGAACAAGTGCTATCGTCAATGCTTCGTTGTCGTGGTTCTGTTTTTTTTAGTGTGTCTTTCTTGTCAGTGTGGTAGAGAAGCAGTAGTAAAAACCCTGGATGTGCCATACAGTAGTTTCTGCTCCTGCGTTGCCGGTCTACCTGTCCATAATATAGAATGGATTGATCTGACATTCCAAAAAACTCAGTGGTGGCTTGTATAGAATTCCCATTATAATCCTGATATCCCTTTAGATTACCCAACACAGCATGGTTACAGTTTTGACACAACCCTTACCATAGTGGTTTGGTTTGTTTTTCTGTTTGCACACGATGATTCCTCTGCCGTGCAATTTGTACAAGACAGAAAGTCTTGTGCTGTCACCCCTCAGGGAAGAGTTATTTTACGCTTTCTGTTTGAAATTGTTTCTGTTGTGTTGTTGGTCCTCATTAGGTATAGTTCATGTGTTGTTCAGGGATGTTCGATAATAAGTGGTTAGGAAGAACATGTGAAATTCATTGCTGAGTAGTATTTCCCATTGCTGATGTACAGTACTTTAGGAGCTGTTGGCTAAGCACCAGAAATCCTAACTATGCCCTAGAAGTCAAGCTCATAATAAAAACAAACTTTATTTTCCCATGTTTACAGTCAGTTCTCCCATTGGCCATACAGAATATGTTTTATTTCATATGCAGTTTATTTATATTGCATACAATTCCAATAATAACATACTACATTTGGACTAAAATGGTGTCACCAGGGTCAATGTCACCAACTTATGATTTGATTACCCTCTTTGTTAGATAAACCAAATATACTTACGCAATATTAAATATTTCTTCTTTAGGCTGTATTAATGCTGTACCTAAGTAATAATCTCTGTAATGGTCCAATGTTATTTTGATATGTATTGGCCTAGGTGGCCAGCAGTAGCCTCAGACTACTAACCAGTGAAACCCAGTCTGTCTCAACCAGTGATTGACAATCCAGGTGACAGCGGGCCTGGCCTGTGGCCCAGTGGGAGAGATATGGATGCTCAGGGAGTTAACAGACAGACAGAAAAAGACAGACAGACAGACAGACAGACAGACAGACAGACAGACAGACAGACAGACAGACAGACAGACAGACAGACAGACAGACAGACAGACAGACAGACAGACAGACAGACAGACAGACAGACAGACAGACAGACAGACAGACAGACAGACAGACAGACAGGGGAAGCAACATATTCTCAGCCAAGAACTATGTGGTAGCTTTGTGTAACTATTACGGGTTTCTGCCGGGAAGCCACTAGAGTGGAATCCCATTTCCTGAAACACAGATGTCATTCTCTGTCTCTATATCGATCAAACTGGTCCTAAATTAAAGGTCTCTTTGTCAAGCAATTGCAGCATCAACCCAGAACAAAAAGCAGTCATTTCTTACCACTTTCTGTTCACTGTGTTGTTATGTCCTTCTTGTCTTTGTTCCGTGTACAGTTTGTTAGCAGTATTGATTAGACAATGGGGATAAATCAGAGGCATTGGATCCTTTGTGTCTGTGACACTTTCAACAAACATCTCTGCACCCACATGGTGTGGGGGGATAAGTCATCATGCATGCTGTCATTTGAGACATGTTTCACAAAGGATCACTGAGTCTGCTAGTCTATCAATGTAAATAACACCTTATGCTCCTTCTGTCTCTGCTCTCTGTGGCACTCGTGTAAACAAGCAATAGTGTGCGTGTGTGTAAGTGTGTTTGTTTACTCACTGTGTGCATAAGACAAACCCCAGACAAGGCTTTTTAATAAACTAAGAGGAACAGGGTTGTGTGGATGAGGAGTCTGTTAAGGCTTAGTGTTCCCTGGATTTGAAAGGTTTCGGTAACACTGAGAATGATCCATCCCATATAGCGCTCAAGTGTTATAAGCATGACATAATGCCTCGATACAATTTATAGTCCTTCAAAGCGCGCTGGACCAAATGACTAACCACTCAGTCGTATGTGTTCAGTGCAGAATAATTGTTATGAAAAGAGACAGCAAACAACTCACCATCCTGCTTGTCATACGTGTTATGTTGATGCTTTGACTGTCTGAGGCATGGGACTCCTATTTATTTGCCATTGAATATAGATTGTAATGATAGGTGTAATGTCATGTTTACAACTGTGCCGTCTTTTGAAGTTTTAAGGTGTTACCCAGATCTGTCAGTCAATTTCATAGCATTTGAACAATACTCTCATCTTCCAAAGCACATCTGATACAGTTTTAAGATAACAATACATTTTAGAATATAGTCAAAAAAACGAACAAAAATGTTTTTGAAAAAAAAAGAAATTCTAGCCATAAACGAATGTCAAGCAATAATATATGTGGTGTATTATTTGTTATTTTGTGCTTAGGCTTTGGACATCTGCATGTAAATACACCTCTAATTTATCACTTTTGGTTTTAATTTGTGTTATTTTGTTCTGGTTGTTATTGTTTCGTCTGTATATTTGACTGGTTCTGTTCCCAGGTGGAGGGTAACAACCACATATGGCCTGGCCTGTATATATTCATTTCTCTCTCTTTCTCTCTCCCTCATCCTCTGCTTTTAATCCACAATATTTAATGTTATTATTGATCACATGTATAAAGATAACTTTGTAACTTCATTCTGTATAGGTAAGAAGAAAATACTGCTACTAAGGCCTACTCAGTGCAAATATGTATCAGTTTATCAAATACACCATGCTGTACAATATCTCTGTTTTTAGTATGCTTCTCTCCTTTAGAATTAGTTTGATAGTGGTAGGGTGTGCCAACATTTATTTTGTGTTATCCTGATGTGTGGTGCTTGTGGACAATGTCCTGATTCCTAGACTAGGCAACCCTATTAGTTCATTAATTTCATTGAGTATTGGTGCATTATTTGATATTAGGACTCAATAAATAATCATGACAATGATAATGATTATGATAGTGGTAAATTTACTTCAATACCCAGCCAGTACCTGTATCAGTGTGCTAGTCCTGGGATAAGGCTCTTATTTCCTTCTCACTTTAAAATGATTAGTGAATCCAGTATCTGCTAATTAACAGGTTATTTAAGGTTGCTTTTCTGATTTCTGAAAAAAATCATCTGCAGGCTGAAACAGCAGTATTGTGTTTTTATTTGTTCTGATTGTAAAAACCACTTGCTGAAGCTGTAGCTGGTCATACTGGCAAATGCTGAGTATTTACCTTTAGCTGTATAGTACTTTACTTAAAAGTACTGTGCAATTGTCCATTTAACATTGTCATTTTATAGCTTCTTTATTTCAAAGTTAGACTGCCCTGAAACATTAGTTTCTTGAGACCAGCTTAGAACTTTGGCACCACAGTTGGTGCTATTATTAAAAATGTACATGAAAAATATCACCATTAGAGGTTACAAGTTTGTTTTAACCTTTTTCTTTTCACTCTGTAGCAAATATCAGCCAGTATATGCTTGCAATAATACACAATGTACTACACTGAGTGCCTCTCAGTGTTACATGATGCATAAATGGTACAATTTGTTTTGTTTTCCAAACATGTACTCAACTGACAATGTATTTGCACAAGTAGGTGAACTCTGTCACTCATGTGTTTCAACGTTTTTCATATTCTGTCATTATAAGTACTAGATAATTTCCTTGTTTATTTAAGGCACCATGATAGATATTACAGTTAATAGAAATAAGTTTCTCCCTCTTATCTGAGTAGCGTAACTGGGAAGGATGTAATGTAAAATGGTCAAATCGATGATTTACATTCTGGCTGACAATATTGCATAAAAGATGACCTGCTGAACCAGGTTCTGGATTTTACAAAAGAATGGACAATCCACATAGATGTTTTTTACTTTGTTTTATGATCATAACATTTTGATTTCTTTATTGAGAACAGAAAATTGACTAATGCATTGTATTTCAACTATTCATATGTGTATGAAAAATATGCATACAACACATCTGAATTTCTTTAATGTTCTGTGTTTAATGTGAGCTCAAGGGGTTGGGGTAACTTAATATGAGGGTGGAGTGTGGGTGGGATATTGCTTCATGCAAAAGAAGTATGAACTGTGGGGGGAAAAAAGACGAAACCAGTGTGTGGTTGTCACAAATTTTTAAGTCACATGTTTGCTACTGATCTTACAATGGGAACAGATGATCATGTACCTTTTTATCCAGCTCTTTTGAACTCTCTTTAGCAGGTAGTCTATTCACAAAAGTAGTCTTGCTCCTTCTTGTCTGATTCTTAAATATGGAAATACGTATTTTGATTCATTTTGTAAATACAGCTGTAAAGAAAAATAAGAAATGTAATGTTGTCTTTTAAATACTTTCCATTCTAATATGAATGTTGTTATATTGTACTTAGAAACTGTACCTTTAATATTACCTTTATTAAAAGTGCATTGGACACATCGATTTTAGATGTGCTTTATGTGCTGTTATCCCATAATAAAATTTACCGCTTGTAATGGGCTGTTAATTTCTGTCTGCCTCTGTATTGTCTGTCTCTTTTTATACACTACACAGGTTCTCTAGGCCTACCTGATACAGGCCTGGGTTAAGATCAGCGGTAAATTGCGTTAGCCAACAAGCTTTTCATTGCTTTTGTTTAGAAAGTGTGTTAGAGCTGTCAAATCTGTGACCGGCTGCTCTTGCGTTCATTGTCGGGAAACCACACCCGTCCTTATATCCCAGCCGCACTAGAAGTTCAGATCGAGAAAGTGTAGGCTTTAAAAAATTATTACACTCAAATTAAAAATAATGAATGTAAATAATAGGGATTTATATCAGCCTAATCATTTTACATTTTAGTAATTTAGCAGACGCTCTTATGTTGAGCGACTTAAAGTAGTGCATACATTTCATACTTTTTTTTGTTTCGTACTTGTAACAGCTGAATGGGATTTCTACTAATGTGAATAGGTCCATAAAATGGCAATATCCGCAGTAGATATCACTAGGGGCCAATTGTGGATTTGACAGCTCTAACGCAATTACACCTCCGACACGCCTAAACAAAAGCAATTAAAAGCTATGCGTTTGTCGACTAACAGGGGTTACCACTCAATCTGATTGAATCCAGGCCTAAATCCTACTTATGTTTCCTATCTTATACTCGAAGTGTGGGAATGAATTGAATGTAAGTGGAAATAAGAGGCGAACCATGCCAACAGAACAGACTGTTCACCAGCCTTATTGGAGTTGTAATGAAGCCAGCGTCCAGCAGATGGAGACATCTCTGTCTGGAATTCATTTACACTGACCCTAACCAATGAGCTACATAATACATAATTGACCCTAACCCTACAATTCATGTACACTACTCCTGGGGTATTGATAAGTCAATTAGAAAGGCAGATAGGCAGGCATGCAGACAGGTAGTGAAACCTACCTTTACCATCAGGATCTAAGTGAGGATCTTGGCTGAATTGGTGTGTGTTGGAGTACTGTGTGTACTTTGGTAGTTCATATTTACATGCAGAAATGTTTTAATTATAAAAGTTGAGTAAATAAACATACAGTAGAGGGCATCCCAATACCGTAAATAAACCATAGAGAAGGATTTAATCTTTATCTGTGCCATTCTGTGACAGCATGGGCAGCGCCATCATCTGTTGTGCCAACTACATGGCGTTGATAGCTTAAAGCCATTTACAACACATAGGCAACCCAATTTGACAATAATCTGACTCAAGTCCTAACCCATAGTAATCCCCACCAAGTTGACTACTTTTAAACGGTGGAAGCCCTCAACAGAAATGTCCCTGCTAAAATGGGTAATATTCATCTAGATATGGATATTTAGCTCTATGAAATAAGCCAAAATCTTTTGAGAGTAATTTATAGTATAACAATTCCAGGAATATACACTGAGTATACAAAACACGAAGGACTGCCCTTTCCATGACATAGACTGACCAGGTGAATCCAGGTGAAAGCTATGATCCCTTATTGATGTCACTTGTTAAATCAACTTCAATCAGTGTAGATCAGGCCTGGGCAATTATTTTCCATGGAGGGCCACATTAGAATATATTTTTGCCATCGCGGGCCAGAATCATATTACAGATTTATACATCATGTGTATGACTGTGTTGACAGATATATCTACTGTAAATCACATCCAGATATGCTTCTTATTTAACTTTTTAACATGCACAGAAATAAACCACATCCATATTCTCCTTTTGGTAGGTATTTTCATTATTAAACATGCAATGAACTACATGGAGGGAAAAGTACACTGTGCATTCAGCACCACAGACAGAACTCTTGTTAATGGGAATGCACAAAAACAAGATAGAGAGCTCAACATTACATTTAAACTACTCAATTATCATGAGGAGTGAAGTCTCTGATAGGCATTGACTAGAGCAGTGAAGTCAGGTGTAGTTTCTGACGTTGCTATGCGCAGGATTGCTGAGAGGTGAGAGTCAGTACGAGATGACCTGTGCCTTGACTTGTTATATTTCATCACTGAAAATGTCTGTTCACATACATAGGTTGACTCAAACAGCACAAACATCTTCTGAGCATGACTCCTAATCTTTGGAAAGTTTTGTTCATCGAGAGATGTGTCATGACGTTGGCCTCTTTGAGTACAGGGAGGACAGTTGACCCCCTCCCCCCTTGCACCATCCCCCAACCTACCTCCCCCCACCCAGGCCCTGTGTGAAAGGGTTGTAAAAACTCTAAGAGGAGAATCTCTTGCCACATGGCCCATAGAGAGACACAGGAAATTCTTCCAACTCACAGAATTGGGGAGCCAAGCGACATTTGTGTTCTGGAGAAGGTATGAAAGATTGGTGAAGAATCCAGCTACGAACTGGTCCGCTTGGTACAATTTTGTGATACTCAGAAGAGACAATATAGCCATATTACCATAAAACGGTTTATATAATAGCCTCAGCGATGAGACTTGCATCCACATGGTTGTATAGAATGTATTAATAAGGATAAAGCTATTTGTAATACATTGAGATGCTATGTACTGATGTTAATGTGATAGAATTGTATTTCTGTACCAAGCTTAACTCAGTCATCGGCACGCCCCCAGGGACACAGACAGGACCAGGCGTCATTTGACAAGCCTGTTCTATGTTCACTATAAAACCCCCCCTGACTTACTAGTCTAACAGACCCGGCCTCCACTCCGTTGCGAGTTGGCCAATAGGTTTGACCATCCAAGTACTCTACTGAAAGTGAACTATACCACGTGGTTAACTTTTAGACTATTGATACTGACAGAATAAGAACAAGTCTTTGATATTAATTATTAGTCTGCAGCTAAGTAAATTATATCATTGAACGCGAAGACCAACGAAACATCCATTCTATGACGACATTAATGAATGTCGCTTTGAAAGATCCATTCTAACCGGGAGAGAGAGAGAGAGAGAGAGAACTCTCCAACAGAACGACGCTCCAACAAGGATCCCAACGACACACTGAGTGTAGACTGGACGCGAGGTAAAATACACCATTTAAACCAGGAGATAATCGGCCTATACTATAGTAGAATATAATATATAATGTTATAATATGGAAAGTTATATTAGGAAAATTATAACTTTGTAATCTGAATATTTTCCTTGGTGCCCCGATCTCCTAGTTAATTACAATTAAACGATTAATCAGTTTAATCGCGTGATAATAATTACAGGGAGTTAATTGATGAACATGTCTTCAGTTTAATGGTACCCCAAAGACACAACATTTATGGTGCCCCCTGTGAGGACTCAAACTAAAACGCACGTTGGGTCATTTTGATAATACATATATGGAGCCCCCGTGCGAGGAATCTAAGATAGAATTGGACTTTGCTGTGAAATTCTATATATCAATTGTGCAAACAGAATTGTACAAACAGCCTGCTATCTAAACAAAGTGATTGTGTATTTTCCATTGGGAGAAGCTATTTAGAGTGGCTCCGGTCTTATGTCGATAGCAGTGAGGGATAAATTCCAGATTTAGTCCGTTAGGCCAAACGGTACTATTTCTGTCGGTCAATATTAACTTCTAGAGTAAGGTTAGAAATTAGAAGTTAACTGTCCGGTAACCGAGCCGAATAATTTGCCTACCGCACTAAGACAGTGTGGGCAGACCGTATGCGTATCTGTATTTAAGTACCGTGTCGCTCCGGTCAGCATAAACGCTAGCAGAATATGCTGAATGGGGTTAAGGTGAGACGTCACTAGAAAACCCACCCTTTCCATAGTGAAAGGACCCTATTTTGGTGCTTGGAAGTGATACTCCTGAACAAAGTTAGGAAGAGCTTAGCATTACTGCAAGCTAACAGAGGGAACATTTTACCCTCTCCGTACCACGTTTAAAATTCCTCCGCTAGCGCGACGGAAGTCCCGACCTTTGTACTTACGTTTAATTCCAGCATTTTATACCCTGGTGGTGAAGAATTGCCAGTACATCTCTAGGGGAAATCCAAACGTGGATCACGGTAAAATATCCAGACAATCGCAATTGACTGGATATGACGTCTCATTCAATTTAACTAACAAGTGAAATTGCCAGATTTACCTTTTCAAGTGGATCTTTTAAAGAATATCCAAAATTGATTGGGCGTCTACAATGAGACATGATTAACTTTTTCCAAACTTAACTTAGATGAAGCAATGCTCCCAGGTTAATTGAAAGTTAATTCCCAGATAGCCTATACAGGTTTGATATATCATAAATAGATTAATCAGTAAAATCTGCTTTAGCAAAGCACATTCAGTAAAACCCATTACTGATGAGAGTGAATCCCATGTGGCTTCAGCCCCAGGGAGGAGCGTACCCTAGTGGTGAAGGGTCCCAACATTTGACCTACGGTTTACACTTATGATATCCAATCAATGGAGATTGTATGGATTATCGTCTCATTCCATTTAATAAGTTAAATTGTCGAACATACCTTTCTAGGTTCTTCCAATTAAATGAGACAACTTAAACTTTGCATATTAACCTGGATGAAGCAACCTCTCAGGTAATTCAAGTTTAATACCCAGATAGCTTACCCAGGTAGTAATCATTGGCATTGATTAATTCAATTTGCTTTTGCAAATTCATTCACGTCCAACTTCCACAGTACTGTACAGTACTGATGGTTCATTAACGTCTATAAATAGATTAAAATCGTCTTTGCAGCTCCCCACATTCCAAAACCAAATTTTGGAAAATTAGGAAAAACATTTTTTCCTTTCAAATGTTCTAATAATGTGCAAGCTATCAGAGGGGGTGGTCCCCACTCGCCCGCTAATTAGTGAACCTCCACCCGTAAATGGATTGATCTCTGACCTCAGCAGCGATAACAACCCTAATTATGCCATTAGTGGAAAAGCAGACAACAATGTTTTCCAAAATCAACCATCGGGCGCAGGCCTCGTAAAGGTTCTCTCCAGTCTAGCTCTGATGTCTTGCCATCCGAGATTGCCATCTGTCCAATACCGCAGTGCACAGCTGAAGCACGAGCAGGTAACGGTAGACATAAAGGGACAGGTGGCGAGAACCGGTAAACCAATGACCAATGCAGACAAGGAAAAAATTATGCTAGCTATGGAACTGCATTCGAAAACTGAACAATTAAATGTAATTGCAAAAACGTATGATGATGAACAAGCACAAGCTCTTCAAAAAAAACGTTTTCTACAGGAACAAAATCATATGCTACAGGAACAACTGGATTTAGCCAAAACTAAATACGATGATGTCCACGCCAAACTAGATAAATCTGAAGAGTTATCTACAAACAGGAGCGCTCAACTTGACAACATGCATGCTGTTTTGTTGAATGTTACTCAAAATAACACGGTGCTCCTCAATGCGCTGCAGACCAAAGACGATCAGTTAATGAACAGTGACAAAGTTGGTTGATAAATCAGCAGAACTTATTGAAGTCGCTGACCAAATGAATGATGAGAGAATTCAGGTGATGAGGATGGAAATATTGATTTCTAAGCAAGCAGAGGAAATCTCATCACTGAATCTCTCGCTCCGTACTCAAGACCTCTATCTGCAAACCATGACAGATAAGTTTGAGACCGAAAGGAGCAGGTGTGACACTCACGTGTCCAAAATCAGTACTCTAAGCGCTCAAGTGGACTCTGCAATGCAGCAGAATTCCACCCTTAGGTACCATCTGGAGGAAATCCAGAATGGTCACGCTCTACAGCGCAACTACCCATCCAAGCAACCGGAGCCCTGTACTCACAGGAGTGAAGACAATAGGTTTCAGACCTTGCCTCCCTCATGTGTCCCTCAGTCTTCTCCTCTTGGCCCTTCGGCACTTTGTAATATGGCGCCTCTTGGTCAACAACAACAAGGCTTGGCTTCTTCTCTTGGCCTTTCGGCCCCAATTTCTCCACAGGATGAAGCCAACCCTCTCCGCCCGCTTGGCACGGAATACCTTGACAAACTCGTCAAGAATTTCCCCACCTTTGACCCCGTTCCAGGTCAGCCAAACGATACTGAGACGTTCCTAGCTGACATAGAGGACGCGTTGGATGGCTACCCGAACGCTACGGGTTCTGACAGGGTTTACCTGTTGAAGCGAATGTCGAGTAGACACGTGACGAGGTTCAGTCGCCTACAACAGCAACATGTGCTAAATGACTACGCTAAACTTGCCACAGCTTTGAAATTAGAATTCAGTGGTTCTGCGACTTGCAAACACGATAGCGCACTGGCTAACTCGGTCAAACAAGCTTGGAACGAACACCCACAAACTTTCTATCATAGGCTTCGTTCAGCTTACTTTGGCCTACTCACGGAAACAGGAATGGAAGAGCTGTTACCATTCAAACAAATGTTTCTGTCGAACATGTATCCCACCTTCATTACCTACTTGGGCCCTGCAGCCCACGTTGGCTTGCCTATCTTACAACTCAGAGAGCTTGCAAGCACAGCTTTTGAGGCATCAAAAGTTCACAATGCTAAGATCCCTGACCACTCGGTTTTGAAGTTTGACCAGGAGCACTCGCTCCAGTTAGAGGGTGCATTACCAGGTATTGGAGCGTCGAGAGATGACGCACAACAACAGTTTCTACCACGAAACCATGGTTCCAATAACCTCCGCGGTCGAAATAACTGTAAAGTACGTAGCCATCAACATAACTACCGCTACAATCGACCCGTTCGCTACGTTCCTAAACCCAACCCACAAAAAGTGTCAGAGCACAAGGGTAACAAAGGGTTGAAGAACGATCAAAACGTAGACCAATGTTCTCCAGAAGTCCCACTACGGGAAGAACTTAAGCGAGAACAATTTGAGAAAAGGGTAAAAGATAAGTCACAAGGACTAGACGGGGAATTACCGGACACCAGGTCCGCTGGAATTAACACCCATAGCATGGACGTTAAAGTTCAAATTTCTCCCGCTCTCATTCAAGACCCTATCCAGGGCCCGCTTGATCAAGAAACAAGCCCCCGGGCTTTGTCTATAGACTCTGATACAAAAGTTGCGAAGAAAAAGGTCAAACGCTTCGTTAACCTCTATGGGCTAGGTGGGACGCCTACGTAACAGCCACTGGCAACCTGTGGCGCGATTTTCAAAACGTTAAAAGTCCTATTACTTCAATTTCTCAAACATATGACTATTTTACAGCTATTTAAAGACAAGACTCTCGTTAATCTAACCACACTGTCCGATTTCAAAAAGGCTTTACAACGAAAGCAAAACATTAGATTATGTCAGCAGAGTACCAAGCCAGAAATAATCAGACACCCATTTTTCAAGCCAGCATATAATGTCACCAAAACCCAGAAGACAGCTAAATGCAGCACTCACCTTTGATGATCTTCATCAGATGACAACCCTAGGACATTATGTTATACAATACATGCATGTTTTGTTCAATCAAGTTCATATTTATATCAAAAACCAGCTTTTTACATTAGCATGTGACGTTCAGAACTAGCATACCCCCCGCAAACTTCCGGGGAATTCGCTAACATTTTACTAAATTACTCACGATAAACGTTCACAAAAAGCATAACAATTATTTTAAGAATTATAGATACAGACCTCCTCTATGCACTCGATATGTCCGATTTTAAAATAGCTTTTTGGTGAAAGCACATTTTGCAATATTCTAAGTACATAGCCCAGGCATCACGGGCTCGCTATTTAGACACCCGGCAAGTTTAGCACTCACCATAATCATATTTACTATTATAAAAGTTTGATTACCTTTTGTTGTCTTCGTCAGAATGCACACCCAGGACTGCTACTTCAATAACAAATGTTGGTTTGGTCCAAAATAATCCATCGTTATATCCGAATAGCGGCGTTTTGTTCGTGCGTTCCAGACACTATCCGAAATAGTAAAGAAGTGTCGCGCGCATGGCGCAATTCGTGACAATAAAATTCTAAATATTCCATTACCGTACTTCGAAGCATGTCAACCGCTGTTTAAAATCAATTTTTACGACATTTTTCTCGTAGAAAAGCGATAATACTCCGACAGGGAATCTCCTTTTCGGCAAACAGAGGAAAAAATCCCAAAGGCGGGGGCGGTCGGGTCACGCGCATAAGCCCAGTGTCCCTTGATCGGCCACTTGAGAAAGGCGATAATGTGTTTCAGCCTGGGGCTGGAATGACGACATTCTGTTTTTTCCCGGGCTCTGAGCGCCTATGGACGACGTGGGAAGTGTCACGTTAGAGCAGAGATCCTTAGTAAATGATAGAGATGGAAAAGAAGTTCAAGAAATGGTCAGACAGGCCACTTCCTGTAAAGGAATCTCTCAGGTTTTGACCTGCCATTTGAGTTCTGTTATACTCACAGACACCATTCAAACAGTTTTAGAAAATTTAGGGTGTTTTCTATCCATATGTAATAAGTATATGCATATTCTAGTTACTGGATAGGAGTGGTAACCAGATTAAATCGGGTATGTTTTTTATCCAGCCGTGTCAATACTGCTCCCTAGCCCTAACAGGTTAAAGCCAAGCCCACTCAAAATCGGAAAAGTCAATCTGCTTCCATCTTGAACAGACATGGCACATCACGTCGTTGCGAACGACCACTCCACTTTGTGGGGAATATGTCCACTAACCACGAATCTAAACGGCCATACCTGGAAACAGTCCTGGGAGGACTGCTTAACTTGTCATGCGCTAATTGATTCGGGTGCGACAATATCACTCATCTCTCAAACATTGTTTGATGATCTCAAAAGGGCTTTGAAGCCAACTAAACGTTGGTTAAAAGTGGAACGATGCGACACAACACTTCGAGGGGTCACTCAGACTACCTCGCCTCTCACATTGAGAGTCATGCTGAAACTACACTTCCAGGACGTATCGCTTGTTCACCCTGTGTATGTTACCAGCCTCGAAACTGTACCCCTGCTACTTGGAGCAGACTTGATGGATCGGTTACTCCCATTGATGGATTGGAAAACCAACCAGGTATGGTCACAGGCCACAGTGCCTTCTCCACTGACCACACTGTCTCCCCCTAACGCTAGCTGCAACGCAGTCCTTCACGAGGGGTATCTGTCGAAAGCACCCCTTGGGAAAAAGACGTTTAGAAACCTCTTGGTACAAAATCCGATCCACGGATATAGTACGATATCTCTACACATTCCATCAGCCAACCTGATTGACCATTCTTTTCATGATTTCGAGCCAGCTGTCTCTGTGAATAAGCAACTTCCCTCCTCCTTGCAGTCGTGCAATACGATAGTTGAGATGAACTTCTCTTGCCCTTTGGACACTTCCGCAAGCACTGCGGGCGTCCCAGCAAGAAAAACATTGATGCACAGAGTATACTCTGTTTCCGATGATACACCTTCCGCTTTGTTGGGGACTGTCACCCCTTACAATGACACTAATGGCGTCAGTCCAGCAACTGACCCGATGACTCCCACTGGCGAAACACTTTGCGATATCACAGACCGATATCCTCGTCTCAGTTCGCAGGTAATGAAGAGGTTGCCACACGCGGACGCGGTGGTGACTGACATGCCTCGACAGCCACTGAGCGTTTTGAAGCACAAACACCAGGAGATTTGGTTGAAAGGTTACAGCCATTCTCATAACAACGCAGCCGATGACAACTCGTACATAGGGTCCGACCTTTTCATTTGCGCATCGGACACCAACACCACCCGCTAGTGGGGGGGTCCCGAGGCGCAAAGGGGGGGAATAGTAGCCCAGACCCATGATGAGCCTCATCGAGGCCGGTGGGGGGTCAAGACTACGGACAACACCGTACGAGGCTGCCAGAGCATAAATCAAATCTAGTTGTAAACTCCCCTATGAGAACAGTGAGGAGCAGACAGGCCCCTAGACGGGGATTATCTTAGAACACATCTAAGATAGTACTGAGGTGTACCACACTGGTCGTAAAGGAAGTCCAGTGGACTTGTCTACCTCCAAAACAAATGGCAACAATAGTTATTCTTTGCCATGTGTAGGTTCAACTACAATACAACTAGTAAAATGCTCCAATCATGTGTTCCGGTAGATAATATTTCAGAATAAATCGGTAGGATAACTGGTCCCCTTGAGTACCAGTACCAATACTAGCAACAGTCAGTCCAGCTACAATCAGTAAGAATGTTAGAGACTTAACCAATCAAATTACCATTGACAACAGCTACATAGGAGTCACTCAGAGTGCATCACGTGGAGGGGAATCTCCAGTGCACTCTTCCAATGGTTAACACACATGTCACTAATAAATAGGATCCTCCATTCAGGAGGAAAATTATTAGAAGTCATGAACCATGATCACACCACGTATGACTGGTCCAATACTTAAAGAGTACTTCCGTCGTGAGGTTAGCTCCTCCGTGGATAACATAGCTATGAAATAGACTTCATACCTATCGCCACTACAATAGTGGAAGACAGTGACTGGTAGTAAAACCACTACAGACTCCCTTGACACCAATTCAGACTGACCTCCAGGCATTGACCTGAAAATTACCTGACTACGTCAGACTCATTCTGAACAAGTTGTAATCTGCCCGGATACTTGGTTTTCTTCCCTTGACATGCGCGCTTGCGTAAGCATAAGCGCACATGCACAACGGAACATCCAATTAGGATTTATGCTAGGACCACTTAAGGGCCCAAGCAATATACCAGCCTTAGTAAAGTTGAACATTTACTTCTAGGCCTTTGACTCTACAGCACTCATCAGTTTTCTTCCCAGAAGTCCATAGGTCATCCCTGTAGACTGCCCAAAACTAGTGCATTACAGCTGTAGACTTATCATATAGTTATCAACTTAGGATAGCGCCTAAGCAACACACCAAGTAGGAAAAACCCTAGATATGGCATTAGAGACAATGCCATGATAATCATTTTGCCAGAACATTGGACGTATATAGAATACAGTCCAATTAGATGATTTTTTTTGTGTGAGAACTATATTTTGTATACTTTTTTGTTTGTTTATGCTTTCATTCCTTTTCGGTTCAGTTCCTTTGACACTTAGGAAGTGATAGAGCCATAAACAAAGTCCCCATACAACCATCACTTAGTGCCACAACGCCGCTCATTGGGGAATGAATGTAATTATATATATTTCATGAGTGTGTGTGCGTTGTTAACATCTGCCTAAGTTACTGCCCAGATCTTCCAGTCTGGACGACGGGTCCGGAAAGGCGACCCCAAATGACACCCACAGCCTATCCTTGTGGCGGCATGCCCGCTGTCAGAGAGCCTACCAAGGTAAACCACCAGAGGGGGGGACCGCAACGGCGATCACCAACCAGGACATCCCATGGCCCTTCCTGGGGTACTTTGAAGCTTCCAGGGAACCTACCAAGGTACACCACTAGAGGAGACCGCAACGGCGATCACCAACCGGACATCAACTGCCCATCCTTGTGGTGGACTGCTCCGCTTCCAGAGAGCCTATAACAGTTCAACCACCAGAGGGGACTGCAACGATGATCTACCAACGGGACATCACGTGGTCATGATTTTATGTTGATCTGTAACTTGCAGGATAAACAAGATCCAAACCACCAGGGGGGGTATGTCATGACGTTGGCCTCTTTGTGTACAGGGAGGACAGTTGACCCCCTCCCCCCTTGCACCATCCCCCAACCTACCTCCCCCCCACCCAGGCCCTGTGTGAAAGGGTTGTAAAAACTCTAAGAGGAGACTCTCTTGCCACATGGCCCATAGAGAGACACAGGAAATTCTTCCAACTCACAGAATTGGGGAGCCAAGCGACATTTGTGTTCTGGAGAAGGTATGAAAGATTGGTGAAGAATCCAGCTACGAACTGGTCCGCTTGGTACAATTTTGTGATACTCAGAAGAGACAATATAGCCATATTACCATAAAACGGTTTATATAATAGCCTCAGCGATGAGACTTGCATCCACTTGGTTGTATAGAATGTATTAATAAGGATAAAGCTATTTGTAATACACTGAGATGCTATGTACTGATGTTAATGTGATAGAATTGTATTTCTGTACCAAGCTTAACTCAGTCATCGGCACGCCCCCAGGGACACAGACAGGACCAGGCGTCATTTGACAAGCCTGTTCTATGTTCACTATAAAACCCCCCCGACTTACTAGTCTAACAGACCCGGCCTCCACTCCATTGCGAGTTGGCCAATAGGTTTGACCATCCAAGTACTCTACTGAAAGTGAACTATACCACGTGGTTAACTTTTAGACTATTGATACTGACAGAATAAGAACAAGTCTTTGATATTAATTATTAGTCTGCAGCTAAGTAAATTATATCATTGAACGCGAAGACCAACGAAACATCCATCCTATGACGACATTAATGAATGTCACTTTGAAAGATCCATTCTAACCGAGAGAGAGAGAGAGAGAGAGAGAGAGAACTCTCCAACAGAACGACGCTCCAACAAGGATCCCGACGACACACTGAGCGTAAATATATATATTGATTGCAATTGTTCTCGAATGAGTGAGCGTTCATGTGCAAAGGATTAGCATATCAATTGTTAATATTAATGAACTCTGTAGGTGTGCATCCTCAGCTGACTTTTTATAACCCATTGTTCTACAAGACACCAGCCAGGCCTGTTTAGACCACTAGGGCACATTACTCTACCAATTCTTTGTGATGATAATTACTGTTTGTATACTTTCTGTGAATTACTTAGTTTAGTAAATAAATTATTTTAAGACAATTGATGTATGGATGATTTTAGTAAAGACTGGGTTCGTGCAGATACAACAATTTACGACGTTTGGAATGAGACTGGACGCGAGGTAAAATACACCATTTAAACCAGAAGATAATCGGCCTATACTATAATAGAATATAATATATAATGTTATAATATAGGAAAGTTATATTAGGAAAATTATAACTTCGTAATCTGAATATTTTCCTTGGCGACCCGATCTCCTAGTTAATTACAATTAAACGATTAATCAGTTTAATCGCGTGATAATAATTACAGGGAGTTAATTGATAAACATGTCTTCAGTTTAATGGTACCCCAATGACACGACAGATGCATAGAACCTCATCAGTGACATTGTTTTGAATAGTTCTCCAATCACTGCATCAGCCTGAAGATCGATTTGCTCAAGTTGCAGGTCAGTGGGAGCGTTATCCACATTAGGTGAAAGGAGAGTAAACCAACAGCATGTCATTTTCCAACACTTTGAAATCCTCAAAACGACGAGAAAACTCACTGTTCTCCCGCTGGTCATCTGATAGGGAACAGACTAGTAGTGTCGGAAGGTGGGTGAGATTGTTGGCTTCTACTTGGCAGTTCAGGAGGAGTCATTTTCCCTTGAAGGCTTTGACAAGGCTGTTCATCTGATGTGCAAAAAGGCCTTTCCCTTGTAGTTTGGAATTCAGTTCATTCATGAGGGCCATGATGTCCACGGTGAAGGCAAAATCAGCCAACCATTCTTTATCTTGCAGTTGAGGGAAATCCACATATTTTCCTATAATTTGCAAAAACTCAGCAATCTCTGACTTCAGGTCCCACACCCTTTTAAGCCACTTCCCCAAACTCAGCCATCTCACGTTTGTGTGGTAGGGGAGATCTGCATGACCCAACTCTGTCTCTTCCAACAGTGAGACAAACTGCCTGTGGTTTAAAGATTTTGCTCTTATGAAGTTTACCACTGTAGTGACTGTATCAACAACATGGCTCATTTTCAGCACAGAGCACCTTCTGATGAATAATGAATAATGAATGATGCAATGCAGGAAAATATACACTGCTCAAAAAAATAAAGGGAACACTTAAACAACGCAATGTAACTCCAAATCAATCACACTTCTGTGAAATCAAACTGTCCACTTAGGAAGCAACACTGATTGACAATAAATTTCACATGCTGTTGTGCAAATGGAATAGACAACAGGTGGAAATTATAGGCAATTAGCAAGACACCCCCAATAAAGGAGTGGTTCTGCAGGTGGTGACCACAGACCACTTCTCAGTTCCTATGCTTCCTGGCTGATGTTTTGGTCACTTTTGAATGCTGGCGGTGCTTTCACTCTAGTGGTAGCATGAGACGGAGTCTACAACCCACACAAGTGGCTCAGGTAGTGCAGCTCATCCAGGATGGCACATCAATGCGAGCTGTGGCAAGAAGGTTTGCTGTGTCTGTCAGCGTAGTGTCCAGAGCATGGAGGCGCTACAAGGAGACAGGCCAGTACATCAGGAGACGTGGAGGAGGTCGTAGGAGGGCAACAACCCAGCAGCAGGACCGCTACCTCCGCCTTTAAGCAAGGAGGAGCAGGAGGAGCACTGCCAGAGCCCTGCAAAATGACCTCCAGCAGGCCACAAATGTGCATGTGTCTGCTCAAACGGTCAGAAACAGACTCCATGAGGGTGGTATGAGGGCCTGACGTCCACAGGTGGGGGTTGTGCTTACAGCCCAACACCGTGCAGGACGTTTGGCATTTGCCAGAGAACACCAAGATTGGCAAATTCGCCACTGGCGCCCTGTGCTCTTCACAGATGAAAGCAGGTTCACACTGAGCACATGTGACAGACGTGACAGAGTCTGGAGATGCCGTGGAGAACGTTCTGCTGCCTGCAACATCCTCCAGCATGACCGGTTTGGCGGTTGGTCAGTCTTGGTGTGGGGTGGCATTTCTTTGGGGGGCCGCACAGCCCTCCATGTGCTCGCCAGAGGTAGCCTGACTGCCATTAGGTACCGAGATGAGATCCTCAGACCCCTTGTGAGACCATATGCTGGTGCGGTTGGCCCTGGGTTCCTCCTAATGCAAGACAATGCTAGACCTCATGTGGCTGGAGTGTGTCAGCAGTTCCTGCAAGAGGAAGGCATTGATGCTATGGACTGGCCCGCCCGTTCCCCAGACCTGAATCCAATTGAGCACATCTGGGACATCATGTCTCGCTCCATCCACCAACGCCACGTTGCACCACAGACTGTCCAGGAGTTGGCAGATGCTTTAGTCCAGGTCTGGGAGGAGATCCCTCAGGAGACCATCCGCCACCTCATCAGGAGCATGCCCAGGTGTTGTAGGGAGGTCATACAGGCACGCGGATGCCACACACACTACTGAGCCTCATTTTTACTTGTTTTAAGGACATTACATCAAAGTTGGATCAGCCTGTAGTGTGGTTTTCCACTTTAATTTTGAGTGTGACTCCAAATCCAGACCTCCATGGGTTGATAAATTGGATTTCCATTGATTATTTTTGTGTGATTTTGTTGTCAGCACATTCAACTATGTAAATAAAAAAGTATTTAATAAGATTATTTCATTCATTCAGATCTAGGATGTGTTATTTTAGTGTTCCCTTTATTTTTTTGAGCAGTATATTTTCTGATCTGGGTTCAGCTCAGCTACTTTATCTGTATCCTTTTCAAAAGGCCCCAAAACATTCCTGTCAAGTTTGGGCACCCATCAGTGATCACACTGTATACATTTTTAAAACTCAGTCCCAGCTTTGTCTCACACTTAACCTCCTCCAATAAATCTTTCCCTGTGCTTGTGCTCTTCATTGACTGCACTGAAGCAAGCTCCTCTGTAATTTAAAAGTCTGGGGTTATGCCTCGTAAGAATATCAACTGCGCCATGTCACGTGCATCACTGCTCTCCTCCAGGGCCAAGGAGAAATAGGTGAAATAGGTTACCTTGTCTTTCAACTGTTGTTCCATATTCTCTGCGATGTCCTCAACACGCCATGTCACTGTTCGTCTTGAGGGAAACATTTTCAAACAGCTCTTTCTTGTCGGGGCAAAGTATTGCTGCAGAGTTAATTAAACATTCTTTAATGAATTCGCCCTCAGCGAATAGCTTGCTATGTTTAGCAATTTTGTGGGACAGTACATAGCTAGCTCTCGTAATTCCGTTGTTTGCTGAATGCAGTTTTGCGAAAAGTCTGAGAACTGAGAAAGAAACTATTTTGATGCACTTGTCCTCTGCTCAGAAGACATATTCCTGTATTTCTCTGCATGCTTCGTCTGGAAGTGTCGGGACAAGTTGTTGTCTGTCAAGACAGCGATGCTCTTTTTGCACACTAAGCACACAGCTTTCCTTGATACCTAAATAAAGACATATTTCGATGTCCACTCTTGCTTGAACACCCTACATTCATTGTCTACTTTTCTTTGCTTTGAAAAACTAATTTTTGCACAATTTCTAGCTAGCTACTCTACTTGTAACTGTGACGTATGTGTCAGCCTGTCAGTCACTGTCTGTCCTCGTGCAGTTGTTATTGATACGTGCCTTCAAAATAAATGTCCAACAAGCGGTGGGAACTCAATCATTACACAAAGGCGAAAATTCATTTGGGCGAAAGAGGTACCGGGTTAAATGTAGGTATAACTGTCCCAGTAAGAGGAAGGATAATGACCAACAGGAGACAGGAATAAAATCAGTGTTGCCAATTTTGTGATTTTTGTCCCTATATTTATGCAGCTACTTTTCAGGCTGCCTTTGCAGAGTTTTGCCACCAAGAGTTTCTATGGTTTTGATAGCATTAATAACTTTCCCCACTCAATTATCTCGCAAACAAGAGTGGAAGTTGTCAGTGCAACAGAAGTCACAGAAACGGCACACACAGGCAGCCTCTACCCTCAAGCCATAAGACTGCTAAATAGCTAATCAAATGGCCACTCGGACTACCTGCATTGACTCTATGCACACACACACACTGGACTCTACCCACACATTCATACATACTTCTGACACCCCAACACCCACACACACACACACACACACACACACACACACACACACACACACACACACACACACACACACACACACACACACACACATGCATACTGACGCCACACCTTTACCACAGCTTAATGTCCACATCCGGTTTCAACCCTAACCCTAGCCTCAAACACAACCCTAATCCTAATCCTACCCCTAGTATAATAATTTAGTGATTGGGTAAGGAATATTTATGATGTGATGCAGTTAGCCACATCTCTAGTGCTCACTGACTTATCTAGAGATTGTAAATTCTAAACCATATATCAGATTCCCATTCCCCTCAATATTAATTGCTCAACAATTTTTCTGTATTTCGGTTTGCTGTCTATTGATATCTCAAAAACTCGCCTAAGAGAACTTGGAGGTCATTCAACATTGAATTATAAAACAGGTGGGTGGTTATTCCATCCATTAACCAATAACATTGGAGTTCTCCTATTTATTTTTGTATTTTTATTTAACCTTTATTTAATAACTAGGCAAGTCAGTTAAGAACAAATTCTTATTTACAATGACGGCCTACCAAAAGGCAAAAGCCCTCCTGCGGGGACGGGGGCTGCGATTAAAAATAAATAAAAAAAATCAAATATTAACATACAGCTTGGTATGTACTATTTCAGACAACACTCTTCAGTGAACAGTTAGTTATTCAGAGTGCTTAGAAAGTGCATTAGTGTATGTAATTCCAATATAAAATCAACAGGGGGCAATAGTGTAACTATTTTCTTACCAATGCCAATGACATCACTGACATTTCAGTACAGATCAGACAGCTCCTCAAATGTTGAACAAACGTTCATAGAAAGTGCACTCATAACTCGTAATGACCAGGAATTTGTGCAGAGATGAGATGTTCCTGTTGTCCCATGTTGACCAATTATTATTATTGTTTGTCTGTGTCTTCAACTGATGTAGGCTACAGACAGGGTTTTACTGAAGAACACTCAATGATAAAATCACATTAAAGCCCGTCTGTTGCTCTTTAAGTACTTTCCACCACTTTTCAACCTAATATTCATCTTCTCCAGCACCAAACCAGTGTCTACTGTCTACATATGGAAAACAGCGCGTTTCTGTGATCTGTGGTTAAAAAGATCAGAAGAAAGGTTGTAAAAACCTGGAGCGACGAACCACGACGTACCGCCCTTGCTGTCTCTGCCTGGCCGGCTCCCCTCTCTCCACTGGGATTCTCTGCCTCTGACCCTATTACGGGGACTGAGTCACTGGCTTACTAGTGCTCTTCCATGCCGTCCCTAGGAGGGGTGCATCCCTTCAGTGGGTTGAGTCACTGACGTGATCTTCTTGTCCGGCTTTGCACCCCCTTGGGCTTGTGCGGTGGAGGAGATCTTCGTGGGCTATACTCAGCCTTGTCTAAGGGTAGTAAGTTGGTGGTCTGTTGATATCCCTCTATTGGTGTGGGGGCTGTGCATTGGCAAAGTTGGTGGGGTTATATCCTGCCTGGTTGGCCATGTCCGGGGTTATCGTCGGACGGGGCCACAGTGTCCCCGACCCCCTCTTGTCTCAGCCTCCAGTATCTATGATGTAATAGTCTGTGCCGAGGGGCAAGGGTCAGTCTGTTATATCTGGTGTAATTCTCCTGTCTTATCTGGTGTCTTGTGTGAATTTAAGCATGCTCCCTCTAATTCTCACTCTCTCCCTCTCTCCCTCCCCTCCCGGAGGACTTGAGCCATAGGACCATGCATCAGGACAACTTGGCTTGATGATTCCTTGCTGTCCCCAGTCCACCTGGTTGTGCTGCTGCTCCACTTTCAACTGTTCTGCCTGCGGATATGGAACCCTGACCTGTTTATTGGACGTGCTGCCTAGTCCCGAACCAGTTGTTTTCGACTCTCCATATCTCGCTCTCTCTCCCTCTACCGCGCTTGCTGTCTCGACCTCTGAATTCTCAGCTATGAAAAGCCAACTGACCCTGTGCTGACCTGTTGCACTCTCAATAACCACTGGGATTATTATTTGACCCTGATAGTCATCTATGAACATTTGAACATCTTGAAGAACAATTTAGCCCAAATGGCCATGTACTCTTATAATCTCCACCCGGCACAAACAGAAGAGGACTGGCCACCCCTCAGAGCCTTGTTCCTCTGTAGGCTTCTTCCTAGGTTCCTGCCTTTCCAGTGAGTTTTTCCTAGCCACTGTGCTCCTACATCTGCATTGCTTGCTGTTTGGGTTTTAGGCTGGATTTCTGTATAAGCACTTTGTAACGTCTGCTGATGTACAAATAGCTTTAGAAATACATTTGATTTGATTTGAAAAAATGCTTCGCTGTGACATTACACAGTAGGATGAAAATGGGAAAAACTGTGATTTTCAAAACCTGCAACGAGTTTCTAGCCCAAATGAAGGTATTTTCCTGCTTCCCATGTAACCGTGATCTTATAATACTGTTTTTAAAATGTTTTCACTTTTGATGATGTCATCGGGTAGAACTTTTTAATATTGTTGGATTCGGGCTAAACTTTGAACATTGAGATATTAAAGACATGATAGATCAGACACAGTATATAAAGGAGTGAGATCTGTAGAAAGACAGAGTGGCTGGGTGGACGAGAGGAGATCACAGGATTGCTATAGGGGAGCGGATAGACATCTGTGGATTAGGCGAAGGAGGGGTTGAGGTCAGGAGGTCAGGTCAGATCCCCTGAAGGGAGTAATAAGGGTTTAGTAACCTGTTACCCTCTTCCTGTCGAACCATAAGATGTAAGGATTGGAGAGAAGGAGGAGTGTCCAAAGTGGGGTATATATAATTGTGATGGTGAGAACATGTTCTTTTGTCTGAATACAGCTGTGTCAACCCTTTGGGAAGAATTAAACTTGTGTAACGGCCGTCTGAAGGAGTAGACCAAGGCGCAGCGTGTTGAGTGCTCATCATTAAATATTTATTACTGAGAACACAATAAACAAAGAAAAAACGAACGACAGCCCAACAGTTCTGTCAGGAACATTAACTAAACAGAACGTAACCACCCACAAAACACAAGTGAAACAAACACAACTAAATATGGCCTCCAATTAGAGACAACCACGACCAGCTGCCTCTAATTGGAGGTCATTACCAAAACCAAACATAGAAATAGAAAAACTAGATACTAAACATAGAAATAGAATAACATAGATCTAAACCCAAAAACCCAAAACACACAAAACAAACACCCCCTGCCACGCCCTGACCATCTCCACCGTCAAACATGGAGGTGGAAACATTATGCTTTGGGGGTGTTTTTCTCCTAAGGGGACAGGACAACTTCACCGCATCAAAGGGACGATGGACGAGGCCATGTACCGTCAAATCTTGGGTGAGAACCTCCTTCCCTCAGCCAGGGCATTGCAAATGGGTCGTGGATGGGTTTTCCAGCATGACAATTACCCAAAACACACTGCCAAGGCAACAAAGGAGTGGCTCAAGAAGAAGCACATTAAGGTCCTGGAGTGGCCTAGCCAGTCTCCAGACCTTAATCCCATAGAAAATCTGTGGAGCTGAAGGTTCGAGTTGCCAAACGTCAGCCTCGAAACCTTAATGACTTGGAGAAGATCTGCAAAGAGGAGTGGGACAAAATCCCTCCTGAGATGTGTGCAAACCTAGTGGCCAACTACAAGAAACGTCTGACCTCTGTGATTGCCAACAAGGGTTTTGCCACCAAGTACTAAGTCATGTTTTGCAGAGGGGTCAAATACTTATTTCCCTCATTAAAATGGAAATCATTTTATAACATTTTTGACATGCGTTTTTCTGGATTTTTTTGTTGTTATTCTGTCTCTCACTGTTCAAATAAACCTACCATTAAAATGATAGACTGATCATTTCTTTGTCAGTGGGCAAACGTACAAAATCAGCAGGGGATCAAATACTTTTCCCCCCCACTGTATATATATATATTTCTTTTAAATTTTTTTTTTACAAAACATAGAAATGGTCCGTTTTCACACATGTTGACCCTGGTATTGTGCTGGCAATAACAAAAACAAGGTTGAAAAGTGGTGGAGTTGCCCTTTAAGGGGATAGTGTGATGATCCTTTATTGTTATTACTGCTGTCAGAAATACAGATGGTTCTAATTCAAAACAACATACTCTATAGGGAATAGATTGCAGTGGAATTGCAACCCGAAAGTGATTACACAAAACTTTTTCATCCACATTTAGTTTTTTTCACCATGACCTCATGAAAGTAAATAGTGCATAAAAAGAAGTAAAAACATATTTACATACATTCTATTGCATTACATTCCAAGACCATGAGAGTCCATTTGAATGTGGGGATTCTATCAATGAAATACACAGTAATAAGTCTGTAGAGGTCTGTCCAGAATAATTGAACCAATTAACTGGCACACCAATAAATACATATCCCCCCACCCAAAAAAAATAAAAACAATTTGTGTATTTAGCCTTAATATAAGCCATAAATGAATATCCATGATATCCACTTGAAATTAATGTTTAATCTTAAGGCAGTTAATTTCAGCCATAATGTGTTCTTCTTTAATGGACCATCTGTACAGGTTTCTGTGTGGATGTGTAATAATTATATATTAATCAATCTGAATGAAGATATTCATCATGGCCAGAGAAAGCCATAGGGGCTCTCTCTCACTTCAAGAGAGTGCAGTTAGTTGGCCATGGTTTCATTGCCAAGAATCGCAAAGTCATATTTAATCTATTTTTTTGAAGGATTTTGTTTCCAGAGAGATGAGGTAAAGATTCTGGTGATGCTACACTTTTCTGATTATGAGGCAGAACATGTCGGTATTGTCACGGTTCCCCCGGTACTGCTGCTCATTCCATTCACCAGCTCCGGAGGTCTACATCACCGGCTTTCTAGGTGTCACTGAACTGGATTCATTACCACCAACCCCGGACTGTCTTGTCTCATTACGCACACCTGGTTCACATTCCCCCTGATTAGTGTGTTATATACATGCCCTCTGTTCCCCAATTGTCCTTGTCGGTTATTGTTCCCATGTCCATTGGTTTTGTGAGTACCTGTGCTTTGTTGTTTCGGCTTTCGCGCTACGTGTATTGTGCACTTGTTATTACGGGTCTCATCTCGTGTAATTGTTAAAGGTTTAAACCTTGCTCTTTTGTTTGGGTTGCATCCCTGTGTATTTTATATTTGTGTTTGTTTTGGGCTTCGTCCCCGGGCCTTTTTCATGACGTATTTTTGGGTGGCGTAATAAAACCCACCTATTACGTATTCCTGCGCCTGTCTCCAAGCATTATATAATGTTAGTTTAAAAAAAACTTATGAGTCACAACTGTTGCATCTTGCTGTACAAGTCAGGGTTGAGGTCAATGCCATTTAAATTCCAGTCTATTCAGGAAGTACATTGAAATTACAATTATTTTTACTGCTTTTAACCCTTTTGTGGTGTTTTTGTTATTCATCCATTTTTCGCGGGTCTGATGGATCCACAACATTATTGGGTTTAAAACAATACAACCATAACAATTTATGTAAAAATACTTGCACTTAGAAGTTGACTTATATCAATTACAGCATTGATATCAGTGCTTGTATCAATTACAGCATACATGGTTAATATTTGCTATTAATCTCTACTAGATCACATTTATCAATAAAAGCGCTATTTTTCTTTTTGTAAAAAGTGATTTTTGGAAACTAATCAAGACATGGATGGAATAAATCATGTTCATCTTTAACTAATAAATGAAAAGGTTTTTATCACTTGATGTTTATTGCTTTGAACTGAACAAATTGGAAGGACATATTGTACATACAGTATTTTATGGAAATAATATGAGCCCCATTAAACACAAATTAAGGCTGGTATACACACACCACATGAGGGAAAGAGTTTTACTGTGTTGCAAATGTATTTCTTGCACTTCATTCATGTGTACTGTTTCATCCTGTCCTTGTGTCCACACACATCGCAGTGCTTCTTGTTGCTACGGGCTGCAATCTAGAATGATAAAAACACTTGGTTCAGGAATTTTACTATCTCACTCATACAGTACCAGTCAAAAGTTTGGAAACAGCTACTCATTCAAGGGTTTTTCTTAACTTTTACTATACTCTACATTGTGGAATAATAGTGAAGACATCAACTATAAAATAACACATTGAATCATGTAGTAAACAAGTGTTAAATCAAAAAATATTTGAGTTTCTTCAAAGTAGCCACCCTTTGCCTTTAACAGCTTTGCACACTCTTGGCATTCTGTCAAGCAGCTTCACCAGGAATGCTTTTCCAACAGTCTGGAAGGAGTTGCACTTGTTGGCTTTTCCTTAACTCTGCGGTCCAGCTCATCCCAAACCATCTCAATTGGGTTGAGGTTGGGGGATTGTGGAGGCCAGGTCATCTGATGCAGCACTCATCACTCTCCTTGGTCAAATAGCCCTTACACAGCCTGGAGGTATGTTGGGGCATTGTCCTGTTGAAAAACAAATGATAGTCCCATTAAGCGCAAACCAGATGGGATGGAGTATTGCTGCAGAATGCTGTGGTAGCCATGCTGGTTAAGTGTGCCTTGAATTCTAAATAATTCACTGACAGTGTTTCTTGGCCCAAGCAAGTCTCTTCTTGGTGTCCTGTAGTAGTGGTTTCTTTGCAGCAATTCGACCACGAATGCCTGATTCATGCAGTCTCCTCTGAACAGCTGATGTTGAGATGTGTCTGTTACTTGAACTCCGTGAAGCATTTATTTGGGCTGCAATTTCTGAGGCTTGTAACTCTAATCAACTTAGCTTCTGCAGCAGATGTAACTCTGGATCTTCCTTTCCTGTGGCGGTCCTCATGAGAGCCAGTTTCATCAGAGCGGTTGGTTTTTGCGACTGCACTTTCAAAGTTCTTAATTTCCGAATTGACTGACCTTCATGTCTTAAAGTAAAGAATGTTGTTTCTCTTTGCTTATTTGTGCTGTTCTTGCCATAATATGAACTTTGGTATTTTATCATATACCACCCTTATCTTGTCACAACACCACTGATTGGTTCAGAAGCATTTAAGAAGGAAAGAAATTCCACAAATGAACTTATAACAAGGCACACCTGTTAATTGAATTGCATTGCAAGTGACTACTGATGACTCTGGTTGAGAGAATGCCAAGAGTGTGCAAAGCTGTCATCAAGATAAAGGAAGAAATCTCACACTTTTTTTTAGCTTACTACATGATTCCATATGTGTTGTTTCATAGTGTTGATGTCTTCACTATTAATCTACAATGTAGAAAATTGTAAAAATAAGAACCCTTGAATGAGTAGGTGTCCAAACTTTTGACTGGTACTGTACATAGTTACAGCAGGCCAAGGTAGGAGAGTCAGACACACACACACACACACACACACATGCAACAACCTCACTCACACATACTTCCGGAGTTGTTGGTTCTGTGGGTCGGGTGGATGGGGCACCAGCATCCTCCTCACGATGGCTGCAGAGACTGGGGTCCGTGTAATATGTTGCCTCTAATTTGAGGTCTTACCAATGCTTTGCCCAGCTCCCTGAGAAAGAGCTGTCTCTTCTGGAGCTTCCCTCTGTTCCAATCTGGGCTCAACCCCATCCAGATGACGAACGTCGATGTCCAAGATTTTGAAAAATATCACAAGTGGCCAGCGTAGGGTTCTTCTTTTGCAGCTGTAGCCAGTCACCAGCTTGTCTAAATTGTCCACCCCTCCTTTTGTGGCAATGTGATCCATTAGGATTTCTGTTTTTTGATGTTCCTGGCCACAGATTCTCCCATCCCTATGCAGCGTACTCATGAGTACCAAATTTTTTCCTTTCTTTGGCACGTATTGACACTAGGGACGTGTTGGCCAGGAACACAGGAATTGATTGGCCTGTTTCGTGTATTCAACAGCTGAGGTGGGAGCTCTGGCTTGTTTTTTGTACTGTTCCTACCATCGTCAGCTTCCTCTTGAGGAGCTCCTTTGCAATAAAAAAAGTTATCACGTGATGTTGTGGCAACGGAGTCCCTGTGTCACATTCAGGACAACCCGTATCCCTTGGTTCTTCTCAAAGGCTCCTCCATCTGGCTTCCCCGTATACACTTGCAAGTTCCATGCCTATGATGAAGCAGCATCACAGGCAGCCCAGATCTTGATTCCATATTTTGCGGGTTTAGATGTTATGTACTGCCTGAAGGGGCAGATGCCACTAAATGGCAGAAGCTGCTCATCAAAAGTAATGTTGGACCCAGGGTTGTAAAACAGTGGAAGGCGGTCTACCCATTTGTCCCACACTGACCTGATTGCCGCTAGCTTGTCTCTCTGCCGCCGAACTGGTCTGGTGTCTCGGTTATCGAAGCAGATAATCCTGGAAATAATGTGGAAGTTTTCCAGAGACATTGTTGCATTGCCAGTTGCTGCATTCCACAGGGATTCTGTGGGTTCCCCATTGGATCTGAAAGAACCAGCAAGGATAAGAACCCCAATGTATGCATGTAAATGAGTCTGGTCCATCTTTTTCCATATTAGTGCAGTCCAGAATGATTTTCTGGATGGTGTCTGGGATGAACAGTTCAAAAGAAGACTTTATGACCTGCACATGAGTAACAGCCATCTGCGTCGGCCCTGGTTACACATTGGCAGCCATGCGGGGGGGCGCATTCCTTGGGCAAGAAGAACATTCAATTTCAAAATGTTTTGATATCCATATTTCTCCTCCTGCAGGCTGTTGATGAGCTGGTCCTGGGGCTGCCTGAGGTTCAATCTCATCCTCTTCTTCCGACTCACTGTCAGACTCTGAATTGACAGAGCCATGATCCTCATATTCGGAAAAATTCTACATCTTCCAAAGTGGAAGACACTCCTCCACACTCTTAATATGAACATTGTGATTATCAATTGCAGGACCAGAAGGGAAATATTGAAATTCAAGTGAAATGTTAGTCATTCTTATATTGTGCAAATAAAGGGAAATATCACAATTTAAGGCTCCACATTGGTATATGAATGGGATAGACTCACAATCCAACTAGCCAATAATTATATTTTACTGTGTAATGAAAAGTGTTAGAACATTCTTGATTCCTAAATCTTGGATATCGTACATAAAGGCCATTGGGACAACTATAGTTATTATGGTTGTGAATGCAAAATGCTTTGAGACAATCCCAGTCAAATGACATATAAAGTAGCATTCTTTCAGAGTTTCTTGTCTATTTTTAACAATTGGAGACAGAGAATTTGACAACAGACACACTGTTATTTCTATTTTTCTCTCTGCATTGTTGGGAAGGGTCGTTAGGAAGAATTTCACTCTTGGTCTATACCTGTTTACGAAGCATGTGACAAGTACAATTTGATTTGATTGACACATTAACCAGCTCAATGACCTTCACATGCCCTCAGCTCAAAATCTTTCTCATTGGCTTGTTACTAGTAGCTGCAGGACCCAGGACTGCACCAACAAAGCAATTATTTTAGGCTAGGCTCTGCTTGTATGTCATAATGATGCTCAGGAGACTCAGTACGTGTATTATCACTGTCACAGGAATTGAAAAGTTTCTCCAAAAGTTTGGTTATGGCTGTTTGTGGCTGGAACAAGAGACATCACACTCAAAACCCACAGGTACTATACAGTGGGGGAAAAAAGTATTTGATCCCCTGCTGATTTTGTACGTTTGCCCACTGACAAAGAAATGATCAGTCTATAATTTTAATGGTAGGTTTATTTGAACAGTGAGAGACAATAACAACAAAAGTATTGAGAAAAACGCATGTCAAAAATGTTATAAATTGATTTGCATTTTCATGAGGGAAATAAGTATTTGACCCCCTCTCAATCAGAAAGATTTCTGGCTCCCAGGTGTCTTTTTACACAGGTAAAGAGCTGAGATTAGATCACACTCTTAAAGGGTGTACTCCTAACCGCAGCTTGTTACCTGTATAAAAGACACCTGTCCACAGAAGCAATCAATCAGATTCAAAACTCTCCACCATCGCCAAGACCAAAGAGCTCTCCGAGGATGTCAGGGACAAGATTGTAGACCTACACAAGGCTGGAATGGGCTACAAGACCATCGCCAAGCAGCTTGGTGAGAAGGTGACAAGATTTGGTGCGATTATTCGCAAATGGAAGAAACACAAAAGAACTGTCAATATCCCTCAGCCTGGGGCTCCATGCAAGATCTCACCTTGTGGAGTTGCAATGAGCATGAGAACGGGGAGGAATCAGCCCAGAACTACACGGGAGGATCTTGTCAATGATCTCAAGGCAGCTGGGACCATAGTCACCAAGAAAACAATTGGTAACACTACGCCGTGAAGGACTGAAATCCTGCAGCACCCGCAAGGTCCCCCTGCTCAAGAATACATATACATGCCCGTCTGTTTGCCAATGAACATTTGAATGATTCAGAGGACAACTGGGTGAAAGTGTTGTGGTCAGATGAGACCAAAATGGAGGTCTTTGGCATCAACTCAACTCGCCATGTTTGGTGGAGGAGGAATGCTGCCTATGACCCCAAGGACACCATATTCACTGTCAAACATGGAGGTGGAAACATTATGCTTTGGGGGTGTTTTTCTCCTAAGGGGACAGGACAACTTCACCGCATCAAAGGGATGATGGACGGGGCCATGTACCGTCAAATCTTGGGTGAGAACCTCCTTCCCTCAGCCAGGGCATTGAAAATGGGTCGTGTATGGGAATTCCAGCATGACAATGACCCAAATCACACAGCCAAGGCAACAAAGGAGTAGCTCAAGAAGAAGCACATTAAGGTCCTGGAGTGGCCTAGCCAGTCTCCAGACCTTAATCCCATAGAAAATCTGTGGAGCTGAAGGTTCGAGTTGCCAAACGTCAGCCTCGAAACCTTAATGACTTGGAGAAGATCTGCAAAGAGGAGTGGGACAAAATCATTCCTGAGATGTGTGCAAACTTGGTGGCCAACTACAAGAAACGTCTGACCTCTGTGATTGCCAACAAGTGTTTTGCCACCAAGTACTAAGTCATGTTTTGCAGAGGGATCAAATACTTATTTCCCTCATTAAAATAAAAATCAATTTATAACATTTTTGACATGCGTTTTTCTGGATTTTTTTTTGTTATTCTGTCTCACTGTTCATATAAACCTACCATTTTAAAATGATAGACTGATCATTTCTTTGTAAGTGGGCAAACGTACAAAATCAGCAGGGGATCAAATACTTTTTTCCCCCACTGTAGGTCTGCTCTGTTAATATTTCAAGCTGAAGATCCAACCCTCTCATTAACAGATATTTGTCTTCATCTTCTTTGTATTCACTCTATTTCTATTATTGGCTACTTTCATATTTTCCCATATTTCAAACAATAATTACAGAAAAACAACTAAATCATGGTGAATTGAACAGCTTGTGGATAGGGGAAAGTGCTCTTACTGTCCCACAATGTGTTTTGTAGGTGTCTAGTAAAATGTCTGGTATGACAAATTAATGTTAAATCTTTATGCAAAGCTAAAAATACAAAGATGTTCTACTTTGTATACTACTTTATTCAGTTATTGTTACAAACCATTATCTTGGTTGGAAGTATACTAACATATACAATGTCTTCTTTAATGACACAAAACACGAAAGTTAGCCTGTGACGCCTGAGCTTCAGATATACACGGATTGTACAAAACATTAGGAACACTTTCCTAATATTGAATTGCACCCGCTTTTGCCCTCAGAACAGCCTCAATTTGTTAGGGCATGGACTTTGTCAGGGCATGGACTGTGGAAAGCGTTCATTAGGGATGCTGGCCCATGTTGACTCCAATGCTTCCCACAGTTGTCAAATTGGCTGGATGTCCTCAGTGTTGTTGTTCTTGACACACTCAAACTGGTGTGCCTGGCACCTACTTCCATACCTCGTTGAAAGGCACTTTAATCTTTTGTCATGCATATGAATGGCACACTTACACAATCCATGTCTCCATTATCTCAAGTTTGCCTGCATTAAGTCCCCGGCCACAAGGAGTGCCACTTCTGGGTGAGCATTTTCTTCTTTGCTTATGGCCTTGTAGAGTTGGTTGAGAGCGGTCTTAGTGCCAATTTTTTGTGGGCCAATTTATTAGTGAATTCTGAAAAGCTATCCAAGGATTCTTCCATAGGGGTATGTTTTTAGGGAGTGATGTTGGTTCTTGTAGAATCTATATTTTTTTTCTTCCATATTGTTATAGTGTTCTTAACTAGGAAGTTGTTAATGTTCTTAGCTCCATCCTTTGAAAACAAATACCTGAAAATATTCTGGGGATGAATATGCGCATCTTCAATATGTACCTATTGTTCCACTTTAGTGCTTTTAACAATATGTCACAAGTAAACGACTTGGGTGGCGAGTTGATACAATTTCAAGTCTGGAAGTTAAAAACTACCCACAGACTTAGGAATATGTAAAACTTTCCTGTTAATTGTATGAGTTGTATTTGCCCATATAAAGTCTGTTATTGCCAAGTATACTTTTTTAAAGAATATCTTCGGTTGGGTAATTGGTATTACCGGAAATAAATATAACTTTGGGAGCCATGGCATTCTAAAGAGGTTTATTCTACCTGTTCCATTGAAATAGATCTGCTTTCACGTTGTTGAGTAATGGGATAAAGTTCTTTATATATTTGTCACTTATTAAGCATCCTAAGTATTTAATATTTTGTGAGGTCCACTACTTGCTGTAGATCACAAGTTATTATTTTTCCTTTTCCTATTGCCATTATTTTGTATGTTAATTTTCAATCATGAAATCTAGTATTCTGAAAATATTTTTATCATGTTTTCAATATTAGTCAGCTATAGCAAAAGATTGTCGGCAAATAAGTTTAGGTTATATTGATGTTTACCAATACTGATACCTGTTATGTTTGGGTCCCGACTAATTCTTTCTGCAAGCGGTTCAATTGCCAGTGCAAACCGGGGGGCGGGGAGGGGATATCCTTGTCTCGTGCCCCTTACTAATGCAATTTCATCAGACAATGAATTTTTTCTATTTATATATTTTAATTAAATGTATTCTTTCAGCTGGAAAGTTGAAGGCTTCAAAAGTTTTGAATAGCAAATGCCATTCAAGAATGTTGAAAGCCACAACCTACCACGATAGTTATTTTATGGCTGGTTATGACACCTACACAAGCGTGTCAATACCCACATAACCTACCACACAAGGGAAACATTGCATTTCACTATAGCCTACATGTCAACAGTATGTTTGTTATATATACAGTACCAGACAAATATACAGTTTGGACACACGTACTCATTCAAGGGTTTGTCTTTATTATTGCTATTTTCTACAATGTAGAATAATAGTGAAGATGTCAAAACCATGAAATAACACATATGAAATCATGTAGTAACCAAAGTGTTAAACAAATCAAAATATATTTAAGATTTTAGATTATTCAAAGTAGCCACCCTTTGCCTTGATGACAGCTTTGCACACTCTTGACATTGAGTCATGTGTCAAAATGGGAGAATGACCAGTCCTCTGAGGCCTTTTGTATTGAAGTTTTACACACCTCAAGTGATATATAGAAGTGTATCGAGTGATATACTGTATGAAGGAGTGTATTGTTCTGTTTCTGTCTTGTTTCAATACAAATCTCACCAGATTAGGTCTGCTGGATAATTTGAATATCTCCCTAAAGATTAGCCCTCTAACTCCCTGACCCTGTGACTCTGCGATGAGGTCAATGGAGTGATAGGGGAGTAAGCCATTTGGAAATAATGGTTTCAACAGAATGTGTTATTTTCTTTGACATTTGTCTTAGAAATTTGTATTAAGAATAATGGTAGAAGTAATAATTTGTCCAACAGTGAATAGTTTGTCTGGACTTCCTGAATCAGAAATGCTCTAAACTAAACTGTTGTTCTGATCTGTCCTCTCGAGGTTGTGGTGAAGGTGACCACAGATGGTATCTAGATGCATGACAGGGATAATTTGACCAAGGAACAGTATGGACCTCAAACCCCCTCTAACCGGCTGAAGTAATGGCGACAATGGCGTTCACCATGGTCCTGTCCTTCACCACTTCTACCTGAGACCTGAGTCCGAGCCAGCATCCAGTCGAAGCTATCAACTGCCTTTTTTGTCATGCCTTTTCTCTCAGGAGTGCGACATGAGTCCACGTGGAGTAAGCATGAAGAGAGATCCATTCCAAACTTCTCTCATGCTGCTGGTGTACTGATGGGAAAAATGGACCAGACAGAATGGACTGTACAGAGTGGTGGCGGCTTAGGTGAGAGACTCGTGTGTGTGTGGGAAAATCTGATTAATTTCCTTGGATATTGAGATTGGAACACTATCATGGGCCATCCACTTTGAACTGGATGGGCGTACACAACACAGACAAACTGAAATGGTCCACCCACACAGACAGTGTGGTGAAGGTGCAACAGCACCTCTTCGACCTCAGGAGGCTGAAGAAATTTGCCTTGTCACCCAAAACCCTGACAAACTTTTACAGATGCACAATCGAGAGCATCCTGTCGGGCTGTATCACAGCCTGGTATTGCAACTGCACTGCCCTCAACCACAAGGCTCTCCAGTTGGTGGTGGTGTCTGCACAACACATCACTGGGGGCAAACTACCTGCCCTCCATGACACCTACAGCACCTGATGTCACAGGAAGGCCAACAAGATCATCAAGGACAACAACCACCCGAGTCACTGCCTGTTCACACAGGCAGTGACTATCATCCAGAAGGCGAGGTCAGTACAAGTGCATCAAAGCTGGGACCGAGAGATTGAAAAACAGCTTCTATCTCAAGGCCATCAGACTGCTAAACAGCAATCACTAACTTAGAGAGGCTGCTGCCTACTGTGAGACCCAATCACTGGACACTTTAAATGGATCACTAGTCCCTTTAAACAATAGTCCCTTTAAATAATGCCACTTTAATAATGTTTACATATCTTACATTACTCATATCACATGTATGTACTGTATTTTATACCATCTACTGCACCTTGCCATCGATCGTCCATATACTTATATGTACATATTCTCATTCACCCCTTTTAGATTTGTGTGTATTATGTAGTTGTTGGGAAATTGTTAGATTACTTGTTAAATATTACTGCACTCGGAACTAGAAGCACAAGCATTCCGCTACACTCGCATTAACATCTGCTAACCATGTTTATGTTAACATTTTTTTTTTATTTGAACTGTGAATCTGACGAAAACAATGAAGAGACACCAGAAGAAGGAATGCCTGAAAGGGGGGGGGGGGGGGGGGGGGGGGGGGTTGGTCAACTGTACCCATAATTGATTTTGGGTTGCCCTAAATGTTTTATTTGGGGTATCAAGTTGAATGTAGGGGTCTACACACTGCAAAGTGTATAGTAATTTAGACTAAGAATGCATTCAGATACTGATCTGTAATTATGACTGTGATGAGAAGTTCATACTAGAATTATAAGATATAGAATTATACTGTATGTTAATGTAAATGTACATTCTGCCAGTGTTGGTGTGTGTTTAGCTGAGGGTTTTAATTTGAGTGATAGAACTAATGTGGATCACTAAGAATTGTCATTCTAAATTTGGGTTGGATAGTTAATTGGGTTTTAATTATGATTTGGAAACTGAATGATTTCAACAACAAAAACGGACATTGATTTGAGTAAGTTTTTAGTATGTTAACTATAAGTGGAGCAATTAATGTATTGTGGATTGAATGTTGTTATGCTGATTGTAACATGTGTAAAGAAGTTGTGTACTAAAGATACTGACACTATTCTCACCATGCCCCTGCTGAATGGAGAGGGGAAACCCTCTGATCCTTAGAGTGAATCTGATCCTAATCTATTTGACCTATATCCATTACCAAATTACATTTTAATGATAATACTCAGGAACAATAGCATGTTTGTGCTAATGGCAGATAGAGTCCATAGGCGTTGCCCTTATAAATAGTGGGATCATGATGCTTGTCCTAGGTCATATTCATTAAGCACCAAACGGCAGAAAATGCACTTTAACCGGGAGTCACTACTTGGATTTGTCCAACAAGATATGCTAATATAAGTTTCTACAGATGGTGCTATATGGATGGAAATAGTTATTTCCACCATGCTGACCAATGGGAGTATGCTTAGTGTCAACGTGATGATTGTGTTTCGTAATGATGAAAAATGTACTCAGATTTAGATTGCTGAGAATTTCTTAATATTTTAATGTTTATATAATTCCCAATGAAGGATATTTTATTTAAGTTAAAAAGCTCAATGAACTAACTGATGGTAATATACTAGTGCAAGGAAGTTTTTTATATGCTTAAATTAGAAGTTGTTTGATGCCTCATTTGTTTTTCCTACATTTATATTAATGTATTTTTAAAAGTTGTAATTTCTTTTAAGTTGGGACGCAAGTCTCAAAATGGAGGATGATGGTAGAAAATGACAAGATTATGTTTTAATACTGTTTATTAATCTAATAAGGTTTCTCAGTACTCTCTCATCTGTGTCTGTGGGACTGAGTTGGGCCTCTGGGGTTGGCGCTGGCAATTGATTTATGATGGCTTGGTGATAAAACCTACAGCCTGCATTCCATTGAATGATTAGTGTCTGAAATGCTGGCCAAGGCCAGGTGAACCCTCCCCTGAATACTGGGCTTCAGAAATTGTGATGAGGACCCAGTGTCCCATGTTGCATTAGTATCTGTGTGTTAAGGAGTGCAAAACTGAGAAGATAACACTGTATAAACTAGCAGTAAATGACCTAGAGACAGAAACCTGGAGCAATGTAAATCTTGATGTCTGTTGCTTGATAGCACAACGTACCTTTGTATAATTCTACACATCTGTTTGTCATGAGCATTCAGGCGGATGTACTTTGCTATAAAGAGTTATGGGTGGTCGTTGACCAGCTCCATTATTGCAATAATTAATAATAAAGTTTGATTGTTTTGAGGATATCTAAAAGTCTTTCTCCTTTGAATCAGAAATATTCCATGACAGACATTACAAAGAAACTTTTATAAACAATGGCAACACTTCCATGTTGCACTGAGCCTTGCTGTTGGAAAACCACAACAGTGGCTGTAGCAGATGCACCTCCCCCGACTTCATCCTTGACTTTCGTCTACAGTCGGTTGCTTGAGCCTCACCACTTCAACTCGCACAAGGAACAAGTGCAGAAACTTGGAGCTGACTGCAGTCAAAACTTCATGACCAACATGTAGGTGCAAGTCGGACAATTTATTACCCCATAATGCAACACACTTTGAAAAGTGGTGACCAACAATGGTCACCTACTTGACAAAAACTATCAGCTCAAACATGCCCACCAAACATTTTTTACATTTGTCATTTAGCAGACACTCTTATCCAGAGCGACTTAAAGTAGTGAATTCATACATTTCATTTCATGCATTTTTTTGTACTGGCCCCCCGTGGGAATCAAACCCACAACCCTGGCATTGCACACACCATGCTGGCATTGCAAACACCATGCTCTACCACCTGAGCCACAGGGAAGACACATGTGGTTTCCATTTTGGCTGCAGAGGAGAGTGCGAGAGGTGAGGTTAGCAGCCTAGCTTTCTTTTATAATATGTTTATTTTCCAATAAAAAATAAATAAAAGACTGCGATACCAACACTCACATTCATTGTACTGTTGAATGGGATGGCCAATTTAGAGGACAAAACTTAACTCACACATACACAAAATGAAACTAAATCCTATTAGGTGGTACATGTGTAAGAAGACAGCATATAGTCATTACAAGCAGTGTCGTAAAGCCAAAAATAAATATTGAGTGGAGTACAGCACAGAGTAGCAGCAGATCATCAACCCAGTTATGAAGCGGGACTAGACCATTTATCCAGTATCGGCTGCCATATTTTGTAAAACATTGTACTCCTATTGGAGGTATTGTATTGACTCTTTTCCATATGTTTTCCATTCCCTCATTTCACAGGTAGGTACAGTCTCCAACTTCCAAAATTGCAATATGAGCCTTTTGGCTAATAGAGTACAAAGAGAGACAGCCTTCCCCTCCTGGTTATTCCCATTAACTGTACCAAACAGAGCGATCAATGGGTCTGGGGCTAGAACTCTATCGTAGGCTTTAGATAAGTAATCAAAAATGAGAGCCCAGTAAGCATGTAACTTAGGACGTGTCGAAAATAAGTGGGTCAACGTCCCCTCATCCTGCTCGCACCTCTCACACAGTGGTGAGGTGTCCGGGAATATTTTATGCAGTTTCACTTTTGAGTATTGTAACCTGTGTATCACCTTAATAAGGGTAGGCATCCCGCTAGCAGGACACAAGCCGACAACATCCGTTGAAGTTGGAGGGCGCGCAATTCAAATAAAAATTTGAAATATTAAACATTCATGAACATACAAGTGTCTTATATAATTTAAAAGCTTAACTTCTTGTTAATCTAACTGCGTTGTCCGATTTCAAAAAGGCTTTACGGCGAAAGCATACCATGCGATTGTTTGAGGACAGCCCCCCACATCAACATATTTTTCACCCAGCACAGGCTTCACAAAATCACAAACAGCAATTAAATAAATCACTTACTTTTGAAGATCTTCCTCTGTTTGCAATCGCAAGGGTCCCAGCTACAACATGAATGGTTGTTTTCTTAGATAAAATCCTTCTTTATATCCCAAAAAGTTTGTTCAGTTGGCGCCATCGATTTCAGTAATCCACTCATTCAACATGCAGACAAAGGAGTACAAAAACCTACCGCTAAACTTCGTCCAAACAAGTCAAACGACGTTTCTACTTAATCCTCAGGTACTCTAAAATGTAAATAAACTATAATATTTCAAAGAAAAGTAGTATGTTCAATAGGAAAGTAAAATTAGTAAGCGCGCGCCCTCCTCCTCGTGTGACAAAAGACTGATATTGTACCGCTGGTCTCTTCACCAAAAATCCAAATACTTGTTTGTTTTTCAAAAAACAAGCCTGAAACCTTGAATAAAGACTGTTGACATCTATTGGAAGCCATAGCAATTGCAATCTGGAAGACGGATTTAGAAACAATAGGAACCCATTATAAGAGCCTGGGAGCTCAAATGTTTTTTATTTATTTCTGGTCAGATTTTCTTTGGTTTTCCGCATGCTATATCAATTCTGTTATAGACTCAGACATTATTTTAACAGTTTTAGAAACTTCAAAGTCTTTTCTATCCAATGCTACAAATTACATGCATATCTTGGCTTCTGGGCCTGAGTAACAGGCAATTTACTTTGGGCACGTCAGTCAGGCGGAAATTCAGAAGAAAGGACCCTACCCTGAGGAAGTTGTTTAAACCGTACAAGGTTGTGTCTGGCATTCACTGAACTGTGGTTTATACCTCATCCCCATACTGTATTTATTTATTTATCTTGCTCCTTTGCACCCCAGTATCTCAACTTGCACATTCATCCTCTGCGCATCCTACCATTCCAGTGTTTATTTGCTATATTGTAATTACTTTGCCACCATGGCCTATTTATTGCCTTACCTCTCTTATCCTACCTCATTTGCACATGCTGTATATAGATTTTCCTACTGTATTATTGATTGTATGTTTGTTTATTCCATGTGTAACTCTGTGTTGTTGTATGTGTCGAACTGCTTTGCTTTATCTTGGCCAGGTTGCAGTTGCAAATGAGAACTTGTTCTCAACTAGTCTACCTGGTTAAATAAAGGTGAAATAAATAAAAAATATTCCTGAGAGTTCTTCCCAGTCCTCATCTGAGATTTCTGAACCAAGTTCTTGTTCACAAGCCCTTTTAATAGTGTCTGTGGATACCTCTATGTGGCCCTGTAGCACATCATCCAGTCTATAGACCGACCCTTTTGAATGGGGTTTGACAAGGATCAGGCTATCTATTGTAGGATTATTTGGCTTAATGCCATATTGTGGGATATGTGTCCTTAAGAAATTCCTGATTTGGAGGTATCTGAAAAAATGTGTTGTTGGCATGTTAAACTTACCCTGTAATTGTTGAAATGAAGCTAACTGACCATCAATGTATAAGTTACCAATTGTTGTGAGCCCCTTCTCCCTCCACTGTGAAAACACCATATCATCCAATGCAGGGTGGAAAGCATGATTCAGGCAAATCGGGCTGTCAATGTATACAGTGGGTATGTTATGAAAATACCTAATCTGTTTCCAGATCCTAAGAGTATGACAAATGACTGGATTAGAGTCATAAGTGGCTTTTTTCACACATGCTGGACCAGCCTAGCTTTCTTCTGGCTTCTTATTTTTCTAATTTTGAATGTGCAACCGTACAATGTCAGTTATTATATTATGAATAAAAATGTTAACTAAATGTTTTATGAGTTTTTTGGGGGGTGATTTTGCAGATGCGAGAGGTCACCGGGAGTGATGTCACACTGGCCCAGGGACACTTTAAGAAATTAGGAGATGGGTTTCTCAATTGCCAATAAATGTATTAATTTTTAACGCCCGCCCAGCAGACTGTCGACCAATCACGTTCCGTTGTCATGCTACGTCACTCAGTTGCTAAGCAAATCGTCTCGCAATCCCTTCTAAAAGTCAGGGAATGAGTCGAGAAATATGCCCATTTTCCTCAAAAGTACAGAAGAAAGCTAGGCTGGTCCAGCATGTCATGATTTTAAAGCTATACAATATTACAGAAAACATGTTAATTATCTCACATTTCAGAAAAGATTTATAATGTTGTGCTTCTTGTTCGCATAACTCATGCTAATATTAGATTATGGTTAACTATTGCTTTGAGTCTGAAATGGGGAATTGAATTTGAATGGTTTAAATATGAATCTTCGTCAAATCCATTAAAGAAAAGTCCAACTGAAAAAGTTCCTCCTGCCTCCTAATTTTAAGACATTATATCCTACACGTATAGCATACCTAGCAATACAAACTTCTCTAAAAACAGCTGGGTGAAACTTTTACAAACTACTCTGCAATAAGATGATCAGAGTTTGATTTATAAACCAGATGAGTGTTCTTTGCGTTATTTGTAACTTAGTTTGTATATAATGTTTCTGCCACCGTCTCTTATGACCGAAAAGAGCTTATGCATATCAGGACACCGATTACTCACTTCGTACTGGACACAGATTTTTTTCTTTAACGAGTCGGATGTGAAGGATTTACTTCAGACACCTGACAAGGCACAAATCCCAGTCATTTACATGAGAAAAAGACAGAGATATCGGGGACGTAGGTAGTGGTGCCTTGTAAGGATCCGAAGACGAGTGGGTAATCTGCCTCTACCATCAGTCCTATTAGCCAACGTACAATCATTGGATAACAAAATAGATGAGCTACGATCACGAATATCCTACCAACGGGACATTAAAAACTGTAATATCATATGTTTCACCGAGTCGTGGCTAAACGACGACATGGACAACATACAGCTGGCGGGGTTTACGCTGCATCGGCAAGATAGAAAAGCTGCCTCCGGTAAGACAAGGGGTGTGTATATTTGTAAACAACAGCTGGTGCACAAAATCTAATATTAAGGAAGTCTCGAGGTTTTGCTCGCCTGAGGTAGAGTATCTCATGATAAGCTGTAGAACACACTATTTACCAAGAGAGATTTCATCTATATTTTTTGTAGCTGTCTATTTACCACCATAAACCGATGCTGGCACTAAGGTGAGCTGAATAAGGCCATAAGCAAACAGGAAAACCCTCATCGTGAGGCGGCACTCCTAGTAGCCGGGGACTTTAATGAAGGGAAACTTAAATCCGTTTTACCTAGTTTCTACCAGCATGTTAAATGTACAACCAGAGAGGAAAAAAAACTCGAGACCAGCTTTACTCCACACACAGAGATGCATACAAAGCTCTCCCTCGCCCTCAATTTGACAAATCTGACCATAATTCTATCCTCCTGATCCCTGCTTACAAGCAAAAACTAAAGCAGGAAGCACCAGTGACTCGGCCAATAAAGAAGTGGTCAGACGACACAGATGCTAAGTTACAGGACTGTTTTGCTAGCACAGACTATGAATATGTTTCGGCATTCTTCTAATGGCATTGAGGAGTACACCAGTCACTGGCTGGCCCACAGTGACCGCATGTACCGCAACCAGAAGCCATTGATTACAGGCAACATCCGCACTAGGCTAAAGGGTAGAGCTGCCGCTTTCAAGGAGAAGGACTCTAACCCAGACGCTTATAAGAAATCCCGCTATGCCCTCCGACGAACCATCAAACAGGCAAAGCGTCAATACGGGTCTAAGATTGAATCATACTACACCGGCTCTGATGCTCGTCAGATGTGGCAGGGCTTGCAATCTAGTACAGACTACAAAGGGAAGCAGAGCCGCGAGCTGCCCAGTGACACGAGCCTACCAAACAAGCTAAATTAGTTCTATGCTCGCTTTGAGGCAAGCAACACTGAAGCATGCATGAGAGCTGTTCCGGACAACTGTGTAATCACGCTCTCTGTAGCCGATGTGAGTAAGACCTTTAAAACCTGTTAGGGACAGACGATCCGCTAGCGGAACGCCTCACCAATATCCAATAGTATAGCGTGGCGCGAAATACAAACACCTAAAAAATGCTATAACTTCAATTTCTCAAACATATGACTATTTTACACCATTTTAAAGACAAGACTCTCGTTAATCTAACCACACTGTCCGATTTCAAAAAGGCTTCACAGCGAAAGCAAAACATTAGATTATGTCAGGAGAGTACCCTCCCAAAAATAATCACACAGCCATTTTCAAAGCAAGCATATGTCACAAAAACCAAAACCACAGCTAAATGCAGCACTAACCTTTGATGATCTTCATCAGATGACACTCCTAGGACATTATGTTATACAATACATGCATGTTTTGTTCAATCAAGTTCATATTTATATCAAAAACCAGCTTTTTACATTAGCATGTGATGCTCAGAACTAGCATACCCACCGAAAACTTCCGTTGAATTTACTTAATTACTCACGATAAACGTTGACAAAAAACATAACAATTATTTTAAGAATTATAGATACAGAACTCCTTTATGCAATCGCGGTGTCCGATTTTAAAATAGCTTTTCGGTGAAAGCACATTTTCCAATATTCTGAGTACATAGCCTGGCCATCATGGCTAGCTATTTTGACACCCACCAAGTTTGGCACTCACCAAACTCAGATTTACTATAAGAAAAATTGGATTACCTTTGCTGTTCTTCGTCAGAATGCACTCCCAGGACTTCTACTTCAACAACAAATGTTGTTTTGGTTCGAAATAATCCATAGTTATATTGAAATAGCTCCGTTTTGTTCATGCGTTCAGGTAACTATCCGAAGGGTGACGCGCCGGCGCGTTTTGTGACAAAAAAAATTCAAAATATTCCATTACCGTACTTCGAAGCATGTCAAACGCTGTTTAAAATACATTTTTATGCGATTTTTCTTGTAAAATAGCGATGATATTCCAACCGGGAGACGTTGTATCTGTTCAAACAGTGAAAGAAAAAAATTGACTCGTCTCGTGCACGTGCGCACCAGTGTCATTGTCCTCAGAAGGACCACTCACAAAAACCCCTGCTGTTTTTCGCCCAGAGACTGCAGAGCTATCGTTCCACTTTCTGGTGCCTTCCTGGAGCCAATGAAAGCCTTAGAAAATGTCACGTTACAGCAGAGATGCTGTATTTTTGATAGAGAGGCTACAGAAGGACAAGAAATGGTCAGACAGGGCACTTCCTGTATAGAATCTTCTTAGGTTTTGGCCTGCCATATGAGTTCTGTTATACTCACAGACACCATTCAAACAGTTTTAGAAACTTTAGAGTGTTTTCTATCCAAATATACAAATTATATGCATATTCTAGTTTATGGGCCGGAGTAGTAACCAGAATAAATCGGGTACGTTTTTTATCCGGCTGTGAAAATACTGCCCCCTATCCCTAATTAAACAGGTCAACATTCACAAGGCCGAAGTGCCAGATGGATTATCGGGATGTGTTCTCCGAGCATGCGCTAACCAACTGGGAAGTGTCTTCACTGACATTTTCAACCTGTCCCTGACTGAGTCTGTAATACCAACATGTTTCAAGCAGATGATGGGGTCAAATTGGGGTCATGATAGGGGCTGCACCAAATGTTTATGTATTAAAATAATTGATTATGCTTATGTTGTATTAATAGAAGGGGAGGGGCTATGGGACCCCTCCTACTCTACATTTATAGGGTCCTAGACTACAGATTAACTATATGTATATTCATTATAAGGTTTTAGAATTGTTCCACAGTCTTTTCTAAGTCTTTGCCTCTTATAAAGAAATGGTCTGAGAAATGTGTGAATTATTGCATTGGGTCTGTGAAAAAGCACTTCAAAGAATAACATAGAGCCCTGCAGGGGAGTAGAAGAGATAAGAGGCTAGTCAGACATACCTCTATAAATCAACTTGGGGGAGTGGACATTTACTGCTGAGGCCTTAGAAAACACTGGAACTATTGTATCTCTTGCAAGTTAGTATAGCTGGGTATGCATGGGCTTGGTCTGAGGAGTAGCAGGTAATGACATATGCAGTGACATCACAGGGGGTTGACTACAAGCATGATAAAATCAACTTGGACTTTTCCTATGGGGCAGAACTCATGAGAGACATCAGTTGTATACGTGATGTTTCATTGACTTCTGTCTACAGCTGTATTTTGATAAAAATTGCTATGATTTATAAGTTTACATTTTCAGTGTTCCTTACTTGTTAAATAAATAAAACGGAGCACCGATAAATGGAACCAACACAGACCACCATAGTCCCTGTGCCCAAGAACACTAAGGTAACATGCCTAAATGACTACCGACCTGTAGCACTCACATCGGTAGCCACAAAGTGCTTTGAAAGGCTGGTCATGGCTCACACCATTATCCCAGAAACCCTAGACCCAATCCAATTTGCATACTGACTCAACAGATCCACAGATGATGCAATCTCTCCACACTGTGCTTTCCCACCTGGACAAAAGGAACACCTACGTGAGAATGTTATTCATTGACTACAGCTCAGCGTTCAACACCATAGTGCCCTCAAAGCTCATCACTAAGCTAAGGATCCTGGGACTAAACACCTCCCTCTGCAATTGGATCCTGGACTTCCTGACGGGCTGCCCACAGGTGGTAAGTGTAGGTAACAACACGTATGCCACGCTGATCCTCATCAGGAGACTGAAAAGATTTGGCATGGGTCCTCAGATACTCAAAAAGTTTTACAGCTGCACCATCGGCCTCCAGAGGGTAGTGAGTACGGCCCAGTACATCACTGGGGCCAATCTTCCTGCCATCCAAGACATTTACATTTACATTTACGTCATTTAGCAGACGCTCTTATCCAGAGCGACTTACAAATTGGTGCATTCACCTTATGATATCCAGTGGAACAACCACTTTACAATAGTACATCTATATATTTTTTGGGGGGGAGGGTAGGGGGGAGGGTAGAGGGGGAGGTTTAGAAGGATTACTTAATCCTATCCCAGGCGGTGTCAGAGAAAGGCCCTAAAAATTGTCAAAGACTTCAGCCACCCTAGCCACCCTTCCTTCTTGGTCTGAGGGCAGACACCCATTTAGAAGGTTGCATGAAGTGCTACCTCATCACGTGACCATGAGCAACCATGTCCAACTCATGTCCGGTAGGATGCCACCTTTCCAATAAGTCAGTTCGTCAAATTTCTGCCCTGCAGAGCTGCCCCGGTCAACTGTACGTGCTGTTATTATGAAGTGGAAATGTTTAGGAGCAACAATGGCTCAGCTGCAAAGTGGTAGGCTCACAGAACGGGACCACTGAGTAATGAAGCACATAGCGCGTAAAAATCCTAAAATCACCATGCACAATGCCAAACATCAGCTGGAGTGGTGGACTCTGGAGTGGTGGAAATGCGTTCTCTGGAGTGATTAATCACGGTTCACCATTGTGGAGGAAATTAATTAATTACATACTATGCTGTTTAATTAGACATACTATGGAGTTTTCTTCTTAAAGAATTGTCCATTGCTATATGCTAGTATTTTTTACTGATACAAACTTGTCTTGTGTGACTTAGTCCTAAATCTGAGAGCGTACAGATTTAAGAGCCATTTGGGTGCGACCGCAGTATGTGTCCTCATGAGTTTTCAATCGGCAGAGAGCCAACTATGTTTGTTGGGCTTTGAACTCTGAACCATTTTTGAGTGATTGTTTTTTGCTCCATTTTTGCAAATCTCATAATAAAGTTGTTGTTAGAAGAATGTACAGACACTCTCTTCTTTAGAAATTCCACCACACCATCTGGGAGTCCGACGGTTTGGCGGATGCAAGGAGAACACTACCTGCTCCAATGCATAGTGTCAACTGTAAAGTTTGGTGGAGGAGTAATAATGGTCTGAGGCTGTTCCATTTTTTATTTTTTTTATTTTTTTAGGGGTGGATCAGCTTAATATTGCGGAAATAATATTGCTTCCATCAATGTAATTGTCTGCATCAATTCCAATCTCTGCCTCCTCACAGCAGAATCTGCAGAGCTGGGAAGATTGTATCCCTCATATATATAACATTCTATTAGTTGCAATATTTTTGTATAGTAATTTAAATTGAAAAATTAGAAGTTTTGAATCCGACGTTGTTTTGCGTATCAATTCATAAACCTTGTGCCATGGAATGAGTACATCGAAAATCTCTTCCCAGCTATTTTGCAATTTATATGGCACAGCTGTCAGGTTTTTGGTCCTTAAATGAAATTGGTATATGTTTTTATTTATCAGACTTTTCTTTAACCATTTATGTTCTTTAATACAGGGCCGACATACAAGTTCCTTACTTTTTTCCCCTTCACCTTGCCTCTTCCGTTTTTGTGGTAATGCTGCAATTAATTGGTTGTAATTTTGGGTAGAGCAGACATTTCCATATGTCTGTGTTAGCTCCATGTTTGACATCACTCCACCAGTCCTATTTATAATATCATTCACTAAAATTATACCTTTTTTAAACATTTCTTCGAAAAATACAGTTTTTTTTATCAATTACTATATTTGAATTTAACCACAATATTTGTTGTATTATTTGTTCTGTCTTTTCAGGTGGATTAAACTGAAATTGCAACCAACTTTCTAAGGCTTGTTTAAAAAAGAAAGATATTTTGGAGATTATTTCCTTTTCAAACAACCGCAAGTGGGCAGGTGTAATCTGAATAAAGGGAAAAAGGCCCTTCTTAAACATAGGATGAGACATTTGTACCAATTTACTAGAAAACCAGTTTGGATTTAAGTATACATTTGGTATGACTGATGCCTTTATATAACTAGGCCCTTTTAATTTTATCTGGCTTGCCGTTCAAAATAAAATAGAATATTTTTTGTTCATATAATTTACAAAGCAGGTGTAGGTAAGCAAATAGGTAAACTGTGATATGACTAAAGAGTTAATCAGGGTGATTTTTCCACAAATAGACAGGTATTTTCCTTTCCATGGTAGCAAGATCTTATCTATTTTTGCTAACTTGTTCCAAGTTTGTGACAATAGCTTGGAGAAGGCCATTTCCTGTTTCAGAATGACAATGCCCCCATGCACAGAGATCCATATAGAAATTGTTTGTTGAGATCGGTGTGGAAGGACTTGACTGGTCTGCACAGAGCCCTGACCTTAACTCCATCAAACACCTTTGAAATGAATTGGAACGCCGACTGCGAGCCAGGCCTAATCGCCGAACATAAGTGCCTGACCTCTCTAATGCACTTGTGGCTGAATGGAATCAAGTCCCCGCAGCAATGTTCCAACATCTATTGGAAAGCCTTCCCAGAAGAGTGGGCTGTTATAGCAGTGAAGGGGGGACCAACTCCATATTACTGCCCATGATTTGGCAATGAGATGTTTGACGAGCAGGTTTTGACATACTTTGTCTATAGAGATTGCATAGCTGTATGCTCGATTTTATACACCTGTCAGCAACGGGTGTGGCTAATTTAGCCGATTCCACAAATTTGAAGGGGTGTCCACATACTTTTGTATATATAGTGTATTTTGATCCCTTTTCATGTCATTTTGGCCAGCTACTAGGTCTACCCACTGATCAATCAAAATCAGAAGAAAGTGTGAACCTCTTTTATGAACGTTGGCTCTGGCGTATGGCTACTTGTAGACAAAATGAAAATCCAACCCACTTGTATTCATAACTACATTGTTGACTGTAAATTACAACTCTATACCAATTAGCTACTTAATTATTCTGTGTCTAAAACAGTCTGATTCCATTGATCTGTATTATGTATTATGTTATCCTGAATGGGCCAAGTCAGCTGACACTTAGGTCAGGGAAGTTTGAGCTAGCGTTTTTACATTGGGCATTCTAGCTAACGTTGAAAAATTATCTTGGGAAATAAACTATTTTACTTAAGTAATCATACAATGTTTATATATTCAAATAAAGTAAAGGGTTTAAAGTATCCAAAACATCCCAAATCTAAATATCTTCAAAATGTGTAGAACTGCAGCAACTTGCTTTGAAGCTGCACCATTTTCTCTATGCCCCCTGGCAAAACGTGTTGAATTTAATGAAATTAACTCAAATGTTTCTCTCCGCTCTCAAGACTGCTAAAATGTTTTGCTCACAAGGTGTGGTGGGGGGACAAAAGGCTGGGGCTGCATGTTTGGGCACGTGGGTATGCTGATCTGCGAGCCACTGCAGCTCCTCATGATGAGTTCAGATTCTTTTTGTGGCCCGATTCCCTTTCAATGTTGCCCATCCCTGGACTAGAGAGTCATGTAAGTCTGGTTCTAAAAGTATTGTGAGCTGCCAGAGAGAGAACATACCAAATAATATCTTCACAAGATAAAAGCTGGTGATAATAATTAAGCTGATCCTTTGGGAATATCTCTCTTGAAGTAAATCGTCTTTATCACAAACAGGATGGTACACGTTTTATGACAACATGTCTGGAAAGAATTCAAATTAACATTTTTGGGCTACCACATATTCAAATATCTTGAAATGTGAAAGAATAATGAGAATGAGAGGGGGTAGAAGGACCACAGTAATGATTCTCTTGAACAACTGCCAAAGGTCTTATTTCAGGACTGTGTTATCTGCTTGTATGAGTAGGACCCAAAAGGCATTTGCAGACATTTGCATGTGTGTATGTGAGGGTGGGATTGTTTGGATGCTGACAGGGTTGAATTAATTTAACTGACCCTATTTCTCTTTCAGTTAGGCTCCACATCTAAGAATGCACTCAACAGAGAATATAGTGGCTGTTACAGATGGATTAAACATAGAATAATGTAGATATATAGTCAGGTCCATAATTATTGGCACCCTTGATAAAGATGAGCAAAAAATACTATATAAAATAAATACAAATACTGAGCTACACTGAACACCTGCTCTTTCCATGACATAGACTGACCAGGTGAATGCAGGTGAAAGCTATGATCCGTTATTGATGTCACTTGTTAAATCCACTTCAATCAGTGTAGATGAAGGGGAGGAGACAGGTTAACTAGAGTCGATGTCCGCTCCCCTGTGGAAATCTAATAAAAAAATCCTCATTAAAATCTGTGAGTTTAAGCTAGAGATATCTGTTTTGGATGCATCCACCGCATCCACCGATAACGCACTTCCGAAAGGTGACAGTGCTACAGCGATGTTTGTCAGACCATGAGGCATCCCGAAAATCAATTTTCTCACAAAATCGTCTGTATCGTCCGAAGGGTTTGGCCTGCAACCTATGACCTCTCTATGGAAAGATGAGACTCTAACAAACACGATGGGGTTTTCCGTTTTCCTCTACGATACCTATAATCGTCTTGGGACTCATCTGATGACGGTACAGCCGATCTACCAACTTCTGTCTGTATCGTCCGAACAGTTCGGGCTACACACTAATATGATCCCTCTGTGGAAAGGTGAGACTCCCACGAACACGTACATGATGGTTGTTTTGCATACAGGCCTCACGAGACTTGTCAGAAAAGGTCTCCCTGAACAAGTTGAAAAACAATTATGGAAGTACAGTATATATGCAGACAGTTTAGTGCCAAAATGAGGTATTAAATACATGTACAAAACAAAACAATTTGTTTCCTGATCTTTCTTATAACTCTTAGATATAGGACAGACACTTCAGAACAAACTTTTTTTAGATTTTGTTGGGGAACTATCTGTTGTTCAATGTAGTGAATCTGTTATTCAGTGCAATTTTATGGGCTAATAGCAGTAAGGCCAGAACACAGGTATAAGTACCCAGGGAATAATGGGGAAGATGGGCAACACCTGGAGGGGGGTGGAGACAAGCACAAGGACAGGTGAAACAGATCAGGGCGTGACAGTCATAGTCAACGTAGCTAATAGAACTAACTTGTTAGTAAACCAGCTACAATCATGCTGTACAGTGTACAGCCAGTGAGCAGTTTAGTAGTTATACCGGCGGGCCGTGGTGGCAGTAAATTAGTAAGACCAAAAGCTTACCTTGACTTGGAAGTGTTGAATAGTCATAGCCAACTAGCTAACATGGCATCCCTCTGTTTGAGCCAGGTGTTTTGAGTAGACTAAACTAGCTACAGTAGCTGCATTTGCTAGGTAAGTAAATCAAAGTGAAAAAAATGACTAAATCTCCCTCGCTGTCTTTCTCTCTCTCTCTTGCTACTCCTTCATTTTTTAAATAAATTAATTTGTTCAAAACTGTTCAACTATTGTCTTTCTCTCTCTTTGAGTCAACTACTCACCTATTTTTATGCACTGCAGTGCTAGATAGCTGTAGCTCATGCTTGCAGTACTAGATTCATTCTCTGATCCTTTAATTGGGTGGACAACATGTCAGTTCATTCTGCAAGAGTTCTGATAGGTTGGAGGATGTCCTCCGGGAGTTGTCATACATTCTGTGTAAGTCTATGGAAAGGTGGTGAGAACCATGACCCTCTTAGGTTTTGTATTGAAGTCAATTTACCCAGAGGAGGACGGAAGCTAGCTGACTAGCACACCATGGTGCTACCCTATAGAGTACTGTTGAGGCTACTGTGGACCTTCATTGCAAAACAGTGTATTTTAATCTGTTAGTGACGTGAATATATTTTGTACAGTTTTATCTAAAAAGGACAACTTATTAAATGTGTCACCATTTTTTTGAATGAAATTCACTGAGGAGGATGGTCCTCCCCTTCCTCCTCTGAGGAGGCTCCACTGCTTCATGTGTGTAATTAGGGATGGAGTGCAAGGTCATAAATTGAAAGACTCTTTAAAGGTATTTTTAATAGTTGAATCAAACATCCTCCTTTTAGTGATAACATTTCAGTTATTCAACCTTCATGCATTGCATTCATTGAATTCCACATTCTTTGCAACTAAATTCCTTTCCCATAAAGGAATATACAGTATATGGAACAAATACTGCCTACAGTCATTCAATTCAACTGGATAATTTCTATGTTGCTGAGTTTGATGTCGTGAGATCTTGATCAGGCTTACTGTAATATATACAGGTACAACTCATATGTTGCAATATGAAAAGTCCTTTATTTACTTTTATATACAGTGCCGTCAGAAAGTATTCATACCCATTGACTTATTTAACATTTTGTTGTTACAGCCTGAATTCAAAATGGATGACATATATCCGTGTTCTCTTTTCCATCTACACACAATACCCCATAATGACAAAGTGAAAACATGTTTTTAGATATGTTTGCTAATTTTCTCATATTCACACCCCTGAGTCAATACTTTGTAGAAGCACCTTTGGCGGTGACTACAGCTGTGAGTCTTTCTGGGTAAATCTCTAAGAGCGTTCCACAGCTGGAATGTGCAACATTTGCCCACAATTCTTAAAATAATTCTTCAAGCTCTGTCAGTGGTTGTTGATCATTGCTAGACAACCATTTTTAGGTCTTGCCATAGATGTTTAAGTATATTTAAGTGAAAACTGTATCTCGGCCAATCAAGAACATTCACTTGGCTCCATTCCGTTTATTTTTTCCTGAAAAACTCCCCAGTCCTTAACGATTACAAGCGTACCAATTACATGATGCAGCCACCACTATCCTTGAAAATATGGAGAGTGGTACTCAGTAATGTGATGTATTGGATTTGCCCCAAACATAACACTTTGTATTCAAGACAAAAAGTGAATTGCTTTGCCACATTTTCTGCATTATTAATTAAGTGCCTTGTTGCAAACAAGATGCATGTTTTGGAATATTTTTATTCTGTACAAGTTTCCTTCTTTAAAACTCTGTCAGTTAGGTTAGTACTGTGGAGTAACTACAATGTTGATTATCCATCCTCAGGTTTCTCCTATCACAGCCATTAAACTCTGTAACTGTTTTAAAGTTACCATTGGCCTCATGGTGGAAACCCCTGAGCGGTTTCCATCCTCTATGGCAACTGAGTTAGGAAGGACGCCTGTATCTTTGTAGTGAATGGGTGTATTGATACCCCATCCAACTTAATGTCATTTTTTTTTACCCATCTACCAATAGGTGCCCTTCTTTGCGAAGCATTGGAAAACCTCCATGGTCTTTGAGGTTGAATCTGTCTTAGAAATTCACTGCTTGACTAAGGGTCCTTACAGATAATTGTACATGTGTGGTACAGGGATGAGGTAGTCCTCAAAAAATCATGTTAACTACTATTATGGCACACAGAGTGAGTCCATGCAACTTGTTACTTTGTAAGCTATTTTTAACTCATGAACTCATTTAGGCTTGGCATAGCAAAGGGGTTGAATACTTATTGACACATTTCAGCAAAAACAATTTTTTATTTGTAAACATTTTGAAAAACATAATTCCACTTTCACATTATGGGGTATTGTGTGTAGGTCAGTCAGCAAAAAAATGTAGGCTGTAACCCAACATGTGTAAAAAGTCAAGGTGTGAATACCTTATGAAGGCACTGTAGAAATGTTTGTACTTCTACTAACATAGACTGAGGCTGCAAGGCTACCAATTTAAATATACTGTAAGCTTAATAAGCAAAATTAGTAATTTACAGGTGAATGAACATGACTTTAAATATGTTGGATTTGGGAAGACTAGAGTTGACATGTTTTGTGACACTTTCAAGGGCTTAGAGCACAATATCCTAATTTATGAGAAATTATGCTGTTATTGAGATTTTACCATCTCAAATGTCTATTCTTTAATCACATTTTGTTGTTGTTGAAGATATAATACTTCATATTATTTCATGGCTTGATATAGAACAAGTGGATCATCAGGTTTGTTGAGAAGTGTCAAATATATATTTTTTCCCTACGCCACATTTTCAAAGTGAAAGAAAAATGACAAAAAATATATCCTAATTAATTGTACATAAATAACAAAGATGTCTTGATTGCATATGTCTTCACACCACAGAGTTTATACTTGGCAAATTTGGCAGTCATTACAGCTGTGCATCATTTTAAATAAAATTCTACAAACTTTGCACAACTCTTAGGGCAACAATTATCCATGGGTTTTGTCCAAAAATCTCAAGCTCAGTAAATTTGGTTGGAAATAATTAATGGACAGCAATATGCAAACCTTGTCACTGATTCTCAAGCAAATTTTTATCCGGACTGAGACTGGACCACTCAGGAGCACTCAACACCTCTTGGAAAGCCATTCTCATGTGTCTTTGCCATTGCAAATTTCCTCTAACGTTTTACCTGGGCTTTGCTCCTTTCATATTTATTTTGATCCTGACCGACTCCCAAGTCCCTGCTGGTGACAAGCATGCCATAACATGATGCTGCCACCACAATACTTGAAAATACAGATGGTTTCACTCTGTTGTGTTATATTGGATTTCACCCAAGCCCGTAGTTTTTAATTTAGGCAAAATAATGTATTTATTTGCAGTGTTGTCTTATACTATTACTTAACGGCCTTGTTACAAACATAATGGATAATTTGGAGTGGATATTCTTAAACAGGCTTTCTTCTTGTCACTGTCATACAGGCTAGTAATGTGGAGTGATTACAATTTTGTTGATCCTCTGTATTTTCAAGTATTGTTGTGGCAGCATACATTTGATTTAATGGCTTCAATCTGAGCGTGGAAGTTCAGCACTAAAGCCCAATTGAAATTTAAAGGCAATGTTCCTGTGTTTGCCGAGACTGTGTTCACGGTAAACGCTGCAAACGTCGGCTCAATCGGAAATTACCTTCACATTTATATTGCACAATCTGTAACGCTTCAGCGATACATATTGAACAGAGACCTTAATTATAAGGCAGTAAAATGTGAAGACTGTAAGGGGTGTGTAGACTTTCACTAGGCACTCTATATCTAATGTATTCTGAACATGTGGAATCAATATTCCCTCTGAAGTTATCTGATATAGGACATTTTATCTGTTGGTGTTCAGGACCACTTCACTGTGGAATTGCATTTAACAAGACAACATCGTACTTGTCATGCCAAATACATATTGACGAGCTTTAAATTGTACGTTTTTTAATTTTTAATTTTTTTTTCTTCTTCACTTTATTTAACCAGGTAGGCAAGTTGAGAACAAGTTCTCATTTACAATTGCGACCTGGCCAAGATAAAGCAAAGCAGTTCGACACATACAACAACAGAGTTACACAAGGAGTAAAACAAACATACAGTCAATAATACAGTAGAAAAATAAGTCTATATACAATGTGAGCAAATGAGGTGAGATAAGGGAGGTAAAGGCAAAAAAGGCCATGGTGGCAAAGTAAATACAATATAGCAAGTAAAACACTGGAATGGTAGATTTGTAGTGGAAGAAAGTGCAAAGAAGAAATAGAAATAATGGAGTGCAAAGGAGCTAAATAAATAAATACAGTAGGGGAAGCGGTAGTTGTTAGGGCTAAATTATAGATGGGCTATGTACAGGTGCAGTGATCTGTGAGCTGCTCTGACAGCTGGTGCTTAAAGCTAGTGAGTGAGAATATATTTTCTTATGTACAGTACTTCTTGTGGAATATTTGTTTTATGTATAGCTCAGATTGTCATTCTACCCATCTCACTGTTGTGGAATAAATGCATGAGATATCAGCAATTTGGAGTAGATCTCTAATAGATTGGTCCTTGACCATATTTTCCCAGTTTGTGTGTGCAATGAGCACATGGTTGACAGAACGTCACATTTCAAAGAAGCCAAGGACAGGAACTATGCCACAGAAGATGATGCCTTATAGCAAGTGGACAGATATTGCAGATGCTTTTTCCCTTTTGTGTTTCTGATGGACATCCAAGCTGCCCTTTGCAGCAGATAGACCTGGTGCACTGCATCACCAGCCAGTATCCAAACAACGGCAGGAAGTTCTGCAGGGCCTGCGGTACATGAGATGGCCTGACACGGTGCCACACTAAATCAACCCTGATAATAAGCCTACAGCCACAAAAAATATTGACTGCTCCTGCCAATCTTAAACCTGAACGTGCAATAATGACCCAAATGGATGCAGCACACAGCAGTGATCCAGGAAACTATCAGTCTGTGGGATGCTACATTTATCATATGCCAGGAGATTGTCAAGCCCTGTGTAAGATGGCATCTGTATTGATAGGAAAGCTTTCAGAATATGAGAGGGCTATTGTTTAGAGACTGAAACATACTGTAGGCTACTTTAACAAGTGAGACGTATGGGAGTTAATGGAGGAGATTGGTTGTCTTAATAAAGTATATACAGTGCCTTCAGAAGGTATTCGTACCACTTGTCTTATTCCTAATTTTGTTGTGTTACAGCCTGAATTAAACATTTATTAAATATATTTTATTTTTCTCACCCATCTACACACAATACCCCATTATGACAAAGTGAAAACATGCTACTTGAATTTTGAAATGTTTTACTGAAAATGAAATACAGAAATATCTCATTTACATAAGTATTCACAACCTTGAGTAATTACATGTTAGAATCACCTTTGAAAGCGATTACAGCTGTGAGTCTTTCTTTGCACACCTGGATTGTACAATATTTGCACATTATTAGGTGTGCTTGCAAAGCAAAGCACAGCTCTAGATTCCTTACATAGTCTTCTTCTTCTTCTTATTGTTCTCTATAGCTTAAATGATTAGGAACATATTTTAGATAGCATTTATACTTTTTGAACTATAACAATATTTAAATGAGCTCCCAATGCATTTCAGTGGCAACCCCCCCAAGACCTATCTCCTTCTCTTATTTAAGCTATCAAAACAAAACCAACGTTGAGATGTTCAGACTGCTCCAACTTATATGGCTCGGAGCCCGGTCTGAACCCCGCCCTGTGCAACTGGGTCCTGGACTTCCTGACGGCCCACCCACAAATGGTGAAGGTAGGCAACAACACCTCCACTATGCTGATCCTCAACACAGGGGCCTCCTGTACTCCTTGTTCACCCATGACTGCGTGGCCACGCACGCCTCCAACTCAATCATCAAGTTTGCAGACAGCACAACAGTGGTAGGCCTGATAACCAACAACAACGAGACAGCCTACAAGGAGAAGGTGAGGGCTCTGGCGGAGTGGAGCCACACAGACATGTGCATCAAAATGTGGAAAATGTCAAGGGGTCTGAATACACTGTACTCCCTGTTCACCCATGACCATGTGGTCACAGTGCCCTTGGAAAGTTTCAGACTGCTTGACTTTTTCCACATTTTGATGCACGTGTCTGTGTGGGTGGACTATTTCAGATTGTCAGTGGTGTACACCAAGAAACTTGAATCTTTTCACCTTCTCCACTGTGGCCTCATTGACGCTGTCTCCTGAAGTCCACGATTAGCTCCTTCGTTTTGTTGACGTTGAGAGAGAGGTTATTTTCGACAAATAAATAAAGGATTTTGCCTAAATTAAAAACTACAGGCTACAACTTTCTCATGTTCAGGCTATCCTATCTTGAAATTCTTAAAAAAGTGTATAGACTATAGCTATATACATTAGCATAAACTAGCATAATATAACTATTGAACTGCTCAAGCTAGAGACATCAAATCAATTGTTACATGTTCAGGCTATCCTAACTTCACATTTTTTACAACTTTTATCAATTCTAACTAGAAATTAGCATACATTTACATAATATAAGCCGCCAACAGGATCTCTTGAACTGTTCAAGCTGGAGACACCAAACCAACTTTCACATGTTCAGGCTGTCCTAACTTCACATTATTTAAAACCTATATAAAATATACAATTAGCATAAAACTTCATTGATTTAATGCCAGAAATAAGAACACAGTGATATAATTTTAAATGCTACCGCTCTATAACCATTTCAGCTACAAACACTAAAACAACCATTTACAACCAAGCAATTTACAACCAAATTACAATTTTCAGAACTTTTCAAAACCATAAATACTTTAAAACAAGCTAGCAAGCACACCACATTTTCTTCAGGAAATGTACTTTTCTAGTTATTTTTTTAATTCTTGAAGCTCTGTCTAGTTGGTGGTTGATCTTGCTTGACAGGCATTTTCAAGTCTTGTCATAGATTGTCAAGCCGATAAGTCAAAACTGTAACTAGGCCACTCAGGAACATTCAATGTCATCTTGGTAAGCAACTTCAGTGTGTGTTTGGCCTTGTGTTTTAGGTTATTGTCCTGCTGAAAGGTGAATTTGTCTCTTGGAAAGCAGACTGAACCAGGTTTTCCTTTAGGATTTTGCATGTGCTTATCTCTATTCCATTTATTTTTATGCTAAAAAACTCACCAGTCTTTGCTGATGACAAGCATACCAATAACATGATGCAGCTACCACCATGCTTGAAAATATCAAGACTGGTACTTAATCAGGCATTATATTGGATTTGCCCCAAATATACTGTAAGACTTTTTATTCAGAACAGAAAGTAAATTTCTTTGCCACATTTTTTGCAGTATTACTTTAGTGCCTTGTTGCAAACAGGATGCATGTTTTGGACATTTCAGCTTTTTATTTTGAATTAATTTGTGAAATTTCCCAGAAAACAAATTCCACTTTGACATTGGCCAGTGACAAAAAAAAAAATCAAATGAATCCATTTTAATTTCAGGCTGTAACACAGCATAATGTGGGAAAATTCAAGGGGTGTGAATACTTTCTGAAGGCACTTTCATACGTTGTGCTCAAAGCACTCATCGTGCCAACCTAGTATGTCAACACTGTATTTCCACAGCTATACATAATGGCTTTTGAGCTTTGACAGTGCATATACAGTACACAATCAAATTAATTTTCATGCCATATACTGTAATCAGTATTGGTTTGCTTTTAAGGCTTTGCTTTTTGTTGAAGAAAATATAAAATAAAGGCTTTGTAGGGGAACATTCAGAGATGAGCCAGCCCCCCTGCCGTGCGGGGTCTGCGCGGGTGTGTGGTACGTCAGTGAGTTAGGTAAGACCTGGTGTTAGGTAATACCTTAAGTTTCTCTTATACCTGTGTAGTAATGCTGTAATCACTCAAGCTAAACAGTCTAACAACATGTCTAACCAAGTAATTTAGTATTTGCTTTGTATTTGTATAGTCATAGAGTTGACTTATTGGAGTAAAATAACTTTGAGACTGCATTGTTGGAGCTTGTGTGATACTTTTACATCAGATCCACACTAGCCGACATCCGCATTGCGGCTGAACTACATTAGAGCTGTCAAATCCACAAGAAGCTCACCCGGCATTAGGTTATACCTGTCACGTCCTGACCAGTAAAGGGGTCTATTTGTTATTGTAGTTTGGTCAGGACGTGGCAGAGGGTATTTGTTTTCATAGTTTTGTGTATGTGTTTAGATAGAGGGATATTTTGTGTAGAGTGTTTCTGGGGTTTATTGGTGTAAGTGTCGATGTAGAGGGGGTAGTTGATTTAGGTGGTTCTGGGTGTGTGTGTATTGTAGAGGGGTATTTGATTGATGTGTTCCAGGGTGTTGGGTATGTTCTTGTGTTTGTATTTTTAAGGGGCTGTTCTAGTTTTGTATTTCTGTGTTGGCCTGGTATGACTCTCAATCAGGAACAGCTGTACATCGTTGTTGCTGATTGAGAGTCATACTAGGGAGCCTGTTTTCACCTGTCACTTTGTGGGAGGTTATTTCCGTGTTTAGCTTTATGCCTTACAGGACTGTCTATCGTCGTTGTGTTTTTGTATACGTGTTTGTTTCGGTTTCCCTTCTTTGTCCTAATAAAAGAAGATGAGTGTACATATACCCGCTGCGTTTTGGTCTCAACCCTACGACAACCGTGACAATACCTAAAGCGGATATTGCCATTGACAGCTCGGAGTCGAATAAAACAAAATACCATGCATCCTTGTTTACAAATACGAACACTGAAATGTGAAATGTAATCGATTAGGCTGATAGAAATCCTTATTATTGTGTTGAATGATTTTCAATTTGAGCATCAGTATTTCTATATAAGCTAGTCTACACTTTCTCTTTCTGAACTTGTAACACAAGTGGGACGGGTATGGCTTTGTGACAATGATCACAAGAGCAGCTGCTCACCAATTTGACAGCTCCAACACAGTTACACCTCTGACACTGACAAAACATCAGCTATGCGGATGTCGCCTATCGCAGGTTAGCTCTTGTTCTGATTGAATCTAGGACTTAGTGTGCAACATCTCGCTATATTTCCCTGCATATAAATTCCGGTCTAGGTTTTTGGTATGGGTGCTGTGAACTGAGCTGTCCCTGTGTTCAAAAGTGAGGCATTGTTCACAACCCTCATGATTTAGTTGTGCTGCATTTGCTATGATCAGACAGACTAAGTAATGGTTTGGCAGGTTGGCATTTATTGGGATGACTCGTGTACTGGAGGCAGCTCTGCAGGGAAGCCATAAGCTGACACAGCCACAAAGTCATAAAATATTTTAAATTTAATATTTTAAATATAACCCTAACCTTAACCACATTGCTAACCTTATGCCCTACTCTAACCTTCAAATAAGACCTAAAAGCAAATTTGTTTTAAATTTTGACTTTGCAGCTGGGCCATCTAGTGGAAATCTCTCAGCTCTGCCTCCAGGACAAGACTAATGCCAATAAACGTCAACCTGTGTGAGTTTGTTACAGCTTACGATGACAACGTCACCAGGGTACCCTCCTGGGCCTCTGGTAAGTATTGGCTTATCATCTCTGGGCATTTTGATGTCTTTTATTGTTTACTGTTGTTGTACATGTAGCTGACTTTTTTTTCTGGGCAGAGTAAGCTGGCAGAAACATGAAGAAATGTGAAAATCATGTGTCAGTACATAAATCCAAGGGACAATCGCAACATGGTGAGAGTTGTTTTTCATTCTAAGAATCTCTACAATGGGATGATTGATAGTGCTACAGTCTATGGGATTTCTATCAGAACAGCACATTATATTAAAAACAACACATTTTGAGCATTGTATATTTTGGCTTCCGAGTGGCGTAGCGGTCTAAGGCACTGAATCTCAGTGCTTGAGGTGTCACTACAGACCATGGTTCAATCCCGGGCTGTGTTTCAACTGGCCGTGATCAAGAGTCCAATAGGGCGGTGCAAAATCGGCCCACCGTCGTCCGGGTTAGGGGAGGGTTTAGCCGGGGTAGGCCGTCATTGTAAAATAAGAATTTGTTCTTAACCAAGTAAAATAAAGGTAAAAAAATAAGAGGTATGCCTTGAAAGGTCCTCTGTAGCGCAGTTGGTAGAGCAGGCTTTGGCGCTTGTAATGTCAGGATAGTGGGTTTGATTACCGGGACTCCCCATAAATAAAATGTATGCACACATGACTAAGTCGCTTTGGTTAAAAGCATATGCCAAATGACATATGTTATATTAGAGTTCCATTTGGTTTGTATGAGCATTGAATAGGCTCTTGTTCTTCCTCTCTCTCTGCGAAGGACATACAGTTGAAGTCGGAAGTTTACATACAGTTACGTTGGAGTCATTAAAACTCGTTTTTCAACCACTCCATAGAAATCTTGTTAACAAACTATAGTTTTGGCAAGTCGGTTAGGACATCTACTTTGTGCAAGACACAAGTAATTTTTCCAAAAATTGTTTACAGACAGATTATTTCACTTATAATTCACTGTATCACAATTCCAGTGGGTCAGAAGTTTACATACATTAAGTTGACTCTGCCTTTAAACAGCTTGGAAAATTCCAGAAAATAATGTCATGGCTTTAGAAGCTTCTGTTTGGCTAATTGACATAATTTGAGTCAATTGGAGGTATAGCTGTGGATGTATTTCATGGCCAACCTTCAAACTCAGTGCCTCTTTCCTTGACATCATGGGAAAATCAATAGAAATCAGCCAAGACCTCAGAAATGTTTTTGTAAACCTCCACAAGTCTGGTTCATCCTTGGGAGCAATTTCCAAACGCCTGAGGGTACCACGTTCATCTGTACAAAAAATTGTATAAAGTATAAACACCATGGGACAACGCAGCCATCATACCGCTCAGGAAGGAGACACGTTCTGTCTCCTAGAGATGAATGTACTTTGGTGCGAAAAGTGCAAATCAATCCCAGAACAACAGCAAAGGACCTTGTGAAGATGCTGGAGGAAACCGGTACAAAAGTATCTATATCCACAGTAAAACGAGTCCTATATCGACATAACCTGAAAGGCCACTTAGCAAGGAAGAAGCCACTGCTCCAAAACCGCAATAAAAAAGCCAGACTACGGTTTGCAACTGCACATGGGGATAAAGATTGTACTTTTTGGAGAAATGTCCTCTGGTCTGATAAAACAAAAATAGAACTGTTTGGCCATAATGACCATCGTTATGTTTGGAGGAAAAAGGGGGAGGCTTGCAAGCTGAAGAACACCATCCCAACCGTGAAGCACGGGGGTGGCAGCATCATGTTGTGCGGGTGCTTTGCTGCAGGAGGGACTGGTGCACTTCACAAAATAGATGGCATCATGAGGAAGGAAAATTATGTGGATATATTGAAGCAGCATCTCAAGACATCAGTCAGGAAGTTAAAGCTTTGTCGTAAATGGGTCTTCCAAATGGACAATGACCCCAAGCATACTTCCAAAGTTGTGTCAAAATGGCTTAAGGACAACAAAGTCAAGGTATTGGAGTGGCCATCACAAAGCCCTGACCTCAATCCTATAGAACATTTGTGGGCAGAACTGAAAAATTATGTGCGAGCAAGGAGGCCTTCAAACCTGACTCAGTTACACCAGCTCTGTCAGGAGGAATGGGCCAAAATTCATCAAACATAATGTGGGAAGCTTGTGGAAGGCTACCCAAAACGTTTGACCCAAGTTAAACAATTTAAAGACAATGCTACCTAATACTAATTGAGTGAATGTAAACTTCTGACCCACTGGGAATGTGATGAAATAAATAAAAGCTGAAATAAATCATTCTCTCTACTATTATTCTGACATTTTAAATTCCTGTTGGGGCTAGGGGGCAGTATTTGCACGGCCGGATAAAAAACGTACCTGATTTAAACTGGTTACTACTCTTGCCCAGAAATGAGAATATGCATATAATTAGTAGATTTGGATAGAAAACACTTTCTAAAACTGTTTGAATGGTGTCTGTGAGTATAACAGAACTCATATGGCAGGCCAAAACCGGAGAAGATTCCATACAGGAAGTGCCCTGTCTGACAATTTGTTCTCCTTCTGTGGCATCTCTATCAAAAATACAGCATCTCTGCTGTAACGTGAAATTTTCTAAGGCTTCCATTGGCTCTCAGAAGGCGCCAGAATGTGGAATGACGTCTCTGCAGTCTCTGGGCGAAAAACAGCAGGAGTTTTTGTGAGTGGTCAGGCAGGGAACAATGACACTGGAGATGCGCGTGCACGAGACGACTCCATGTTTTTCTTTCAGTCTTTGAATGAATACAACGTTGCCCGGTTGGAATATTATCGCTATGTTACGAGAAAAATCGCATAAAAATTTATTTTAAACAGCGTTTGACATGCTTCGAGGTACGGTAATGGAATATTTTTAATGTTTTTGTCACAAAATGCGCTCGCGCTCGCACAAAACGGAGGTATTTGAATATAACTATGGATTATTTGGAACCAAAACAACATTTGTTGTTGAAGTAGAAGTCCTGGGAGTGCATTCTGACGAAGAACAGCAAAGGTAATCCAATTTTTCTTATAGTAAATCTGAGATTGGTGAGGGCCAAACTTGGTGGATGTCAAATTAGCTAGCCGTGATGGCCGGGCTATCTACTCAGAATATTGCAAAATGTGCTTTCACCGAAAAGCTATTTTAAAATCTGACACCGCGATTGCATAAAGGAGTTCTGTATCTATAATTAAAATAATTGTTATGTATTTTGTGAACGTTCATCCTGAGTAATTTAGTAAATTCACCGGAGGTTTGCGGTGGGTATGCTAGTTCTGAACATCACATGCTAATGTAAAAAGCTGTTTTTTGATATAAATATGAACTTGATTGAATAAAACATGCATGTATTGTATAACATAATGTCCTAGGAGTGTCATCTGATGAAGATCATCAAAGGTTAGTGCTGCATTTAGCTGTAGTTTTGGTTTTTGTGACATATATGCTTGCTTTGAAAATGGCTGTGTGATTATTTTTGGCAGGGTACTCTCCTGACATAATCTAATGTTTTGCTTTCGCTGTAAAGCCTTTTTGAAATCGGACAATGTGGTTAGATTAACGAGAGTCTTGTCTTTAAAATGGTGTAAAATAGTCATATGTTTGAGAAATTGAAGTTATAGCAATTATGAGGTATTTGTATTTCGCGCCACGCGATTCCACTGGCTGTTGACGCAAGCGTCCCACCTTGCCCAGGGAGGTTAAAATAAAGTGGTGATCCTAACTGACCTAAGACAGGGAATATTTTACTAGGATTGAATGTCAGGAATTGTGAAAAACTGAGTTTAAATGTATTTGGCTAAGGTGCATGTAAACTTCCGACTTCAACTATAGATATTATTCCCGACATCAGCTGGAGGGCAGATTTGTCTCAGTGGGACATTGGTGTGAAGACAGCAACACAATGAAGGTTAAATACTTTATATGACATTCACCACCTCAGACTCCCACATGCTGACATGTTGCATCAATTATGTAACCCGAGTGTATAACCCCTCAAAGATCATTTGAAATAGACAGTATAGCATTCAATACAACTGTTCTTGGCTGGGATTACTTCTCTTACTGATGTTCTTTTCCTTACTGAATCAAGAACAGATAGAAAAATATATCAAAACAAGGATATTGAAAAGTATGGCATCAGGCATGCCAACACTAGACAAATCTTCACAAACACTCACCATGGAACAAATTGAAAACATTTTTTTTAGAGTGAAACATAAAATGTGAGCCTACAAGGCTGATTCAGGAGATGGTATAAGGTTGGCTTTACCAACCAGATCCCCTTAGGTCTGTTTCTTATTATAAATTAATCTCTATACAGATGTAGGATTTACCTTTGATCACCCTGTTGTTGCTAACTTGTGGTGTATTCAAGGTTTAAAAAGGCTTCAACAGTTTGTAATTTCCACTTAAAAATTTCAGACTCTAAGGTGAGCTTTTACCCACTGAAGTCAGTTACGACGCCGAACTGCAGTCAGGTCAAGACCCTGCTGAGGATGACTAGCATGCAGATGATCTTCCCTGAGATGGTTTCTGACAGTTTGTGCAGAAATTCTGCAGTTGTGCACACCCACAGTTTCATCAGCTGTCTGGGTGGCTGGTCTCAGATGATCCAGCAGGTGAAGAAGCCAGATGTGGATGTTCTGGGCTGGAGTGGTTACACATGGTCTGCATTTGTTAGGCCGGTTGGACGTACTTCCAAATTCTCTAAAAAGATGTTGGAGGCAGGTTATGGTAGAGAAATGAACATTAAATTCTCTGGCAAAAGCTCTGGTGGACATTCCTACAGTCAGCGTGCCAATTGCATGCTCACTCAACACTTCTGTGGCATTGTGTTGTGTGACAAAACTGCACATTTGCCTTTTATTGTAGCCTTTTTCCTTTTACAGTGGCCTTTTATTGTCCCCAGCACAAGGTGAACCTGTGTAATGATCGTGCTGTTTAATCAGCTTCTTGAAATGCCACACCTGTCAGGTGGATGGATTATCTTGGCAAAGGAGAAATTCTCACTAACAGGGAAGTAAACACATTTGTGCACAACATTTGAGAGAAATATGTTTTTTGTGAGTATGGAACATTTCTGGGATCTTATATTTCAGCTCATGAAACATGGGACCAATACTTTACATGTTACGCTTATATTTTTGTTCATTATAGTTCACACAGTAAGACAAATGTACGAAGGGTGGGAACTTTGAGAGTTATTAGCTTGGAAGTAGTTGAACTTCGATTATATGACATCCTGAAGACTCATCATGTTTAAAATATACATTCCTAAGACTTCTTGATTTCTTTTGGTTTAGTACCAAGAGCATGAACCCTTCACATGATGGGTGCCATATACTTTTTAGATATTCACATGGTGGACTTTTGGGTTTGTTTTACATTACTGTAGAGATAGACTACTGCACCATAATCAATAATTGAATACTGAATTTCCTATTTGGGCTGCAGTGTGTAACTATTCATTCATATACAGTGTTGTTTCCTTTGAAAACATTGTCTGTACTCTCCCCGTGATGCTCTTATCAGTGTCAAAGCAGGGGATTGCAAAAACAGGTAAACAGGCCTTGGGTAGAAAGACATTTCTTGTGAGTCAGCAGCCACTTAAATCAGGGATGTGCAACTCCAGTCCTCGGCAGCTGGAGTGGTGTCACACTTTTTCCCCATCCCTAACAAACACAGCTGATTAAACTAATTGCATTGTAAACTGAAGATCATGATTAGTTGATCATTGGAGTCAGTTGTGTTAGCTGGGGCTGGGGCAAAAGTGTGACACCATTCAGGCCCCTGAGGACTAGAGTTGCCCATCCCTGACTTAAATCAACAAGCTGAGGGCAACATTATTTGATCTTTGATGCATACATAGACTGAACAACATTTTACCAACATTTTAATATAGCTGCTGCAGGTGCCTTAAAGCAAGGGTGTTAGGACAACTATGACCTCCAACATGTTGGCTAAAGCACTGGTGGGTACTGCGTGTTCCTGTCATCTTCTGAATTCATTGGGCAGAATAACCTGTGTTGTGGAAATTCAGTACTGGGAGAGACTTGGTCATTAGTTCAAGCAATCATCTTTATGTAATATTGATGAATTATTGCAATAATGAAACCAGTCAACTCAACAGTCTTGACTGTTGGGCTGAGCAGCCTAACCTTTACAGACGATGCAGTTTTTATATAGCTGATACCAAGAATGCTTCGTTCCACCCCTCCCATATAGATTAGGGGCACCATAAGCCACTTTGGGTTCATCCTGTGGTCATCTGCCTCTGGTGTTGTTTACCAGATTCCAGGATATATAGGAATACTGAGGCCTTTGTTCTGTTCCTCCAGGCTATCTCGGTGATACCCACCACATCTTATCTATGGAATGCCAGCTGTAGGTTTTCTGTCTCCTCTCAGTTCACACAGACATTTAATAGAACAGAAATGTATTACTGTTTGTTTAGTATATAATCATTAACTATTAATATCAAACAAATCAGGTAATTATATAATTTTTCTATCACACCTGTCAAATACCCTTCCATTTCAAATGACCTATGTGGCCAACATTGGTAAGTGAAGTTTACACAACGTAATCTATTTCTTTAGACAGCGCAACATAACTTCATCACCACATTGAGAGGGAAGTCACTTTTGATAAGGTGAACTTTTGAGATTGGAGCATAGATGTATCTTGTGTAACAGACCATTTCGCTAGCCCTCTTCTGTTCTTGACTCGAGGCCCTGCTGACAGAAGATACTATAGTCCAATTTCATGTCAAGATGTGCCTGTGAGATGACAGCTGTCCACCATTGGTCTCCAATCAGCTAGGCAATGTTGTTATCTTATACTCTGCTGCCAAGGGACTTAAACACGTCAGGTGCATGAAAGAACATCAGTTTCTCCAGTATTGAATTCCCCCTGGCAGCATAATATACAAGTCAGATAACTACTGTATCTAGGGCTACTGAAGCAAATGTTTTGGCACTTTAGAAAGGAAAGGAAAATTACTAAATGATACACAGCAATTCAAGACCATGCCAAACCACTGGCTTTTAAGCTTGGATTTGACTTTGTGCTTTACTTTTCTCTTCAATTGAAGACTCTGGTTCTGTCTGTTCTGCTACAGTCAGATGTATGTGGTTTGTTTCATGCTATATGGGCTCATCCCATTTGTATTCCACAGGGAAAAGCTAGACTAAGCTATACCTCAGTTAAATGTCCAATGCAGCTGTTTTTATCTCAATATCAAATCATTTCTAGGTAACAATTAAGTACCTTACTGTCATTGTTTTCAACTAAAATGGCCAAAAAGAAACAAAGATAGCTTCTTAGCAAAATGCAATTTCTCAAGCAATAATTTAGTCATTTATTATAATTTTCCCAATTTCACAGTGTTAGTTCAACCACATATTGTGGAAATATAAAACAGGAAAATCATGTTTTTGATGGCACTGCCTCATTAAGTTGCACAATGTGGCTTCAAAGTGACAGATTTAATTAAACTACCTGCTTTCTCATGTGTCACATTGAGCTTGATTACTTTGTTAATAATGTGGACATATCCCAATCAGAGCCAGATCAGTGACTTACATGTAACTGAATTGGTTGAAGATCCATGAACACTCTTTGATAACACCAGACCCAGCATATTCCTTAGTTGTATCAGCATAGCTTGCCTCATGGACAACATTTCTCTCACACTATGTTAAGGTTGCAATCCACTAGAAAAACTGTGCAATCATTTCACAATCCAATATGCCGTCTCTATTTAGAACAAAAAGTAAGAAAAATGTCCACAGTCATCAAGCTAGGTAAGAGATCATTATTAAATATGATTAATAAGACAGAACTAGATCAAAGGTAATTAAATAATACATGTTGTGTTGCACCTTTAACCAATAGCCTAACGAATGAACAACTCTCTAAAAAAAATACAATGACTTGATTGTCTTTATTATTTACAAAAACAGGGAGAAGGGAGAATCTGTAGACATGCTGCGATAAAAGAACATACTCTTTGCCAGAATTCAGCCAGCCTTCACCAGACCATAACACAAGCAAATATGTCCCCTTTTGTATTTTACACCTCCAGCAGAGGATGTACATTTCTGAGTGCATGTAATTCAGCTTCACTGGCATAAATTATGTTCTATGGACGGCCTTAAACTGCAGTAACTTATGTCTGAGATGATATGAACATGACTGGGCATTCAAACAAATCTGTATCCATTCATCATCAATAGCTTCTACGAGGTCTTCCTCACATTTTTGTTTTACATGTTTTGTGTCATCAGGAAAAGCTGCTATCAACCCTTGATACAGTTTGGAAGTTAACTTTGGAGGTTTGTCAGACTGCCTTAAAATATGATCTGGCTTCTCCAGTGTTTGCTGCAGAGAGAATAAAGTGTTGTATCTGTAAAAATTCATCTCAGCTCCATCACAGACTGGTCTTCCCTGGCTGCCTGACCTTCATCACCATCTGATCTTCTTTAGATGAAGCATGAAAAATAATTACCTTGCTGTACATTTATACATTATATTATCCAAGAATATAATCAATGGTTCAATAATTGAAGTGACTGTAGCTTTAAGACTGTAGCTTTAAGCTGCTGTCATGTAGCTACTGTAGGTCAACCCATCTATTTAAGATGGAACTTTGTATCATTCACTGATATTGTTAATATACTGCAAAATTCACCTGAGCTTTGTAGACTGGCCTTCCCTGGCTGTCTGACCCCGCTGGGACCCCTGTCAACATCTGATCCTGCTAAGACATGATGAACATAGGGTTGTGTACTGACTGTGCACTAGAGGGCTGCATTCCCGTGGGCTGCCTGCGGGTCCCGACAGAGATCATTGCGGAGCGGTCCGAATTTTTCATGCTGCAGGCGGTCAGAAAAATGACTTTGGGATGAAAATATTTTTGTTGTGCCACAGATTATTTGGAAACAATCCTCTTTCTGCTTTTTATGCGTTAGCCTATCTATTGTATTAAAAGCACATATTTTTCACATTATTCACACACTCGCTGCTTCAACTTCAACTTGAATTCGCTGCTTCAACTTCAGTAGCCTACCTCTCCTAGTTGGGTGTGTGAGTTCAAGTACGCCTAGTATGTGTGGTCTCAATGAAATACAGTGGGCTGCCTACATTGGTGGAGAATCATGTGGCAATTAACTTAAATATTAAATTAAATTAAATATGATTAGACTGTAGTTTACAACAGTGTCTGTAAATAAATATTGATCATTGAAAGAAGTGGAGGGCGCTCAACCAACATGAGTCAAAGTGCAATCAAAAAATGTAATCATTGAAAAGGAAAAGGCGGCTTTTAAATTTCAATAAGTATTGATTACTCATTTATTTGTCTCTGCCTGCAAATCCTCCTCCTAAAAGGTAGGCTATATCCTCTAGGCCTATGCAAAACATAGCAAGTGTTGCTGTCATCATTCTTGCTGCTTCAAGTTCAGTAGCCAAACCTGCAAGATCAGGTGCACATGTGGTCTCAATTAAATAGAGTAGGCTATTGCCTATGTTTGGGTGGAGAAGAACAGGGCAGTTATCTTTCAAAGGAAATGTACTTCCTAAATAGTTTACTACATTGCCTAGAAATAACCTTAAATATTGATCACCCATATTTCTCCATCTGAAAATCTTTCCACTCCTAAAAGGTAGGCTATAAAAATAGCTCAAGTCTCTCCTACTCTGCTCTCTTCAAACTACATCTAGCATGTTGGCTGATATAGCCCAGTAATACAGATAGCCTAATATAAGGGCCATGTGAGAATCTCTGGTAAATTTACCTATTTCTTAAGTTATTTTTGCACATTTGATATTGCCTATAGGGAGCTAAATTGCTGGGACCATGGCTGGCAAGTGAGCTGCATCACATATGCCTAAAATAACATTGCGGGACAGCGGTTGGGTTTGGGATCAGTTCTTGCGGTAGCAGGTGGGAGTTGGACAGAAAGCTAGCAGGTGCGGGGGAGTGCAGTATGAAAAGCTGCGGGTACAGGGCAGGAATGGGATGACCTCTGCTGTGCACCATGACAGTGAAGCCTGTAACATTAGAGCTGTTTATTACTGTGTCAGTGTGTAAAGTATGGAATTAGCTGGAGAAACTGACAGATCAACAATGTTACATTGCCATAGTGAATAATAAAAACTCACATTGCACTGAAAAAACATCATAATATCAATCTTCAATCATTTGGCTTATGGTTTCATTTGGCTGATGTTTGATTCAGGTCTAGTGTGATTGAAGCAAAAATAATAGGCCAGCTCTCTCTCTAAAGGTACATCAACTGGTGAAAGCTAGCCAAGTTCACTTACTTCTGTTGAAACGGGACAAAACAAATGCTACAAACAACTGCTGTTAGATAGCGATATGAGGTGGCTATTACAACCTGACAGATAACTGGAAGGTAGAGCTGACCTGGCTGTGGTAGCTACTAGCTAGTATAGCTAATTCATTCACCTCAGTTGAGAGGGGATGAAACATTAGCCAATGTTAAATCAGTTACCATACTAGCTCAGCACTGCGAATAAACACTAGTTTAGTTTTTTTCTGTTAAGTCAAACAGCAATTACCTTGCCAGCTACATCAGTAAACTAAAGAGTAACCCGTTTCTGCTCTGCTTACTTTTACAACTCAGGGAAAGAGCACAACACATACACACTGAACTATTCTCAACTCTCCCGTGCTGGTCCAGCCAGCCTTGCAGAAGTTGTGCCTTCACACAGCCTGTCAGCCCGCTCTGGGTTGTCCTTGCAGTCCTAAATCCAGCTGGCTGAATACTTCGAACAGCCTACCCGACCGCTCGGAGGCATCCACATAGTCCTAAAGCACACCATTGCCTCTTTTTGTATCACATTGCGATGATAAAACTGGTGGGCAAAAATGCAATTTCAGAATGTGGGACCTGACCCACCGTCCCCAGTGAATGTTGCACCTCATGTATTTACTCATACTGAAATTGGCAAATCATTGTTTCGTAGAATGTATAAGATAAGACTATAATGCCTGCTGTCAAATACAGTACCTTCAGAAAGTATTCATACCCCTTGACTTATTTCACATTTTGTTGTGTTAAAGCCTGAATTTAAAATTGATTACATTTACGTTTTCTCACCCATACACACACTATACACCACTCCTGCCCAGAAACTAGAATATGCATATAATTAGTAGATCTGGATTGAAAACACTCTAAAGTTTCTAAAACTGTTTGAATGGTGTCTGTGAGTATAACAGAACTCATATGGCAGGCCAAAACCTGAGAAGATTCTATACAGTCTGACAATTTGTTCTCCTTCTAGGGCATCTCTATCAAAAATACAGCATCTCTGCTGTAACGTGACATTTTCTAAGGCTTTCATTGGCTCTCAGAAGGCGCCAGAAAGTGGAATGAGAGCTCTCCAGTCTCTGGGCGAAAAGCAGCAGGAGTTTTTGTGAGTGGTATTGCTGAGAACAATGACACTGGAGCGCGCGTGCACGAGACAACTCCATTTTTTTCTTTCAGTGTTTGAACGAATACAACGTTGCCCGGTTGGAATATTATCGCTATTTTACGAGAAAAATTGCATACAAATTTATTTTAAACAGCGTTTGACATGCTTCGAAGTACGGTAATGGAATATTTTGAATTGTTTTGTCACGAAATGCGCCGGCGCGTCACCCTTTGGATAGTGACTTGAACACACGAACAAAATGGAGCTATTTGGATATAACTATGGATTATTTCGAACCAAAACAACATTTGTTGTTGAAGTAGAAGTCCTGGGAGTGCATTCTGACGAAGAACAGCAAAGGTAATCCAATTTTTCTTATAGTAAATCTGAGTTTGGTGAGGGCCAAACTTGGTGGGTGTCAAATTAGCTAGCCATGATGGCCGGGCTATGTACTCAGAATATTGCAAAATGTGCTTTCACCGAAAAGCTATTTTAAAATCTGACACCGCGATTGCATAAAGGAGTTCTGTATCTATAATTCTTAAAATATATATATATTTTTTTCAAACGTTTATCGTGAGTAATTTAGTAAATTCACCGGGAGTTTGCGGTGGGTATGCTAGTTCTGAACATCACATGCTAATGTAAAAAGCTGTTTTTTGATATAAATATGAACTTGATTGAACAAAACATGCATGTATTGTATAACATAATGTCCTAGGAGTGTCATCTGATGAAGATCATCAGATGACTGCATTTAGCTGTGGTTTTGGTTTTTGTGACATATATGCTTGCTTTGAAAATGGCTGTGTGATTATTTTTGGGAGGGTACTCTCCTGACATAATCTAATGTTTTGCTTTCGTCGTAAAGCCTTTTTGAAATCGGACAATGTGGTTAGATAAAGGAGAGTCTTGTCTTTAAAATGGTGTAAAATAGTCATATGTTTGAGAAATTGAAGTTTTTGCATTTTTGAGGTATTTGTATTTCGCGCAACGCTATACCATTGGATATTGGTGAGGCGTTCCGCTAGCGGAACGTCTGTCCCTAACATTAATGTATAAAATCGTTTTATGTATTTGATTATTTACCTTTTTGGCAGGTATTGTCAAATTCAGTGTTCAAACCACCAACACTAACTGGAGGTTAGTATTGTGGATTCTGCACATGCCTCTTCCATTGACAGTCATAAATGTGGGAATAGGTTCTGTCCTCATTGAATGTCAATGTGCCTGACGGTTTTGATATCCGTTTATCGTGATCCATTACACCTCATGGCACAAAAGGCTTAATAATACTAATAGTGAAATATACTTTTTTCTTCAAATATGCACACAACATTCTGGGAAAGAATCATAAAGTAAAAAAATGTGAATTACCCCAAATCCTCTAAAATCTGAATCACGTAGCAAATATGAAATGCAAGTTGATTAAAATCAAACATTTCCAATGAGTTCAATCACTACATTTTGTCTCCCTTTGGTTATCCTCATTTAAGATACTTAAATTTTTAACAACATATTTACTCGGATTTATTCCAAGAATATTTTGTTAAAATGAAATGAACAAATCATTGAAAGGACTTGCATACTTAAAAATATATATAGTATTTTGACACTTTATTGAGACAGTTATGAAAGGGGAAATAGAGGGGGTATTGATTGAAGGGTTGGAAAGGGGATATAGAGGGGGTGGGGAACAGATTGAAGGGTTGGAGTGGGGAATTTAACCCTGTTCTTCGGTGGGGAGAGAGGTGACATGTCTTAGCAGGGTGTGTTACCGCTGGACCACAGGCTCTGCACAACATGCATTTATTTTTATTAAGTATTTGTTGGTTGTTTTTTGGAGTCAATTTCAATTCACCCAATAATACTTTTTTTACAGTGTGGCTGTGTGGTTGAGTGGGTAAAATTCCAATGAAATGTACCATCTTACCACCTCTCCTGTTAATAATCTGTCTAAATAAAGCATTGAAAATATAAAGGTGGAATTCAACCAAAAATATTCTCCATAGGCCCTTATCATCAATTAATATTTAGCCTATTTGCATTTCTAAACCATTGATTGTGAGAAACAGTTGTGTTCTATGCTGCCTTTTACATGCACTGAAACCCTCAAAGTGTTTTGACAACACTCTTAAACACCAATATTCAGGTTGAAGACCCAATTTGGGTGTTTCAAGGTACTTAATGTATGTTTTAAATCACATTCTGTTAATTAAAACACATACATTGGGTTTACATCCTCCATAGACAGAATCTCAGTTTAGGTGCACTACTTTTCATGGTTTCAGCACACATTGATGGTGTTTTGAGGCTTTCTATTTTTACAGTGTAACACAACAAAATGTGGAAAAGTCAAGGTGTGTGAATACTTTCTGAAGGCACTGTAGGATTGTATTATGGTAATCTACAACAATTATATATTTTCATACATTGTACTCAAAGCGCTCACTGTGCCAACCGAATATCTCAACTCTGTATTTCCACACAGCAGCTATACAGACAACTGAACATGACAGACATAATGGCTTTGGAGCTTCGACAGTGCACATACCAAATCAAATGAAGCTTCCCGCCATATACTGTAATGATTATCAGCTTGTTTTCAAGGCTTTACTTTTTGTTGAAGAACATATGAAAGAACAGCATTGTAGGGGAAAATTGTTATTCAGAGATGTGCCATGGGACCAATATGGTCACAGGCCTCATTTGCATACAGTTTCCATACACTTAGTGTCTTTGAAAAAAATATAGAGCAAATTGAAATTTCAACTCTGCTGTTTCACATAAGTTCTGAATCATATACATTTTACAGACACAGTACATTTTACATTTGTTATCTTGTTGTTATTAGTCCCACCCTTCAGCTCCTTTCAACTCCTCCCATCAATATATTAACACCATCTATATTGGATTTCTATTAGCCATATATTTTTCAAATGTGCTGTGATGCTACACAAAAGTTCTGAACCTTTCTATTGTCATAGTTTCTACATATTGTAAATTAAAGATAAACATTTTTGCTAAAAGTATTATATAATTGATCAATTTGACTTTTCAAATCACCCAGTATTACTATCTGCAGCGTTAGTTCCAGGTAAATGTTGAAATTCTTCAGCCATTCCTGGACCTGTGACCAAAAACAAGCTACATATGGACAGTACCAAAATAAATGATCTAATGACTCTTTCTCGTTGCAGCAAAATCTGCAGAGCTGGGAAGGTTGTATCCCCCATATGTACAGTTGAAGTCGTAAGTTTACATAAACTTAGGTTGGAGTCATTAAAACTAGTTTTTCAACCACTCCACAAATTTCTTGTTAACAAACTATAGTTTTGGCAAGTCGGTTAGGACATCTACTTTGTGCATGCCACAAGTAAGTTTTCCAACAATTGTTTACAGACAGATTATTTCACTTGTAATTCACTGTACCACAATTCCAGTGGGTCAGAAGTTTACATACACTAAGTTGACTGTGCCTTTAAACAGCTTGGAAGATTCCATAAAAGATTCCATAAAATGTCTTTAGAAGCTTCTGACAGACTAATTGACATAATTTGAGTCAATCCGAGGTGTACATGTGGATATATTTTAAGGCCTACTTTCAAACTCAGTGCCTCTGCTTGATATCATGGGAAAATCAAAAGAACTCAGACAAGACCTATCTTTAAAATGGTGTAAGATAGTCATATGTTTGAGAAATTGAAGTTTAGCATTTTTGAGGTATTTGTATTTCGCGCCACGCGATTCCACTGGCTGTTGACAAGGGTGGGACGCAAACGTCCCACTGGCCCAGAGAGGTTAACTGACTTGCCTAGTTAAATAAAGTAGAAAACATTGGGGTGACAGCTAGCAAGATGCACACACAGCAGAGCGAGAGATAGTAATGAGGTGGTGCACATATATGCAGCGATGGAAAAATTACCCAATTGTCATACTTGAATAAAAGTTAAGATACCTTAATAGAAAATGGTAAAAGTGAAAGTCACCCAGTAAAATACTACTTGAGTAAAAGTATTTGTTTTTAAATATACTTAAGTATGAAAAGTACATGTAATTGCTAAAATATACTTAAGTATCAAAAGTAAAAGTAGAAATCATTTCAAAGTTTTAGTCATGCATCCTCCGAAAACATGACCCGCCAAACCTCGCTTCTTAACATCCGCCTGCTTAACCCGGAAGCAAGACGCACCAATGTGTCGGAGGAAACACTGTTCACCTAACGACCAAGGTGTAACGGCCGTCGAAGGAAGTAGATCAAGGCGCAGCGTGGTTAGTGCTCATCATGAATTTATTATACTGAGAACACAATAAACAGAGAAACAAAAAACAACAGCCAAACAGTTCTGTCAGGTAAGATATACTAAACAGAAATAAACCACCCACAAAACACAATGAGAGAACCCCTACATAAATATGGTCTCTAATCAGAGGCAATGAGATTCAGCTGCCTCCAATTAGAGACCAAACCCAAACAATTCCAACATAGAAACAGAAAAACTAGATATTTAAACATAGAAATAGAACAACATAGATCAACCCAAAAAACCCAAAACACACAAAGAAACACCCCCTGTCACGCCCTGACCAAACTATAATAACAAAATGACCCCTTACTGGTCAGGACGTGACAGTACCCCCCCCCCCCCCCCCCCCCAAAGGTGCAGACACCGAAATGCACCTCAAACAAACAAAAAAACACAAAAACAACCACCACTGGCTCACCCCACTTTGGTAGTGCCTCTAGAGCGGGGTCCCTCGCCGTGGGCCCCGGACAGCCGGGGGACTCTGGCAGCGCCGGACAGGCGGGCGACTCTGGCAGCACCGGACAGGCGGGCGACTCAGGCACAGGACGCACCAGGCTGGGGAGACATGCAGGAGTCCTGGCTCTGGTAGCAGGCACAGGACTCACCAGGCTGGGGAGACATGCAGGAGGCCTGGTTCTGGGAGCAGGCACAGGACTCACCAGGCTGGTGAGACATGCAGGAGGCCTGGCTCTGGGAGCAGGCACAGGATAGACCGGGTCTTGAAGACGCACTGGAGGTCTGGAGCGCACGGCCTGCAAGCTGTGCTGAGGAATGATGGCTGCCATGCGTAGAGCAGGCGCAGGGTAGCCTGGGCCTAGGAGACGCACTGGTGGCCAGATGTGCTGCGCCGGCGCACTTCTCCATGGCTGGATGCCCACTCTAGCACGGCACTTGCGGGGGCCTGGTATCGACCAAACCGGACTGTGCGTGCGGATGGGCGAGACCGTGCGCACTTCCGCATAGCACGGTGCTCTCCACGCCAAACACTCCCCATAATAAGCATGAGGAGCTTGCCCAGGTCTATTGCCTGACTTACCCCAACACCCCGTGTGCCCCCCCCAAAAAAAACATTTTCTGGGGCTGCCTCTCACATTCCCGTAGCTCCCTTAACTTGTCCTCCCAGAATCTACATTCCGACTCCCATGTCCATCCTTCTCCCCGATGCTCCAATCCACGCTGCTTGGTCCGTTTGTGGTGGGTGGCACCATTTTCTCTACATTTCCTCCCACATGGACCAGACCCCTAGCAATTTGAGTTTCAGCCAATGACTTATTTCCCTCATTAAAATGCAAATAATTTCATAACATTTTTGACATGCGTTTTTCTGGATTTTTTTGTTGTTATTCTGTCTCTCACTGTTCAAATAAACCCACTATTAAAATTATAGACTGATCATTTCTTTGTAAGTGGGCAAACGTACAAAATCAGCAGGGGATCAAATACTTTTTTCCCCCACTGTACATTAAGAGGTCAAAGTCTCCATCAAAAGCCAAGTAGAAACTAAGGACACAGAAATACATAAATATTCAACACTACCATGATCTAGACCTTGACCCCTCCTTTAAAAGGTAATTCAAAGTTATTAACTATATTATAGAAACATCTAAGAAGAATCGTTACTGAATAGGATCAGAATTTAGCATATAGTGATTTAAAATGTTGAAGATTATGGGGAGGAAGGGGAAGAGGAAGACAAAAAAAGCAATAAATAAAGGATGAGGCAGATCATCCCCAGGCTACACTGAAACAATCTGCCTATGAGGCCAGTAAATCAGATTGTGCTCCTTTGGTGGATCATGCAATTGTAAAGATGCCGCCTTCACACAGATTAAATAACCAATGATATGACCCAATTCAAACTACTATTGCCATCCAGCAATTTATTTCAGTATCCTTTGATTCAATTTAATTCATTTAAATGTTATAAAATTGTAGATATCCCAATGTAGAACCACTCATACATGTGTATATCCAAAGAGAGAATCCATGTTCTCGCTCTGAAAACTGTGATACTGTCTACTAGGATAAGATCACTCTCTGTTCCAACCACTACTGCCCTGATAGTCCATGGACCAGACGGCCAAATTTCACACTTGAGTGGCAAAGTATAATGACGATTTTCATTAAGGTCCATGTCTGTGGGTTATATTTTGGTATGATAGCCATGTATCGGAGGTAGCTAAATGTGTCTTTTGCTGCATTAAATGTTATGACCCCTATTCAGTGAGTTAGGCCAACAGGATCAGGGTACGGAAATGTTATTTTGTATTATATTTATCAGGGAACAATCTTCTCAAATTAAGGCAATTTGATATGTTATTATTTGATGTCTCTATGGGCCCACCTGTGGGGGTCAAAGGTCATACATGTACACATTTTGAGGTATATTGAGCCAGAATGGACAGTACTCGAATGTGCTCTATTATCACATGGTAATCTAGTTTCCCAAAAAGCCGTCATAATGAGTACACCAAACTTTGCATAAAGCTAGGTAAAGTCTACACAATAATGCCTAGCTATTTCTGATTTAACCATAGGGTACACATTTTCCAATATGGCTGCCAACCAGCTCTATTGCTTTAAATTGAATTGTTCTGTCATTGGATTAGTCTGCCTCAACTCTTTTATAATTGTCATTATGCCTAATGATATTTTTTTTTAAATACTACAGTTATGCAGATAACACAACCAACTCAGCAAGTTGTGCAAAATATATAATATTTGTAAAATATTAGCAAAACTGTTCCAAAAAGGTGCTGTAACTGTTTTTGTTCAGTATTTGCATCCCTAATGTCTATATTTTATTTTCAAATAATACTTTTTTTTTTATCTATATGTAATACCCTGTTTAAACTATGTATTAGAAAACTAAGTTTTACTACAGCCTTTGCTGTTGAGCCAATGTTGGTTTGCATTGCATCAAACACTTGTGTTTCTTTCATGTGCAAACTTTAATGAAATGACCAGTCAATCATTTAATAATCACTGTTTGGTAGAATTTTTTTATGTGCAGGCCACTTAATTATTTTGACCTTTACATTGATGTGAACCAGAAAGGTTTTATCTGGAACCAAAAAGGGTTCTTACAAGGGTTCTATTGGGACAGCGGATGAACCCTTTTTAGGTTCTAGATAGAAAAAAAGGTGCTAAGAGTGTAAGATCAGGCAATCACGAGCATTTGAATAGCATGTCTCTTGGGACTACAGTTTCAGTGAGACCTTAAACAGATACATTTTTTAATGATCATCAGCATAACTAGTACAAACCTAGCTCTTGCAAAGTTGGTTAGTAGGAATCAATACACACTAAAGATCAGAGTATCAACCTGAAAAAAAAAAAAACATTTGGCACACAAAACTTACTGTCAATGATTATGGATTTAAAGAGTAGTGGTTCCGCTCTCTCTTTTCCATGGGATGTGACAGAATAGGTCACTGGTAACTGAGTGGGTGGCCAAACACTGCTGTCAAGGCCATGCATCAGACAATTGACATGTTTCAGGAACTGTAAAGACAGCAATGAATCATGATAAACCATCACCTAAGGTCTTTACTAAGATTGTACTTGCTAGGCAAGTCTGTGGCATGCGAAAGTATTCACCCCCCTTGGCATTTTTCCTATTTTGTTGCCTTACAACCTGGAATGAAAATTGATTTATTTATTTTTTTGGGGGGGGGGGGGGGGGTTGTATCATTTGATTTACACAACATGCCTACCACTTTGAAGATGCAAAATATGTTTTCTTGTGAAACAAACAAGAAATAAGACCAAAATACAGACAACTTGAGCGTGCATTACTATTCAACCCCCTAAAGTCAATACTTTGTAGAGCCACCTTTTGCAGCAATTACAGCTGCGTCTCTTAGTGTACATCTAGCCACTGGGATTTTTGCCCATTCTTCAAGGCAAAACTGCTCCAGTTCCTTCAAGTTGGATGGGTTCTGCTGGTGTACAGCAATCTTTAAGTCATACCACAGATTCTCAATTGGATTGAGGTCTAGGCTTTGACTAGGCCATTCCAAGATATTTAAATGTTTCCCCTTAAACCACCCAAGTGTTGCTTTAGCAGTATGCTTAGGGTCATTGTCCTGCTGGAAGGTGAACCTCCATCCCAGTCTCAAATCTCTGAAAGACAAACAGGTTTCCCTCAAGAATTTCCCTGTATTTAGCGCCCTCCATCATTCCTTCAATTCTGACCAGTTTCCCTGTCCCTGCCGATGAAAAACATCCCCACAGCATGATGCTGCCACCACCATGCTTCACTGTGGGGATGTTGTTCTCAGGGTGATGAGAGGTGTTGGGTTTGCACCAGACATAGCATTTTCCTTGATGGCCAAAAAGCTCAATTTTAGTCTCATCTGACCAGCATACCTTCTTCCATACGTTTGGGGAGTCTCCCACATGCCTTTTGGCGAACACCAAACATGTTTGCTTATTTGTTTCTGGCCACTAGTCCGTAAAGCCCAGCTCGGTGGAGGGTACAGCTTAAAGTGGTCATATGGACAGATACTGCAATCTCAGCTGTGGAGCTTTGCAGCTCCTTCAGGGTTATCTTTGGTCTCTTTGTTGCCTCTGGATAATGCCCTCCTTGCCTGGTCCGTGAGTTTTGGTGGGCGGCCTTCTCTTGGCAGGTTTGTTGTGGTGCCATATTCTTTCCATTTTTTAATAATGGATTTAATGGTGTTCCGTGGGATGTTCAAAGTTTCTGATATTTTTTTATAACCCAACCCTGATCTATACTTGTCCACAACTTTGTACCTGACCTGCTTGGAGAGCTCCTTGGTCTTCATAGTGCCGCTTGCTTAGTGGTGTTGCAGACTCTGGGGCCTTTCAGAACAGACGTGTATATATACTGAGATCATGTGACAGATCAGGTGACACTTAAATAAAGTTCACTGTGTGCAATCTAACAGCGTAGCCTAGTGGTTAGATTGTTGAACTAGTAAGCAAATGCACGCACCACTTTTACATTTTTAAGTTAACTATTATATATATATATAAGTTTTATATATATATAAGTTTTATATACTGCTCAAAAAAATAAAGGGAACACTTAAACAACACAATGTAACTCCAAGTCAATCACACTTCTGTGAAATCAAACTGTCCACTTAGGAAGCAACACTGATTGACAATACATTTCACATGCTGTTGTGCAAATGGAATAGACAACAGGTGGAAATTATAGGCAATTAGCAAGACACCCCCAATAAAGGAGTGGTTCTGCAGGTGGGGACCACAGACCACTTCTCAGTTCCTATGCTTCCTGGCTGATGTTTTGCTCTCTTTTGAATGCTGGCGGTGCTTTCACTCTAGTGGTAGCATGAGACGGAGTCTACAGCCCACACAAGTGGCTCAGGTAGTGCAGCTCATCCAGGATGGCACATCAATGCGAGCTGTGGCAAGAAGGTTTGCTGTGTCTGTCAGCGTAGTGTCCAGAGCATGGAGGTGCTACCAGGAGACAGGCCAGTACATCAGGACACGTGGAGGAGGCCAACAACCCAGCAGCAGGACCGCTACCTCCGCCTTTGTGCAAGGAGGAGCAGGAGGAGCACTGCCAGAGCCCTGCAAAATGACCTCCAGCAGGCCACAAATGTACATGTGTCTGCTCAAACGGTCAGAAACAGACTCCATGAGGGTGGTATGAGGGCCCGACGTCCACAGGTGGGGGTTGTGCTTACAGCCCAACACCGTGCAGGACGTTTGGCATTTGCCAGAGAACACCAAGATTGGCATATTCGCCACTGGCGCCCTGTGCTCTTCACAGATGAAAGCAGGTTCACACTGAGCACGTGACAGACGGGACAGAGTCTGGAGACGCCGTGGAGAACGTTCTGCTGCCTGCAACATCCTCCAGCATGACCGGTTTGGCGGTGGGTCAGTCATGGTGTGGGGTGGCATTTCTTTGGCGGCCGCACAGCCCTCCATGTGCTCGCCAGAGGTAGCCTGACTGCCATTAGGTACCGAGATGAGATCCTCAGACCCCTTGTGAGACCATATGCTGGTCTGGTTGGCCCTGGGTTCCTCCTAATGCAAGACAATGCTAGACCTCATGTGGCTGGAGTGTGTCAGTAGTTCCTGCAAGAGGAAGGCATTGATGCTATGGACTGGCCCGCCCGTTCTCCAGACCTGGATCCAATTGAGCACATCTGGGACATACATTTACATTTTAGTCATTTAGCAGACGCTCTTATCCAGAGCGACTTACAGTAGTGAATGCATACATTTCATACATTTTTTTTTTCTGTGCTGGCCCCCCGTGGGAAACGAACCCACAACCCTGGTGTTGCAAACACCATGCTCTACCAACTGAGCTCCACCAACGCCACGTTGCACCACAGACTGTCCAGGAGTTGGCGGATGCTTTAGTCCAGGTCTGGGAGGAGATCCCTCAGGAGACCATCCGCCACCTCATCAGGAGCATGCCCAGGCGTTGTAGGGAGGTCATACAGGCACGTGGAGGCCACACACACTACTGAGCCTCATTTTGACTTGTTTTAAGGACATTACATCAAAGTTGGATCAGCCTGTAGTGTGGTTTTCCACTTTAATTTTGAGTGTGACTCCAAATCCAGACCTCCATGGGTTGATAAATTGGATTTCCATTGATTATTTTTGTGTGATTTTGTTGTCAGCACATTCAACTATGTAAAGAAAAAAGTATTTAATAAGATTATTTCATTCATTCAGATCTATGATGTGTTATTTTAGTGTTCCCTTTATTTTTTTGAGCAGTGTATATATATATATATATATATATATAAAACTCTTCATTTCACTTCACCAATTTGGACTATTTTGTGTATGTCCATTACATGAAATCCAAATAAAAATCAATTTAAATTACAGGTTGTAATGCAACAAAATAGGAAAAACTCCAAGGGGGTGTGGGGGTGTGAATACTTGTGCAAGGCACTGTACATCGACTATGTTGCCCCTCTGCAATCTGGCAGTCAGGCAGACAGACGGAGAGAGATAGAGAGCAAAGCATAGGCTATTTAAATGCCTTAGTCAGCAGGCTGGATAACTACTGTACTCCTTCCCTTTGTTCCCTCATCCATCCTTCCGTCCAAGCTAGAAGATTCCTGCAAAAAAAGAGAATCAAGAATTGAAAAAGGCATTTGAGAGGTGTAATGTTAGAATGAGTGTTGAGAGAGAGCAGGGATGGGCAAAATGTATCCTATTGTCAAATACAAAATTTGGGGGTCAATGTTTCAAGAATTAGGCTAGCTTACTTTCTCACATACACTCACTCACCCCCCCCCCCCCCCCCCCCCCCCCCCTTTTTGCCCTCAGAACAGCCTCAATTCGTTGCGGCATGGACTCTACAGGGTTTCGAAAGCATTCCACAGGGATGCTGGCCCATGTTGACTCCAATGCTTTCCACAGTTGTGTCAAGTTGGCTGGATGCCTTTTGGTTGATGGACCATTCTTGATATACACAGGAAATTGTTCAGTGTGAAAAACCCAGCAGCACTGCAGTTCTTGACACAAACCGGTGCGCCTGGCACCTACTACCATATCCTGTACTAATTATATATGTGTATTCATGTACCATATCTCTAATGACTATAACAAGAGAGTGAAAAAGCAGGGAGATGGGATTTGTTCTTTCCTTCCTTTCCTTCTTTCTTTCCTCATTTTCTCTCTCTCACCCACACACATCTAGCATGACACAATGTTGACATCATGAAAATCTTTGCTATAAGTTGTTTTACTCGCTCTGATGCTTTCTCTGGTGAGATACATTCAGCCTCAAATTGAAGGAACATTTTTAAACACAGTGAGACAAAAGATAAACTTTTTTTCTTGGTCAATTTTTGGGGGAAGTCTGGCTTCTCATGGCCATGAATACACGCCACTGGGCACATATCAATATATAGTCTAGTAAGCAATTAATTCTAAAACAGAGAAATATAGAAATAGATGCAAACAATAGAATTGCCATGGAAACGTGTGGGGGAAAGGCCCATGGGGAAAAGATCCTGAGTCTCCTCATTGCCCCCCAGTAAAATGTGCCTACATTTAGGCTTTTGTTATGTGTTTTTCACAGCACAGTATGTCAAGGGAAAAAACAGAGTATAATGCTTGTATGGATGTCAACCCCAACACATGTTCATGTCATCATTACCAATCAACTGCATTACAGTTAAAAAGGACTTTGACTACGACCACCGATTTCTGTTGGCTAGCTATGCTAACCAACTTATACGAACGGGAGTTAGCATATACAGTTGAAGTCGGAAGTTTACATACACCTTAGCCAAATACATTTAAACTCAGTTTTTCACAATTCCTGACATTTAATCCTACTACAAGTTCCCTGTCTTAGGTCAATTAGGATCACCACTTTATTTTAAGAATGTGAAATGTCAGAATAACAGTAGAGAGAAGGATTTATTTCAGCTTTTATTCCTTTCATCACATTCCCAGTGGGTCAGAAGTTAACTTACACTCAATTAGTATTTGGTAGCATTGCCTTTAAATTGTTTAACTTGGGTCAAACATTTCGGGTAGCCTTCCACAAGCTTCCCGCAATAAGTTGGGTGAATGTTGGCCCATTCCTCCTGACAGAGCTGGTGTAACTGAGTCAGGTTTGTAGGCCTCCTTGCTCGCACACGCTTTTTCAGTTCTGCCCACAAATTTTCAATCATATTGAGGTCAGGGCTTTGTGATGGCCACTCCAATACCTTGACTTTGTTGTCCTTAAGTCATCTTGCCACAACTTTGGAAGTATGCTTGGGGTCATTGTCCATTTGGAAGACCCATTTGCGACCAAACTTTAACTTCCTGACTGATGTCTTGAGATGTTGCTTGCCGACTTGCCAAAACTATAGTCTGTTAACAAGAAATGTGTGGAGTGGTTGAAAAACGAGTTTTAATGACTCCAACCTAAGTGTATGTAAACTTCCGACTTCAACTGTATGTATGTATGTGCGCCTTTGAGTTTAGGCTTCACAAGAGTGTCTCAAGTTGATAGTAATTGCATCCTAATGTATTATTTACAGGTTTACAAATATTCTGATTTAACTCCTAAACTCCTCTTATCAAAATGACAGGAGATATCACACCAGTCAAGAACAATACATAGAGGAAAAACATTTTTTTTTGCCCCCATGCCATTTATCACATGAAGAGCATCTCAAACAGACTCCCCTATAGCCCCTTCAGCTCTCTGCTGAACCTTTAGATTTCCATATGAGGTCTCAAGTGATTGCTCTTCCCACTGTGCCATGTTGCAGACACTCAGGGAATACAGAAGGTCAGCGTACACAGAGACAAATGGATTGTTCATCATATTCTTGGATGTGCTCTCTTTCATAAAAGATTATTGTCTACAGATTGCACATGAAGCAAACAGGTGGAAGAAACAGTGAGTGGTTGGAAAGACAGTGTTCATTATGTGAGTCACCGTTCCCTCGGTATGACTACATAGAAGCCCCATTTTTCCTGATCTTGTCCACATTCTGATTGTGCCCACATTTTTGTAGATGATTGAAAGACACATTGTGAACTGATTTTAAATCAGATCTTTTAAGTATAAACGGGCAAGATCAGGACAATATCAAAACGAAAGACACACGTTAGGGGAATGTATAAACGGGGCTAGAGTACTGTAGATGTCCTGTCACTCACTTCTCATTTATTGAGAGCTCTGTAATATTGTTTGAGAAGAGACTGATCCTTTTCTTTGTAATTCATCCCTGTGTGGATACAGTTTATCCCACCTCCCATACTGTACATCCAACGAAGAACAGTAGTACTAGAACAGGGCATTACACCTATAGCACAAAACATTCAACAAGGCAACATGATAGAATAGCAACTGTAGCATTAAACAAACATGATGAAGAAAAAAAACAACAGAAAAGAGAACAATTAGAATCTGATTCACTCAGATTCTAATCTTACATCACCAATAGCTCAAAACTGACAAGCAAATTTAAAGAAAACCTTCACTGCTCCACAAAGAGATGTAATTATAATTTCCCCAGGGCAGTTGTATCGATTAATTCTGTATTAGTGACAGGCTTTCCCAGAACATTATTATATTCATAATAAGATATCGATCAAGCTGAACTATTAATTAACTATCATTCCAGTCTAGACGGAGGCTTTCTGTGAAAGCAGATAATAAAATGGAATTTAAATTGTCACAGCTCGATTCAATCATAACAGACATTGGTTTTGATAATCATGTCCTTTTGCACCTTTTTGTGTTCTCAGGCGAAAATGGAGTCAAAGAATCCTTTTGATACTGTTGACATACTATATGACTAATTATCATCACACCCTGATCTGTTTCACCTGTCTTGATTCTTGTCCCCATCATCCCCAGTGTATTTATACCTATGTTCTCTGTTTGTCTTTTGCCAATTCGTTTTGTTCGTCAAGCCTACCAGCGGTTTTCCCCTTGCTTCTGTCTTTTTCTAGTTTTCCTGATTTTGACCATTCTGCCTGCCCTGAGCCTGTCTGCTATTCTGTATCTTGTCACACCCCCTGGATTATTGACCTCTGCCTGCCCTGACCCAGAGACTCTGCCGTTCTGTACCTTAAGGACTCTGATCTGGATTACTGACCTCTGGCTGCCCTTGACCTGTCGTTTTGCCTGCCCCGTTCTTGTAATAAACTTTTGTTACTTCGACACTGTCTGCATCGGTGTCTTCTCCTGAAACGTGATACTAATTGAGGTTACAAGAGGTCACCTATCTATGCAGAGGTCTTATGACAGTAAACTTGTCAATGTATTGTGACGTGGTATCTACGTGGTAAATATATTGGATATGAAAAAAGTATTCAACGTACACAGTTTTGAGGGTGACATTTCAACCACAGGATTATGTCATCCCGGTAACCAAATTTCAACATAAACCAATCTTGTATAAGATATGTTGAATGTGTACCTTTTGAAACGCCAGATCTTCAACGTTATATATATATTTAAAAAAAATCTAAAACAAAATAGGCTAGACAGCACCTCCTAGAGAGTTCATCTATCTACAGCTATACATTTTGTCTCCCATCCAGGGTTTTAACCAAGCCCAGCTTAGCTTCGATATTTGTCACTGACTACTACCAATGTGCTATCATGAGAATGATTATTGAAAGATCTCTTACTAACTAAATAGATTAACTTTTGCTATCGAAGTCATTCCAAAGGTTAGGTTTAACAGAGCAAATGAAAAATGCAACCATCTGGGTTTGGCGGATGCCAGGAGAATGCTACCAGCTCCAATGCATAGTTCCAACTGTAAAGTTTGGTGGAGGAGGTATAATGGCCTGGGGCTGTTTTTCATGGTTCAGGCTAGGCTCCTTCGTTCCAGTGTCGGGAAAACTTAACTTAACTTAACTTAACTCCATAGGATATATTGACATTCTAGACGATTCTGTGCTACCAACTTTGTGGCAACAGTTTGAAGAAGGCCCTATCCTGTTTCAGCATGACAATGCCCCATGCACAAAGCGCGGTCCATACAGAAATGGTTTGTCGAGATCTGTGTGGAAGAACTTGACTGGCATGCACAGAGCCCTGACCTCATCTCCATCGAACACCTTTGGGATGAATGGGAACGCTGACTGCAAACCAGGCCTAATCGCCCAGCATCAGTGCCTGACCTCACTAATGCTCTTACGGCTGAATGGAAGCAAGCCCCCGCAGCAATGTTCCAACATCTAGTAGAAAGCCTTCCCAGAAGAGTGGAAGCTGTTATCGCAGCAAAGGGCTGACCAATTCCATATTAACTTAGATTTTTGGTTGAGATGGAGATGTGAATCCAACATATCAATTATTAATTTGTAGAGAAACTGGAATTAAAGACAGACTAAGTCAGTGGCACAGATGGAACTATCCAAGCAGAAGATACTTTTGGTGATGTAGTGTATGTGGACACCTGCTTGTCGAACATCTCATTCGGGACACTGATCCAGTAGAGGTTAAGGAATAGGTCTAAATACTTTAAATGCACTTAAAATAAAAGTTTGATTTGGTTTAGTCCTATTGATATGGAGATGTGAATCCAACATATCAATTATTAGTTTGTAGACAAACTAGAATTAAAGCCAGACTAAGTCAGTGGCACAAAATGTACATCTCCTTCAAATGTTGATATTTGGTTGCGTTGAAAACTTGCCACTGGCGCCCTGTGCTCTTCACAGATGAAAGCAGGTTCACACTGAGCATGTGACAGACGTGACAGAGTCTGGAGACGCCGTGGAGAACGTTCTGCTGCCTGCAACATCCTCCAGCATGACCGGTTTGGCGGTGGGTCAGTCATGGTGTGGGGTGGCATTTCTTTGGGGGGCCGCACAGCCCTCCATGTGATCGCCAGAGGTAGCCTGACTGCCATTAGGTACCGAGATGAGATCCTCAGACCCCTTGTGAGACCATATGCTGGTGCGGTTGGCCCTGGGTTCCTCCTAATGCAAGACAATGCTAGACCTCATGTGGCTGGAGTGTGTCAGCAGTTCCTGCAAGAGGAAGGCATTGATGCTATGGACTGGCCCGCCCGTTCCCCAGACCTGAATCCAATTGAGCACATCTGGGACATCATGTCTCGCTCCATCCACCAACGCCACGTTGCACCACAGACTGTCCAGGAGTTGGCGGATGCTTTAGTCCAGGTCTGGGAGGAGATCCCTCAGGAGACCATCCGCCACCTCATCAGGAGCATGCCCAGGCATTGTAGGGAGGTCATACAGGCACGTGGAGGCCACACACACTACTGAGCCTCATTTTGACTTGTTTTAAGGACATTACATCAAAGTTGGATCAGCCTGTAGTGTGGTTTTCCACTTTAATTTTGAGTGTGACTCCAATTCCAGACGTCCATGGGTTGATAAATTGGATTTCCATTGATTATTTTTGTGTGATTTTTGTTGTCAGCACATTCAACTATGTAAAGAAAAAAGTATTTAATAAGATTATTTTTTTCATTCAGATCTAGGATGTGTTGTTTAAGTGTTCCCTTTATTTTTTTGAGCAGTATATATATACCCAAAAAAGTACAGTGTCCTCAAATGTAGGCCATGCAGGCTGTCACCTTGGTCAGTGACTTGTGTCACTCAACAGTGCTGCAGACTGGGAAGCAGATGCAGCCATATTAATGAGGTTGTCGTTTGATGCAAATAGAAGAACATATACCTGCTGAAGGCCACTGACGAGCAATATCGTATGGGCCTGTCATTTCTGCTTATTGGTTAGAGCCTGTAAGTAAGCATTTCACATTTCACCTGTTGTATTCGTCGCACGTGACAAATAAACTTTGATTTGATTTGAAAATAGTTAATGAATGTGTTTGGTTTTCTATTAACACAGAGAATTATACTTGCTGTTAATATTCGAAACAACCTCAGTCTCACTCGAACAGCCTTTATAAATGAATACATAGTGGTCTATAGAAAGTGTAACCAAACATTGTTTTTCCATATAGTTACCTTTGTCAGAATGTGATTCCTCTTCTGGGAAATAAACAATTGGTGAGCAGTAGCTTAGCAGGAGATTTGCCATTTAGCCAGACAGTGTGTGAGTAATGCACCGGAGATGGAGAAGAGATTCATCAAATATTACTCCATTATCTATGCATCTAGGATATTACTGTCCAAAATAAGATCACATGATTGATCAGGCCAGAGACTGTTTTGTTTAGAAGATAATCTGCACAGTCTGATAATGAACACAATTTAACTGTATGTATTAGCAGGCTCACATATTATAGTACTAATTACTTAGGATGAATTCGGCCCCATAAATAATTTAGGAGATGCTAAGTATGCATTAATACAATTAACACAACTTTATTGAAATAATGTAAAAGTCACAAACATACACATCTTGCTTTTAACTTAACTACTATTGCAATCATGCACACACATTGCTTTCCCCTTAACTTATTTTTTTCTTTGAACACAAGCAAACACTTCAGAGAAAAAACATACAACTGAATATTAGTAAACAAATTGTCTTCTGGGGTTTTCTGCAACATTTTCTGGTACCAGTAAATTCAACATTAAAGTATCTGTTTGTCTTCTACTGTAACATCTACTGAATGTGACCATCAATTTATTACACAACAACAACATAATATACTCTTTTTTTAAATGACAAAACAAATAAACCAACCAACCAATCACATTTTACAGTTTGGTCGTCTTCAAACACACTATGCAGTGATTTCCCTGTGGCACTGGACATAACTTCCATAAATAACACATCCCCAAAGAACCAACCAAGACTATACATATTGTAAGGTACAATCACACTTCACTATGCCCAACCACTTCAATTATAAAGGCTATTAGGGTGGAATACAATATATACTGGACCACAACATTCATCTGATCATAGAGGAAAATGGCAATCTTTTTGAATTCACATAAAGCTGTTCTTCACATTGCACAATGAAAACTATGAAGCCACCCATGGAGTCCACACATTGAACATCTAGATGTCCTCGAGCTGAATTTGCATCCATTTACATTTATGATGTTCCATGTCCATATGTAATGTTTGCCTGCAAAATTAACTTAACTTGAACCAAGAGGAATTAATTTATAGGCTTCCTCCTCGGCACATCTTGACGAATTGGATATATCCATGGAAAATAGTTTTTCCTGGTATGCTTGGTTATTATGCCTCTTTTAAATGAAAAACATGTTACCTGGACAAGTCAAAAGACAACTCCACGGGAGTACTATTGTTTGAAGTAATATGCAGATAAGCATCTTATGATTTACACCAGGGTTCACCAATTACATTCAGCCGTGTGTTGATTTTTCCTTGAGCGGGTTGGTTGGGGGGTCGGCACATAGTTCTAAATAATTTGGACACTGCAAATTGACCGCAATAATCACAAACAGATATAGTATTTGACAAAAACTTTTTCAAAACTTGAGTACATTGGGAATTTTAAAGCTTGATTTCAGTGGGATACGATCACATATGCCTCTCTACTACTTGGGAACAGATTTCCTACATTAAAATCAGTCAATCATGTCCAACAAAGAAAATAATTAAAAGGGGGAGGGGGCTCATTAATATATACATTCCAAATAATGATCCATGCTTCTTTGAAAATACAGTTGAAGTTGGAAGTTTACATACACCTTAGCCAAATACATTTAAACTCTGTTTTTTCACAATTCCTGACATTTAATCCAAGTAAAAATTCCCTGTCTTAGGTCAGTTAGGATCACCACTTTATTTTAAGAATGTGAAATGTCAGAATAATACTAGAGAGAATGATTTATTTCAGCTTTTATTTCTTTCATCACATTCCCAGTGGGTCAGAAGTTAACATACACTCAATTAGTATTTGGTAGCATTGCCTTTAAATTGTTTAACTTGGGTCAAACATTTCGGGTAGCCTTCCGCAAGCTTCCCACAATAAGTTGGGTGAATGTTGGCCCATTCCTCCTGACAGAGCTGGTGTAACTGAGTCAGGTTTGTAGGCCTCCTTGCTCGCACACGCTTTTTTAGTTCTGCCCACAAATTTTCTATAGGATTGAGGTCAGGGCTTTGTGATGGCCACTCCAATACCTTGACTTTGTTGGTACCAGTAAATTCAACATTAAAGTATCTGTTTGTCTTCTACTGTAACATCTACTGAATGTGACCATCAATTTATTACACAACAACAACATAATATACTCTTTTTTTAAATGACAAAACAAATAAACCAACCAACCAATCACATTTTACAGTTTGGTCGTCTTCACACTATGCAGTGATTTCCCTGTGGCACTGCCACAACTTTGGAAGTATGCTTGGGGTCATTGTCCATTTGGAAGACCCATTTGTGACCAAGCTATAACTTCCTGACTGATGTCTTGAGATGTTGCTTCAATATATCCACATAGTTTTTCTGCCTCATGATGCCATCTATTTTGTGAAGTGAATCCGCCCCACCTGCAGCAAAGCACCCCCACAGCACACCCACAACATGATGCTGGTGTTCTTTGGCTTGCAAGCTTCCCCCTTTTTCCTCCAAACTTAACCTGTTTAGGATAAGGGGCAGTATTTTCACGGCCGGATAAAAAACGTACCCGATTTAATCTGTTTATTACTCCTGCCCAGAAACTAGAATATGCATATAATTAGTAGATGTGGATAGAAAACACCCTAAAGTTTCTAAAACTGTTTGAATGGTGTCTGTGAGTATAACAGAACTCATATGGCTGGCCAAAACCTGAGAAGATTCCATACAGGAAGTGCCCTCTCTGACCATTTCTTGTCCTTCTATTGCCTCTTTATGGAAAATAGAGGATCTCTGCTGTAACGTGACATTTTCTAAGGCTCCCATAGGCTCTCAGAAGGCGCCAGAACGGGGAATGATGACTCTGCAGTCCCTGGGCGAAAAACAGTAGGGGTTTTGGAAAGTGGTCGATCTGAGAACAATGAAACGGGTGCGCGCGTGCATGCGAAGACTCCATTTTCTATTTTCAGAGTTTGAACGAAAACAAGGTCTCCCGGTCAGAATATTATCGCTATTTTACGAGAAAAATCACATAAAAATTGATTTTAAACAGCGTTTGACATGCTTCGAAGTACGGTAATGGAATATTTTGAATTTTTTTGTCACGATACACGCCGGCGCGTCACCCTTCGGATAGTGTCTTGAACGCAAGAACAAAACGCCGCTATTTGGATATAACTATGGATTATTTGGAACCAAAACAACATTGGGTGTTGAAGTAGAAGTCCTGGGAGTGCATTCTGACGAAGAACAGCAAATGTAATCCAATTTTTCTTATAGTAAATCTGAGTTTGGTGAGTGCCAAACTTGGTGGGTGTCAAAATAGCTAGCCATGATGGCCGGGCTATCTACTCAGAATATTGCAAAATGTGCTTTCACCGAAAAGCTATTTTAAAATCGGACACCGCGATTGCATAAAGGAGTTCTGTATCTATAATTCTTTAAATAATTATGTTTTTTTGTGAACGTTTATCGTGAGTAATTTAGTAAATTCACCGGAAGTTTTCGGTGGGTATGCTAGTTCTGAACAAAACATGCTAATGTAAAAAGCTGTTTTTTGATATAAATATGAACTTGATTGAACAAAACATGCATGTATTGTATAACATAATGTCCTAGGAGTGTCATCTGATGAAGATCATCAAAGGTTAGTGCTGCATTTAGCTGTGGTTTTGGTTTTTGTGACATTATATGCTAGCTTGAAAAATGGGTGTCTGATTATTTCTGGCTGGGTACTCTCCTGACATAATATAATGTTTTGCTTTCTTTGTAAAGCCTTTTTGAAATCGGACAATGTGGTTAGATAAAGGAGAGTCTTGTCTTTAAAATGGTGTAAAATAGTCATATGTTTGAAAAATTGAAGTTTTGAGATTTTTATGGAGTTTGTAATTCACGCCACGCTCTATCATTGGATATTGGCGAGGCGTTCCGCTAGTGGAACATCTAGATGTAAGAGGATAACAATGGTCATTATGACCAAACAGTTCTATTTTTGTTTCATCAGACCAGAGGACATTTCTCAAAAAGTGCAAACTTTGTCCTCATGTGCAGTTGCAAACCATAGTCTGGCTTTTTTATGGCGGTTTAGGAGCAGTGGCTTCTTCCTTGCTGAGCAGCCTTTCAGGTTATGTCGATAGAGGACTCATTTTACTGTGGATATAGATACTTTTGTACCTGTTTCTTCCAGCATCTTCACAAGGTCCTTTGCTGTTGTTCTGGGATTGATTTGCACTTTTCACACAAAAGTGAGTTCATCTCAAAGAGACAGAACACGTTTCCTTCCTGAGCGGTATGACGGCTGCGTGGTCCCATGGTGTTTATACTTGCGTACTATTGTTTGTACAGATGAACGTGGTACCTTCAAGCATTTGGAAATTGCTCCCAAGGATGAACCAGACTTGTGGAGGTCTACAATTCTTTTTCTGAGGTCTTGGCTGATTTTTGTATGACGTTCACATGATGTCAAGCAAAGAGGCACTGAGTTTGAAGGTAGGCCTTGAAATACATCCACAGGTACATCTCCAATTGACTCAAATGATGTCAATTAGCCTATCAGAAGCTTCTAAAGCCATGACATAATTGTCTGGAATTTTGCAAGCTGTTTAAAGGCACAGTCAACTTAGTGTATGTAAACTTCTGACCCAGTGGAATTGTGATACAGTTAATTATAACTGAAATAATCTGTCTGTAAACAATTGTTGGAAAAATTACCTGTCTCATGCACAAAGCAGATGTCCTAACCGACTTGCCAAAACAATAGTTGGTTAACAAGAAATTTGTGGAGTGGTTGAAAAACAAGTTTTAATGACTCCAACCTAAGTTTATGTAAACTTCCAACTTCAACTGTATATATATATAATAATTTATCAAACCTACAAGCAATACAATACTCTATTATTATGGTGGGAGATTATAATACTGTTTTAAATACCTCAATGGACCGTAAAGGAAATCACAGTACAAACTATCACCCTCATACGCTTAAGGAAATCACAAATGTCCTGGATATATTGGAACTAGTGGATATATGAAGGCTTAAATATCCTGACCTAGTGAGATATACATGGCGGAGGCTCAATCAAGCTAGTCGTCTTGACTACTTCTTATGTCATTCTCGCTGGCACCAAAAGGGGAAAAAAAGATAAGAAGTTAGAGGAAAAACAAAAAGAAATGGAGGAACTTATTTAAGAAAGATCAAGTGTAATATATTATAAAAAAATAAAGCAAACTGTATGGATTATGTCACATATTATTCACCAAACAATATTTTGAAAGTGGAAGCAAAGTACCATAAGCATATGTTTTCGTTTCAGTCTCCTCCATCTCCACTAACCGAAGATAATTGTATGGATTTTTTTCTATGAATAATGTAAAATTAACAGATGTACAGAAAGACTCATGTTAAAGCCTTTAAGTCCAGGATAAGTCTAGGGTTGGATGGCATACCAGTGGGGTATACCAAAATTTGGTAGATTATCAGATACTCAACAAGAAGGTCTGATTACATTATTACTGAAACTGATCCAAGTGGTAAATATAAAGATCCGGTCCATTAAAAAAAACTGGAGGCCTCTTAAACTTCAGTGTTGTGGTGCAAAAATTCTAGAAAAATGCATTGCACATAGAATTAAAAAGGTATTGTTGTATATTATTCAGACGATACATTGGAGATAATATAAGACAAGTACTGGAATCAATAGAATACTATGAAATCTGGAAAACCAGGTCTGGTATTCATAGCTGACTTTGAAAAGGCTTTTGATAAAGTATGACAGGAATTTATATATTAATGCCTGGAATATACCGATTTTGGAGAATATCTTATACATTGGGTTAAAGTTATGTATAGTAACCCTAGGCGTAAAATAGTAAATAATGGCTACTTCTCAGAAAGTATTAAACTGTTAAGAGGAGTAAAACAAGGTGGTCCACTATTGGCATATCTATTTATTATGGCCATCGGAATGTTCGCTTTTAAAATCAGATCCAACAATAATATCAAGAGGTTAGAAATCAAGGGCATAAACATAAAGGTGGCATTGTATGCTGATGATTCATGTGTTCTTTTAAATCCACAATTTGGATCCCTTCACAGACTCATAGAGGATCTTGAGACTTTTTCTAACCTCTCTGGATTACAACCAAATCATGATAAATGTAATATATTACGTATTGGATGACAAAAAAATACAACTTTCACATTACCATATAGTTTACCAATAAAATGTTCTGACGGTGATGTGGACATTCTCGGTAAACATATCCCGAAATAAAGAAATTATTTTACTACAATAGAGTTTAATAAAGTTAGCAAAAATAGATTTTTCTACCATGGAAACAAAAATACCTGTCTATTTGTGGAAAAATCACCCTGATTAACTCTTTAGTCATATCCCAGTTCACTTATTTGCTTATGGTCTTGCCTACACCTAGTGACCTATATTTTTTAAAATTATATGAGCAAAAGAAAATTCCATTTTATTTGTAACGGCATGCCAGATAAAATGTAATGGGCCTATGTATATAATTAATATAAATTCAGAGGGCAGAAATGATTAAATATTAAAGCATTAGCCCTCTCACTAAAGGCGTCAGTCATACAAAAGTTAAATTTAAATCCAAACTGGTTCTCTAGCAGATTAGTAAGAATGTCTCACCCCATGTTCAGGAATGGCCTTTTTTACTTTATTCAGAATACAACCTCTGACTTTCAGTTATTTGAAAATGAAAAAATCTCCAAAATATAGCAAGTTTTAAAACAAGCCATAGAAAGTTGGTTGCAATTTCAGTTTAATCCACCAGAAAAGACAGAATAAATAATACAACAAATATTGTGGTTAAACTCAAATATAATACTTACAAATATATATATATAAAAAAGTATAATCTTTGTAAATTATATCATAAATAGGACTGGTGGAGTTGTCACACATGCAGCTAACAAAAATATATGGAAATGTCTGCTCTACCCAAAATTACAACCAACTAATTGCAGCATTACTGCAAAAATGAGAGGCAAGTGGGAGGGGGAAAATTACGGAACTTGTTTGTTGGCCCTGTATTAAAGACCAAAATAGGTTAAGGTCACAGTTATGAAAACTTAGGACACTAAAGAGGCCTTTCTACTGACTCTGAAAAACACCAAAAGAAAGATACCAAGGGTCCCTGCTCATCAATGACATTATTCCATTTCTGTTAATCACATGTCTGTGGAACTTGTTTTATGTATCACTTGTTGAATCTTATTATGTTCATACAAATATTTACACATGTTACGTTTGCTGAAAATAAACACAGCTGACAGGGAGAGGGCGTTTATTTTTTTGCTGAGTTTATATATGGGGGATACAACCATCCCAGGTCTGCAGACTTTGCTGCGAAGAGACAGAATCGTAAGATAATTTGTTTTGGTACTGTCCATCCGGAGCTTGTTTTTGGTCGCAGGTCCAGGAATGGTTGAAGAAATGCAACATTTGCAGAATAGCACTACTGGTTGATTTGAAAAGTCATAGCCGATCAATAATATAATAATAATCTTAGCAAAAATATTTATCTTTAATTTACAATCTTTAGAAACTATAAGAATAGAAAGGTTCAAAACATTTGTGAAACATCACAGTAAATGTGTATATAGTATGTATAAGCTGGAAGTAGAAGACTAAGTGTTGTTGTCCAATAGTTCACTCCAATTAGGGGAGGGGTGATAAGGTTATGGGTTAATATATTTAAAGCAAAGTGTTCATATACAGTACCAGTCAAATATTTGGACACACCTACTCGTTCAAGGGTTTTTTCTTATTATTACTATTTTCTAGATTGTAGATTAATAGTGAAGACATCAAAACTATGAAATAACACATATTGAATCATGTAGTAACGAAAAAGTGTTAAACAACTCAAAATATATTTTAGATTCTTCAAAGTAGACACCCTTTGCCTTGATGACAGCTTTGCACACTCTTCGCATTCTCTCAACCAGCTTCACCTGGAATGCTTTTTCAAAAGTTTTGAAGGAGTTCCCACATATGCTGAGCACTTGTTGGCTGCTTTTCCTTAACTCTGCAGTCCAACTCATCCCAAACCTTTTCAATTGGGTTGAGGTCGGGTGATTGTGGAGGCCTAGGTCATCTGATGCAGCACTCCATCAGTCTCCTTGGTCAAATAGCCCTTCCACAGCATGCAGGTGTGTTTTGGATCATTGTCCTGTTGAAAAACAAATATAGTCCCACTAAGCGGAAACCAGATGGGATGGCATATCGCTGCAGAAATCTGTGGTAGCCATGCTGGTTAAAACCTCTTAGGGCTAGGGGGCAGTATTTTCACGGCCGGATGAAAAACGTACCCAATTTAAACAGGTTACTACTCTGGCCCAGAAAATAGAATATGCATATTAGTAGTCGATTTGGATAGAAAACCCTCTGAAGTTTCTAAAACTGTTTGAATGGTGTCTGTGAGTATAACAGAACTCATATGGCAGGCAAAAACCTGAGAGAAATTGAACCAGAAAGTGGAAGAAATGAGAATTGTAGTTCTTCTTTTGAATCCCTTGAGAAACTACAGTGACATAGGGTTCACGTTGCACTTCCTAAGGCTTCCATTGGCTGTAACAATCTTTAGAAACTGGTTTCATCTGTCTCCTGTTACCGGGCAGAAAATTGTGGCTCAGTCAATCAGTGGCCAGTCTGAGGACAGGTGTTTCGTGACGCGCATGCACGCGAGCTCGCTGTTCGTTCTTTTTCTTCTGGGATGAATACCTATTGTCCGGTTGGAAAATTATCGCAATTTTACGTAAAAAAATACCCTAAAGATTGATTGTAAACATCGTTTCACATGTTTCTACAATCGGTAATGGAACTTTTGAACTTTTCGTCTATGGATTTGCGCCCACGCCTCATGGCATTGTAATAGTGTTCTGGATGGGCCAACAAAATGGAGGTATTTGGACATAAATGATGGACTTTGCAGAACAAATGAACATTTCTTGTGGAAGTGGGAGTCCTTCCGAGTGCATTCCGCCGAAGATCAGCAAAGGTAAGAAAACATTTAGAACATATTTTAGAGATTTGTCGACGCCGTGGTTGTAGGCTAACTGTATAGCTTAGCATTGAAGGCTAAGTTCTGTACTCAGAATATTGAACAATGTGCTTTCTCCATAAAGTTATTTTGAAATCTGACAAAGCGGTTGCATAAAGGAGTAGATTATCTATAATTCTTTAAATAATTGTTATAAATTTTGTCAACGTTTATGATGAGTATTTCTGTAAATTGATGTGCCCATTCACCGGATGTTATGGTGAGAATACATTTTCTGAATGTCACGTGCCAATGTAAAATGGGGTTTTTGGATATAAATATGAACTTGGTTGAACAAAAAATACATGTATTGTCTAACATGATGTCCTAGGAGTGTCATCTGATGAAGATTGTCAAAGGTTAGTGCTTAATTTTAGCTGTATATCTGGTTTTGTGACGGCTATCCGTGCTTGGAAAACGGCAGTGTTTTTTTTTTGCTAAGGTGCTATCCTAAAATAATCTAATGTTTTGCTTTCACCGTAAAGCCTTTTTGAAATCGGACAATGTGGTTGGATTAACGAGAAGATTACCTTTAAAATGCCGTATAATACTTGAATTTAAATGTTGAGATTTTTGTGTTTTGAATTTCGCGCCGTGCTATTTCACTGGTTGTTGTCTAACCAATCCCGTTAATGGGTTTTTATCTCGAAGGGGTCCTCAAGAGGTTAAGTGTGCCTTGAATTCTAAATAAATCACAGACAGCAAACCCCAACCATCACACCTCCGCCTCAATGTTTCACAGTGGGAACCACACAGAGATCATCCATTCACCTACTATGCATCTCACAAGACACAGCGGTTGGAAACAAAAATGTTTGGACTCATCAGACCAAAGGACAGATTTTGACCAGTCTAATGTCTAGAGGTCGACCGATTAATCGGAATGGACGATTAATTAGGGCCGATTTCAAGTTTTCATAACAATCGGAAATCGGTATTTTTGGACGCCGATTTGGCCGATTTTATTTTTTATTTTTTTTCACCTTTATTTAACTAGGCAAGTCATTTAAGAACACATTCTTATTTTCAATGACGGCCTAGGAACGGTGGGTTAACTGCCTTGTTCAGGGGCAGAATGACAGCTTTGTACCTTGTCAGCTCGGGGATTCAATCTTGCAACCTTACGGTTAACTAGTCCAACGCTCTAACCACCTGCTTTACATTGCACTCCACGAGGAGCCTGCCTGTTACGCGAATGCAGTAAGAAGCCAAGGTAAGTTGCTAGCTAGAATTAAACTTATCTTTTAAAAAACAATCAATTAATCATAATCACTAGTTAACTACACATGGTTGATGACATTACTAGTTTATCTAGCCTGTCCTGCGTTGCATATAATCGCTTAGGTACACGTTGCTCCAACTTGTACCTAACCATAAACATCAATGCCTTTCTTAAAATCAATACACAAGTATATATTTTTAAACCTGCATATTTAGTTAATATTGCCTGCTAACATGAATTTCTTTTAACTAGGGAAAATGTGTCACTTCTCTTGCAACAGAGTCAGGGTATATGCAGCAGTTTGGGCTATCTGGCTCGTTGCGAACTGTGAAGACTATTTCTTCCTAACAAAGACAGCTGACTTCGCCAAACGGGGGATGATTTAACAAAAGCGCATTTGCGAAAAAAGCACAATCGTTGCACGACTGTACCTAACCATAAACATCAATGCCTTTCTTAAAATCAATACACAGAAGTATATATTTTTAAACCTGCATATTTAGCTAAAAGAAATCCAGGTTAGCAGGCAATATTAACCAGGTGAAATTGTGTCACTTCTCTTGCGTTCATTGCACGCAGAGTCAGGGTATATGCAACAGTTTGGGCCGCCTGGCTCGTTGCGAAATAATTTGCCAGAATTTTACGTAATTATGACATAACATTGAAGGTTGTGCAATGTATCAGGAATATTTAGACTTAGGGATGCCACCCATTAGATAAAATACGTAACGGTTCCGTATTTCACTGAAAGGAAAAACGTTTTGTTTTCGAAATGATAGTTTCCAGATTCGACCATATTAATGACCTAAGGCTCGTATTTCTGTGTGTTTATTATATTATAATTAAGTCTATGATTTGATAGAGCAGTCTGACTGAGCGGTGGTAGGCAGCGGCAGGCTCGTAAGCATTCATTCAAACAGCACTTTCGTACGTTTTGCCAGCAGCTCTTCACTGTGCTTCAAGCATTGCGCTGTTTATGAATTCAAGCCTATCAACTCCCATGATTAGGCTGGTGTAACCGATGTGAAATGGCTAGCTAGTTAGCGGGGTGCGCGCTAATAGCGTTTCAAACGTCACTCGCTCTGAGACTTGGAGTAGTTGTTCCCCTTATGCTGCTTCTAGGGTGGCTGTTGTCGATGTGTTCCTGGTTCGAGCCCAGGTAGGAGCAAGGAGAGGGACGGAAGCTATACTGTTACACTGGCAATACTAAAGTGCCTATAAGAACATCCAATAGTCAAAGGTATATGAAATACAAATCGTATAGAGAGAAATAGTCCTATAATTCCTATAATAACTGCAACCTAAAACTTCTTACCTGGGAATATTGAAGACTCATGTTAAAAGGAACCACCAGCTTTCATATGTTCTCATGTTCTGAGCAAGGAACTTAAACGTTAGCTTTCTTACATGGCACATATTGCACTTTTACTTTCTTCTCCAACACTTTGTTTTTGCATTATTTAAACCAAATTGAACATGTTTCATTATTTATTTGAGGCTAAATTGATTTTATTGATGTATTATATTAAGTTAAATAAGTGTTCATTCAGTATTGTTGTAACTGTCATTATTACAAATAAAAAATAATTTAAAAAGACATTGCCCGATTAATCGGTATCGGTTTTTCGGGGCCTCCAATAATCGGTATCGGCGTGGGAAAAATCATAATCGGTTGACCTCTACTAATGTCCATTGTTTATGTTTCTTGGCCCAAGCAAGCCTCTTCTTCTTATTGGTGTCCTTTAGTAGTGGTTTCTTTGCAGCAATTCAACCATGAAGGCCTGATTCACGCAGTCTCCTCTGAACAGTTGATGTTGAGATGTGTCTGTTACTTGAACTCTGAAGCATTTATTTGGGCTGCAATTTCTGAGGCTGGTAACTCTAATGAACTTATCCTCAGAGGCAGAGGTAACTCTAGGTCTTCCTTTCAAGTGGCGGTCCTCATGAGAGCCAGTTTCATCATAGCGCTTGATGGATTTTGCGACCACACTTGAAGAAGTTCTTGAAATGTTATGGATTGACTGACCTTCATGTCTTAAAGTAATGATGAACTGGAATATCTATTTGCTTATTTGAGCTGTTCTTGCCATAATATGGACTTGGTCTTTACCAAATACGGCTATCTTCTGTATACCACCCCTACCTTGTCACAACACAACTGATTGGCTCAAACGCATTAAGGAGGAAAGAAATTACACAAATTAACTTTTAAAAAGGCACACCTGTAAATTGAAAAGCATTCCAGGAGACTACCTCATGAAGCTGGTTGAGAGAATGCCAAGAGTGTGCAAAGATGTTATCATGGCAAAGGGTGGCTACTTTGAAGAATGTAAAATATAAATATTTTGATTTGTTTAACAGTTTTTTGGTTACCACATGATTCAATGTTTTTTTTCATAATTTTGATGTCTTCACTACAATGTAGAAAATTGTAAAAATTAAGAAAAACCCTTGAATGAGTAGGTGTCCAAACTTTTGACTGGTACTGTAATATATACAGTGCATTCAGAAAGTATTCAGACTCCTTGACTTTTTCTACATTATGTTACATTACAGCCTTATTCTAACATTTATTCTATTGTTATTTTCCCTCATCAATCTACACACAATACCTCATAATTACAAAGCAAATAAGGTTTTTAGAAATGTTGGCAAATGTATAAAATATATTTACATAAGCATTCAGGCCCATTATTCAGTACTTCGAAACACCTTTGGCAGCGATTACAGCCTCGAGTCTTCTTGGGTATGACGCTACAAGCTTGGCACACCTGTATTTGGGGAGTTTCTCCCATTTTTCTCTGCAGATACTCTCAAGCTCTGTCAGGTTGGATGGGGAGCATTGCTGCACAGCTATTTTCAGGTCTCTCCAGAGATGTTTGATCGGGTTCAAGTCCAGGCTCTGGCTGTGCCACTCAAGGACATTGAGACTTGTCCTGAAGCCACTTCTGCATTGTCTTGGCTGTGTACTTAGGGTCATTGTCCTGTTGGAAGGTGAACCTTTGCCCCAGTCTGAGGTCCTGAGCACTCTAGAGCAGGTTTTCATCAAGGATCTCTCTGTACTTTGAGCCTTTCATCTTTCCCTCAATCCTGACTAGTCTCCCAGTCCCTGAAAAACATCCCCACAGCATGATGCTTCCACCCGCATGCTTTACCATAGGGATGGTGGCAGGTTTCCTCCAGACGTGACGCTTGGCATTCAGGCCAAAGTGTTCAATCTTGGTTTCATCAGACCAGAGAATCTTGTTTCTCATGGTCTGAGAGTGTTTAGGTGCCTTTTGGTCAACTCCAAGTGGGCTGTCATGTCCGTCTGGCCACTCTACCATAAAGGCATGATTGGTGGAGTGCTACAGAGATCCTTGTCCATCTGGAAGGTTCTCCCATCTCAACAGAGGAACTCTCTGACCAAGGTCCTTCTCCCCCGATTGCTCAGTTTGGCCAGGCGGCCAGCTCTAGGAAGAGTCTTGGTGGATTCAAAGTTCTTCCATTTAAGAATGATGGAGGCCAATGTGTTCTTGGGGACCTTCAATGCTGCAGAAATTTTCCGGTACCCTTCCCCAGAACAGGGCCTCGACAAAATCCTGTCTCGGAGCTCTACCGACAATTCCTTCGACCTTATGGCTTGGTTTCTGCTCTGACATGCACTGTCAACTGTGGAACCTTATATAGACAGGTGTGTGCCTTTCTAAATCATGTCCAATCAATTGAATTTACCACAGGTGGTCTCCAATCAAGTTGTAGAAACATCAAGGATGATCAATGGAAACAGGATGCACCTGAGCTCAATTTCGAGTCTCATAGCAAAAGGTCTAAATACTTATGTAAATAAGGTATTTCTGTTTTACATTTTTTATAAATTTGCTAAAAATGTCTAACCTGTTTTCGCTTTGTTATTATGGGGTATTGTGTGTAGATTGATGAAGAAAATGTCAAATTTAATAAATTTTAGAATACTGCCGTAGCATAACATAATGTGGAAACAGTCAAGTGGTCTGAATACTTTTTAAATGCACTGTGTATATATCACCTGCCAGCCAAATACGCACAACTATTGGGGAAACCATGATTTACACTGTAAACCCCGTCTGGCTGAATGTGACAATTAATCCAATCTGATTTCTTGCAGCACAACAATGAGTTTTTCAAAGTATTAATTGTGAGCCAGCAGATGTAGGTATGAAGATTAAGGTAAGCAATGTTCTTTAGTAGGACGTATTCTAATCCCTCATATAGTGCTTTCAGGACTGGTCGGACCTGGGTCACCTTCTCCACTGCTATGAACTGTGAGGTAGTTGCTATAGCGGCAGGTTTTCTTGACCTGTTCCTCCTCTGCCATCTGGCCAGTGATGGACGTCTGGCCTTGCTGGGTAAGCCGTGTCAGGCGGAAGGGGGAGCGCCTGAAAGAGCCGGTCAGGGTAGTGTTGTTCTCTGACTCACGGCTGAACGTGGCTGTGCTCCGACAGTAGCGCTTCAGGCCATGGCGGAAATGGATGGTGAACAGGCCGTAAGTTATTGGGTCCAAACAGGCATTGAAGAGGCCAAAAATAAAGAGCATATGAGTCAAAGAATGTGAGACCGTCTCATCCATATCGTCAGGGAAGAACCAGTACCACAGTCCCAACAGGTAGTAAGGGGTCCAGCAGACGATGAAGGAAGTCACGATAACAATGCTCATCTTCAAAGTCCTCATCCGTGCTTTTGGAATGTTGTTGTGAGAGCGTCGGAGATGTATCTCCTTAGAAGACACTGAAACAAGGCAATAAACACTTGCTCATAATCTTAGCATCTAACACAAAATTTGACAATAAGTCTCAATTACCTTTATCTTCAAAGACACAGTGCTCTTTGTAACCCACTCATGAACAACTGTATACTACACCTACCACTACTGCCACTAGTGGTACTACAATTGATGGTAAAATATGTAATTTGACCTACTGTTTCCGTGGGTCATGCGGCTGGATATCTCTACCAGGATACGTGTGTAACAGAAGATCATGATGATCAGCGGCAGCAGGAAAAGACAAGCAAAGGTGAACATGTTGTACAGGGTTTCCTGCCAGTGTTGGACAAAGCTCCCATGGGTAGTGCACTGGGTAAACTTCTCTGGAACCGTGATGGTCACACTGTGGAATATCAGCATCTGCATGACAACACAAAAGAAACAGACTTTAACTATAACAGAATGTCTTTAACAATAATTATATGGCCTGGCTTCAGTGTTGTACTACATAAAATAGTAGTGTTTCATGCAACAGAAGCTCAATCCTGCCTAGTCTGCAGTCAATGTGAGTAATACACTGCAGATGTCATTCAATTTGCAATGGAATTAGGTGAAAAGAGCCAAGTGTTGAATGCTTGAAATGAATTATGAAAAAGTAATAATTGCAAGGCAAGGTCTTCTTTTAGTGATACATTTTTTTTGAAGCCTATGTAGTTGGATGGCTTTTATTCGCAGCAATGTATAATTGCTGTCATAATCATGAGTCAGTCAATTATGTAGGGCAGGCCCTCCTCATCAGTTATCAATCACATTTAAAAAGGTTACTCTTAAACCATGGACAATAGTGACTGCAACGCCTGTACTGTAATTCCCTTCAGGAAAGTGTTTATGAGTTTTGTTCTAAGTTATTGCTACAATCATTAGGTTTATAATTGCCGTAAAAATCAAGTCAGTCATGTCCATTTGCTATACATATATTTGAATAAGTTAAATACAGGATCCTCTTCAAATTGCTCATGCTCACCTACAAAGCACTCAATGGACTGGTGCCCACATACTGTACCTTACTGACCTCCTGTATCCCAACCCTCCCACCTGTTCACTGCGCTCCTCACACACTGGCCTCCTCACCATTCCTCTCACCAGGCTCCGCTCTATCGGAAACCAGGCTTTTAGCAGTGCAGCTCCCCAACTCTGGAACTCCCTCCCTCTCCATGTCAGAACCTCACAATCCATACACATATTCTAGTCCACACTAAAGACACACCTCTTCACACAGGCTTAGCTTTTATCCACTGTCTAGTTCACTTCCCTGGTTAGTGTGTCATCATGTCCAGGTGTTCTCCACAGTTAGTCTGTCATCATGTTTAGTGTTCTCCACGGTTAGTCTGTCATCATGTTTCGTGTTCTCCACGGTTAGTCTGTCATCATGTTTAGTGTTCTCCACGGTTAGTCTGTCATCATGTTTAGTGTTCTCCACAGTTAGTCTGTCATCATGTTTAGTGTTTTCCACGGTTATTCTGTCATCATGTTTAGTGTTCTCCACGGTTAGTCTGTCATCATGTTTAGTGTTCTCCACAGTTAGTCTGTCATCATGTTTAGTGTTCTCCACGGTTAGTCTGTCATCATGTTTAGTGTTCTCCACGGTTAGTCTGTCATCATGTTTAGTGTTCTCCACGGTTAGTCTGTCATCATGTTTAGTGTTTTCCACGGTTATTCTGTCATCATGTTTAGTGTTCTCCACGGTTATTCTGTCATCATGTTTAGTGTTTTCCATGGCTATTCTTTCATGTTTGGTGTACTTTATATGAAGTGCATTAGACCCCTTGACTTCATCCACATTTTGCTACATTACAGCCTTGTTCTAAAATGGATTAAATTCATTATGTTCCTCATCAATCTACACACAATACCCCATAATGACAAAGTGAAAATAGGTGTTCAGAAATGTTTGCAAATAAAACATTTTACCTGTGGTAAATTCAATTGATTGGACATGATTTGGAAAGGCACACACATCTGTCTATATAAAGGTCACATAGTTGACAGTGCATGTCAGAGCAAAAACCAAGCCATGAGGTCGAAGGAATTGTCAGTAGAGCTCCGAGAAAGGATTGTGTCGAGGCACAGATTTGGGGAAGGGTAGCAAAACATGTCTGCAGCATTGAAGGTCCCCAAGAACATAGTGGCCTCCATCATTCTTAAATGGAAGAAGTTTGGAACCAAAGACTCTTCATAGCGCTGGCTGTCCGGCCAAACTGAGCAATCAGAGGAGAAGAGCCTTGGTCGGACAGGTGACCAAGAACCCAATGGTAACTCTGACAGAGCTCCAGAGTTCCTCTGTGGAGATGAGAGAACCTTCCAGAAGGACAACCATCTCTGCAGCCCTCCACCGATCAGGCCTTTATGGTAGAGTGGCCAGACGGAAGCCACTCCTTGGTAAAAGGCACATGACAGCCTGCTTGGAGTTTGCCAAAAGGCACGTACAGACTCTCAGACCATGAGAAACAAGATTAGCTGGTCTGATGAAACCAAGATTGAACACTTTGAACTGAATGCCAAGTGTCACATCTGGAAGAAACTTGCCACCATCCCTACAGTGAAGCATGGTGATGGCAGCATCATGCTGTGGGGATGTTTTTCAGCGGCAGGGACTGGGAGACTAGTCAGGATCGAGGGAAAGATGAACGGAGCAAAGTACAGAGATATCCTTGATGAAAACTTTTTCCAGAGCACTCAGGACCTCAGACTGGGGCGAAGTTTCACCTTCCAACAGGACAATGACCCTACGTACACAGGTCTCAATGTCCTTGAGTGGCCCAGCCAGAGCCCAGACATGAACCTGGTCGAACATCTCTGAAGAGACCTGAAAATAGCTGTGCAGTGACACTCCCCATCCAACCTGAGAGAGCTTGAGAGGATCTGCAGAGAAGAATGGGAGAAACTCCCCAAATACAGGTGTGCCAAGCTTGTAGCGTCATACCCAAGAAGACTCAAGGCTGTAATCGCTGCCAAAAGGTGCTTCAACAAAGTACTGAGTAAAGGGTCTGAATACTTATGTAAATTAGATTTCCATTTTTTATTTATGTGCAAACATTTCTAAAAACCTGTTTATGCTTTGTCATTACTGGGCATTGTGTGTACATTGATGAGGGAAAACATGATTTAATCCCTTTCAGAATAAGGCTGTCACGTAACAAAATGTGGAAAAAGTCAAGGGGTCTGAATACTTTCCGAATGCACTGTATTTACTTATTTTACTGGGATTTTATTCCTTTTATCCAGCTGATTTTCCTGAATGTAAAGTGACTCTGGGTTTCATGAAAACAGATTAAAATAAAATGTATTATTACAATAAAGCTGTTACAGGGTTGTTATGTCCTCCGATGTATATTTTGATAATTGTTGTGGAGAGAAAACATGAAACCTCTCTTAACCAGAGCCTCACCTGGGGAACAGACAGAATCACACTCATCACCCACGCCACAGACAACATTATCTCGCTTCTCTTCTTGGCCTCATTGATCGCCAGTGGGTTGAGGATAGCAGACTGGCGGTCCAAGCTAATGACCACTGTGACAAAAGCACAGGAGTACATGGCAACAAGTTTCATGAACATTAGCAGCCTACAGGCGACGTCTCCTGCCTGCCACTGAACTGTGATATTCCAGACAGCATCAACAGGCATTACGATGAAAGTCACCAGCAGGTCTGCCACAGTTAAGTTAATTATTAATATCCTAACGTGGGACTTGCGCTTTCCGTTGGTATTGGCGGCCCACAGCACAGCGAGGTTACAGACAGCTGACATGGCACACAGAGTGAAAGTAATGATTACTCTGACTTTGGCTGCTGTGGAGAAGGTGGGCAGCTGTAGTGAGTCTCCACTTGCACTCTTATTGCAGATGGGGGTGGGTGCTTCACAGCTGGTGTTCTGGGCTTGTTCCATCATTTGGTAAAACATCATGATCTCATGTGACATTCTCAAGCTGTCATTCATATCCCACAGGAACACCAGAGCTACAATATCTTCTCTGGTTCTCCAGCAATGTGTTCATATGAACAGGTCACCCTATAAGAATAAATGGTTGGAAAAGAGGGATGTTTAGTATTCAGTTTCTGCACTTGTTGTTAAATACTGATTATACATAGTCAGTTTACTAGCAATTATGCTCTGCACAGACACAATAATACCCTACAGTTATGGTGGATTACTATATGAAAAAGCAGTACATACTCTACACTGATTTACATTAAAATACATACCCTCTCAGATCATGTTCAAATGCTACAATAAAACATTTAAAAAGTGTGGTTAGTGATCTACTACTAATCATCTATGCAGAACACAATGATAATAACTAAAGCAGAACACCGTATATATATATATATATATATATATATATATATATATATATATATATATATATATATATATATATATATATATATATATATATATACACACACATACACACACACACACACACACACACACACAATCTACATTCATCGAAAGCATTCCACAGGGATGCTGGCCCATGTTGACTCCAATGTTTCTCACAGTTGTGTCAAGTTGGCTGGATGTCCTTTGGGTGGTGGACCATTCCAGGGTGTATCACAACTAGCCGTGATTGGGAGTCCCATACAGCGGCGCACAATTGGCCCAGCGTTGTCTGGGTTTGGCCGGTGTAGGCCATCATTGTAAATAAGAATTTGTGCTTAACTGACTTGCCTAGTTAAATAAAGGTTAAATAAAAAATAAAAACACAAGGGAAACTGTTCAGTAAAAAACCCAGCAGCATTGCAGTTCTTGACACAATCCAGTGTGCCTGGCACCTACTACCATACCCCTTTCAAATGCACTTAAATATTTTTGTCTTGTCCATTCACCCTCTCAATGGCACACATACACACTCCAATTGTCTCAAGGCATAGAAACCCTTCTTTAAGCTGACTTCTCTCTTAACAAGTGACATCAATAAGGGATCATAGCTTTAACCTGGATAGTCCAAGTCATGGAAAGAGCTTGCTCAAGGACAAATCGACAGATTGTATTCGAAACAGCGACCTTCCGGTTACTGGCCCAATGTGCTAACCGCTAGGGTACCTGCTGCCCACTGTGTGTGTGTGTGTGTGTGTGTGTGTGTGTATGTGTGCGTATGTGTATGTGTATGTGTGTGTGTGTGTATGTGTATGTGTGTGTGTGGGGGGGGGGGGGGGGGTGTAACATTCGTATGATGTAGAATCAATGACATTCTAGAAAACTGAATAGGTTGAATATGTCAGCATCCGCAGGGGCATCTTATGTTCATCAACTGCAATAAGCATGACCTTCGCCTGAGCAGAAAGCATAGCTATCTTACCTGGTAAGCAGAAATAGACATGTCGAACCAATCAGCCATAGAACAAACTGGTACATTAGCCTATGTGATATTCCGATTGACCTTGAAGTATATACAACGAGCTCTTGGAATCACAGAGGAGTTAGTTGATCGTGTTCTATTTTTCACCCATTTGAAGACTCCCATAATACCAACTTGACTGAAAGAAACTACTAACCTGTTAAAGTGGCGGCAAATTCCCCATCAAAAGCACCTGTTCGTTCCTCGTGAATCGCGCTGCTTCAATATTTTGTTTTGCCTTATCCCAGTGAAATAGTGAAAGGTACAAAACTTTGTGACAAGATTACGCTTTCAGTTCTTTCCCCCCTGAAGTTGTAGCAGATGGTTTAGTAGCGTTTCTTAATTGTTTTCTATAATGCTTTCATAATAGGAGATAACGGTATAGCTGTCTAACGCCTGCTTCATATAGTATTGCAGATAACTATTGCGATTATCAGACTTCAAATACAATACTGCAATTCTGTGGTTTGTTCTCGACACCCTTTCCTCAGCATCTTCATCGTTGCATATTGGCCTGTGTGAAAATAGCCACAATAAGGATTAGCCGCAATAGTGGAATCAAAATAAAAGTCCCCGGTCGAAAGTGATTCAAACGGATACAAAAAGTGGAATCATGCCATATTTGGAATAGATAATGCTAAACAATGTCGGAATGTTTTTATAGGAATTAATCAAAAGAATATTTACCTAATTTGACTATTGGGCATATTGAGTGTGAATCCGTCATAAACACATAAAACCTACTGGTCAAACACAGAAATGGTTCCAATAGCTTTTCACCATTCATTTGATCCATGGTGGATTTTAGAAACACTTCAAATAAGGGCTGTGTTTCATGTAAGCTTACCCTGGCGTGACGTTTTGATAACCGTGTAAATCTCTGTCGGACAAGGTGACTTTTATCTATGTACTCTCAGATTTGAACATGCTATTCATGCAAGACTACAAATCCCTGCAAGCTCCCGCAGGTCAGCTCTAGCTGACCCCTTTGCTGTCAGCTAGCTAGCTACCTTGATCTGAAACAAAAGATACATTGAAAATTGTAATTTACTGTTGCATATTTTATTTAACTAATACCTGTCTTATTTGGTCTTGTATCTTGTACAGAATACTATGCTAGTAGCAGTCAGATATTTATAATGTGCCATGAATAATAGGCTAGTTTTTTTTGCAAAGAAGTTATATAGCTAGCTATCTACCTACCTAGATGATATTAGAAGCACAACCTTATTTTACCAGATCCTCTTCTCCTTCAGCCAGTGGGGGTCTTTATTTAATTCTTTATAATTTATGAACAAGTTGAAATCTATACTGAACAAAAATCTAAACTCAACAAGTTCAAAGATTTTGTTGACTTACAAATCCGTCATTTGAAATAAATTCATTAAGCCCTAATCTATGGATTTCACATGACTGGGCAGGGGCACCAATCAGAATTAGTTTTTCTCCACAAAAGGGCTTTATTACAGACAGAAATAGTCCTCAGCAAAAATATAAACACAACAGTAAAGTGTTGGTCGCATGTTTCATGAGCTGAAATAAAATTTGGGTTTGGGTTTATGCGTGCACGAGAAGAGTCCATTTTAGATTTTTAGTCTTTGAACGAAAACAGGGTTTCCCGTTCGGAATATTATCGCTTTTTTTACGAGAAAAATCGCATAAAAATTGATTTTAAACAGCGGTTGACATGCTTCGAAGTACGGTAATGGAATATTTAGAAATGTTTTGTCACGAAACGTGTCGGGCGCGTCACCCTTCGTCACCCTTCGGATAGTGTCTTGAACGCACGAACAAAACAGAGGATATTTGAACATAACTATGGATTATTTTGAACCAAACCAACATTTGTTATTGAAGTAGAAGTCCTGGGAGTGCATTCTGACGAAGACAGCAAAGCTAATAACATTTTTCTTATAGTAAATCTGAGTTTGGTGAGTGCCAAACTTGGTGGGTGTCAAAATAGCTAGCCCGTGATGGCGAGCTATCTACTCAGAATATTGCAAAATGTGCTTTTGCCGAAAAGCTATTTTAAAATCGGACATAGCGATTGCATAAAGGACTTCTGTATCTATAATTCTTCAAATAATTGTTATGTTTTTTGTGAACGTTTATCGTGAGTAATTTAGTAAATTCACCGGAAGTTTGCGGTGGGTATGCTAGTTCTGAACGTCACATGCTAATGTAAAAAGCTGGTTTTTGATATAAATATGAACTTGATTGAACAAAACATGCATGTATTGTATAACATAATGTCCTAGGAGTGTCATCTGATGAAGATCATCAAAGGTTAGTGCTGCATTTAGCTGTGGTTTGGGTTTATGTGACATTATATGCTAGCTTGAAAAATGGGTGTCTGATTATTTCTGGCTGGGTACTCTGCTGACATAATCTAATGTTTTGCTTTCATTGTAAAGCCTTTTTGAAATCGGACAGTGTGGTTAGATTAACGAGAGTCTTGTCTTTAAAATGGTGTAAAATAGTCATATGTTTGAGAAATTGAAGTAATAGCATTTCTAAGGTATTTGAATTTCGCGCCACGGGATTCCACTGGCTGTTGAGTAGGTGGGACGATTTCGATTTCGCAGATGTGGACCAGTGATGCCTTGGCTGCAGTCTTCTGGTTCTCAGCTGCTCCTTTCTTCTTAGCAGCCACCGCCATGGCATCAGTCAGCAAGTTCAACTTGAGAGTGGAGCATGCGTTATCTACTGTATCAATAACCACCCCCCCCAGCCCTCCAATTGTACCCATAGTACAGAATAATGGCTTAAACAGGTGGACAGCTCCATATCTGAATGGTAGGAGTGTGCATAAGCTTTTGTTCCAGCCCAACCCATACCTGATTACAAATCATAGCCTATCACTGTGATTCGCTTACCTCATATCCCAGCGATAATGCCTTGCATTACGCCTGGGAAAAAAACACAAGATGGTGTCAACATACATGATCGCCCTGTTTCTAGTTCCTAGCTAATTTTGCATAATATTTTTTTTGTGTGTGTTATTTGCTCAGAAAGTTTCTTGCATTATTACCTACAGCCTTGAAATAACTAGCTAAGCACCTTCTTTGCCCGCTTCGAGGAAAACAATATCGAGCCACAAACACGGGTCCCAGACACTCACGAGGACTGTGTGCTCTCGTTCTCTGTGGCTGACGTAAATCATTTAAGCGTGTTAACCCTCGCAAAGCTACCGGCCCAGACGGCATCCCAAGCCGCATCCTCAGAGTATGTGCAAACCAGCTGGCTGGAGTATTTATGGACCTATTCAATCGCTCCATATTCCAGTCTGTTGTCCCCAGTTGCTTCAAGATGTACGCCACTGTTCATGTACAAACGGAATGCAAAAGTAACTGAACTAAATTACTATTGCCCCGTAGCACTCACTTCTGTCATCCTTAAGTGCTCCACCTTACCAGACACCCACACACTGCCCTATCCGACCTGGACAAGGAAAATACCTATGTAAGAATGCTGCTCATCAACTACAGCTCAGCTTATCCCGAGGCAAACATTTTGACTATATCCACACAGCTACAAGGAATCACTTTTATGCTAGGGTTAGGACCTTATTTTGAAGCTTATAGAGACCCCAACTGATGTATAGAACAATCTGAAAATTGTTACAAAATTGTTTTTAAAAATGTACTTTGGTTTAGATACAAGCATATAAAACCTCTAACACCAAAAGGGAAAGGGGGAATCCTAGTCAGTTGCACAACTGAATGCATTCAACCAAGATGTGTCTTCTGCATTTAACCCAACCCCTCTGTTCATTTGACATGCTAAAAATATATATTTTTTTACCTAATTTGCTTACCACTTTTTCCATGTGGTTTCTTCCTTCACAGACTCCATAAAAGGATGACCTCTTCCTACAGATTTGGTCAAGTTATTAATTTTGTGTATGATTTCCGAGAAACAAAGGTGGCTCAACCTACCCCTTTGGCTCAATTTACTCCACTCTCCCCTACTAAACTTTAGTTGAGAAACCAGCTAAGTCAAAGACACAATGTAAACAATGGACTGTCAGAGCTGTTACCTAACTAGATTATCCTAATGGTGATAAGCCTTTACACATGTAAATCAGCTCAAGGCCCGCCTTGACATGCTTCAGGCCAATCGCTTGGCCTGACAAATAATAAGTATAAATACAGTAATGTACACACTGAAGATATATATATATATATATATATATATATATATATATACTTTAAAAAAAATTTTTTTAAGCAAAATAGTGTTTTTTAGACACAACTGCAAACTTCAAGGAGCAGGCCAGTTCTTTCAAGCAGTTGGTCTTATGGTGCCCACTGATGTCATTCTCCCCTCTTGCTTGAGGAACAATAGAGGAGCAATAGAGAACAAAAGAGAGAACAAAACAGTTGTAGTCTGTGGATGTCACTGAGTATGCAGATATCCCATTTCATGGACCCAAGATCCATAGGTAAGGCTGAACATTGCAATATGAATGTCAATACGCACAATAAGCTGTATAGTGAGATGATTCCCCTCAGTTAAAGGTCGCTAATATGAGCTACAACACTAATATTTGTGTAAATTCTTCAGAATTAAAATCTGTGAGTTTCTCCGTGTAGGCTGATACCTATGGATCTTGGTTCTGTGAATTGGGGTAAGGCTGTGCAGTGTATATAAGTAGGCCCCCAATGCAATTCTAAAGTCTAATACATCCACAGTGCAATTTCAACAGATTCTTACTTGTTTGGTGGGTGAAATTAACTAATTATTGTCTTTCTTTGAACTTACATAACATTCCGACTTTGTTTAGCATTATCTAGCCCAAATATGGTATGATTGCACTATTTGTCCGTTTGAATATCTTTCAATGGGGGACTTGAATTTTGAAGGCAAACCACAAATTCCATCGTCGTGGCTAATCCTTATTATGGCTAGCTTCACACAGGTCACATAACCTATTGGATCCTGTAATGCAAGGTACACTGTTGCCTGCAGTGTCACAACTGTTGCAGGTGGGAGAAGAGAGGAGAGAGGGGTTTCTGAGATATGCCCACAGCACATTCCCTAATCACCTGAACATCACAGCAGTTTGCCACATGTAGCTATAACTCCGCAGTCAGAATGCCTATGCTTCATAGATATAATGATTGATTGGCATTTGGCAGCCATCTGCATAAACGATCAGCTACGTATCATACCTTACACAGATTGCCTATTGATCACCATATTGCTTGTGAAAATAATTTTAGCTTTGATAGGAACTGTGAAACATTTTTACAAACTACACATTCTCTGACCAAGTCCTTTCATCTCTGACAAATTTATCACCATGTCATCATCATTCCTTTCTCTTCATTAATTGCTCCCCATAACTTTTTTTCTGTCATTATTTGCCTCAAAGATTGAGATATTTCACACCCCATCTATTCACTTCAAAAATGTAATCATTAATCCTTTCCATGTGAACCTAGGCCTATAGGTCATGCCAATGCTTGACATAACAGTACTCACAGTGCATTATAGCACCACCCCAGAGTGTAGCCTACTCCAGTAACCCTATTGGGGTAAATGGTGTATACTATAACCTGCTGCTATCCCGGTGCATTAATGAGGGTCGTGCCAGTGTTGCAGTTGTAGCATTGAGAAGTTGATTATCGGCCAGGCCTTTGCCTCATAGTTAAAAGCTGGTCTTGTTAATTCTGCAGATCCTTGCAATGAGAAGGCTGGTGTGTCTCGATAGGATTGGAGCAGTGGAGCTGGTTCCAGAACCAAACTGTGAGTTTACTGTGGATTGTATTGTATGAAAAGTAGTGATGAGCATGCACTCCCATCAGAATTCCACCCTCTCTCCCTACAGGGCAGGAGAAACGTCCAAAGCATTTAATATGTTTTGGAATTATTTTGAATAGAAACTCAGTGTGTAATTAGAATTAAATCTCAGTATGTCTTTGAAAAGTAAAAAAACCTGATCCAGATTAAACCCCATTTTCCCTTCTGCTGTCGAAAACTTTGCCTAACACATCATCCATCTTGACAAATTGTCTCCTTAATGTTCTGTCTTCTCTCATTATACCCTGTGCAATCATCCCAACACCCTCACACTTTGTTCAAGCATTTCGTCAGCCTGAATTAGATAATTTGACGCATTTAAATGGAGAGGATTGAGCGTGTTATACATGAAGGGGCTTTCTTTGTCAAGGAAGCAATCTTGATGTGTTTGAATCCTCACCACAGTTTCAGACTTTGGTTGAAACACGTCATAGAAGAAAAGGGTGCTTATGATATATTTGTGTGGTACTGATTTGATGTGAAATGCCCTTCAGACAGAGTTTGTTGCTAATGTTGTTGCTCTGTAACTGTAAGAGTAAATAACAAAAAATGAAGGGTGAAACAGGTCTCCACTCTCCCAAAATCCACAGAGGCCTCCTCTCATTCTCCTTCTTAAAATAGGTTAGGAATCAAAGCTACTCTCATCTGGAAAAAAGATGTGCCTTCAGAGGCCTACCAATATAATACTGCCTTTGTCAGATATAGGAAAAAGTAGAGTAGCAACAGTAACAGCTAATGAAAAATTGAAAAGAGAGTAACTTGGATGGTGACACATTCACCCAGAATCCCAAAATGCCCACTCTTGCTGCCATTATAAATGTGAGACTTTTTTGTGTCATTCGCCGTCATTTATAGTGTCCCTAAAGAAAGGCTATAATAACAGCCACCATAACCTTGAATGCTGTGATATTCAGTTTCATTGAATCCTCAGTAACTTTACTTTCTTGTTATGTTGGAGGAATGCTATTTCTCCTCCCTTAGATTTGTTTGGATATAGCTCCTGGGAAGATGTACACACACAAAACTGTATCCATGATTTTATGCCTTTCATATTTCCAAATCTCATTGAACGAATTCACTTCACACCAGCTGACCAACATAAAAAAATCACTGCAGTGTTTATGTAGACTTTACGATATTATGCACTGTAGTGTTTTTGCGGACAATACTGTAGTATTTACTGTAATGTATAATGTAGTATTTACAGTTAACTATAGTATAAATACTGTAGTAAAATAAAACTGTAGTATATACACTACAGCAATTAATGTAGTGTTTTGAGGATTGTAGTATATTATAGTATTTAATGTAGTGGTTTTGCAGACACTACTATACTCCCTTCCAAAAAAACATTGCGGTTTTGAAACTGCAGTAAAAGTGCAGTAACTTAAGTCGACTGTGGTATTTTGGACGCAGTAATTGCAGAATAACTGTAGTGTACTGAACTGCTGTTATACTGCACTCTAACTGCAGTTACACTGCAAAATTACTGCAGTAAAAAAAACAGTGTTATTTTGACTGCAATCTTTTTCGTAAGGGCTGTAGTATTTACTATAGTGTTTTTGTTTTAACACTCTTTGACCTAGAAGTGGAGGCTTTTTTCTACAACCTGTAGGGAACACAATGGGCTCCCGAGTGGTGCAGGGGTCTAAGGCACTGCAACTCAGTGCCAGAGGCGTCCCTACAGACCCTGGTTTGATTCCAGGCTGTATCACAACCGGCTTTGATTAGGTGTCCCATAGGGCAGCGCACAATTGGCCCATTGTTGTCTGGGTTTGGCCGTCATTGTAAATAAGAATTTGTTCTTAACTGACTTGCCTAGTGGAATAAAGGTAAAAGAAAATATGTGATTTGCATTTGTGAAATTACTTTGATGTGATATGAAAGTAGAGGGATTTTATGTTTCTAGAATCGTACCGCAATTGAGAATCCATTCACAATTATATGGACAAATTGGCCGTTTTGGCTTCCAGAGCGAATTCGCCCTTAAAACAGAATATGTAAGGTCCTTGGACTAAAGAGTAACATTAGGCTCCTTTACTCCAATATTGGGCTAGTAGCTAGCTAGCACTCTCTCATGCATGTTGCTGCTAGCACCGTCATGGAAAAGGGGCATGAGGGAAGCCCTACAATATTACGTTTTTCTAAGTAGTGAGATCGCTTGGGAGCAGCCAATGATGAAAAGTAATATTTAGACCTGTTGTACTTTTCTTAAATGTAGATTTGTAATTGACTAAAACAAGCAGACAACAAGAACATTTTGTTTAAAAAAGGTTACGTTTTTGTTGTGAGCCAATGGGGTAACCTAGGTAACCACAGGTTGTTTTCACCACAGGCGGGCAGGCCGATATGGTCTATCTAATACCGACTGAAAAAAAATATATAGAAATACCGACTGGGAGTATTCGCCTTATTCTGGAACGTCACAGTGATCGTGGCGAGTTAGTTGCAATTGTATTTCTATTTCTGGAAACATTCGTGTGATGCTAGTGCATTCAAAAGTGTTACTTTTAGTTGAGAGCTTGATAGTTCTACACTGACAGAACCGCACAAAATCCTAAAATCGATCAACATAACAAGCATTTTATGTTCAGTAAAGGCTATCACAATAATTGGATGAAGAGGAGGCAGTTTTTACAACAGCAATGTTTTGAACACCAACCTATACGTCAATCTGATTGTAACTGTGGAGAACCATACGACCTGCATCCACCTCCTAAAGTCTTTGCGGCTCTGGCTCAAAGAGTTGAACCTAAAGAAACCACCAAAACGTCCCTTTGTGTGCTCCTACCACTTATTTGACAAGAAGCCTACAGTTGAGCATCCTTACCCAGAAAAATGGTTTGGCTACGATGCTCCACTCGTGAAGAAGCATCGGGTGTTGGTCAGGCAGTCATCAGTGACATGTAAGCCAAACGCTTGAGCAGTTTGCTTGCTCTCATTCTGGGTCTCTTGCTCTTGTATCTAAGCACAGTCTCATAATAGCACAATTTATTTCCTCTACAACTGAATAAAAAATTCCCATTTTATATATAGTTAATTATTATGATTATTAAATATCATTAGGAGCGTCCATGCAGTATGGTGTTTTATTGTATGGTTTTGTTATTAACCTGTCTGGGCTAGGGGGCAGTATTTTCACGGCCGGATAAAAAACGTTCCCGATTTAAAGTGGTTACTACTCTTGCCTGGAAACGAGAATATGCATATTATTAGTAGATTTGGATAGAAAACACTCTGAAGATTCTAAAACTGTTTGAATGGTGTCTGTGAGTATAACAGAACTCATATGGCAGGCAAAAACCTGAGAAGATTCCAAGCAGGAAGTGGCCTGTCTGAGAATTTGTAGTTCTTCTTCCTAGTCCCTTTCGAAACTACAGTATCTCTGGGATTATGTTGCACTTTCTAAGGCTTCCATTGGCTCTCTAAAGCCTTCAGAAAGCGGATTGAGGCGTCTCCTGTCTCTAGGCAGAGTATGGTAGCTCAGTTTGTCAGTGGTCTGCCTGGTGACTAAGAGATTGGATATGCGCGTTCACGAGACCACGCTGTTTTTACTTTTCCTCTTTGAATGAATACACTATTATCTGGTTGGAATATTATCGTGATTTTATGAGAAAAATACCATACAAATTGATTTTAAACAGCGTTTGACATGCTTCTAAGTACGGTAATGGAACATTTAGAATTTTTTTGTCTCGAAATGCGCTTGTGCGTTACCCTTTGGATAGTGACCTGAACGCACTAACAAAACGAAGGCTTTTGGACATAACTATGGATTATTTGGAACAAAAACAACATTTCTTGTGGAAGTAGCAGTCCTGGGAGTGCATTCTGACGAAGATCAGCAAAGGTAATACAATTTTTCTAATACTAATTCTGAGTTTAGTGTGCGCCGAAGTTGGCGGGTGTCAAAATAGCTAGCCGTGATGGCTGAGCTATGTACTCAGAATATTGCAAAATGTGCTTTCGCCGAAAAGCTATTTTAAAATCTGACATAGCGATTGCATAAAGGAGTTCTGTATCTATAATTCTTAAAATAATTGTTATGTATTTTGTCAACGTTTATGATGAGTAATTTAGTAAATTCACCGGAAGTTTTCGGTGGGGATCCATTTTCTGAACATCACACGCCAATGTAAAAAGCTGTTTTTTGATATAAATATGAACTTGATTGAACAAAACATGCATGTATTGTATAACATAATGTCCTAGGAGTCTCATCTGATGAAGATCATCAAAGGTTAATGCTTCATTTAGCTGTGTTTTGGGTTTCTGTGACATATATGCTTGCTTGGAAAATGGCTGTGTGAGTATTTTGGGCTATGTACTCTCCTAACATAATCTAATGTTTTGCTTTCGCTGTAAAGCCTTTTTGAAATCGGACAATGTGGTTAGATTAACGAGTGTCTTATCTTTAAAATGGTGTAAAATAGTTGTATGTTTGAAAAATTGAAATTATTGCATTTTTGAGGTATTTGTATTTCGCGCCACGCTGTTCCACTGGCTGTTGAATAGAGTGGGACGGTGACGTGCCACCTAGCCCATAGAGGTTAATTGTCCATTGACTTGTGTAACAAGCCATACTGTGATTTCTTAACAAATGACACAACAGGCTCAAGTGTTCACCAAATTGACAGACCAACTCCTGATGACACTGATGAAGCTGAAGCTCAGCTTGCTGCAGCAGTACCTAGCAGAACGGTTTAGTGTTTCCCAGAGGATTGTCAGTCGAGAGGTTAGTTATTGGATTGACATGATGGAAGAGAATCTGAGGGAGTACATTCCATGGCTGCCAAGGGAGACCATCTGTGCTACAATGCCACAATGTTTTAAGGACCACTACCCAGGAACAACCTGCATTATTGACTGCTCAGAAACTGCTTTACAGAAGTGCAAGAATCTGGATTCAAGAGGGGAGTCATTCAGCCATTACTACCTCCAGAACAATATCAAGTACCTGGTGGCCATTGCACCTTGTGGTCTAGTGATGTTCATCTCCTCAGCATATGGAGGTAGATGTAGTGACAAATGTATAACATCGGATTCAGGGTTCCTGGAGTACCTCTGTCCAGGTGATGAGGTCATGGCTGACCGGGGCTTCACAATCCATGATCTGCTACACGAGAGGAAGGTCAAATGAACAATTCCAGCCTTCACAAAAAGAGGCGCACAGCTGTCAAAGGAGGACACCACATGTACAAGACGGAAAACTAATGTGAGGGTTCATGTGGAACTCATAATTCAAAGGCTCAAACGGTTTAGAATCATCTCACAGACAGTGGCAATCTCATCTAAAATGGACTAAATAATTTGAATCTGTGCTGCCCTGTGTAACCTGGTTGGTGACATCATTCATGAAGATGCTGAATGAACTGATCAGTCAAATGCCATTCACAGGGTCAATTTCCCAATATGAATTAAAGTTCGGTCAAAAGTTATGTTAAAAATAAATATAAATTCATTCTGTAACAACTTAACTATTTGTTTGACATTAATATGGATAAAAAACAAAGCCATAAAAATATATTTCCACAATACGGTTACTGTGGATGCATTAAGTCAGGAGTTTAAATTGAAAACCATTTGTTAATAGTAACTGCAAACAGGAGAGACATCTGACTACATACTTCAAAAGAGCTGAATATATTTGTCACTCAGTGACAATCTGTCTGCCTGATGCTCCTCAACAATAAATGGCATCATGTGTATAAAGTAGAATGCCTTCAACCTCAGGACAGCCTCTGCACAGAACTTTGCATCATAGGGAACAGGGAGGACAACTTGCTGGGAAGGAGTCCAGATGAGCACCATACTTTCTCTAAGCCCTGTGCAAAACATACCAATTTGCACCTGCATTTAGTAGCCACGAGGCCCATGTGGTTGCAGTTGGAGTGTGCCCTCCACCACGTTCACATCACTTTCCCATTGAAGACATCATTCAGAGAATCACAGCCCTTCCCCATGAAAGGGCACTTGATCACCTGAGTGGGTTGAGTCACTGACGTGATCTTCCTGTCCGGGTTGGCGCCCCCCTTGGGTCCGTGCCGTGGGGGAGATCTTTGTGGGCTAGACTCGGCCTTGTCTCAGGATAGTAAGTTGGTGTTTGAAGATATCCCTCTAGTGGTGTGGAGGCTGTGCCTTGGCAAAGTGGGTGGGGTTATATCCTGCCTGTTTGGCCATTTTCGGATGTATCGTCGGTCAGGGCCACAGTGTCTCCCGGCCCCTCCTGTCTCAGCCTCCAGTATTTATGCTGCAATAGTTTATGTGTCGGGGGGCTATATCTGGACTACCTGGCTTGATGATTCCTTGCTGTCCCCAGTCCACTTGGTTGTGCTGCTGCTCCAGTTTCAACTGTTCTGCCTGCGGCTATGAAACCCTGACCTGTTCACCGGACGTGCTACCTTGTCCCAGACCTGCTGTTTTCAACTCTCTACAGACAGCATGAGCGGTAGAGACACTCTGAATGATCGGCTATGAAAAGCCAACTGACATTTACTCTTGAGGTGCTGACCTGTTGCACCCTCTACAACCACTGTGATTATTATTATTTCACCCTGCTGGTCATCTATGAACATTTGAACATCTTGGCCATGTTGTTATAAACTTCACCCGGCACAGCCAGAAGAGGACTGGCCACCCCTCATAGCCTGGTTCCTCTCTAGGTTTCTTCCTAGGTTCCGGCTTTTCTAGGGAGTTTTTCCTAGCCAACGTGCTTCTACACCTGCATTGCTTGCTGTTTGGGGTTTTAGGCTGGGTTTCTCTACAACACTTTGTGACATCAGCTGAGGTAAGAAAGGCTTAATAAAACATTTGATTGATCTCCAACAGCTCGTTGGAGTTCAGCACTCCATCAGGGCTTGCTGATAGCCGTGGCTCTTCAACACTGACAACAGTGCCTCTGTGATCCACAGAGTATCCACAGTCTTCCAGCCACTGGGAGGCCATCAGCTCATTAACTTTCCTGTAGCATGTGGCTACATTCCCTCGGAACCTGAATACAGATGCTTCTGGAGAAACTTACCAGGGTTGGGGGATTCCCTGACAGGGACCTTCTTGACTGAGCAAGCAGTAACTTAAAGTTTCCTTGAGTCATACCAAAAGTGTGAGGCACTTTGCTCCTTTGTGATCTGTTCCAAAGTAGTCAACTGGGTTGGGTCAATTTTCACAAATTCATTGTAGAAGGGCAGGCACTTCTGGCAGTTGTAATTGACATGCTCTCCATGTGGCTGGGGAAGAGTAGAGAATCTATATAAAGTTATTATATGGAGTTAGAAAGCATTGAACAGAAGAGACACATATCAGTTCAAATACATTAAAATGGTACAGCCACAAATAAATATTGCTTTCAGTCCAATTTTACCTGGGATGCCACTGGCTGTGATATTATTGTTGGTTCATCATTATCAGGGGTGGCAGGTAGCCTAGTGGTTAGAGTGTTGGACTAGTAACCAAAAGGTTGCAAGATTGAATCCCTGAGCTGACAAGGTGAAAATCTGTCGTTCTGCCCCTGTCCTAGGCCGTTATTGAAAATAAGAATTTGTTCTTAACTGACTTGCCTAGTTAAATAAAGGTAAAAAACACACTTATAGAACAGACTCCCCACAGGCAGATTCAGGTGTCTCAGGCTCCTATTCAATTCCTCCTGTGAGTGGAATGCAAGGGTGGACATTCTGGACTCTTTTCTGCATATTGGTCACTGGCCTTATGGTGTGTGAAGTCAATGCTGTTTAACCGTTTTGGCACACAAGGTTCCTCTGAGTCCTTGCATTCTGTTGTCGCTGCTCATCTGTGCAGGCTATGCCAGTTGGCCTACTGGACACTGCAGTCTTCACCTGTGATATGTTTGTTACAAAAAAAATACATTCAGAGAAAATCCAATAGTTAACAATTGTGTGACTGAGGACTATGTGACCAACTTAATCCAAACACATGCAAGATTCATCATAAACTTACCTTGCTATTGTTCCTAATGAGATGAGACCACTTATACTTACCATACTCAAGGCATTACCCCCAACCACAAGGATATTTTGCAAACCTTATTCACCAGAAAAACAATAACACTAAAGAAATACATGTGATGCTGACATGTATGTTTTACCCTTAATTATTTTACCTTTATTTAACTAGGCAAGTCAGCTAAGAACAAATTCTTATTTTCAATGACGGCCTAGGAACAGTGGGTTAACTGCTTTGTTCAGGGGCAGACTCACCTGGACTCCATAAACCTACCTTGCTTCACCAACATGAGATTTGACAGGATACTTACAGATTCTCCACATTAATACAGCAGTTCTGTTGATCCACAAATACATGTTAACATAACCAATAGATCATGATATTCTCAATTCAGCTTTCATCCAACAAAACGTTTGGTCTAACTGCTATGTTAAGCCTGACTATTTTATCATTCTGTGTCTAGATAAGGCAGTATTGTGCACTTTCATCTGTAAAAGGAATGAAGAAAATAGGCTATAAACATCAATTACAAGACCAAGTAATGAGGCGATTGATCATAGATATCATCTGAGAACTATTTCATACAACGTTAGCCTATGGATTATAGTAACTGTCACCACAGCACAAGTAGGCTGCTTGTATGCTGTAATCGCTTATGTTAAGTAATATTAGACATAGAAATGCAAGTTACTTTGCTTATTAGCTTACCTTCCACAAAATTGAGGCTGCATGGCTGCATGACTTTCCAAGGCCAGCGATACAAGCGCATCCAGCCGTCTCTACTGATCTTTTCTAGTTAAATTGATTTATTAGACTGGCAGCTAATTGGTACTCCTCGAGGCCCGGCTATTCTACTGTTAAATATGAAATGTTTTGGTATTTTATGATATTTATCTCAACATACTGCTAGTGTGTAAAAACACATATTTAGGAAAAGTCAGGGACAGGTGAGTTCAAGGTTTTTATTGAAATGTACCAAATATCAAGGCACAAGGCGAGACCCAGATCTAGACACAGGAGGCAGATGGTTGGAGTCTTACAATGTTTAATAATTCAAAAAGGGGTAGGCAAGAGAATGGTTGTGGACAGGCAAAAGGTCAAAACCAGTTCAGAGTCCAATAGGTACCGAAGGGCAGGCAGATTCAAGGTCAGGGCAGGCAGGCTGATCAGGCAGGCGGGAAAGTAGTTCAGAGTCAGGCAGTGGTTAAAACCGGGAAGACAAGCAAAAGAGAATAGAAAAGGAGTATGGGGAAAAAGACACTGGTTGACTTGATTAAACATACAAGATGAACTGGCACAGAGAGACAGGAAACACAGGGATAAATACACTGGGGAAAATAAGCGACACCTGGAGTGGGTGGAGACAATCTCAGGGACAGGTGAAACAGATCAGGGCATGACACCAAATGTTTAACGGTTTGACCATCTTTGCGGTTCTAGTGCTAGCTACTACAGTGGATGTTCATGTTGAAGACATTTTTACCAGCAAATTAACACATTTCTAGCGACAAATATAGCCATGGTATAAGCTAGGTTTCCATCCAATTGGCGACAGATTTTCATGGGAATAATCTAAAATATGCATAAAACAATATACGCATTTTCTCACCAGAGATGTTTCCATCAAATTGACTTGTTCTGGATAAAAGGCTGCTATAAAAATAACTAATGTGCATGTAGTGACATAATGCTTGTAGTGACGTAATGCTAGTGGGTGCGGCATGTAGTGACATACTGCTTATGGGGGTGGTACTGTTATAAGTACCTTCAATGGCAGTGGGCGCGGCATGTAGATGGTGCAGAGTGTAGTGGGCACGTCATGTAGTTACTGCTTTACTGCATTCCACAGATAGATAGTATTGGTTAAATTCCCATGTACCAAATAAAAAATATAAGTAAAAAATGGCATTCCATTGTATTTTCAAGTGTACTGATGTTTTGTCACAAAGAATGTAAGGTTATAGGCTACAGCAAATGTCCCCACTCTGGTCTTGGGTATAGCCTAACATGAGATTATTAAGGACAAAAGAGCTTGATTATTATTATTTATTTTTTTAAATGGCAGCCAAGCATCAATCATCATGTCACCAGAATAAGACCCTGCATATGTATTGGAAAGGAGCATCAAGCTCATCACCATGCACTTTCACCACCCTGTGAAGTTCATCATAACTTATATCTGTACCATAATAAACTGCATGACGTAGAGGGAGGACCACACAACATATCATCGCGTGACTCCAAGTTTACTTTCATATGACAGTTATTAAATAAATATTTGCATATAAAAGGCGTTTCCACCACCATTTCTCGCCTAATAATTTTTTTCCTCCCACAAAAAGATCCCACCTTGTCTAGCATATTTTGTTTTGTTAACATTTGTTGATAAACTTTCCAAATGTTATGTTTCCATCAGGCCTGTCATTGTAATCCGAAATGTTCTTTACTGCCTAAAAAGGTTGGATGGAAAACTGGTTAGAGAGAGCAATTTTGTAATATTTTAGTAGGCACTAACTCTGCCATGGCTCATTGGCCAAAGCCTATGGGGAAATTAATGGAGTTTTTGGAGAGTTTTTGAATAAATGCCAAATATAAGGTCTGTGCTAAACACAGGCTTGGGAGAGCTTAAACATTTTGTTCTATGAGATCATCTTCATCAGCTAACATCCCCCTCTTTTTTTTATGTATGTTAGCTGATTTATGTAATTAAAAAAAGCACATAAAGTATAAAGGCTTCATAACTCATACAGATGTAGGATCTTAATTGCAGAACATTTGAAATGCAGAACATTTGAAACTTGTAGTGTATTTGAGGTTTAAAAAGGCTTCTGACTGAAGTTTGTAATTTCTGCTTTGGAATTTCAGACCTAATGAAATATGTATCAACCTCTACATAAACGTCCATTAATTATAATCCATATACTAGGCTAATTCACATTTCTTGGTGTTGCAGGATTATTTTCCTGCTGTAGAAAACTGGTTTAAATTAAGATCATAACCTGTAAAGGTTGTAACCGACTGTTATCTCATACAACAAAACGTATAAGATCTCCTAAGCCTGTGTTAACCTCCAAATTTATTTTAGGCATTTATCCCAAAACCCTGTTCTTTACCCATTAATTTTCCACATAGGAATGGCTGAACGAACCAGTGGTAACTACTGTAACTGATTTCCATATTTCTAAGACTACAAGCTGGCGAGCTCTATAAACAGTATAATCAACTCTGGACTCTATAATGCATCTCAGGAAAATAATGTTATTCGGTGGAAGGTTAGTGCCAATCCGCTAATGAGTTGTGGCACACACCTTCCACATTGTGCATTATTTTCCGTAGAATGCAAAGCCCCTCGTTGATTATCAGTTGCTTAACCACATTGATGAAGACAATATAATATCTAAATGTAAACCAGGCCAGTTTGGACAGGCTAACAAATAAAACATGCAGATTAGGTTGCAATGCCTCCTCCTACTCAAATATCATACCTCATGTTCTCATTAGGATTTATTCTGAAAAGTTCATTATTCTAGTTATATGCTTATTCATTAGAAAGTGTTGAAAATATAGACTTGTTTAGTGCACTCAGACAGCACAATGTATTTCACCATTGCCCTTGAATATTCTTTGGATTGAACTGTTGGGTGAAGTGACTAGATAGCCACTCTTGCCCTTGTCAGGATATGATGATAATCTGTGCTGCAGGGTAACAACACAGAGAAAATGGCAGAGCAGCTAAGAATAACCCAAACTATTGAAATAATGTTGTATGCAGGAGGGGAAGAAAGAAGATCAAAAAGTGAACTGACAATCATTTTCTTTAATTCCATTCTATAACATGGGGACTAATGCATACTGTATGTATAGTAAGTGGCCAAATGAGACCTTTATGTAAGTGTCACGTCTGCTCCCGCTCTTCCCCTTCTGGCGCTTGAGGGCGCCATGCTGCCCTGCATAACGCACTCCTGCCATCAATTACGCACACCTGCCTTCCCTCGTCACGCGCATCGGCAATATTGGACTCACATGGACTCACTCAATCACCTGTTTATTACCTCCCCTCCGTTCCCCAGTTCTGTTCCCCGCTGCTGCATGAATAGTTTTTGTCTGTGTTACTCGTTTGCTGACATTGTTCCTGTCTTGTTGCATGTCCGTTCTTTATTAAATGTTTTATTCCCCTTACCTGCTTCGTCTCTCCAGCGTCATTCCATGTGACCGAATGCAGCAGCCTTCACATGAAGCATCGGGAGTACTAGCGTTCCGGTTGGTATGGTGGCATCGGCTCTGGATCGCCACCGATGGAACCGGGGGTGCCTAGCCAGCTCGTCGGGCTTCCACGCCCTAGCTGGCTCGAGAGGTTTCCTTGCCCCGGTTGGCTCGGATGGTGCCCATCCCTCGTCGGGCCTCAGCCGGATTGTCAGTTCTTGTTTGCCCAGCCGGTCCAGGAGTTTCTTTGTTTGGTTTTGTTGGTGACGTTGTTGGTGAAGCCCCTATCCTATGCTACAGTACTCTGTCTTTTGTCACCAGTTTCATGCCAATTTCCCAACAGTGTACTGATTTTACACAAAGGGTCTCAATACATTAGTAAGGAATTAGGAATTAGCGTTCCACATGCAGACAGCTTGGGATATAATTGTCTCATTCTTGTCTGAATTAATGAGTTTAAGGCCCGCTTTGGAAAAGGCCTGTTAAAGAATATGCAACCATTGCTTAACAAAATAATTGACAGTTACTATGGGAATATCCCAAATGCTGAACTTTTTAGTGTCTGTTTAGTGTCTGAACTGTCTATTCATTGAAATTTCATTCGGGTACTGATCTCAGTAGAAACGTATTCAATGCATAATCCAAGTGTCACGACTTCCGCCGAAGTCGGCCCCTCTCCTTGTTCGTTCGGCGGTCGACGTCACCGGCTTTCTAGTCACCACCGATCCATGTTTCCCTTTTCGTTTTGTTTTGTCTTGATTACACACACCTGGTTTCAATTCCTTTATTATGTTCCTTATTTAACCCTCTGGCTTACCTTTCTGTTTTGTCCGTGATTGTTCGTTGTCAGTGGTTGTTCGAGGTGTTTCTCCTCACACTGTTGTTTCCTGTTGGAGATTTTGCTTGTGTTTTTTTTTGTATACTAGACTGTTTTCACTCAAACCTGTGTCCTGCGCCTGACTCCGCTACGTCTCCAAACCCAGTTCATTACACCAAGCACGTCTAAAATATATATAACTTGGGTTACTGACCACAAGATCACCATATCTATTCATAATGTATACTGAATTTTGATAATGTATGCCTTGGTCTTTTCACTGTATATTCCGAAGGTCCACTTTGTTTTACTCAACCTGTTGGTATTTGCTCTAAGAAATGTCTTAAAGATAAATATGCAATCTATATTCAATGACAGATTTGTAGCATTTGAAGACACATCGATGTGCACAGGTACTCGTTCAAGGGTTTTTCTTTATTTTTACTATTTTCTACATTGTAGAATAATAGTGAAGACATCAAAACTATGAAATAACACATATGGAATCATGTAGTAACCAAAAAAGGGTTAAACAAATCAAAATATATTTTATATTTGAGATTCTTCAAAGTAGCCACCCTTTGCCTTGATGAAAGCTTTCCTATTCTTGAAGATCAAGGGGTATAATATTTATTGTAATGACTGGAAATGTGATAGACTTTGGTTTTTAATATAAAGATATCATTTAATCGTTTTATTATATGTCGTAGAAAGCGATGGGTTAGAAGAAGCCTACATAACCAACCCATAAACTAAAATATAAAATCCATTTATGGCCAGCTATGTAAACTTTAAAATTGATTTATCCTGCAATAGATGTCGTTCAATTGGTAACATACATTTTCGTCTACTTCTAATGCCTCTTAAGGGGAAAGTCATCTAAAAGTAACTCAGTAACGTAAAAAGATTACTGAGTTTGTGTCACGGTTGTCGTAAGAACTGGACCAAGGTGCAGCGTACGTAGAGGTCCACATCTTTATTCTCAAGTGAAACTTCAGCAAAACAAAACAATAAACGAACAACAAAACATGACTATGTGGTGCACATGCACAAACACAAAATAATATCCCACAAACACAGGTGGGGAAAAAGGCTACCTAAATATGATCCCCAATTAGAGGCAACGATTACCAGCTGCCTCTAATTGGGAACCATACCAAGCACACCAACATAGAAATAAGAAAACTAGAACACCCCCCTAGTCACGCTCTGACCTCAACACCATAGAGAACCAAGGGCTCTCCATGGTCAGGGTGTGACAGTTTGTCATCAGTAACGTAACTTTTGGATTACCCAATTTTGGACAGGTAATTAGTAACTGTAACAGATTACATTTAGAAAGTAACCTAACCAACCCTGGTACTCCAATATGCTTAATTTATTAATGTAACTTTAGTTGTTCTACGAACGTTAGGCTATATGTTTTGATTTTTAATACATTGTAAGGCTGCATGATGAGACTCTAATGATGATTTGAAAAAAGTCGCTTGAAAGGCATGAGCTCTGCTTTGTTTTTTGCGCAGGCTGCACACACTCCAATAGTATCTCATTCACAATTTGACAAGCACTTGATAATGCCTTGAATTTCAAGGCGTCATCCCTTTTGTGGCCGTAATGCACCCTAAAAAATCCATGCCTTTTGCAGCCAGGAGTGCTGCTTTATGCCCTTCTCCCTGAGGGGGAGAAGCCCCCTCTCACTCACACGGCTGTCTGTCACGTGATCAGGTCTTTCTCACAGGCTACGGGGATGCAACTGTGTGTGTCCTTATCCAATTCCGAGGTGCATATTGAAGATATTGGAAGAACAGTCCACATTTACTTTTCGTCAGCCAACAAGATGAGTAGGCCTAACGGACAGCACTAGCCTATGTAAATCTATTTTTATTTTACTAGGCAAGCCAATTAAGAACAAATTCTTATTTTCAATGACAGCCTAGGAACAGTGGGTTAACTGCCTTATTCAGGGGCAGATCGACAGCTTTTTACCTTGTCAGCTCGGGGATTCAATCTTGCAACCTTTTGGTTACTAGTCCAATGCTCTAACCACTAGGCTACCTGCTGCTCTACTATACCCTGTTGCACAAAAGTCAACCTATTCTATTCTGAGCGAGAAATAAATATTCCAAACATACTCTGGAACAGTTGTGGGATGCGACAGATCACAAATGAATACATCAAAATGTTTTTATGCAATGTGGCTGACGCAACAGATCAGAACGTTTAGCTTAAAATGTTGATAAACTATTAGGCTATTCCTTCACATTATAAGTGCAGCAATGCACACATGGTAGTAGGCTATAAGCGCGTATGTTCCATTAGCGGAAAACACCAATATCAAATGTGACCGCAAATGCGATTATGCATGTAATGCTTTTATTATAAAGGTGCATTTATATGGTGAAAATTAGCTTCCCCAAACTTGCAACTCAGGCGCTGCTTATATATGCCAGTCAGGTTCTACACCCCTTGTAAAGCAGATTAATGTGCTAAATTTTAAGAAGTTATTTGGCAACTTTAGTTGTGATGCAAACTGTATTAAAACATGTTGGACTACAAAAGTCACAAAAAAAGTCATTGTTTCTTATGCTGGGCGTCATTCGCAAGTGATAATATATAATTCATAAGTGATAGGCTAATTTTGTCACCCATCAGACTATTCTTGATTTAATCTTGTCTTTACATATACTAAATAATATGTGTGACATTTGTTTTGATTTAGAATGGACCATTATCATGCACCTATATCGAAACGGGGGCAGCGGGAAAAAATGTCATGTCATTCATGCACATAAATAGCGAATGTAGGATGCTTTTCCCTGTGGTTTATTTTCATGCCAGCCAGGTAGGCTATAATCCTGTTGTAAATATAAGCAATGTGCTTGATATTAAGAAAGTTGAGAAATAAATATAGCAGCCTATAGAAAGCAGAATTGTATTATTTTTTTTTTTTATTAATGGTGTCACTCTGTTTTCTCCTGCAATTGCATAGCCTATAGAAATGTTGTGCAACATGAGTTTATGGGCTCTCATGAAGTGTTTGATTTGCTTTTCGATTACATTTGCATTGATGTCAGAGTGATTAGAGGGACAATAGAGTAATGACTACCAGACAGTTAGCAAGTTTGGTAGTCTACTAATGACCAGCAGCATCATCAGAGCTTGGAGAAGCCTAATTACAGTAACTAAACAGTCATGTGGAATTTGACTGCTTTCATGACTTGGGACTGCTGGTGTGGCGGTAATATGGTCACTGCAACAGCCCTACTACTAAGATCAAATAGTAAACAATCTACGTGATTACTATGTAGTGGAGCTGTATGGTTTTGACTACAAATAGGTTTTGTGTAGTAATTCAGTAGTACTTTTTCATGAGGGTGGTGCCTGTTCGCCCCTGCTGCTTCACCTTTGAGGTACCAGCAGGAGAGACACCGAAGCGTGGTGATTCGCCTCAATGTGAAAATGCTCCAGGGGCGGCAGTGGGGAGTCTGCCTGAGGAAAGACTCATATGTGTCAGCGTCAATATTAAACTATGAAAGAATATGAGTCTGTAATTGTAACAACATAAAAGAACTCAAGTCCTTTTGTTCACCTGACCTAGAATTCCTAACAATCAAATGCTGATCGTATTATCTCCCAAGAGAACTCTCCTTGGTTATCGTCACAGCCGTGTATATCCCCCCACAAGCAGATACTAAGATGGCCATCAAGGAACTTCACTGGACTTTATGCAAACTGGAAACCATATATCCTGAGGCTGCATTTATTGTAGCTGGGGATTTTAACCTCTTGGGGCTAGGTGGGACGCTAGCGTGCCACCCGTGGTGCACTCCATCAACAGCAGGTGCATTTCAAGAGCGGCAAATTTGAATCCAAATAAATGTCAAAATTCAAATTTTTCAAAAATACAACTATGTTACACCATTTGAAAGATAAACATCTCCTTAATCTAACCACGTTTTACGATTTCAAAAAGGTTTTACGGCGAAAGCATAAATTTAGAGTATGTTAGGACAGTACATTTACAAGAGTTGTGTGTAATGTTTTGTCAAGTCAAAGACAGGGTCACCAAAACCATAAAACCAGCTAAAATGATGCACTAACCTTTTACAATCTCCATCAGATGACACTCCTAGGACATTATGTTAGACAATGCATGCATTTTTAGTTCTATCAAGTTGATATTTATATACAAAAACAGCGTTTTACTATGGCATTGATGTTGAGGAAATCGTTTCCCTCCAATAACCGGCAGTCAAGTCAGCGTCACAAATTAAATAATTAAAATTAGAAAACATTGGTAAAATATTATATTGTCATTTAAAGAATTATAGATTTACATCTTTTGAACGCAATCAACTTGCCAGATTTAAAAATAACCTTACTGGGAAATCACACTTTGCAATAATCTGAGCACTGTGCCTAGAAAAATACGCGTTGCGATACAGACTAGACGTCATGTTGGGGAGATCTAAAATCGAAAATACTATGTAAATAATCCATTACCTTTGATTCTCTTCATCAGATGTCACTTCCAGGTATCACAGGTCCATAACGAATGTAGTTTTGTTCAAAAAAGCTCATCATTTATGTCCAAAAATCTCCGTCTCGTTAGCACATGATGTAAGCCAGCCGGACTTCTCGTCATGAACGAGGGGAAAAAATATATTTCCGTTCGTTCAAACATGTCAAACGTTGTATAGCATAAATCATTAGGGCCTTTTTTAACCAGAACATGAATAATATTCAAGGTGGACGAATGCATAGTCTTTTATAACGTATTGGAACGAGGGTACCCAACATGAAGTAGCGCGCCAGGTGTCTAATGGGACATCACCGTTCCATGGCTCTTGTTCGGTCAGATCTCCCTCCAGAAGACTCAAAACACTTTGTAAAGGCTGGTGACATCTAGTGGAAGCAATAGGAAGTGCCAAAATATTCCTAAACCCCTGTGTTTTTCAATGGGATAGGTTTAAAGTCAATACAACACATCAGGTATCCACTTCCTGTCAGAAAATGTCTCAGGGTTTTGCCTGCCAAATGAGTTCTGTTATACTCACAGACACCATTCAAACAGTTTTGGAAACTTTAGAGTGTTTTCTATCCATATATAATAAGTATATGCATATTCTAGTTACTGGGTAGGATTAGTAACCAGATTAAATCGGGTACATTTTTTTTATCCAGACGTGCAAATGCTGCCCCCTAGACCCAACAGGTTAACAAAGCTAATCTGAGAACAAGGCTACCTAAATTCTATCAGCATATTGATTGCAGTACATGGGCAAGTAACACACTCGACCACTGCTACTCTAACTTCAGCGATTCATACAAGGCCCTCCTTTTGGAAATCTGACCATGACTCCATCTTGTTGCTCCCCTCCTATAGGCAGAAACTAAAACAGGAAGCGCCCGTGATTATGTCTATCCAATGCTGGTCTGACCAATCAGATTCCACACTTCAAGATGGCTTCGATAACATGGACTGGGATATGTTCTGGGTAGTCTCAGCCAACAACATTGACGTATACGCTGACTCGGTGAGCGAGTTTATAAGGAAGTGTGTAGGAGATGTTGTACCCACTGTGACTATTAAAACATTCCCAAATCAGAAAACGTGGATTGATGGCAGCAATCACGCAAAACTGAAAGCACGTACCACCGCATTTAATCATGGCAAGGCGACTGCAAACACGGGCGAATACAAACAGTGTAGTTTTTCCCTCCGTAAGGCAATCAAACAATCAAAGTGTCCGTATAGAGACAAAGTGGAGTCGCAATTCAACGGCTCAAACACGAGACGTATGTGGCAGGGTCTACAGTCAATCACGGATTACAAAAAGAAAACCAGCCCCGTCGCAGAAAATTTACGTCTTGCTCCCAGACAAATTAAACAACTTCTTTGCTCACTTTGAGCACAATACAGTGCCACCGACACGGTCCGCTACCAAAGACTGTGAGCTCTCCTTCTACATGGCCGACGTGAGTAAAACATTTAAACGGGTTAACCCTCGCAAGGCTGCCGGTCTAGACGGCATCCCTAGCCACGTCCTGAGTGCATGCGCAGACCAGCTGGCTGGTGTGTTTAAGGACATATTCAATCCATCCTACAATCGTCCTACAATCTAAGCTAGATGCCCGCAATCTCACACAAATTATCATGGAACCTACCAGGTACAACCCTAAATCTGTAAACACAGGCACCCTCATAGATATCATCCTGAACAACTTGCCCTCTGAATATACCTCTGCTGTCTTCAACTAGGATCTCAGCGATCAGTGCCTCATTGCCTGCATCCGTAATGGGTCCGCGGTCAAACGACCACCCCTCATCACTGTCAAACGCTCCCTAAAACACTTCAGCGAGCAGGCCTTTCTAGTCGACGTGGCCCGGGTATCCTAGAAGGATATTGACCTCATTCCGTCAGTAAAGGATGCCTGGTTATTCTTTAAAAATGGCATCCTTACCATCTTAACCTCTATGGGCTAGTTGGGACGCTAGCGTGCCACCCGTGGTGCACTCCATCAACAGCAGGTGCATTTCAAGAGCGGCAAATTTGAATCCAAATAAATGTCAAAATTCAAATTTTTCAAAAATACAACTATTTTACACCATTTGAAAGATAAACATCTCCTTAATCTAACCACGTTTTACGATTTCAAAAAGGTTTTACGGCGAAAGCATAAATTTAGAGTATGTTAGGACAGTACATTTACAAGAGTTGTGTGTAATGTTTTGTCAAGTCAAAGACAGGGTCACCAAAACCATAAAACCAGCTAAAATGATGCACTAACCTTTTACAATCTCCATCAGATGACACTCCTAGGACATTATGTTAGACAATGCATGCATTTTTACTTCTATCAAGTTCATATTTATATCCAAAAACAGCGTTTTACTATGGCATTGATGTTGAGGAAATCGTTTCCCTCCAATAACCGGCAGTCAAGTCAGCGTCACAAAATAATTAAAATTAGAAAACATTGGTAAAATATTATATTGTCATTTAAAGAATTATAGATTTACATCTCTTGAATGCAATCAACTTGCCAGATTTAAAAATAACCTTACTGGGAAATCACACTTTGCAATAATCTGAGCACTGCGCCCAGAAAAATACGCGTTGCGATACAGACTAGACGTCATGTTGGGGAGATCTAAAATCGAAAATACTATGTAAATAATCCATTACCTTTGATTCTCTTCATCAGATGTCACTTCCAGGTATCACAGGTCCATAACGAATGTAGTTTTGTTCAAAAAAGCTCATCATTTATGTCCAAAAATCTCCGTCTTGTTAGCACATGATCTAAGCCAGCCGGACTTCTCGTCATGAACGAGGGGAAAAAATATATTTCCGTTCGTTCAAACATGTCAAACGTTGTATAGCATAAATCATTAGGGCCTTTTTTAACCAGAACATGAATAATATTCAAGGTGGACGAATGCATACTCTTTTATAACGTATTGGAACGAGGGTACCCAACATGAACTCGCGCGCCAGGTGTCTAATGGGACATCATCGTTCCATGGCTCTTGTTCGGTCAGATCTCCCTCCAGAAGACTCAAAACACTTTGTAAAGGCTGGTGACATCTAGTGGAAGCAATAGGAAGTGGCAAAATATTCCTCAGCCCCTGTGTTTTTCAATGGGATAGGTTTAAAGTCAATACAACACATCAGGTATCCACTTCCTGTCAGAAAATGTCTCAGGGTTTTGCCTGCCAAATGAGTTCTGTTATACTCACAGACACCATTCAAACAGTTTTAGAAACTTTAGAGTGTTTTCTATCCATATATAATAAGTATATGCATATTCTAGTTACTGGGTAGGATTAGTAACCAGATTAAATCGGGTCCATTTTTTTATCCAGACGTGCAAATGCTGCCCCCTAGCCCTAACAGGTTAAATAAGCATGCCCCATTCAAAAAATGTAAGAATAGATATAGCCCTTGGTTCACTTCAGACCTGACTGCCCTTGACCAGCACAAAAACATCATGTGGCGTACTGCATTAGCATCGAATAGCCCCTGCGATATGCAACTTTTCAGGGAAGTCAGGAACAAATATATACAGTCAGTTAGGAAAGCAAAGGCTAGCTTTTTCAAACAGAAATTTGCATCCTGTAGCACAAACTCCAAAAAGTTCTGGGACACTGTAAAGTCCATGGAGAATAAGAGCACCTCCTCCCAGCTGCCCACTGCACTGAGGTTAGGAAACACTGTCACCACCGATAAATCTATGATAATTGAGAATTTCAATAAGCATTTCTCTACTGCTTTCCACCTGGCTATCCCTACCCCGGTCAACAGCTCTGCACCCCACACTTCAAATTGCCCAAGCCTCCCCCATTTCTCCTTCACCCAAATCCAGATAGCTGATGTTCTGAAAGAGCTGCTAAAACTGGACCCCTACAAATCAGCCGGGCTAGATAATCTGGACCCTCTCTTTCTAAAATTATCCGCTGCAATTGTTGCAACCCCTATTATTAGCCTGTTCAACCTCTCTTTCATATCATATGAGATCCCTAAAGATTGGAAAGCTGCCGCGGTCAACCCCTCTTCAAAGGGGGTTTCTAAAGTCTTCTAAAGCAAGTTAACAAACAGAACACCGACCATTTCGAATCACATCGTACCTTCTCTGCTATGCAATCTGGTTTCCTAGCTGGTCATGAGTGCACCTCAGCCATGCTCAAGGTCCTAAACAATATCATAAACACCATCGATAAATGACTTTGTCAATCACCACATTCTTATCGGCAGACTCAACAGCCTTGGTTTCTCAAATGACTACCTCGCCTCATTCACCAACTACTAATCAGATAGAGTTCAGTGTGTCAAATCGGAGGGCCTGTTGTCCAGACCTCTGGCAGTCTCTATGGGGGTGCCACAGTGTTCAATTCTCGGGTCGACTCTTTTCTCTTTATACATCAATGTTACGTGTTACGTTTTTCTTGTTCCCCATTTTCCCCTGTTAGTGTGTTTGTGTCCTGGGCATTACAGGTGTACCGAGTTGCGGCTAACGATGGTGGGCGTGGCTGTAGCTGATTACAGAGAGGATATCTGTTTGCCGTGTGAGAAGAGAACAAGAGAGAGGGGGAGAGAGAGAGGACACTTGTTTTTTGTTTGATTATTTGTGTTAATTTCTTTGTTTGTGTTTCAGCCTGTCCTCCTGAGGCGCTCCACCCTACCTAGGTCCTGGAGAAGGGAAAAGGTAGATCTGCCCATGGGTGTACATTCTCACGTAGATAACCCATTGTTTTATACACTAGGTTAGCCGGGCGGGTGTCACCCTTGTATTTTTCTTGGAACCAGGTAGGACAGTGGGTTAGGGTTTAGAATGTGTTAGGAAGGATTAGGTGTGTAGAAGAGGAGGGACCTTTTATGTATTTTCATTACTTGGACCCCGATCCTAAACATTCCCTTCTCTTACCTTCCCTTGTTGTGGTTGTTTTGTTTCTTACTGATTATTTATGGGTGTTTTTTATATTGTTTAACTAATTCACTAAACATCCCCTGAGGGTTAAAATTGAGTTCTGGTTGTGGTCTGATTTATTTATCGCTCATTGCACCCCACATTTCTAACCCTTTCATCCGTGTTACCTGGTGTGTTTAGGCCCAGGCATTTACGTCCTCCTCAGACGAGCTACACCCGAGGGGAGAACGTAAGAATCAATGATGTCGCTCTTTCTGCTGGTGATTCTCTGATCCACCTCTACGCAGATGACACCATTCTGTATACTTCTGGCCCTTCTTTGGACACTGTGTTAACAAACCTCCAGACGAGCTTCAATGACATAACACTCCTTCCGTGGCCTCCAACTGCTCTTAAATGCAAGTAAAACTAAATGCACGCTCTTCAACCGATCTCTGCCCGCACCTGCCCGTCTAGCATCACTACTCTGGACGGTTCTGACTTAGAATATGTAGACAACTACAAATACCTAGGTGTCTGGTTAGACTGTAAACTCTCCTTCCAGACTCACATTAAGCATTTCACTGGTCATCCCCAAAGCCAATTCCTCCTTTGGCCGCCTTTCCTTCAAGTTCTCTGCTGCCAATGACTGGAACGAATGTCAAAAATCACTGAAGCTGGAGTCTTATATCTCCCTCACTAACTTTAAGCATCAGCTGTCAGAGCAGATCATTGCACACATCATTGCGCCTGTACATAGCCCATCTGTAAATGGCCCACCCAACTACCTCATTCCCATATTGTTATTTATTTTTTGCTCCTTTGCACCCCAGTATCTCTACTTGCACATTCATCTTTTGCACATCTATCACTCCATTGTTGAATTTCAAAATTGCAATTTTTCTCCACTGTGTTCTATTTATTGCCTTACCTCCCTAATCTTACTACATTTGCACACACTGTATATAGACCTTTTTATTGTGTTATTGCTTGTATGTTTGTTTATCCCATGTGTAAGTTTGTGTTTGCCGCACTGCTTTGCTCCATCTTGGCCAGGTAGCAGTTGTAAATGAGAATTTGTTCTCAACTGGCCTACATGGTTAAATAAAGGTGAAGTAAAATAAATCAATCAATCAATCAATCCCTGTCCCAGTCTGCTGTCCCCACATGCTTCAAGATGGCCATCATTGTTCCTGCACCCAAGAAGGCAAAGGTAACTGAACTAAATGACTATCGCCCCGAAGCACTTACTTCTGTCATCATGAAGTGCATTGAGAGACTAGACAAGGATCATATCACCTCCACCCTACCTGTCACCCTAGACCCACTACAATCTTCTTACCGCCCCAATAGGTCTGCAGACGATACAATCGCCATCACACTGCACACTGCCCTATTCCATCTGGACAAGAGGAATACCTATGTAAGAATGCTGTTCATTGACTTCAGCTCAGCATTCAACACCATAGTACCCTCCAAAGTAATTAAGCTTGAGACCCTGGGTCTCGACCCCGCCCTGTGCAACTGGGTCCTGGACTTTCTGACGGGCCGCCCCCAGGTGGTGAAGTTAGGAAACAACATCCACCCATGCACGCCTCCAACTCAATCATCAAGTTTGTGGACGACGCCACAGTGGCAGGCTTGATTACCAACAACGACGAGACAGCCTACAGGGAGGAGGTGAGGGACCTCGGAGTGTGGTGTCAGGAAAATAACCTCTCACTCAATGTCAGCAAAACAAAAGAGATGATTGTGGACTTCAGGAAACAGCAAAGGGAGCACCCCCCTATCCACATCGATGGGACAGCAGTGGAGAAGGTGGAAAGTTTTAAGTTCCTCAGTGTACATATCGCCGACAAACTGAAATGGTCCACGCACACAGACAGTGTGGTGAAGAAGGCACAACAGTGACTCTTCAACCTCAGGAGGCTGAAGAAATGTGGCATGTCACCGAAAACCCTCACTAACTTTTACAGGTGCACAATTGAGATTATCCTGTCAGACTGTATCACTGCCTGGTACAGCAACTGCACTGCCCACAACCTCAGGGCTCTCCAGAGGGTGGTGCGGTCTGCACAAGTCATCACCGGGGGCAAACTACCTGCCCTCCAGGACACCAACAACACCCGATGTCACAGGAAGGCAAAAAAGATAATCAAGGACAATAACCACCCGAGCCAATACAGTACAGGTGCATCAAAAGCTGGGACAGAGAGATTGAAAAACAGCTCCTATCTCAAGGCCATCATTGTTGAACAGCCACCACTAGCACAGAGAGGCGGCTGCCTACCTACAGACTTGATATCATTGGCCACTTTAATAAATGGAACACTAGTCACTTTAATGATGCCACTTTAAGAATGTTTACATATCTCGCATTACTCATCTCATATGTATATACTGTATACTGTATCCTTCATTATCTATTCTTTACTATCTATTGCATCTTAGCTGCTCTGTCACTGCTCATCCATATATTTTATACTTATATATTCTCATCCTTTCCTTTACTAGATTGTATGTATTAGGTTTTGTTGTGGAATTGTTACATATTACTTGTTAGATATCGCTGCACTGTCGGATCTAGAAGTATAAGCATTTCGCCACACTCACATTAACATCTGCTAACCATGTGTATGTGACCAATCAAATTTGATTCATTTAATAGGTGAGTGCTTGAAGCAATTATCAGATTAGGTATTTTTTTGCAACAGCTACAACTATTTTGTAAAGATTGGCTGTTTATTAATGTGGGATGTGAACAAATGTAATTATTCAAAGTCTTTGTACATAGACGTGTGCCAAAAAAACAGAAAAGATGGGTAATATGCAGAGGAGTTTTACTTCAGGCTTTTCATTTTAATAAGGAATGAGCTTAGCTGACACATTCTGTGTAGATAAGCATTCAACAGCAAAAATGGTAAATGCTTAGAGGTTTTTGCCTGTAGGAGAGGTAACCAGTGAGTACTGGATTGTCCACCTAATCTATAATAATAGTTTAATGCATGCTTATATTTGTTCTATGTCACACGTGTGAATTGGAAATGTGATTTTTGCATATCCCAACTCTCCCTGAGTCATAACCAGGGTCTGCCATTGTCACTGGTGACACTGGAGCAATTAGAGTTAAATGGCTTACAGATAGATTTTTCACCTTGTTGGCTCAGGGATTCAAACTAGCAACCTTTCAGGTACTGGTCCAATGCTCTAACCGCTGGGCTACTTGCCACCCTACACTGACTATACTGTTATTACCAACTAAAGTTTATTTTACCAAGCCTTTTACATATATTTAACATGTACTGTATATTTTGCTTTGTGGACGTAATGGGATTTGGGATTCTCCCACCATCCGCTGCGGGCCAGAGCCTTGGCATTTTCAACGTAGATGCAATGTGGCTGCATGGGTGTGCACTTAGCACAGGAGGATTCTGCTCTTTGACAGGCTGGATGCTCAGATGGAATGGATGGAGCTGATTACCTGGGAGCTGCATGGGAGAGCTATACAACCAGCTACTGTTTGTGTGACCTTTTGTGACAGTGTCAAGTGAAACTGAAAGAGGCCTTGGGGATGCGTCTCCCACACGACCGTGGGCTTGTTGTGTGCGTGCGGACCGCACATGATCCTTGTAGACTTTGATGGTTTGGAGAAAATGGACATTGAGTTCATTAAAGAAGAAAAAAGATAGATTAAATATTTATTTTGCGCTGTAGGTTTATTGCCTATTGACATTTTCTGTCAGTGGCATATTTTTGTTGTGTGTGGAGGTTATAAAAAAGACTCAGGTAATGTTAGATGTGTCAGATTTTTTGCTTTATTTTTTATAAAATGTATCTGGGAAATATGCATATACTATTCAGGAATTTAGGCCCCTACATACAGTGTATTTTATGTTAGAGAAACGAGGATGTTTCTTAGTGAGAGGAGAATAAAGACTCGTTTTGTAGAGCTCCTGTGTGCTGCCTCTGTCTAGTCTTAATTGTCCTTGACGCTCCACTCTCCAAACCCTCTAAACGGCACGTGTTACAATTATATTGGGAAAAGGAAATACGCAGTAGTCTGCCCAGAAATGATAGAATAAATATTGAGGATACTAATAATTCAGCTCTATGTTCCTGGATGAAATTGTGGTGTAGAAATTGTGGGGGAAGAACAGTAAGCGTGGGGTCAGGGGGTCCTTCTCCGGAATCTTATTTAAAATTTTAAAACACATTTTCAGCAATTCTGCACAGTTTGACATGACATATTACGACCCTCTTGAGGGGTATATGGAGGGGTATTTTGAAAAAAGTATAAGTGGAAGGAAACCTGGAAGGTCCCCCCCAAATGTAATATATTATTTGTTTAGGGAAACAGATTTTTGGGATGGAAAACAGCTATCTTCCTGTATTTCAACACATTTTCCCATGGGTCAGAGAGAAAAAATTGTAGATTTATAATGCTATTCTATACATTTTGTCATGAGTCTGAGAGAAAATGTGTCACTTTTAAAGCTAATTTCCTGAAATTTTACACATTTTACATGGGCAGTGAGAAAATGTGCTCTTTTATAGCTCATCTCATGCTATTCTTCACATTTTGCCATGAGGATAACAGAAAATATTCCCAGATGATGTTGTTGACTCCTATACTCATGTTTGTGGCCAAAGTATGCTGTAAATTGGATTTTAAAAAACACTTCAAAAACCCCACCTCAAACTTCTCAAACAAACCATTTAAAAAATGCTTGATATTATCTCATATAGCATGATCCGATACACGCCCACATCGTTCTGTTGTTGGGGTATGCCCAACAACGAACTAGCTATGACGGGCCGCCCCCAGGTAGCTATGTCTATAGCTATGTCTAACCCAACTGTCGCGGCAGAATGACACATCGATGAACCACCAAAGGCACACCCCATTTCTGTTTGAAAACAGAAAGAAGAGGACTTTGTATAATATAATAGATTCTGTCTAAACTGTACTGTGTCCAAATAAAATAAAATGCCAGTCTTATCTCTCTGGTCCAGGCCAGCATACATTTACCAGACACTCTTATCCAAATCAAATCAAATTTTATTTGTCACATACACATGGTTAGCAGATGTTAATGCGAGTGTAGCAAAATGCTTGTGCGTCTAGTTCGGACAGTGCAGTAATATCTAACAAGTAATCTAACAAATTTACAACGACTACCATATACACACAAATGTGAAGGGATGAATAAGAATATGTACATATAAATATCTGAATGAGCGATGGCCGTGCGGCATAGGCAAGATGCAGTAGATGGTATAGAATACAGTATATACATATGAGATGAGTAATGTAGGATATGTAGACATTATTAAAGTGGCGTTATTTAAAGCAACTAGTGATACCTTTATTTAATCCATTTATTAAATGTATTAAAGTGGCCAGAGATTTGAGTCTGTATGTTGGCAGCAGCCACTCTATGTTAGTGATGGCTGTTTAACAGTCTGATGGCCTTGAGATAGAAGCTATTTTTCAGTCTCTCGGTCCCAGCTTTGATGCACCTGTACTGACCTCGCCTTATGGATGATAGCGGGCTGAACAGGCAGTGGCTCGGGTGGTTGTTGTCCTTGATGATCTATTTGGGCTTCAAATCAAATCAAATCAAATTTATTTTTATATAGCCCTTCGTACATCAGCTGATATTCTCAAAGTGCTGTACAGAAACCCAGCCTAAAACCCCAAACAGCAAGCAAAGCATGTGAAAGAAGCACGGTGGCTAGGAAAAACTCCCTAGGAAAAACTCCCTAGAAAGGCCAAAAACCTAGGAAGAAACCTAGAGTGGAACCAGGCTATGAGGGGTGGCCAGTCCTCTTCTGGCTGTGCAGGGTGGATATTATAACAGAACATGGTCAAGATGTTAAAATGTTAAAATGTTCATAAATGACCAGCATGGTCAAATAATAATAATCATAGTAGTTGTCGAGGGTGCAACAAGCACGTCCGGTGAACAGGTCAGGGTTCCATAGCCGCAGGCAGAACAGTTGAAACTGGAGCAGCAGCACGGCCAGGTGGACTGGGGACAGCAAGGAGTCATCATACCAGGTAGTCCTGAGGCATGGTCCTAGGGCTCAGGTCCTCCGAGAGAAAGACAGAAAGAGAGAAAGAGAGAATTAGAGAGAGCATATTTAAATACACACAGGACACCAGATAAGACAAGAGAAATACTCCAGATGTAACAGACTGACCCTAGCCCCCCGGCACATAAACTACTGCAGCATAAATACTGGAGGCTGCGACAGGAGGGATAAGAAGACACTGTGGCCCCATCCGATGATACCCCCGGACAGGGCCAAACAGGCAGGATATAACCCCACCCACTTTGCCAAAGCACAGCCCCCACACCACTAGAGGGATGTCTCCAACCACCAACTTACCGTCCTAAGACAAGGCCGAGTATAGCCCACAACAATCTCCGCCATGGCACAACCCAAGGGGGGGGGGGGGCCAACCCAGACAGGAAGACCACGTCAGTGACTCAACCCACTCAAGTGACGCACCCCTCCCATGGACGGCATGGAAGAACACCAGTAGGCCAGTGACTCAGCCCCTGTAAAAGGGTTAGAGGCAGAGAATCCCAGTGGAAAGAGGGGAACCGGCAAGGCAGAGACAGCAAGGGCGGTTCGTTGCTCCAGCCTTTCCGTTCACCTTCACACTCCTGGGCCAGACTATACTTAATCATAGGACCTACTGAAGAGATAAGTCTTCAGTAAAGACTTAAAGGTTGAGACTGAGTCTGCGTCTCTCACATTGGTAGGCAGACCATTCCATAAAAATGGAGCTCTATAGGAGAAAGCCCTACCTCCAGCCGTTTGCTTAGAAATTCTAGGGACAATTAGGAGGCCTGCGTCTTGTGACCGTAGCGTACGTGTAGGTATGTACGGCAGGACCAAATCGGAAAGATAGGTAGGAGCAAGCCCATGTAATGCTTTGTAGGTTAGCAGTAAAACCTTGAAATCAGCCCTTGCCTTAACAGGAAGCCAGTGTAGGGAGGCTAGCACTGGAGTAATATGATCAAACTTTTTGGTTCTAGTCAGGATTCTAGCAGCCGTATTTAGCACTAACTGAAGTTTATTTAGTGCTTTATCCGGGTAGCCGGAAAGTAGAGCATTGCAGTAGTCCAGCCTAGAAGTAACAAAAGCATGGATTAATTTTTCTGCGTCATTTTTGGACAGAAAATTTCTGATTTTTGCAATGTTACGTAGATGGAAAAAAGCTGTCCTTGAAACAGTCTTGATATGTTCTTCAAAAGAGAGATCAGGGTCCAGAGTAACGCCGAGGTCCTTCACAGTTTTATTTGAGACGACTGTACAACCATCCAGATTAATTGTCAGAATCAACAGAAGATCTCTTTGTTTCTTGGGACCTAGAACAAGCATCTCTGTTTTGTCCGAGTTTAAAAGTAGAAAGTTTGCAGCCATCCACTTCTTTATGTCTGAAACACAGGCTTCTAGCGAGGGCAATTTTGGGGCTTCACCATGTTTCATTGAAATGTACAGCTGTGTGTCGTCCGCATAGCAGTGAAATTTAACATTATGTTTTCGAATGACATCCCCAAGAGGTAAAATATATAGTGAAAACAATAGTGGTCCTAAAACGGAACCTTGAGGAACACCGAAATTTACAATTGATTTGTCAGAGGACAAACCATTCACAGAGACAAACTGATATCTTTCCGACAGATAAGATCTAAACCAGGCCAGAACTTGTCCATGTAGACCAATTTGGGTTTCCAATCTCTCCAAAAGAATGTGGTGATCGATGGTATCAAAAGCGGCACTAAGATCTAGGAGCACGAGGACAGATGCAGAGCCTCGGTCTGACGTTATTAAAAGGTCATTTACCACCTTCACAAGTGCAGTCTCAGTGCTATGATGGGGTCTAAAACCAGACTGAAGCGTTTCGTATACATTGTTTGTCTTCAGGAAGGCAGTGAGTTGCTGTGCAAAAGCTTTTTCTAAAATTTTTGAGAGGAATGGAAGATTCGATATAGGCCGATAGTTTTTTATAATTTCTGGATCAAGATTCGGCTTTTTCAAGAGAGGCTTTATTACTGCCACTTTTAGTGAGCTTGGTACACATCCGGTGGATAGAGAGCCGTTTATTATGTTCAACATAGGAGGGCCAAGCACAGGAAGCAGCTCTTTCAGTAGTTTAGTTGGAATAGGGTCCAGTATGCGGCTTGAGGGTTTGGAGGCCATGATTATTTTCATCATTGTGTCAAGAGATATAGTACTAAAACACTTTAGTATCTCCCTTGATCCTAGGTCCTGGCAGAGTTGTGTAGACTCAGGACAATGGAGCTTTGGAGGAATACCCAGATTTAAAGAGGAGTCTGTAATTTGCTTTCTAATGATCATGATCTTTTCCTCAAAGAAGTTCATACATTTATTACTGCTGAAGTGAAAGCCATCCTCGGGACAACTTGACACCTTCCTGTGACATCGGGTGCTGTAGGTGTCCTGGAGGGCAGGAGGTTTCCCCCCGGTGATGCGTTGTGCAAACCGCACTACCCCCTGGAGAGTCTTGCGGTTGTGGGCGGAGCAGTTGCCTTACAAGGCAGTGATACAGCCCGACAGGATGTTCTCGATTGTGCATCTGTAAAAATGTGTGAGTGTTTTAGGCAACAAGCCTCCTAAGGTTGTTGCGCCTTCTTCAGCACCCTGTCTGTGTGGACCATTTCAGTTTGTCGGTGATGTGTACGCCGAGGAACTTAAAACTTGACACCTTCTCCACTACTGTCCCGTCGATGTGGATGGGGGGATGCTCCCTCTGCTGTTTCCTGAAGTCCACGATCATCTCCTTTGTTTTGTTGACGTTGAGTGAGAGGTTATTTTCCTGACACCATACTCCGATGGCCCTCACCTCCTCCCTGTTGGTCGTCTCGTCATTGATGGTAATCAAGCCTACCACTGTAGTGTCGTCTGCAAACTTGATGATCGAGTTGGAGACGTGTATGGCCACGCAATCATGGGTTAACAGGGAGTACAGGAGAGGGCTGAGAACGCACCCTTGTGAGGCACCAGTGTTGAGGATCAGCGGGGTGGAGATGTTTCCTACCTTCACCACCTGGGGGCGGCCCGTCAGAAAGTCCAGGACCCAGTTGCACAGGGCGGGGTCGAGACCCAGGGTCCCGAGCTTAATGACGAGTTTGAAGGGTACTATGGTGTTGAATGCTGAACTGTAGTCAATTAACAGTATGCTTACATGTACATAGGTATTCCTCTTGTCAAGAGGGTATAGGGCAGTGTGCAGTGTGATGGCGATTGCGTCGTCTGCGGACCTATTGGGGCGGTAAGCAAATTGGAGTGGGTCTAGGGTATCAGGTAGGGTGGAGGTGACATGATCCTTGACTAGTCTCTCAATGCACTTCATGATGACAGAAGTGAGTGCTACGGGGTGATAGTCATTTAGTTCAGTTACCTTAGCTTTCTTGGGAACAGGGACAAAGGTGGCCATCTTGAAGCATGTGGGCACAGCAGATTGGGATAGGGATTGATTGAATATGTCCGTAAACACACCAGCCAGCTGGTCTGCGCATGCTCCGAGGACGAGGCTAGGGATGCAGTCTGGGCCGGCAGCCTTGCTAGGGTTAACACATTTAAATGTTTTACTCATGTTGGCCACAGTGAAGGAGAGCCCACAAGCTTTGGTAGCGGGCCGTGTCAGTGGCACTGTATTGTCCTCAAAGCGAGCAAAGAATTTGTTTAATTTGTCTGGGAGCAGGATGTTGATGTCCGTGACGGGGCTGGTTTTCTTTTTGTAATCCGCGATTGACTGTAGACCCTGCCACATTCGTCTCGTGTTTGAGCCGTTGAATTGTGACTCAACTTTGTCTCTATACTGACTCTTTGGTTGTTTGATTGCCTTGTGGAGGGAATAGCTACACTGTTTGTATTCTGTCAAGTTTCCAGTCGCCTTGCCATGATTAAAAGCGGTGGTTCGGGCTTTCAGTTTTGTTTGAATGCTGCCATCAATCCACAGTTCCTGGTTAGGGAAGGTTGTAATAGTCACAGTGGGTACAACATCACAAATGCGCTTGCTAATGAACTCGCTCACCGAGTCAGCGTATACGTCAATGTTGTTGTCTGAGGCTACCCGGAACATATTCCAGTCCACGTGATCGAAGCAATCTTGAAGTGTGGAATCCGATTGGTCAGACCAGCATTGGATAGGCCTGAGCACGGGCGTTTCCTGTTTTAGTTTCTGTCTATAGTTTGTGTTAGAGTGACTTACAGGAGCAAATAGGGTTAAGTGGCTTTCTCAAGGACACTTCGACAGATTTTTCAGGGGGCTTTGGAATTCAAATCTGTGACCTTTCGATTACTAGCCCAATGCTCTTAACCGCAAGGCTACATGCCTCCCAGCTGTCTGTTTCGTGTCAATTTAAAACTTTTTCACAAAATACGTTGTCCATCAATGTTTTAACACTAGTTAAAATAAAAGGTGATAAACTCATTTATTTTGTGGGACATATTTAACAGTGAATTAAATACTACAGATGAATTACAGTAGGTTGAACACAGAATAGTATTGTTTGACTCATATCTGGGAGAGTTTTACTGTATGTACCCAAACAAATGTTTTTATTCTTGAGTGTTATGCTTTATTTTAGCTACACATGTCAGTAGTGCATGAGATGTCTGTGCAAGTGCTTCCACAGGTCCATGCCGAGATGTGGTGAAGTCCTCTATTTGGAACCTGTATGGAACAGAATAAGTGTTTTAAAGCAATCTTTTTAATTGTATTTTTAAATCATCACTGTGTGTCTAATAAATCACTGTGTATGTGTTTATTTCATGAAAACATCTCCAAATATATTTTTTATCATTAATTTCCCTGAGCCTCCTTTTTCACTAAAAGAGCATTATCACCATTTTCACAATTTCAGAATTTTAACTTTAGATGTTTTACTTATTCCTTCAACTTCCCCTTATATTTCTCCCCATTTCATCATGGTATGAGACTTAAGTAATGCAATGAATAATAGCCAACATTAAATTTAGTTTGGAATCTTTCAGAGCTGTCTTAAAATGCCAAACCAGGTTTTTTTCCCCAATGGATTGTTTGATTATTTTCCACTTTAATTAGTTTCCACTGTACATCATTTTGTGGATGTTTAAGGGACAAACCTGAGAAAGAACTTGCTTGGTCACTCCATCACCAGAGCCTTGTACACACATTGTTGACAAATGCTTGAACAAAAGAGTGAAATGTATTATTACAGTCTCCCCTCGGGTGTAGCTGGTCTGAGGAGGAGACGTAAATGCCTGGGCCTAAACACACAAGGTAAACCAGATGAAAGGGGAAGAAATGTGGAGTGTAATGAACGGAAATAACCAGACCACAACCAGAACTCAATGTTAGCCCTCAGGGGATGTTTAGTAACGTAATTAAATAAACAATATAAAAACACTCAAAGAATCAGTAAGAAAACAAAAAACAACCACAACCAGGGAAGGTAAGAGAAGGGAATGTTTGGGATCGGGGTCCAAGTAATGAAAATAAACAAAAGGTCCCTCCTCTTCTACACACCTAATCCTTCCTAACACATTCTAAACCCTAACCCACTGTCCTACCTGGTTCCAAGAAAATACAAGGGTGACACCCGCCCGGCTAACCTAGTGTATAAAACAATGGGTTATCTACGTGGGAATGTACACCCATGGGCAGATCTACCTTTTCCCTTCTCCAGGACCTAGGTAGGGTGGAGTACCTCAAGAGGACAGGCTGAAACACAAACAAAGATAAATTAAAACAACAAATCATCAACTAGTCAAACAAAACAAGTGTGTCCTCTCTTCCCCTCTCTCTCTCCCTTCTGGGTTCACACGGCAAACAGTTATCCTCTTCTCAATCAGCTACAGCTGCCAGGACTCCGGACCGAAGCCACGCCCACCATCGTCAGCTGCAACTCGGTACACCTGTAATGCCTAGGACACAAACATGGGAAAATGGGGAGCAAGAAAAACGTAACACGTAACATGTATGTAGACTTGCTGAACAATAAGAACACGGGAAGCAGCAGAGCCACGATCCGAATGAAAACGTTCACAAACATTACAGATAGAAATACCACAAAAAGACCTGACGTGAATTCTTATTCCACATGTCAGTGTGATGCATGTTTGTTCCACATAGCAATCGTATTTGTCACGAGCCAATACAACTGGTGTACACTTTACTGTGAAATGCTTGCTTATGAGCCCTGCCCAATAATGCGGAGTTAAAAATAATAATACAAATAAAAATGTAAATAGTGAAACGAGGAATAAAATAAAATACATAAGAATGAAGCTACAGTGCATTAGGAAAGCATTCAGACCCCTTCTGTCACGACTTCCGCCGAAGTCGGTCCCTCTCCTTGTTCGGGCGGCGTTCGGCGGTCGACGTCACCGGCCTTCTAGCCACCGCCGATCCACTTCTCATTTTCCATTTGTTTTGTCTTAGTCTTACACACCTGGTTTCACTCACCCAATTACCTGTTTATTATTTAACCCTCTGTTCCCCATGTTTGTTTGTGAGTGATTGTTTATTGTATTTTCGGTCCGTAATTGTGTGCTCGTATGTTACTTTGTACATTTGTCATTTTGAGTAAAAATACATTGATTACTCATATTTGCTGTCCTGCGCCTGACTCGCTACACCAGCTATCCACAGGACCCTTACAGAATCACTCACCCGAAGAATGGAGTCAGCGAGAGCAGACGCACTCCCAGTTGTATTGGAGGAGCGCGTTTAGCAGCACGTTTCAGACAATGGATCGTTGGGACAGAGGAGGAGGTTTTCCAGTGCCTCCACCAGCCCCACTACAACAGGTCCCACTGTCCACCCCTCTTCCACCTGGGCCCAGCGGGATTCGACTTGCGCTCCCGAGGGAGTATGATGGGACGGCTGCCGGATGCCAGGGGTTTCTACTACAGCTGGAGCTCTACCTGGCGACCGTCCACCCGGCTCCTTTGGGGCGTGAGTGTGTCCGCCCTCGTCTCCTGCCTCTCAGGCAAAGCCCTGGAGTGGACCAACGCCGTATGGAGTGAGGGAGACGCAGCGTTGGACCATTATGCAGAGTTCACCCGCCGCTTTCGGGCAGTGTTCGACCACCCGCCTGAGGGTCGAGCGTCTGTTCCACCTGAGGCAGGGGACGAGGAGCGCGCAGGATTTCGCCTTGGACTTCCGGACCCTGGCCGCCAGTGCAGGATGGAACGACAGGGCCCTGATCGATCACTACAGGTGCAGTCTGACACGTCCGTCGGGGGTTGGCCTGCTGAGACACCACCCTCACATTGGACCAGCTGGTGGACATGTCCATCATGTCCATCACGAGCTTAACCTGTTGGGGATAGGGGGCAGTATTTGCACGGCCGGATAAAAAACGTACCCGATTTAATCTGGTTATTACTACTGCCCAGAAACTAGAATATGCATATAATTATTGGCTTTGGATAGAAAACACCCTAAAGTTTCTAAAACTGTTTGAATGGTGTCTGTGAGTATAACAGAACTCATATGGCAGGCAAAAACCTGAGAAGATTCCTTACAGGAAGTGGCCTGTCTGACCATTTCATGGGCTTCTACACTCTCTTTATTGAAAACTGAGGATCTCTGCTGTAACGTGACACTTCCTACGGCTCCCATAGGCTCTCAGAAGGCGGCAAACCGGTGAATGATGTCTTTGCAGGCCCTAGCTGAAAAACATTAGCGCATTTGGATAGTGGTCGGTCAGAGGACAATGAGACTGAGGCGCGTGCACGAGGTGACACCATGTTTTTATTTTTTCGTCTTTGAACTGAAACAGGGTTTCCCGTCGGAATATTATCGCTTTTTTTACGAGAAAAATAGCATAAAAATTGATTTTAAACAGCGGTTGACATGCTTCGAAGTACGTTAATGGAATATTTAGAATTTTTCTGTCACGAAACGCGTCGGGTGCGTCACCCTTCGTCACCCTTCGGATAGTGTCTTGAACGCACGAACAAAACAGAGGATATTTGAACATAACTATGGATTGTTTTGAACCAAACCAACATTTGTTATTGAAGTAGAAGTCCTGGGAGTGCATTCTGACGAAGAACAGCAAAGGTAATCCAATTTTTCTTATAGTAAATCTGACTTTGGTGAGGGTTAAACTTGGTGGGTGTCTAAATAGCTAGCCCATGATGGCTGGGCTATCTACTCAGAATATTGCAAAATTTGCTTTTGCCGAAAAGCTATTTTAAAATCGGACATAGCGAGTGCATAGAGGAGTTCTGTATCTATAATTCTTAAAATAATTGTTATGTTTTTTGTGAACGTTTATCGTGAGTAATTTAGTAAATTCACCGGAAGTTTGCGGTGGGTATGCTAGTTCTGAACGTCACATGCTAATGTAAAAAGGTGTTTTTTGATATAAATATGAACTTGATTGAACAAAACATGCATGTATTGTATAACATAATGTCCTAGGATTGTCATCTGATGAAGATCATCAAAGGTTAGTGCTGCATTTAGCTGTGGTTTGGGTTTATGTGACATTATATGCTAGCTTGAAAAATGGGTGTCTGATTATTTCTGGCTGGGTACTCTGCTGACATAATCTAATGTTTTGCTTTCGTTGTAAAGCCTTTTTGAAATCGGACAGTGTGGTTAGATTAACAAGAGTCTTGTCTTTAAAATGGTGTAAAATAGTCATATGTTTGAGAAATTGAAGTAATAGCATTTCTAAGGTATTTGAATAACGCGCCACGGGATTCCACTGGCTGTTGAGTAGGTAGGACGATTCCGTCCCACCTACCCTAGAGAGGACTTGGAGAAGCTCTGCAAAGAGGAGTGGGACAAAATCCCTCCTGAGATGTGTGCAAACCTGGTGGCCAACTACAAGAAACGTCTGACCTCTGTGATTGCCAACAAGGGTTTTGCCACCAAGTACTAAGTCATGTTTTGCAGAGGGGTCAAATACTTATTTCCCTCATTAAAATGCAAATAATTTAAACATTTTTGACATGCATTTTTCTGGATTTTTTTGTTGTTATTCTGTCTCTCACTGTTCAAATAAACCTACCATTAAAATTATAGATTGATCATTTCTTTGTCAGTGGGCAAAGGTACAAAATCAGCAGGGGATCAAATACTTTTTTTCCTCACTGTATATCCGGGCGGCGAGGAGACTGAACCCTCGCCAGGCAAGGTGGGCCATGTTTTTTACATGTTTTGTTTTCACTCGTTTTGTTTTCACTCTATCCTACAGACCAGGTTCACAGAACGCTAAGGCAGACGCACTGTTCCGGATGTATGACACAGAGGAGCGGTCCATGGATCATACTCCCATTCTTCCAGCCTCTTGCCTGGTGGCACCGGTAGTGTGGGAGCTGGACGCGGACATTGAGCAGGCGTTACATGCAGAGCCCGCTCCCATCTAGTGTCCTGCTGGGCGTCTGTACATCCCGTCTGCTGTTGTGACCGGTTGATCTATTGGGGCCACACGTCATCCTGGGATCGGTCGGACAGTGCGCTGTGAGCGGGAGGTACTGGTGGCCTACCTTGGCTAAGGACGTGAGGGTTTATGTTTCCTCCTGCTCTGTGTGAGCCCAGTGTAAGGCTCCTAGGCACCTTCCCAGAGGGAAGTTACACCCCTTACCCGTTCCACAACGGCCTTGGTCGCACCTGTAGGTGGATTTTCTTACCGATCTTCCTCCCTCACAGGGTAACACCGCGATCCTGGTCGTTGTGGATTGGTTCTCTAAGTCCTGTCGTCGCCTCCCTCTGCCCGGTCTCCCTACGGCCCTACAGACTGTGGAGGCCTTGTTTACGCACGTCTTCCGGCACTACGGGGTGCCTGAGGATATAGTGTCGGATCGAGGTCCCCAGTTCACATCTATGGTCTGGAAAGCGTTCATGGAACGTCTGGGGGTCTCGATCAGCCTTACTTCAGGGTTTCACCCAGAGAGTAATGGGCAGGTGGAGAGAGTTAACCAGGATGTGGGCAGGTCCTATTGCCAGGACCGGCTGGGGGAGTGGGTGGCGTTCGTGCCCTGGGCCGAGATGACACAGAACTCGCTTCGTCACTCCGCCGCTAACCTCTCTCCCTTCCAGTGTGTACTGGGGTACCAGCCGGTTCTGGCGCCTTGGCATCAGAGTCAGACCGAGGCTCCTGCGGTGGACGACTAGTTCAGGCGCGCGGAGGAGACATGGGAGGCTGCCCGTGTTCACCTTCAGCGGCCGTGCTGCGCCAAAAAGAGAACGCAGACCGTCACCGCAGTGAGGCCCCGGTGTTCGCACCGGGGGAACGGGTCTGGCTCTCAACGCGAAACCTGCCCCTCTGCCTGCCCTGCCGGAAGCTGGGTCCGCGGTTTGTGGGGCCATTTAAAGTCCTGAGGAGAGTGAACGAGGTTTGTTATAGGTTACAGCTTCCCCCTGATTACCGTATTAACCCCTCGTTCCTTTTGTCTTTCCTCAGGCCGGTGGTGGCTGGCCAGCTCCAGGAGTCTGAGGTGCTGGAGGTTCCTCCGCCACCTCTGGACATTGAGGGGGCTCCGGCGTACTCCGTTCGCTCCATAATGGATTCGAGGTGTCGGGCGAGGGGCCTTCAGTATCTCGTGGAGTGGGAGGGGTACAGTCCGGAGGAGAGGTGCTGGGTTCTGGTCGAGGATGTGTTGGACCCTTCAATGCTACAGGAATTCCACCGTCTTCATCTGGATCGCCCTGCTCCTCGCCCTCCGGGTCGTCCCTGAGGCCGGTGTCGGCGTGATGCTCCATGGGGGGGGGGTACTGTCACGATGTCTGCCGAAGTTGGTTCCTCTCCTTGTTCGGACGGCGCTTGGTAGTTGGCGTCACCGGTCTTCTAGTAATCATCAATCCACTTTTCATTTTCCATTTGTTTTGACTTGTCTTCCCACACACCTGGTTTCAATTCCTTCATTACTTGTTGTGTATTTAACCCTCTGTTTCCCCCCCATGTCCTTGTACGGAATTGTTTGTTGTAAGTGCTTGTGCACGTTATGTCTGGTGTGCGACGGGTTTTGTACCCATTGATATATTGTTCTGTATTCCGGTGGTTTTTATTATTAAACTATACCATTGTAACACAGTTTTTGCTCTCCTGCGCCTGACTTCTCTGCCGCCAGTATGCACCCCTTACACCTTTCAAGCTCCCAGACAGGTGTATTCATTACGGAAACTGTTTATAACTGAAGCAAAACTACAGTTTCTGTTGGACAAATTCAGGTAGGTCCCTCCCCGTTTCATTCCGTTTGCTTCCATTTCAGAAACCTTTTGCAACAGAATTGGAGTATACCTCTTACACTCAATAACTGGTTGTGCCGCCTTTAGCGGCAATGCCTCCAACCAAACGCTTCCTGTAGTTATTGATCAGTCTCTCGCGTCGCTGTAGAGGACTTTTGGCCCACTCTTCCATGCAGAACTGCTGTAACTTAGCAATATTTGAGGGTTTTCAAGCATAAACTGCTTGTTTCCAGTCCTGCCACATCTAATTTGGGATTAGGTCTGGATTTGACTAGGCCATTCCAAAACTTCAAATTTGTTGCTTTTTAGCCATTTTCATGTTGACTTGATTGTGTTTTGGATCATTGTCTTGCTGCATGACCCAGCTGCGCTTCAGCTTCAACTCAGACTGATGGCTTGGCATTCTCCTGTAGAATTCTCTGATACAGAGCAGAATTCATGGTTCCTTCTATTAAGGCAAGTTGTCCAGGTCCTGAGGCAGAAAAACATCCCCAAACCATTACACTACCACCACCATGCTTGACTGCTGGTATGAGGCTCTAACTGTGGAACGCAGTGTTTGGTTTTTGCCAGGCATAATGGGACCCATGTCGTCCAAAAAGTTATACTCTTGACTCATCTGTCCATAGAACATTCTTACAAGAGTCTTGATCTTCCAGGTGATTTTTGGCAATCTTGAGTCAACTTTTTGGATGACATGGGTGCCACATTTACAGAAATTAGCATGTATGTCTCAGATGAGGAGTGAATGGTTGTTTCATGTATTTCAGGAAAAATGTGTTTGTCAGACTCCTGAGCCTACAGTTGAAGTCGGAAGTTTACATACACCTTAACCAAATACATTAAACTCAGTTTTTCACAATTCCTGACATTTAATCCAAGTAAAAATTCCCTGTCTTAGGTCAGTTAGGATCACCACTTTATTTTAAGAATGTGAAATGTCAGTATAATAGTAGACAGTGATTTATTTCAGCTTTTATTTCTTTCATCACATTCCCAGTGGGTCAGAAGTTTACATACACTCAATTAGTATTTGGTAGCATTGCCTTTAAATTGTTAAACTTGGGTCAAAAGTTTTGGGTAGCTTTCCATAAGCCTCCCACAATAAGTTGGATGCATTTTGGCCCATTCCTCCTGACAGAGCTGGTGTAACTGAGTCAAGTTTGTAGGCCTCCTTGCTCGCACAATATTTTTCAGTTCTGCCAACAAATTAATAAACAATATAAACAATTGTTGGAAAAATTACTTGTGTCATGCACAGAGTAGATGTCCTAACCAACTTGCCAAAACTGTATTTTGTTAACAAGTGGTTGAAAAATGAGTTTTAATGACTCCAACCTAAGTGTATGTAAACATTCAACTTCAACTGTACAGGTAGGCTCTACCAGTGAGGTTATTGAGAGGCCATATGCTAGCACCAAGCAGACCCAATTGCTCCCATGCTCTGTGTGTGGGGTGTATGAGAGGACGGCCAGGACGGCCAGCAGCCTGTTAGTGGGGAGCATCGAGCCTGTCATCGGCCCATTGGAGACTCAGCGTGAGTACATTGATCCCCTGCTTTAGTGCTAACTGTAGTCAAATACTGCACTGCAAACATTTTGAGAAAATCAACTTGCCTCAAGACATATAGAGAGTCTGTGTAATCAGTTTGTGCTTAACCATACATTCAGCTACTACTGTACAGTACCATACAGTCTATACTGCTACACATTGCAGTAACATTAAGTGATTAAATGATGTTCATCTTACTGCATTGCAGTAACTTGAACATACAGCACCTCAAAAGTAATAATTCAATACATATTGATGCTGTGCAATACATGGAAAGTGGTAAATTAACTCATATTGTCCTGTGAGGGTTTGCTGTTTGTTTGATTATCTGTAGCTGTGTGGTTGAGTCTGAGAATTACTCCTGGGCTAGGGCCAGCTCTTCATAGAGACAGTCCTACTAGGCTGAGCCAGGTCTAGCAGACTTGAACTGTTTCTACTTTCTACTCTTTTATGGGCATAACCAACAAAAGTAAAATCTTCACAACATGTGACATTTATATCAATACATTGCAGTAAATTGGGAAAAGAAGAGCGTCAACCAAATGATGTTCATGTTAATACACTGCAGTAAGTACACACCCTATCTCTTTCTCCTTCCCTCCCTCCCTCTCTCACTACGTTCTCTCTCTCCCTCTGTGCCTCCCTCTTTCTCTCTCAACCTCCTTTTTATCCCCCCTTCACTTCTCTCTCTCTTCTATTAATTATTTCCCTCTCTCCCCTCTCTTTGCCTATCCCCTTCTCTCTACCACTTCTTCAATCTCTCCCTTCTCATGCTCTCCCTCCTCTGCCATTCGTCCCTCCCTCCCTCCCTCCCATCTCTCTCTCTCTCTCTCTCTCTCTCTCTCTCCCCCACCTCTCTCTCTCACCTCCACCTCTCTTTCCTCTCTCTCACTCCACAGACTGTATATTGATGCTTAGAAGTCAATGCATTGCATTCAATGTAAAAATATATGCGAGAAGGATATTAACGTATAGGTTTGTGTCAATAGATTTGACTAATACATTGCATTCACGGCAAAAAAAGTTGGTGATAAAGCTGCAATAGGTAAATTGGTGAAAGACTGGGGCGGAAGGACAGACAGACTTACAGACACTGAAAACTGTGACACTTTTCTGGTTTTCTTTCAAAACAAATTGGAGGCTATTGACCAACAGCTGCAACAGTCTCACCAATCATCTGACCCCCCCATGACGACCAGACTCACCACCTGAGAACAGACTTAATGTCTTCTCCCTTGTCAATTAAATCACCATCACTGAACTCTTTTTCTAAGTCCATAACCACAACCTGCTGCTCCCTTTACCCCATGCCCACTGCCTTAATAAAGGCATGCCTTCCTGTTCTCTGCCCCCTGGTGGTCAATATTGTAAATGCATCCCTCACATCTGGCATTGTTCCTACTCCTTTGAAAACAGCGACAATGACTCCCATACAGAAGAAACAGGGCCTGGACCCTGAGCTCCTCACCAACTACAGGCCTATCTCAAACTTCCCCTTCCTCGCCAAAGTGCTTGAATGGGTGGTAGTGTGGTGGAAATGTAATGTTAATTACATACTATACTGTTTAATTAGACACACTATGCTGTTTAACTTAGATAATTGTCTATTGTTATATGTTAGTATTTTTACTGATACAAACTTATTTTGTGTGACTTAATCATAAATACAGATTCATGAGCCACTTGGGTGCAACCGCAGTATGTGACCTCCTGTGTTCCCGGGGCCTGTTTCTGCACATTTGCTAACTGCCACGTAGACAAGAGGTTGTACATTTTCTAGAAAAGCTGAGACCCAGCTATGATTCGTTGGGCCTTAACTCAGCACGGTTGAAGTGCATGGTTAACTGCTCCATTTTTGCAAATCTTGTAACGAAGTTGTTTTTAAAAACACAGTCTCTCTCCTTTTGGTTAGAATTACCAACACAGTAACATCACAAATCCAACAACACATGGCCTCTCATGAACTTTTCGAACCACTTCAGTCGGGCTTCCGGGCTATGCATGGCACTGAAACTGCTTTGGTAAAGGTAGTGAATGACCTCTGAACATCTCCATCCTCATCCTTATGGACATGTCTGCAGCATTTGACACTGTCTATCAACAGATTTTAACTGCAAACACAGATGTTGCGCACACACACACACACACACACACACACACACACACACACACACACACACACACACACACACACACACACACACACACACACACACACACACACATACATTGCACACATACTAATGTCATACACCATGGACAGGACCATGGACAACTATAGGCATCAAACAGAGCACAAATTAGGCTAATAAAGAAACGTCCTTACCTTTTAGAATTATTTTCTTCTTGTATTCCTAGCTGAGAAGTTCTTGATTACGTTGGTAAAATCCAATCCACGAAGGATGTTGCTTTCAAGGGACATCAGCGTTACGTGATTATCTTTCCTGATGCATTGTTGTTCTCAGTTTATTTTTCACCAAAGAAAGCTTTGAAAAGCTTTGTGTTGTTCACATGTCAACATTGGGAAATATTTCCTTTCCCTTAAAAGTTGTAGTAGTGCCATAGCAGATGTTACCTTCCTCGTTACGGATACATTTTTGTTTTTTTTACAATGGCCTGGCTACAGCCCAGGTTTGCACATGCATTAAAATGCCCCTGCTTCTTGGAGTCTCTGCAACACCCTTTGCATGGTTCCACTCCTATCTATCTGATTTGTCTCCCTTGGCAACTGCAGGACTGCCCAAGCCCGTGTATCACAAGGTGTCCCACAAGGCTCAGTGTTAGATCCATTACTGTTTAGTATTTACATGCTACCTCTTGGTCAGATCCTCCATCACTTTGGACACAGATTTCAATGTTATGCAGGTCACACACAAATCTACATCCACACAAACCCAACTCCACCCTGCCACCCTCCTATTTTGTTGTTGACTGTCTCCGTGAAGTTAACTTTGATGAGCAATAACGTTTTAAAACTAAATGACGACAAAACATAGATCATGCTGATGGGCCCCAACTCCCTAAGGTAGGAACTGGGTAAACATTCGACCCAACTCCGTCATTTGAACCACATATCCGGAACATCACCAAGTCAGCCTTAATCCACCTCAAAACAGCCTTAATCCACCACATTTCACCTCTCTCACTGACCCCACTGCTGAAACCCTCATTCACACCTTTGTTTTATCACATCTAGACTACTGTAACGCCATTCTATACGAAACGTGTCAAACTCATTCCACGGAGGGCAGAGTGTCTACAGGTTTTCCCTCCACCCCTGTACTTCATTGATATATTAAGGTCACTAATTATTAAGGAACCCCCCTCACCTGGTTGACTAGGGCTTAATTGAAAGGAAAAAACAAAAATCCGCAGGCACTCAGCTCTCTATGGAATGAGTTTGACACCCCTGCTCTATGGACTCTCTGCCAAAACCCTGGACAGACTACAACATATTCAAAATTCAGCTGCACGAGTCCTCACACACACCAGACCTTGGGACCACATCACCTCCACCCTCATCAAACTCCATTGGCTCCCAGTTCAGTACAGGATCATCTTCAAATTGCTCATAATCACCAACAAAGCACTCAGTGGACTGGCGCCAACATACGTTACTGACCTCCTGCATCCCTACACTCCCACCTGTTCACTACGTTCATTTGACACTGGACTCCTCATCCTCCCTGGCACCAGGCTGTGCTCCGTGGGAGACCATGCTTTTATCAGTGCCAGCCCCCCAACTTTGGAACTCACTCTCTCTTCATGTCAGAACCTCACAATCCATACAGATATTCAAGTCTAAACTGAAGACACACCTCTTCACACAGGTTAACCCAGATTCTCTGTTGTTTTAGCTTTTATCCTGTCCTTATGTTTAGTATACATGCTTAGTTTCATGTGTGATTTTATAGTTTTTTATCCTGCTGATTATCTTGTGTAGTTGAAGTCGGAAGTTTACATACACTTAGGTTGGAGTCATTAAAACGCATTTTTCAACCACTCCACAAATTTATTGTAAACAAACTATAGTTTCGGCAAGTCGGTTGTGCATGACACAAGTCATTTTTCCAAAAATTGTTTACAGATTATTTCACTTATAATTCACTGTATCACAATTCCTGTCGGTCAGAAGTTTACATACACTAAGTTCACTGTGCATTTAAACAGCTTGGAAAATTCCCGAAAATTATGTCATGGCTTTAGAAGCTTCTGATAGGCTAATTGACATCATTTGAGTCAATTGGAGGTTTACCTGTGGATGTATTTCAAGGCCTACCTTCAAACTCAGTGCCTCTTTGCTTGACATAATTGGAAAATCAAAAGAAATCAGCCAAGACCTCAGAAAAATTGTAGACCTCCACAAGTCTGGTTCATCCTTGGGAGCGATTTCCAAACGCCTGAAGGTACCACATTCATCTGTACAAACAATAGTACGCAGGTATAAACACCATGGGACCACGCAGCCGTCATACCGCTCAGGAAGAAGACACGTTCTGTCTCCTAGAGATGAACGCACTTTGGTGCGAAAAGCGCAAATCAATTCCAGAACAACGGCAAAGGACCTTGTGAAGATGCTGGAGGAAACAGGTACAAAAGTATCTATATCCACAGTAAAACGAGTCCTATATCATCATAACCTGAAAGACCGCTCAGCAAGGAAGAAGCCACTGCTCCAAAACCGCCATAAAAAAAGCCAGACTACAGTTTGCAACTGCACATGGAGACCAAGATCGTTCTTTTTGGAGAAATATCCTCTGGTCTGATGAAACAAAAATAGAACTGTTTGGCCATAATGACCATCCTTATGTTTGGAGGAAAAAGGGGGATGCTTGTAAGCCGAAGAACACCATCCCAACCGTGAAGCACGGGGTGTCAGGAACATGTTGTGGGGGTGCTTTCCTGCAGGAGGGACTGGTGCACTTCACAAAATAGATGGCATCATGAGGAGGAACATTATGTGGATATATCGAAGCAACATCTCAAGACATCAGTCAGGAAGTTAAAGCTTGGTCACAAATGGGTATTCCAAATGCACAATGACCCCAGGCATACTTCCAAAGTTGTGGAAAAATGGCTTAACCTGTTTAGGATAGGGGGTAGTATTTTCACGGCCGGATAAAAAACGTACCTGATTTAATCTGGTTATTACTCCTGCCCAGAAACTAGAATATGCATATAATTATTTGATTTGGATAGAAAACACCCTAACGTTTCTAAAACTGTTTGAATGGTGTCTGTGAGTATAACAGAACTCATATGGCAGGCCAAAACCTGAGAAGATTCTGTATGGGAAGTGCCCTGTCTGACCATTTCTTGGCCTTCTGTAGCCTCTTTATCAAAAATAGAGGCTCTCTGCTGTAACGTTACATTTTCTAAGGCTCCCATCGGCTCTCAGAAGGCGCCAGAACGTGGAATGATAACTCTGCAGTCCCTGTGCGAAAAACAGTAGGTGTTTTGGAAAGTGGTCGTTCTGAGAACAATGACACTGGCGTGCGCGTGCATGTGACGACTCCATTTTTCTTCTTTCAGTGTTTGAACGGATACAACATCTCCTGGTTGGAATATTATCGCTATTTTACGAGAAAAATCGCATAAAAAAATGATTTTAAACAGCGTTTGACATGCTTCGAAGTACGGTAATGGAATATTTAGAATTTTTTTGTCATGATACGTCACCCTTCTTCATCCTTCGGATAGTGTCTTGAACGCAAGAACAAAACGCAGCTATTTGGATATAACTATGGATTATTTGGAACCAAAACAACATTGGGTGTTGAAGTAGAAGTCCTGGGAGTGCATTCTGACGAAGAACAGCAAAGGTAATCCAATTTTTCTTATAGTAAATCTGAGTTTTGTGAGTGCCAAACTTGGTGGGTGTCAAAATAGCTAGCCATGATGGCCGGGCTATCTACTCAGATTATTGCAAAATGTGCTTTCACTGAAAAGCTATTTTAAAATCGGACACCGCAATTGCATAAAGGAGTGCTGTATCTATAATTCTTAAAATAATTGTTATGCTTTTTGTGAACATTTATCATGAGTAATTTAGTAAATTCACCGGAAGTTTTCGATGGGTATGCTAGTTCTGAACAAAACATGCTAATGTAAAAAGCAGTTTTTTTATATAAATATGAACTTGATTGAACAAAACATGCATGTATTGTATAACATAATGTCCTATGAGTGTCATCTGATGAAGATCATCAAAGGTTAGTGCTGCATTTAGCTGTGGTTTTGGTTTTTGTGACATTATATGCTAGCTTGAAAAATGGGTGTGTGATTATTTCTGGCTGGGTACTCTCCTGACATAATCTAATGTTTTGCTTTCGTTGTAAAGCCTTTTTGAAATCGGACAATGTGGTTAGATAAAGGAGAGTCTTGTCTTTAAAATGGTGTAAAATAGTCATATGTTTGAAAAATGGAACTTTTTACATTTTTGTCATTTAGCAGACGCTTATCCAGAGCAACTTACAGTAGTGAATGCATACATTTCATACATTTTTTTCTCCGTACTGGTCCCCCGTGGGAATCGAACCCACAACCCTGGCGTTGCAAACACCATGCTCTACCAACTGAGCCACACTTTTTCTGTGTTGGAGCACGTTTCACTGTGAAGAGTTCATTTCACATGGTTAGGTGTAGACTTGCATTCATTGCGAGGGTCTGCTGAACGATCCCATACTTGAATTGTGTTTCTAGCCTTAACCGTTCTACCAATGTCACTCAAAAGCACCTTAACTCTAAGTCGGGTTTCAAGTGAGCTGCACCTTTCTGCCATGTAGTGGGGGAGGGTCAAATTAATTCATTGTTAATTGGGTTAGAGTTATGTCTAGGGTTGAGGCCCTAACCCTAACTCATCTTATCTAAGCTCTCCCCAAACACTGACCCTAACCTTAACCTCAAGGGGGTTCTTGCCTAAACCCCAGTGGGGTTGCTGGATAGCCCGAGCTTGTCATCCTAAGGGCTTATAAGTGTGGGCTTGTCGCCTTGGCTAGCCAGTCGTGTAGTGGCATGCATCCTCCTAGGGGTTCATGTCTTGCCTCTCGCACTTCATCTACCACTTGGAGCTCTGTCCCTCATACCTGACCTTAACCTGACAGGCAAGTTAGTTGGCAGGCAATCAGGCACAGACAGATTATAACCTCAACCCTAAACACTCTAACCCTAGCTTCGGCTCCACATCTTGGCTCAACCCTAAATACAGCCATAGAGGCAGGGTTAGGGTTAAGGTTTGAGCTAGAGTTGAGCTTGGCTGTCGACAAGAAGTTAGGGTTAGAGTAATGGTTCGGGTTGAGCCAAGATGTGGAGATGAAGCAAGAGTTAGGGTTAGGGTTGAGGCTAGGGTTGACCCTATTGACATATGCACTCATCTGTGACACTCATCTTTTACCATTTACTGCAATGTATTGACATAAACATCAACCCTGTGACACTCATTGTTTACCATTTACTTTAATGTATTGACATACACATCAATTGGTTGATGCTTTTCTTTTCCCATTTACTGCAATGCATTGACATACATTAGGAACACCATCCTAATATTGAGTTGCACCTCATTTTGCCCTCAGAACAGATTCAATTTGTCGGAGCATGGACTCTACTCGGTGTCGAAAGCCTTCCATAGGGATGCTGGCCCATGAAGACTCCAATGTTTCCCACAGTTGTGTCAAGTTGTCTGGATGTCCTTTGGGTGGTAGACCATATTTGATACACACAGAAAACTGTTGAGCGTGAAAAACTAGCAGCGTTGGAGTTCTTGAAACACTCACATCGGTGCACCTGGCACCTACTACCATACCCTGTTCAAAGGCACTTAAAAATGTTGTCTTGCCCATTCTCCCACTGAGTTGCACACATACACAATCCATGTCTGAAGGTTTGAAAATCATTATTTAACCTGTCTCCTCCCATTCATCTACACTGACTCATTGAATTGTCTCTAGTTGTTGCTGCCAACAGTCTGGCCTGTAAAGGGCTGGATCATCTTGAGGAGAAGATCCCAGCTCTGCAGTGTCCCCCTGAGAAGGCAAGGACGCTTTTCTCTGAGTCAATTTAAAATGCTTGTTATACACCACGACTTCTGCCCCCAAAACCTGACTTTTTCCTCTGTTTCACACAGCTGGCATCTAGCATTGTGGAGGCAGTTACCTCTACAGTGCAGATGGCTAAGGAGGGCATTTCCAGCCCCATCGCTGGCACCTCAGATGGTGATCAGCATGGCATTCAATGGGCTCCAGCTGATGGCTTTAGCGATGTCCTGAGCAGCAAGCCTGTCTGCCTGGCAGGGAGGGAGCAGACACTTCACTGACCTTGGCTGAGAGTCTGGTTAACTATGTTCTGCCTGAATCCTCTGAGAATGGTATACTTTACATTGTTGAGTCATTTAGATCATCTGGTGGCTGGTATAGAGATAGCTATACCATAACAAATGTAATGTTTTTTTCTAGAGATATAAACATAGAATGGGAATGTGACAGCTGAACATTTACAGTACAAGGCGATCATATACTGAAGGTATTTCCACTTTCACCACAAGATGGAATCGTACAATTGAGAAATAGAACAGTGGGTGCTTACAGCGGACAAGCTGTAGATCTGTGTTTCCAAACTCACCTTGAGTTCCCCCAACAGCACACATTTTTGTAGTAGCCCTGGACAAGCACACCTGATTCAACTTGTCAACTAACCATCAGGCCCTGAATGAGTTGAATCAGGTGAGTTTGGATCCTATAGGATTCTCGCAATCTTAAAACACTTTGTGTCACTTCTATCAGAATCCTATTGGAAATCAAAAGTAATCCTATTGAATCCTAAATCTGTTCGGATTTTCTTTTGGATTCTAATATACTTTTTTTATTCTAACCCTATAGGAGTTCTTGACTAGGGATCAAAAACAACACAATCTAAATATTCCCCATCCCATACCTAAAAAAAAAACTATTATTTGCTTTTATACTGTGTGAGGGGGCACAATGTGTAGGCAATTCTGTCCACTCTGCAATTGTCATTATTAAGTCAATGATCACCATTTACTATATAACTGGTATTAACAATTCCACTGTGGCTCTGTCTGGCCAGACAAGCCACTCTGGTATTCTCCAGACTGATCCCCATCTGGCTACGTTTACACAGGCAGCTCAATTCAGATCTTTTGCCAATTATTTGCATATCTGATACGTGTCTGATCTTTTCCCTAATGCGTTAACAGCAACCCCAAAAAATTGTTGCTCTGAAGTGTTTTTATTTTTTTTGCACATGACCTGTCGTTAACAAAACAGGTAGTCTAGCGGTTAAGAGGGTTGGGCTGAATCCCCAAGCCGACTAGGTGAAAAATCTGTCTGTGCCCTTGAGCAAAGCACTTAACCCTAATAGCTACTGTAAGTTGCTCTGTATAAATGGCTAAAATGTAAATGTAACAACAACCACCCCAAAATTACAAGGAACAGTGACAGAAAATGAGCATTTCATTTGTGTGCTACTTCAGAGGCTACATCAGTGTAAATGCCAATCATTTGGCAAAGACCAGAAATGGGCTGCCTGTGTATTTTTTTTAAATGTAACCTTTACTTAACTAGGCAAAAACAAATTGTTATTTACAATGACGGCTTACCCCGGCCAAACCAGGAAGACGCTGTGCCAATTGTGCACTGTCCTATGGGACTCCCAATCACGGCCAGATGTGATTCAGCCTAGATGCAAACCAGGGACTGTAGTAACACCTCTTGCACTGAGATGCAGTGCCTTAGACCTCTGTGCCACTCGGTGATCATCAACTGACCTTTCGATGCCAAGTCGGAGGACGATGCGGAGGAAGGGGTTGCTCGTACCCCTTTTGCATTGACCCGATTCGACCCTTTATCTTCTGCTTCGGGTCGTTCAGACGGGACCACTAGGCTAAAGGTGAGGCTGGCCCTTTGGAAATGGCACAAAAAGATAAAGAAAGAGATAAACAGATTAAGTTTGATTTAGAAGTTAGGAGAATGGAAATCGACAAGGAGGTGAGGATCAGACAACTGGAGCTAGACGCTGGCTCCAGTGCAACTCCACAACCTGCTCCTCATCAAGCCCTCTTCGATGTAAGTAAAAATATTGTCTTAGTCCCTCTGTTCCAGGAGTCGGAAGTTGATTCCTATTTCTCTGCGTTTGAGCGTGTGGCCGCTGCGCTGCTTTGGCCACTCGAGGTTTGGCCGCTCCTGTTACAATGTAAATTGTCTGGGAAAGCCCAGGAAGTAGTAGCTGCTCTGTCCCTGGATGACAGTTTACAGTACGATATTGTTAAAACAACCATGTTGCGGGCTTATGAGTTGGTGCCTGAAGCTTATAGACAGCGCTTCAGGAACCACAAAAAACCCTCTCACTGTACTTTTGTTGAGTTTGCTATGGACAAAGAGTCTCTGTTTAATCGTTGGTGTTCAGCCAGCAAAGCGAACTCCTTTGCTGATATTCGGGAGTTGATGCTGTTGGAGGATTTTAAAAGCAACCTCCCTGATAGAATTATAGTTAATTTAAATGAACTGAAAGTGGTGACATTGGCCCAGGCAGCAGTGTTGGCAGATGAGTACATTTTGACACACAAGACTATCTTTGGTGCCTCGTTCAGGTCACTTTTCCTCCAACAACGCTAGGCCTTCGCACGAGATCCGTGAATGTTTTTACTGTCACCAAAAGGGTCACGTGGAAACGGCCTGCCCGGTTTTGAAAAATAAACCTAAACAGTCCCTGTCACCATACCCAAAATTAAAAAGCATGGGTTTAGTCCAGTCTTTGGCTCGTCCGTTGGACCGAGTTATTGATTCAGCATTTAGGAAACTGGATCCTATCTATGCTCCGTTTATCTCTGCCGGTTGTGTTTCCTTAACTGGAGAACAAGCGGATCAAAAGCACATACAAATCCTTACCCGCACCCACAGTCACATACCTCTTTAACTCCATGGGGAGTTGAGTGTAGCAGGGTGTTGCGTTCCCTCCTCCAAGAGGCGTGCATCCATGAGTTGATGATGTACCTAAGTTTGTGTGTACACAGGCTGCCAAATGTTGATCTTTTATCCAATTATTTGCTAAATAACTGATCTAATTTGTCAAAACTATCAGAATTGGTCTGGTTATGTAAAAGCAGACATTGAGACTTGGGGACTCTAGACTTGTCACGACTTCCACCGAAGGTGGTTCCTCTCCCTGTTCGGGCGGTGTTCAGCGGTCGTCGTTGCCGGCCTACTAGCTGCCACCGATCCATTTTTCCTTTTTGTTTGTGTCTGTCTGTTTTGTTTTACACCTGTGTCTTATTAGTTAATTTCGGTGGGTTTATTAACCCCCGCTGCCTGCTATTATTTATGCGGGATTATTTGCTGTTGTTGCTACGATAGGGGTGCGTGTTTGCGCCACAGGGTTTTTCTTCTCACGGTCATGTTGTAGTTTATTTAGGAGTAGAGGTTTCTCCTCCGTGTGTTACGTTTATTTCCCTGTGTGTGGCGACTTCGTTGGGTGTGTTTCCCCACCTGTTGTTGTCGTGTTTGGGATGTTCTAATAAACGTTTGTGCTTCTGAAAATCCTTGCTCTCCTGCTCCTGACTCTTGCACCTACCTCTCTTAGGAGGCACGCAACAAGACTAGTTTACTCTCCTAGTCCTAGCCCACATCCCGAGGTGCCCTATTTGTGTGGAGCAGCAACAGTTGAGATTCAGCAGTAGATCAGGTGCAAAAATAGGTGGTATTTATTTTACAGTGCAGTTAATGGAGAAGACTTACTCAGAGTTGTATTTACAAAAATGTACAGGTGGCAAAAATGACTTAATAACAAAGGCAAAAGGCCTATAAATACAACTATACACAGAGTGTACAGAAAATTAAGGACACCAACCTCTTTCCATGACATAGACTGACCAGGTGAATTCAGGTAAAAACTATAATCCCTTATTGATGTCACTTGTTAAATCCACTTTAATCAGTGTAGATGAAGGGGAGGCGAGAGGTTAAAGAAGGATTTGAGACAGTTGAGTCATGGATTGGATTGTGTATGTGCCATTCAGAGGGTGAATGTGCAAGACTAAGATTTAAATGCCATTGAACAGGATATGGTAGTAGGTGCCAGGCGCATTGGTTTGTGTCAAGAACTGCAACGATGCTGGGTTTCCGTGTGTATCAAGAATATTATTATTATTATTTATTTTTTTATTGAACCTTCATTTACCTAGACAAGTCAGTTAAGAACAAATTCCTTTTTACAACAACGGCCAAACCCGGGCGACACTGGACCAATTGTGAGCTGCCCTATGGGACTCCCAATCACAGCCGGTTGTGATACAGCCAGATTGGCCACCACCCAAAGGACATCCAGCCAACTTGACACAACTGTGGGAAGCATTGGAGTCAACATGGGCCAGCACCCTGTGGAACGCATGACACCTTGTAGAGTCCATGCCCCGATGAATTGAGACTGTTCTGGGGGCAAAATTGAGGGGTGCATCTCAATATTAGGTAGGTATTCTTAATGTTTTGTACACAGTGTATTTTACCTCACCAACAGCTCGCTCTCAATGAGCCGAAGACTCTTCTTCAAATTTGTATTGGTGAATCACAACCTACTGTCCCGGAGTGTGATGCCGGTCACAGCCTCCCTATTCATCTATTCATTACACTTTGTGACACAAAAGGGAAGGTAAAAATTATGGGGAAAAGGGAAGAAAAATGGCCCTCCCAACACACACTACTTCCCTACCAACTAATTCTACATGCATTAAAACCTCACCACTATTCCACTACTTGGCCCAATCTCATTTTACACCAGGCTTGCAGCAGGAAGGGACACTATCGTTCAAAACACCTTGTAACTCTTCTGCAGTAAAGTCTCGTACTCCCAAGTACTTCTCTGCAGCCACCACCATAACATCTATTTTCTGTGATTTACGTTCCATTTCTGCGGTACAGTTGAAAACCATGGCTATGAACACTAAGAAACCAACCTTACTGAAGCACATGTTATTCCTATCACTCTCTATTGGCCTACTCACAGGTATCCTCTTAGGATCCCTCGCCCTGGACCCATCTTCCTCTACTACTCTTCACTCCCTCAGCATACAACATCTTCTGTACTACTCTGATCCTTTTAACCTCAATTTGCCTTTCTCTCACCAGACACCTCTGAACTTCAGCACCATGGGTACCCCTACAGTTAACTCACACAACTTTTCCCACCAATACAACGCATTCCTTTGTCTCATGCCCTCCTGCACACTTCTCACATCTAGGAATCTCCCTCCTTACACACTGCTGCAACATGACCATAAGTTTGCACCTTAAACACAGTATTGTGTTTGGGACATATGCACTCACGGGATAACTGATACATCCTAACTTGACTTTGTCAGGTAAAGAATCTGCATCAAAACTCAGCAGGACAGACAGTGTCTTCTCTGTTTCATCACGCTCTCTCTCCACCAGATCTGCGTTGCACCAAACGACCGGCATCACAGACACCGGGTTTGTTCAATTTCAGTTGATCCTCCACAACACTTAACCCCACCCCAGTTATCTTTCCTTTCAACTGCGCCCTGCACCGGAGAGCAATGAAATTAACAGTTCTTGTCCCTAGACGCGTAGTGTGTAGCACCCACTCCACCTGGATGGAAGAAATGCAAAAAACTCAACAGTCCCCAACCTCTTCTCCACCCAACCTAACACCACATATGGATGAATCCATTCTCTCCAAAAATCCCACCCCCACTGGGCCAGAATCATTTTTGTCATCATCGGGACAAGCCTCGAACTCGGCGGTCACCGCCGCACCGCAGGTCATTTATTCTCACTCAATTTCTGAACTACTGGAGTACGTTTTCTATTTTTCTACTTGATGCCTATCTTCCTCGCCACACGACTTCCCTCTACAAGTTCTTTCCGCTCCTTCATCCATGTAGAAGCAAACTGTTAAAATGGTTCTTGTATCTTGAATTTGCCGCTATGTTGCGTTGACTGAAAAATCCTCGTGGCGCACTCTCCACACTTGCCCTCGGGACGAGGACTTGAGGAGCATGGGCATCCTAAGGACCTACCCTCACCTGGCATAAACCATTCACACCTTTTAAGTGAATTCGCAAAGAACTGATATCACGCTTCGTATGGCCAATACTCTACACGTTACTGAAAACAAAGACATAATATGCCTAAACATTTGAGTTTACAATAAACATTTAAAACAACCTTACCTGGGACGTATTCATTGTGGAACAGTTTACCGTTTAAGAACCAAACAGAAGCAAACAGAAATTTGAATGTAGTCAACTGGGTGGGACTTCCAACTTCATTGGATGATCCCTCCTGGTGACCATTGGAGTCATGTCCAACAGGGATCAGCCAATTGTGAAGAAGAAAATGGATTACTTCAAAATGGAAATAGCCTCAATGTCACTGCCCATTCTGTCACAGACACTATGACACAGATACAAAGATGAGTCCTTTATCTATATCTATGTTCCCATCCTGTTTCTTCTCCTGATCCCCACACTCATGTGTGTATTACCAGCATCTATAATGGTGCTTTCCCTTTAGATAATCTCTTTACAGTTTGTCTTGTCAAAACTATTTCAATTTGAGCCCCTTCAATGGCGTCATACAGCATGAACTGCATTGGGCTTGGCCAGGAAGGGTAATGGTTCCCACTGTTATAAACAAGTATAGTTAGCATGTCATTATTATTTTGGCCTGATTTCAGATTTCTCAGTCATTGTTTATTATCTTTATCTCTGGCTAGTGATTGGTCTATATATTTTAGTGTGAAGAACAGAAAGTAACAGCAATGTACTGTAGTGTATATCTCAAGATTACCTTCTCAGGAACTCAAGGCCATAAGAGAGTAAAATGAGTAATGAACTGTAACCTTGTCTGTCAGCATTAAGTAAATGGAATGCGGTATTTATGAAAGAACTATAAAAGTTTAGATTCTTGAAGATGTTGCATAAGCTTGTTTGTTTTTTTCTTAGTGAGTGTCCATCCTATTTGTCCTTCATCAGTGGTCAGTTAATGATATGTGATGCTTTGAGTTTGAGGTTGTTGAGTGAGAATCTGAGACAGACAGTCATGTGCCACATTTTGTGTTTGTTTGTCAAGCCGTTGAGAGCGCTTTATCTGTCCTCCAAAGTTGGATTCTTCGCGGGAACAGGAGTCTGTTGTCAGTGCTACTGGCCCTCAGCCCAGCTACAGAAGGCTTCTGACGCTGGCCAGCGCAGTATGTCGACGTGGCTATGATCAGACAGCAGCAACGCACCAAGAGTCAAGGTCAGGATCTGGTCACACGCATCACCGGTGTGTCTCTACTGGTAAGAGCCAGCTGTCCGTTTAGTCTCGGACCCAGACACTGTAAATAATTGTGGAGGAATTCAATTAAACATTTCATATTTTCACTGATTGGCTCTAGATACAGTAGAATTGGTCAACCAAAAGAACATCTTGTCATCTCAATTAGGTACTACACAGTCAGTCTATTTGAGGTAAAATGTGTGAATTTTGACCTCTGGTTAGCACATAGTAGTTAGTTGTTGCAGGAATCATGGAGAGGGAAAGGCATGCCTGTGGAAAGACACATATAAAATGTATCCCTATTAGTTACAGCCAGCATATAATTTCTGTATTTATGGAAATACTGACACAATTCTCCATAATTGTTATATGTGAATGACATAATGTGTGGTCATTTACGAAATTAGGTATAATTATTCAGGTTATTAATAGAGTAATTGCATACTCTTTGGAATGGGTAATTCAACACACATTCTAAACCCTTAAATCATTCCACATCCCTCTCTGGGAATCACGTCAATTACTTCTCAATAACAGCAGGGGTTACTGGAGTTAGGCAGTTGAAATCCCAATAGAAATTGAGCATTGAAGAGAGACAAGGAAATACAGACATCGAGAGCTATATGCACAGCTTTAGCAATTAGGCCTAAAGGGACTGGTCTTTTTCACTTTTGCAGCCCTATGCTTTTAAAAGACAAATAGTCCATGACACAATAGCTCAATACACAGCAAATACAGTTGAATTGAAGTGAAATTACTTGAATCATTGAGATGATCAGTTAACACGTTGAGTGTTGATATCTACTCATACTGTAGATCTTGGTTGTAGTGTGATTCCAGGTAGGCGGGAGCAGAAAATATTTTTGGTATCTCAGATTGTTTGGCAATTCTCACAAATAAACTTTATTGGGAGGAAGGATGTTTGAAGTCATTTTTACATTTGTATCACAAACTATTTCTGAGAACATCCTGAATAAAGTGCTCATTTTAGGCCCTTTTTAGACCAATACATTCTTCCTGTAAGACCCTATGATCTATAACCGTACATAATACAGACAACATCTTGGTATCATTATCCTCCTTTATAGTGTGCTCTAAAATATGGTGTATGTCTTGATTCTGAAATAATAATGTCACATTCATTTATTCAACATTTAACATAATTATATCTCAAAACTACCCATTTTATTTTTGTTCATTTCAAGACATATTGTTTGGAACTCTACAAATACATACAATTGTTAAGGTATGATGCAATATATGCATACCACCAACAAACACAGTGAATGGGGAAATGGATTGAAGGGGAACTCCCTCTTCTGGTGACTTTCTGAATGTGCAATCCTAAAGGAGGGTTGTGATTGGTTAATGACCTATAACGTCAATTTCTATCTTTAAAATTGGTAATATCATTAAAAGTACCAGAGAGACCACTCTGGTAATTTGACGTGTTTTGAAGAGTATATTGCTACAAACAATATGTCTAAAAATAAGCAAAATCAAAAAGAGTGGTTTTGAGATATTAATGTTCTTTATGTTGAATAAATTAATTTGAAAATGTGTATTTCAGAATCTAGACGTACTCTATATTTGAGAGAACACTATAAGGAGTATAATCACTCCAAGATGGCATAGCAGTCAGACGTCCTTTGTCCTCGTCTTGTCGTGTCCCGTGTATATATATATTTACATCTTTTCTTCACATATCTTTTTATATATTTTTTGGTAAAAACTCAACTTCAAAACACTCTCCTGCAACCCGCGTCACCAATTTAAAAAAAGTATTATTTACCTCAAATCTGAAATCCACAACAGAAGCTAGCCAGAAGCTAGCCAGAAGCTAGCCAGAAGTTAGCCAGAAGTTAGCCAGTTCACTAGCTAACGTTAGAACTCAGCTAACCACGGTTGGCGGTCATCAGCTATCCTTTAGCTCAAAAAGCTATCGCCAGTTTTGTACAACGCAACTCAGACCAGAGCATACCGGACCTATTTTCTCTCCATATCCCCGGATTTCTACCGCAAGCTCTGGACATTTACACCTGGATCTTGCAGCTAGCTAGCTGCTATCCGAGTGACTATTGGCTAACGTCGGTCCCGGAGCTAACATCAATTATTCCGGAGCTAGCCAGCTGAAGAGTTCCATCAGCCATTCCTTGGCTACAATCACCTATCTGGACTTGTTTTACTGCTGACGTTGGGTCCCATCGGGCCTTCAGGACTGGACTACCAATGTTATTTGCCCGAGGGAGTTATCCAACTGGCCCTTCCGTTGTGACATAACCTGAACGCCCATCTGCGGCCAGCTAATCGTTAGCTGTCTTATCGGCTGCTATCTGAATGGGTCTATCGGCCAATTTTCTTGGGCCACTATAACTATTTTGCCAATTGGATTGGTCCCCTCTGTCACACGGAACCCCACTAATCTACCGACAGAAACGCACAAGGTGGCTAAAAACAGACCATCTTCTGCCAACTTGCTCCCCATGGCCCGGCGAGCTGTCTGAATTGCCGTGACCGCAACCGACCTCACTACTCACTGGACCCTTTTGATCACTTGGCTAAGCATGCCTCTCCTTAATGTCAATATGCCTTGTCCATTGCTTTTCTGGTTAGTGTTTTTTGGCTTATTTCACTGTAGAGCCTCTAACCCTGCTCATTATACCTTAACCAACCTCTCAGTTCCATCACCCACACATGCGATGACATCACCTGGTTTCCATTATTTTTCTAGAGACAATATCTCTCTTATCATCACTCAATGCCTAGGTTTACCTCCACTGTATTCACATCGTACCATACCTTTGTCTGTACATTATACCTTGAAGCTATTTTATCGCCCCCAGAAACCTGCTCCTTTTACTCTCTGTTCCGGACGTCCTAGACGACCTATTCTCATAGCTTTTAGCTGTACCCTTATCCTACGCCTCCTCTGTTCTTCTGGCGATGTAGAGGTGAATCCAGGCCCTGCAGTGCCTAGCTCCACTCCTATTCCCCAGGCGCTCTCTTTTGATGACTTCTGTAACCGTAATAGCCTTGGTTTCATGCATGTTAACATTAGAAGCCTCCTCCCTAAGTTTGTTTTATTCACTGCTTTAGCACACTCTGCCAACCCGGATGTCCTAGCCGTGTCTGAATCCTGGCTTAGGAAGACCACCAAAAACTCTGAAATCTCCATCCCTAACTACAACGTTTTCAGACAAGATAGAATGGCCAAAGGGGGCGGTGTTGCAATCTACTGCAGAGATAGCCTGTAGAGTTCTGTCCTACTATCCAGGTCTGTACCCAAACAATTTGAACTTCTACTTTTAAAAATCCACCTCTCTAAAAGCAAGTCTCTCACCATTGACGCCTGCTATAGACCACCCTCTGCCCCCAGCTGTGCTCTGGACACCATATGTGATCTGATTGCCCCCCATCTATCTTCAGAGCTCGTGCTGCTAGGTGACCTAAACTGGGACATGCTTAATAACACCCCAGCCATCCTACAATCTAAGCTTGATGCCCTCAATCTCACACAAATTATCAATGAACCTACCAGGTACAACCCCAAAGCCGTAAACACGGGCACCCTCATAGATATCATCCTAACCAACTTGCCCTCTAAATACACCTCTGCTGTTTTCAACCAAGATCTCAGCGATCACTGCCTCATTGCCTGCATCTGTAATAGGTCAGCGGTCAAACGACCTCCACTCATCACTGTCAAACGCTCCCTGAAACACTTCAGCGAGCAGGCCTTTCTAATCGACCTGGCCCGGGTATCCTGGAAGGATATTGACCTTGTCCTTTCAGTAGAGGATGCCTGGTTATTTCTTTTAAATGCCTTCCTCACCATCTTCAATAAACATGCCCCATTCAAGAAATGTAGAACCAGGAACAGATATAGCCCTTGGTTCTCTCCAGATCTGACTGCCCTTAACCAACACAAAAACCTCCTGTGTCGTTCTGCATTAGCATCAAACAGCCCCCGTGATATGCAACTTTTCAGGGAAGTTAGAAACCAATATACACAGGCAGTTAGAAAAGCCAAGGCTAGCATTTTCAAGCAGAAATTTGCTTCTTGCAACACAAACTCAAAAAAGTTCTGGGACACTGTAAAGTCCATGGAGAATAAGAACACCTCCTCCCAGCTGTCCACTGCACTGAGGATAGGAAACTCTGTCACCACCGATAAATCCACTATAATTGAGAATTTCAATAAGCATTTTTCTACGGCTGGCCATGCTTTCCACCTGGCTACCCCTACTCCGGTCAACAGCACTGCACCCCCCACAGCAACTCGCCCAAGCCTTCCCCATTTCTCCTTCTCCCAAATCCAGTCAGCTGATGTTCTGAAAGAGCTGCAAAATCTGGACCCCTACAAATCAGACGGGCTAGACAATCTGGACCTTTTCTTTCTAAAATGATCTGCCGAAATTGTTGCAACCCCTATTACTAGCCTGTTCAACCTCTGTTTTGTGTCGTCTGAGATTCCCAAAGATTGGAAAGCAGCTGCGGTCATCCCCCTCTTCAAAGGGGGGGGGGGGACACTCTTGACCCAAACTGCTACAGACCTATATCTATCCTACCCTGCCTTTCTAAAGTCTTCGAAAGCCAAGTCAACAAACATGCCATACAACTCTCCTTCCGTGGCCTCGACTGCTCTTAAATACAAGTAAAACGAAATGCATGCTCTTCAACCGATCGCTGCCTGCACCTGCCCACCCATCCAGGATCACTACTCTGGACGGTTCTGACTTAGAATATGTGGACATCTACAAATACCTAGGTGTCTGGTTAGACTGTAAACTCTCCTTCCAGACTCACATCAAACATCTCCAATTCAAAGTTAAATCTAGAACTGGCTTCCTATTTTGCAACAAAGCATCTTTCACTCATGCGCCCAAACATACCCTCGTAAAACTGACCATCCTACCGATTCTCGACTTCGGCGATGTCATTTACAAAATAGCTTCCAATACCCTACTCAATAAATTGGATACAGTCTATCACAGTGCCGTCCGTTTTGTCACCAAAGCTTCATATACTACCCACCACTGCGACCTGTACGCTCTCGTTGGCTGGCCCTCGCTTCATACTCGTCGCCATACCCACTGGCTCCAGATCATCTACAAGTGTCACGTCCTGACCAGTAAGGGGTTATTTGTTATTGTAGTTTGGTCAGGGTGTGGCAGGGGGTGTTTTTCTGTGTGTTTTGGGGTTTTGAGGTTATATTCTAAGTCCTTTTTTCTATGTTTTGTATTTCTTTGTTTTGGCCTGGTATAGCTCTCAATCAGGGACAGCTGTACTTCGTTGTCGCTGATTGGGTGCCATACTTAGGTAGCCTGTTTTCCTTTGGGTTTTGTGGGTGGTTATTTTCTGTTTCGTGAGTATTACCTGACAGAACTGTTTGGCTGTCGTTTTAGTTATTTTGTTTAAGAGTTCACCAGAAATAAATACATGATGAGCACTATCCACGCTGCGCCTTGGTCTACTCTTTCAGACGGCCGTTACAACAAGACCCTGCTAGGTAAAGTTCCCCCTTATCTCAGCTCGCTGGTCACCATAGCAGCATCCACCTGTAGCACGCGCTCCAGCAGGTATATCTCTCTGGTCATCCCCAAAGCCAATTCCTCCTTCGGCCGCATCTCCTTCCAGTTCTCTGCTGCCTATGATTGGATCAAACTACAAAAATCTCTGAAACTGGAAACACTTATCTCCCTCACTAGCTTTAAGCACCAGCTGTCAGAACAGCTCACAGATTACTGCACCTGTACATAGCCCATCTATAATTTAGCCCAAACAACTACCTCTTCCCCTACTGTATTTATTTATTTTGCTCCTTTGCACCCCATTATTTCTATTTGTACTTTGTACTTTCTTCCACTGCAAATCTACCATTCCAGTGTTTTACTTGCTATATTGTATTTACTTCGCCACCATGGCCTTTTTGCCTTTACCTCCCTTATCTCACATTTGCTCACTTTGTATATAGACTTATTTTTCTACTATATTATTGACTGTATGTTTGTTTTACTCCATGTGTAACTCTGTGTTGTATGTGTCAAACTGCTTGCTTTATGTTGGCCAGGTCACAATTGTAAATGAGAACTTGTTCTCAACTTGCCTACCTGGTTAAATAAAGGTGATATAATTTTTAAATAAATAATAACACCAAGATGTTGTCTGAATTGTTGCTTGCCTCCCTGCTGTAGAAGTGTTACTTTTTTACACAGAGAGGAATTCAATGTAGCAGATGTGCCTAATATTTTGATTTATTTACAGCAATTGTTTTAGTTACTTTAGCTTGAACCATAGATGTGTTTGAGAATGGATGTACACCGGACGGTGATGGTCCGAGACTATACAACTTAATGTCCTTGAGTCTGAGGTCAGCCGCTAAATGCAAAGCCTAGCACTTTTGAAAGAATATTCTCACAGTTGTGGCTTTGATAAGGCTTACAGTAGCTCTGGATACTACTGTAACTATTATAGACAATGGACTGAAACGGTGTTGAATGCAAATAATTTTCTTAACCGTTCTTACATAATGATAAAGAAAAAAATGGCATGTCACTGAGTAGCATTTGATTACTGTAACTAAAATGTGTTTCTTGCAAATATGTTGATATGGATGGTAAAAACTGGCTTTCATAATGTACTGTAAAGTGCACATGTTCCCTGACAGAATAGCTATGCCATGAAGAACCTAGAGGCTGTGGAAACAGTGGGCCTATCCTTTAGAACTTCAGTGACGGGACTAATCAGTTGGGAAGAGGAGGAGAGAGACAAAGAGACCAAAAAAACAGAGGTAGAGTTTTAGAAGGTTACAGTATAACCCTTTACATCATACCAGCCTTAGAGCAGGTCTCCAACATAATGCACATAATCTCCAGATCTGTTATATTTTTTAATAGTCATATGTTTTACTGCTCAAAGCCTTGTAAACAGTCTGCTGTGCTGCAGTATTTCTAGATCGATGTGGTCATGTCTGCCCCACTCAGGGATGCCTGAGTGTAGGTATTCTCAGAAAATGTAATCAAAGACATTCTTGACATTCAACTTGCATTCCCTGTGACTCCCCCAACTGAATTATAATTTAGGGAGTAGATATCGGACAAAGAAATCTGAAGTGCTGTTACACAACATATAGGCTCTGGTCCCTAGGGTCACTCTGGCTGACAGCCATGACTGAAAATACAAATTTTATGTACATGTTGTAGTACTGTATGTTTTACTGTTTATGTTGATGACCTGTTCTGAAAAAGCTGCCTGAGGGGTATACTACAAAGCAGGATCAATGAGTTAGCCAGCTAACTTTGATAACCAGAAATAACTATAGATTTATTTTGGTTCATTAATGTCACGTCCTGGCCAGTATAAGGGTTAATTGTCATTTTAGTTTGGTCAGGACGTGGCAGAGGGTATATGTTTTATGTGGTTCAGGGTGGTGTGTTAGTTAGGAGGGCGTTTGATTTATTATTCCGGGGTTTTTGGGCACTGTTCCTTGTTTACGTATTTCTATGTTGATCTAGTTAGTTGTATGTCTATGTTTGGTTAATTGGGGTGGACTTCCAATTGAAGGCAGCTGTGTGGTGTTGCCTTTGATTGGAAGTCCTATATTAGTTGGGTGTGTTTGTCTGTTTAATTGTGGGAGATTGTTCTGTGTTTAGCCTTGTCAGACTGTCTGTTAATTGGTCGTTCTCTTGTTTTGTTATTTTGGTGTTCATTTTGGAAGTTAATAAACGTCAAGATGAGCTTACACATACCTGCTGCGTTTTGGTCCTCCATTACCAATGACAACCGTGACAATTAAGAAACTATCTGTTTCTGATTGTTGAGTCAATTCAACCATCCCATTTCAAGCTTATCTTTCTAAAAGTTAGCTGGCTTAATCATTGATCTTGCTTTGAAGTATACCCCTCAGGTTATCACAGTAGAATGAGCCACACCATGTAAGTAGGTAGCGTTGTATGATAAAGAATGGTTCAGAGACAATTAAATCCCTGTGTTGGTGGGCTGCAGAGTCTGGTCAGTGGCCAGGGTTACCAGCTACAGATTAACTATGTGTCCAGTGTGAAGAGTGTCTCTCAGACCAACTTTGGCCTGGCTAAGAGACCGTGGGCAGCGCCCGGGAGCACATGGTGAACAGAATTGCGCTTTACGGTGTGGTGAGTCACTCAGTCATCCTTGACATCTCCTGATGTGATTTGGCCACTCACGTGCATTGATAGGTCTGTTGTACCCTTCACGTGTACCCCTCATGTGGGAAAGGAGCAAAGCTGCTCCATCCCACAAGCCGCTGACCTCAACATTTGTCTTTGTTACTTTTTGATATTTATGAGTCTTATTTTTGTATATATTTTTATATTTACATAGTTTTAAACGTTAAGATTATTTATTTGTGTTGTTCCAAATGTCCAAATGCTTTTCTATTTTTTGGGGAGGGGGATGCTGAAGGGGGGGTTCGCCCAGGGAGCCATACAAGCTAGAACCGCCACTGCCGAAGAGAGAGGTTAGAGTGCTTTCTATGGCTGTGACTAGATCCTGGACAGGATTTTTGTGTGTACACAATATTCCCTATTGCAGTGTTCACCAACCTTTTCTAAGCCGAGATCACTTTGAGTCAAAATGGAGGCCGAGATCTACTTGACTTTAAAAACATAAGCGTATGCTGCTATGTAACATTAACCTATGAAAAACAGTTCTGTAGCAATGAGGTTTGTGCAGCAGGCTATAGAGTGGTGACGAAGAGTCTACCCTGTCCAGAAGTGACTTCAACATTCATTTTCTGTATTTAGAGTTCACTCAAACGTAATTTTAAACTTTGTTTTATTATTGACAGTTACAGTTTATTTTGAGATTATACATTTAAATCATCAGATGTATTTGTTTCAGTCTCTGTTAATTCAAACCTTTCACTGACATCTCCTGAGATCAGGGCATCCTAACTATAACGTCTCCTGAATAAGCCTAGTGCGCATGTGTACCCAGCTAGACCACCTTTTTCACTATTTTTGATTAGCCTATGGAATTGTAAAATAGGGACCTTGTAGCAGTTGTAAGGGAATGACATCATCAGAAGGCAAGGTAGCTTGCTCAGTGTACATTTATTTACAGGTTTTGGAGATCCATATCATACAGTAGATTTACCAAATATGAACGGGAAATAGCCTCTGTATCAGGCTTAACCTGTCCTTTCTGAACCGACTCAGGTAGAGGGCAAGACTGTACTGCCTCCCCTTGAGAAACCAAATCAAATCCGTCTAACAGCAGCTCAAACAGCGTCGTCCAAGATGGCGTAGCAGTCGGACGTGTGTTTTGTCTTGTCCGTGTAAATATCGTTATCCTCGTCTTTTTCTGTATATATTTCCGATTTATTTTAATCTCACTTTCCATCTACGGACTGAATATACTCTCCTGCAACCTGCCTCACCCAATGTGGTACGGATCTGCTATTTTTATACTTTTGAACCAGAACTCCCATCAGAAGCTAGCCAGCTAACTAGCTACTAGCCAGTAGTCTTCACCGTTAACTCAGACACCAGCCAATCTCAGCTCCAGCAACCTCAGCTCGGTCAATACCTGCCAGTCTGCACAGCGTGATATCAACCCAGAGCATTTTGGACTGCTTTTTCTCTACCACATCTCCGGATTCCTACCGCAAGCTCTGAACCTTTACACCGGATCATCGCAGCTAGCTAGCTGCAATCCGAGTGGCTACTCCTGGCTAATGTCTCTGTCCCGAAGCAAGCACCAGTTAGCCTTAAGCTAGCCTCGAGCTAGGCCCATCTCCCACCAGCTAATTCTTGGGCTACAATACCTCTTTTGCCAATTGTCTTGGACCCTTTACTGCCGACACGGAGCCCCACCGATCCATCACGACTGGTCTGCCGACGTAATTGTCCGAGGTGGTTTCAACAGGCTCTTCCATTGCGATGTCGCCGAAGGCCCATCTGCTAGCACCGGACGGCTAGCTGTCTGAATCGCTGTGTCTCCAGCTCGCCTAGCGTAGTAGCAAATACTGAACGGCTCCCTGACTCCCTGACGGCTCCCTGACGGCTCCCTGACTCACCTATTGCTACTCATTGGACCCTATGATCACTCGGCTACACATGCCTTTCCCTAACGTCAACATGCCTTGTCAATTGTCTATTGCTGTTTTGGTTAGTTATAGTTAGTTCACTGTAGAGTCCCCAGCCCTGCCCAATCTGCCTTAGATAGCCCTTTTGTCCCACCCCCCACACATGCGGTGACCTCACCTGGCTTAACTGGTGCCTCTAGAAAAAAAACCTCTCATCATCACTCAATGCCTAGGTTTACCTCCACTGTACTCACATCCTACCATACCCTTGTCTGTACAGATATCATCCTGACCAACTTGCCCTCTAAATATACCTCTGCTGTCTTGAACCAGGATCTCAGCAATCACTGCCTCATTGGCTGCGTCCGTAATAGGTCCACGGTCAAACGACCACCCCTCATCACTCTCAAAACGCTCCATAAAACACTTCAAAGGGCAGGCCTTTCTAATTGACGTGGCCCGGGTATCCTGGAAGGATATTGACCTCATCCCATCAGTAGAGGATGCCTGGTTGCGCTTCAAAAGTGCTTTCCTCGCCATCTTAAATAAGCATACCCCGTTCAAAAAATTTAGAACTAAGAGCAGATATAGCCCTTGGTTCACCCCAGACTTGATTGCCCTTAACCAGCACAAAATCATCCTGTGGCATTCTGCATTAGCATTGAATAGCCCCCACGATATGTAACTTTTCAGGGAAGTCAGGAACCAATCTACACAGTCAGTTAGGAAAGCTAAGGCTAGCTTTTGAAACAGAAATGTGCATTCTGTAGTACTAATTCCAAAAAGGTCTGGGATAATGTAAAGTCCATGGAGAATAAGAGCACCTCCTCCCAGCTGCCCACTGCACTGAGGCTAGGAAACATTGTCACCACCGATAAATCTACGATAATCGAGAATTTCAATAAGCATTTTTCTACAGCTGGCCATGATTTCCACCTGGCTACCTCTACCCCGGCCAACAGCTCTGCACCCCCTGCAGCAACTTGCCCAAGCCCCCCCCCCCCCCCCCCCAGCTTCTCCTTCCCCCAAATTCAGACAGCTGATGTTCTGAAAGAGCTGCAAAACCTGAATCCCTACAAATCAGCTGGGCTAGACGATCTGGAGCCTCTCTTTCTAAGATTATCAGCCAAAATTGTTGCAACCCTTATTACTATCCTGTTCAACCTCTCTTTCATATCATCTGAGATCCCCAAAGATTGGAAAGCTGCCACAGTCATCCCCCTCTTCAAAGGGGGAGACACTCTAGACCCAAACTGCAACAGACTTATATGCATCCTGCCCTGCCTTTCTAAAATCTTTGAAAGCCAAGTTAACAAACAGATCACCGACCATTTCAAATCCCACCGTACCTTCTCCACTATGCAATCTGGTTTCCGAGCTGGTCATGAGTGTACCTCAGCCACGCTCAAGGTCCTAAACGATATCATAACCGCCATCGATAAAAGACAGTACTGTGCAGCCATCTTCATCGACCTCGCCAAGGCTTTCGACTCTGTCAATCACCACATTCTTATCAGCAGAGTCAATAGCCTTGGTTTAAAAAATGACTGCCTCGCCTCGTTCACCAACTACTTCTCAGATAGAGTTCAGTGTGTCAAATCGGAGGGCCTGTTGTCTGGACCTCTGGCAGTCTCTATGGGGGTGGCACAGGGTTCAATTCTCGGGCCGACTCTTTTCTCTGTATATATCAATGATGTCGCTCTTGCTGCTGGTGATTCTCTGATCCACCTCTACGCAGACAACACCATTCTGTGTACATCTGGCCCTTCTTTGGACACTGTGTTAACAAACCTCCAAACGAGCTTCATTGCCATACAACACTCCTTCCGTGGCCTCCAACTGCTTTTTAATGCTAGTAAAACTAAAAGCATCCTCTTCAACCGATTGCTGCCCGCACTCGCCCGCCCGACTAGCATCACTACTCTAGATGGTTCTGACTTAGAATATGTGGACAACTACAAATACCTAGGTGTCTGGTTAGACTGTAAACTCTCCTTCCAGACTCACATTAAGCATCTCCAATCCAAAATCAAATCTACAATTGGCTTCCTACTTCGCAACAAAGCCTCCTTCACTCATGCTGCCCAAACCTACCCTCGTAAAACTGACTATCCTACCAATCCTAGACTTTGGCGATGTCAATTACAAAATAACCTCTAACACTCTACTCAGCAAACTGGATGTAGTCTATCACAGTGCAATACATTTTGTCACCAAAGCCCCATATACCACCCACCACTGCGACCTGTATGCTCTCGTTGGCTGGCCCTCGCTTCATATTTGTCGCCAAACCCACTGGATCCAGGTCATCTATAAGTCTTTGCTAGGTAAAGCCCCGCCTTATCTCAGCTCACTGGTCACCATAGCAGCACCCACCCATAGCACGCGCTACAGCAGGTATATTTAACTGGTCACCCCCAAAGCCAATTCCTCTTTTGGCCGCCTTTCATTCCAGTTCTCTGCTGCCAATGACTGGAACGAATTGCAAAAATCACTGAAGCTGGAGACTTATATTTCCCTCTAACTTTAAGCATCAGCTGTCAGAGCAGCTTACGATCACTGTACACAGCCAATCTGTAAATAGCACACCCAACACCCTAGTATCTCTACTTGCACATCATCATCTGCACATCTATCAGTCCAGTGTTAATGCTAAATTGTAATTATATTCGCCTCTATGGCCTATTTATTGCCTTACCTTCCTAATCTTCTACATTTGCACACACTGTACATAGATTTTTCTATCCTGTTATTGACTGTACATTTGTTTATGTGTAACTCTGTTGTTTTTGTTGCACTGCTTTGCTTTATCTTGGCCAGGTCGCAGTTGTAAATGAGAACGTGTTCTCAACTGGCCTACCTGGTTAAATAAAGGTGAAAGGAAAAAAAACAGGTAGACCTATGTAATATAAGCACTTGGCCCCCTGGGCCATACAATTGCCCAATTGGCAATTACAACAAATAAACTGTTTTTTCAATGTAAAAGGCAATTTCTACATACATTGTTGCTTTGGTACATTCATCTTATTCAGACTTAATGATCATTAATGATATTTCAACACCATGGATACATACTGTAGAACAATCATTTTCTCTTATTTAACGTTCTAACTGCGCACTGAGGCGTGCACGCTTCTGTTACGCACAACCAGAATGAACGAGACTTTGGACACAGACACACGGAACTCCGACATAACCTGGGAAATATGAACAAATTTAATTAAATTAACTGAATTTCTACCTCATGAGTCTGGTGAACGTTCATGTGCACAATAAACATCGCGCCTACTCAGAGAGTAAGAAATGGTTGGCTAAATGAAAATGTATCGAAGGCCTATCAAACATGAAACAGAAATGTCTAGGCCCCAGGTCAGGGTTCCCAAACTGGCGAGCATGGATTTATTTGCCCCCGCCCCCCAGGTTTTCTGAGCCAAAAAAAGTGTTTATTCATTTTTGGACATAAGTCTGTAAAAACACCAGGAAAACAGCTTCAATTGATTGTAATTTATTAAATCTGTTCCTAAGTATTCCAACGCATAATAGAGAGACTGATCGTACGCAAATGTAAGCAAGGTTTGAAATGATTATGTTTTAGTCAAACATATCTGTTTGAGCTTCCTGCGGTCAATTTGCAGTCTACAAATTATTTGTAATTATGTTCTGTCCCCCCGACCTTCGGCTCAAGAAGAAATCGTCCCGCGGTTGAATCTAGTTGATGATCCATGCCCTGCGTGTTGCAATAAATGGTACAGGGATGGAATGATGAAACGCTAGCAATTATTGTAGTATTAGATGGAATATAGATTTACCATAGGGCCTATGCATTTAAATGTGTGAAAGCAATATCAAAAATGTCAAGAAGAGAACCATTTTTGGATCTGCATATTTATTTATGGCAATCCTCGCTCCCTATAATTTGACGTTTGTGCTGCACCCCATCCTATAGCTTTACAGCAAATCATCAATCTGTTTGCTAGCTCAATACCAGACTTGGGTCCAAGTCATGTGACTTGAGTCCACAACTCTGGTTTCAGCAGATGGAGGGATCTGATGGTCCATCAGTTCTTCCTCCCTCCGCTGACTGACCAAAAGGAGACACCTTCTTCCAGCTGATGGCCAAAGTCGAGTCGCACGTCCTTATTTCAGACTCCAATTCATGTTGTTACTTGTATGACCAGAGAACATGAAATACTCCTCAATATTAGAAAGACAAGCCGCTAATAACAACGCAAGTCTATCAATAATAATAACAACATAAGTCTATCGTTACACATTGTAGCTCGAGTGGATAGGGAGAGGGCGTTTCATGGCTTATAAAAGTGCTAAATAAAGTTTTGACATTGCTGAGTAAAATCTTTAACTTGAACTCGCACATAAAAACAGCAACTCTGTGTTGTATTCGTTGACAGTCTCTAGTCATGATTTTTAACGTTTAATCTCACACAGATGGCTATCAATTTAGCTGTGGGCTCATGGGAGCTGCAGACATGGCAATCTGAGCCATAGGTGCAATTGATTTGCTCTCCGGGCCCGCCGGGTAGGAGGAGTTTGTACCATCAGACGCGTCTTTCTTTTTCCCAACGCAGTTAAGCCAAAACCACGCCCCGTTATTCAGAGGGGCGTTCGACTGACTGATTAGCTAATAAATATTTGAGAAATTATGAATAATAAGCGCATGCTTTACCTGATAATAGACTACTAATGATAATATAACAACTTAAAATACTGAGCTAGTAATATTAAGTAGCCTAGGTTAACTTAGCTGACCTTCAGTTGAGGGAATTCTGCGGAGTTCTGAGACATTTTTATAACTCATTGAAACTCTGAAAATAAATACATGGTCAAATGTTACCAAACATGATAATAATAGGCCTTTATTACAGTAGGCAGCTAATTGTTAAATTACACTTTCCATCTTTACCTTGGAAGGTCACCGTCTCTGCGCTGATCGCATGTGAGTGAGACAACGCTAGCTAGCCAATGGGAGTGTAGTAGAACGTCCGTCTGAATAACGGGGAGTGGTTTTGGCTTAACTGCGTTGGGAAAAAGAAAGACACCCATCAGACACATGAAGAAATGGTTAAAAATGGGAACGCTTCGACGACCACCTGTCACGATTCTTTAAAGCTGAACCCAGAAGCAGACCAGGACAAGGTGAGTAAAATGAAGGTGAGTATTTATTTACAGTCTCGAGGTGAAAAATAGAATAATCCAGGAGACGGAGCGGCAGCGGAGGTGAGTTGATGAGAGTGAATAGGCAGATCCAATGATGTCACTGAAACCACCGACGGCCAGGCAGGGGAGTTGAATGTTCCGGGAGGATGACTGTAGACAGAGTAAACGGGGGTGAGTAACAGAAAAAAAGTACAGAACAACAAACCTAACTCTGGTAACATGATGCTGACACAACATACTGTTCATTGCTAACGATCCGGCAGGGAATGGATGTCAGGGCTTATGAAGAGAAGAGGTGATGATCAGGACCAGGTGTGCAGATGGCTGATGAGATGCAGGTGCGGGTAATCAAGAGTTCTCCCGCCTAGCTTCGTCGCCTGGCAACCAGACAAGGTGCGTTCAGGAACCTCAGGAAACAGACTCCAAAACAAAAAACAGTCACCTCAGGCAGAAAACAGACTCAGGAAGCGGGATTCCTGACACCACCGGCGTGCAGGGCAGCTGAATCAAGTGCACCTACCTTAAACAGCGCAAAACAAATAAAATAATTGGAACGCAAGGCTTTATATTTGGACTATGTAGAGAAATGTTTGGCGATCGATTAGGAAATCCTTGGAGATCGACCACGTGCACCTACCTTAAACATCTGCCCTGCACGCCTTAGTATATTGCATATAAAACAGTATATAAACAGGATATTGCATATACTGAACAAAATGTTTTTTACTTGTTCAGGAAATTAAGTCCCCAATTTATGGGTACAGTACAGTCGACCACTGGCACAAGTGGTTGATATTTTTGTTGAATTCATCATTGTTGTATGTAAACGAAAGGCACATTCTGTTCAGAGGGGCCCCCTGCTATAAGTACTATTAACATTCTCCAATGTCTTTATTGGCGTTTAGTGTATATTCCCTCCCTGGAGAAGCCTTGATGGGGCTTGATTTTAGACACTGGTAATTTAGTTATTGTTTCTAGTACTGACTTGGGTATATAGCCATGACAGAATTACATGTTGTTTTGGTAGGTAATGTGTTCACAGGGAAAGGATTTCATGATCAAAGTGAGGTCTCTCATCATGTACTCAAGTGTGTGTGTGTGTGCGCGTGCACATGCATGCGTGTGTGTGTGTGTAATTTCCTAAAATCTCTGTGCAGTAGAGCCAGGCAGACCCCTGACCATGTCTGCTGTCTGTGAAATAGACATCATTATCACCCTGTGCAAAGGGAGATGGCTTACAGAGCTGTCACAATACAGTAGTGTAGCGCTCACTGACAGACAGCTCCAGACCAGAGGCATCCGTCTCCTGTCACCTGACTAAGAGACTTCAGATTATTTCCCAAGCAAATGAAGCAATATGCACAGAACACCTGAAACCCAAAGGCTAACGAGTGGAATCTATCCTGTTTACCTTGATTGATGCTAGCCAAAAATGACTTGCCAGTAGTATAGTGGTAGTCCACTATTGACTTAAGTTTATCATCATGTTTTGAGTTTGACTTGCAAAGGAAAAATCCTGGAGGAGTACTGAAGTTAAGTGACCAGCAGTGAGAGTGCTCTGCATAGTGAATTTAGACTCCTTAGAGGCGAAAGAGGACTTTTGGAGAGCAACTCTGCAGGGGGCCTTAATACTCAGCTGAGGAGTTCAGGACTGGCAAAGGGATATTGGATAGCTGGGATTTCTGAACAGTTCACGTATTTCTTCAGGTTTTTTCTTTAGCAAAAATTTCCACTTAGCCTTAACAGTTTTACAGTTCACACATTCCAGCCCTCCAGCTGACCATGGTAACTCCTTTATTGGGAGGTTTAAAGTCAATGTCAGGACAAGTTGGCATACAGTGCCTTAATGTTGGACTCAGCAGGAGAGTTTGATTGCACTTCATAAGATGTGGCCAAATAAACCTGTGGCTAGTTGATTTGATTAATGGTATACATGATGTTATACATATGAAAGTCATATTTTTTGCACCTTGCATTTTGAAAATGCCCTCTCTTAGGTGTGTTAATCTAGTGGTTAGACGGTAGTTGTTTCGTACACGGTATGGCTCCTGTATTGACTCACCTGGTGAAGGTGAGTACATTCAATGTTGGCTCAATGCACACCTATACACTTTAATTGATAGTGCCCTTACTCATAAATTCCACCCTCTCAATTTTTGTAAGAAAATGTATTATGCACTGGAAATTTCTGTAAAGCACCTATCATGGGTCTTTAAAAGTGAATACCTTAGGGTTCCCTTGGTAACTTGTCAAGCAGGATGTTGGGTGATGTTTATTTGGAGCACCATGGTCCAAGAATGATGTTTTATTACTGTTGCGTAACTGTCTGCAGTAGGCAGTGGACATTCTTTCCCCTCACTAGTCCTTATTTCTGTATGCAGTAATATGATCTTGTTATATAAAATCTTTATGAGGCCTAACCAGAACAATATGTACTGTATACTGGATTCAGTCAAACTACCAACATTATTTAATTTAGTGACTTTTTCTACGACCAAAATTGATTAGTTATTCCAAACTTTTCACACTTGTTTTATTCATCTTCAGTGTCTTGTCATATGTCTTGTCATCTTGTTTTCCAGTGTTGCCCAGGTTTACTGCACATTGAGTGAACCTGTAATCCAACCTGATTCAGTTGCTTCCTCAGTAATGAGATAAAGGCAGGTTGTATTTAATAAGGAACAGGGAAATTACATTGTCTGTGGGAATTGATCAGCTGTGGCTTAGGAAAACGTGCCATGATGACAAGCAGGGAGAAAATACTCATTTCACTCCTGTGGCATTGCCATTGACCCTCTAAACCTGAGGGGCAAAAAGATGACCAAAAACTCAACGTAAGCTCCACATGGACAAAGCGACAACACGGTTTGAACTAGATGCTTTGTGTCAGCTGTGGAACAAAATATTTACAATCAGTTAATTTATCTTTTTAATCACATTACAAAAGACCGCATTCATCTGAACCGAATAGGTATCATGTGCCAGGCCAGTATGACAGTGATATGCCCAATCTTTTCTTATCATCTTTACTGGGTTTGTACATAGGGTATATTCTTTAAAAAATTACAGATGAGGGCAAGACTATACCTTGATGTACGTTCAAATTCGCCTGAAGGTGAGCCGATGCATTCTGATTAATGTCAGCAGATTTAAAGGCCTGCATGGATTCTGCCCTTCATAGATCATACCAGAGTGTGTTTGGCCTCAATTGCCTGTCTGTTCAAAGAGCTTCCTAATGAAATATTGTGGCCGTGTCCGAAAACCCGTACTTGCGTTCTAAATAATAGGCATTTTGGGTATGTGAAAAAATGATGTTTTGTAGTACGTGACATTTCGAGAATGTTTTTTTGGTGGGTAAAAATTGTGATTTTTGTTTCTCAGTAATACTACTAGCCACCTAGCAATTTTAGGAAGTTGGCTTTAGCTAGCCCCATAGAGGTTCCCAATCTCCCAACCTTGCTACCAAGAAGTCATTTCAGGCTATCAATGAAGTTAGAGTAGCTAGCTTGCCTGCTGGCAAGGATGGAAGACTTTAAAAAAGCAAGCAATTGCTAAATGTATGAATAAGACTTACATTTCTTTCAATCTTTTACTTCCGGACCCCCAGCTATCCTCATGTACTTTGTGGCCCCTGAGATTTTTGTGTTGCATGACACCCTTGCTTTAAATGCAATGATGTGATACTTATTTCGGCTTTTTATCTAGTAGAATTCTCTGCACATGATCATCTTTCGAGACCCACGTGTGTCAGATAACAGCTGATAATCAGCTGAGGGGACACACTGAACCAAAACAAATGAATGGCGGGAAACAACACAATTTGCATTAGATATCACATTCTCAGTAAGATGAGCCTAGTATGTTGATATTTGTTGCTTACGATTAGTGCACAATATGCAGTTCAAGTAAGTAGTAGGCAAGCCAGATTTCAGACACTACCAATGAATCAATCAGAATGTCATTCAATATCTCCCTGCCATCATACATCTCCTGATCCCCTGAACAAACAGCAGGCAGGTCTAGTTAGCTTTTTTTTTAAACACAATCTGAAATTCTAATTTGCATTTTCAGATAACACGTGTCTCAAATTCGCATGGGCAGGTTATTTTGAAGATTACCTCAGATATTGATATGAACACTTTACTTGCTTTGACCATGTCTGGTGGCTTAAAACAAAGCTTCTGGTTAAGTCTGTGGTGTGTGACAGATTATTTCAAACATGTTTTGGAACTGAACTTAATATAGTCTTCGTGTTTAGACTTCCAGTGTCTTTGTCTCCAGTAATGAAAGTGTATCTGTACAATTAGGAGAGATTAGGGTGTGCAGAGGCTTGGAATAGCCTGCATGTGCACGTCCTTAATAAGAACAGCTCTCTAAAGAGCTAGCCATGTGGAACAAGGACATCACTGACATCTACAGTACAGTGTGTGGTTCTATCTGTCGGTATTAAACGGAATGAAAGCCAACTGCTCATCCCATGCACACCATACTTGTTTTGGGGATAGATGTTCATAGGCACATACTCACATATCTCTCTCAAATGTAGTAGTTTAATTTGTTATTAAAAAATGTCCTCTTACAAAAATACATATTCCCTGTTTGTATTTCTGATGACAGTTCTGTTGTTACAGTACACTATTATCCTCTGTTGCATAAATTCAGTGAAGGGTCTGACAGGTGAGATGTCTCCATCAGGCTGTTTTATAACACTAGAATCCTGCTGAGGCCAGGCCTTCAGGGGGTCAGAGAATGTGATGGTGAGCTGTTTGGGCCACAGACAGACCCAGGTCAGCCTCATTAAGCTCTGGCATGTTCCCTCACACCCAGACAGACGGGGGACTCCAATGGGTCTAGCACCAGCTTACCTGCCATGCAGCCTCCCTGGCTAGTGTCTCTGTCTGTCTGCACATTAGGCATCCCCTGGGAGTCCTCTGTGCTGAGGAGGTATGAGGGGATCTTGCTGATCCGGAGGGTCAGACCAAGTTCACAAGCACACTCCACACAACAGTAGTGAACTAGAGGATTTGAACAGGAGAATGGTCTCCTGGTACCGGAATGGAATCCATCGTCTGCCTAGGACGACGGAAATGTAACAACCCTCCCCCATGAGAAAGAGTCCTGTGCCATGAGCAGGCCCTAAAACCATTTAGGAAATAATAGGTATACAATGTCTGAGTCAGGAGCTGTGTTGTAACAGGACTGTTAGTATAAGACCAAACATCTGTGGGAATAACAATGTTAAGCATATTCCATGAACTCTTCATTTGTGAGGATGGTATCCTTGTAGTTGCAATGTGGTCAATATGTGATTTTGAATGCTAGTAACTAACGTCTACGAGTTGTATAGATTGCCATGCATACAGAACAATCATCAATACCACCAAGCAATACCAGGGTTATCCTCATTCAAGGGGTTCGAGCCTGACTGCAGTGCTGGGGATGAGGACAGGGAGCCCCAGATCTCTGACCAGGCCCAGCTCCTCAAGCAGAGGGCCCTGAAGAAGATCCCCCAAAAGCAGAGGAGGATACTGGTCCAGTCCTACACCTCTGTCTCCAGCCAGCACATCCCACAGAGAGGAGAGATCGCTGTGAGGTTCCACAACTCCTCACACTCTGTGCATACTGTACCAACCGCTACAGCCCCACCGCTAAATACATTGTCACTGTGGAGATCATGCAGAAGGATACAACTCTAATGCATGGCTAACAGTGTCAACTAGCAGCAATTTAATATTAGAGTACAACAAGGCTGTGATTCAAACATTGCAACATCATTTGTAGAGCTTTATACAATAATAGCAAGTGCATTTAGGTGTGTCGAAGTTCCAGTGTACTTATATGATGTGTGTTTAACAGAGGTGTGTACTCGAGTCACATGACTTGGACTCGAGTCACAAATATGATGACTTGCAACTCGACTTTCACTTTACACCAATGACTCGTGACTTAACTTGGACTTGAGCCTTTTGACTCAAACTGACTTGATACTGTCCCCAAGCCCAAATGTAAAAAATGATGCTATTAAAAAAAGTGTGCAGCGCATCAACTCTTAATTTAATGGATTACAGTTTGAATTGGACAGCAGCCAATCAAATTGTGCCAGCTGAGAAAAGGTTGCGCGTGGCAGTGCAGAGGAACGTCGGCGAGTGAATTCAGATGGAGCCCTTGGAAAGATGATACCCAAAATTATTATTATTTCGGATATAAAGACTATGCTGTATCAACAAAAAACGGATTGCAACTTGCAAAACATGCGGGAAGAAAATTACAGACGGAGGCGCAACAACTTCCAACTTTGTTCGACATTTGAAGCTGCACAAAGAACTGTAAGTCGTGGCTAATATAGCCGACAGCTATATTTACATTTACATTTAAGTCATTTAGCAGACGCTCTTATCCAGAGTGACTTACAAATTGGTGCATTCACCTTATGATATCCAGTGGAACAACCACTTTACAATAGTGCATCTAAATCTTTTAGGGGGGGCGGTTAGAAGGATTACTTTATCCTATCCTAGGTATTCCTTAAAGAGGTGGGGTTTCAGGTGTCTCCGGAAGGTGGTGATTGACTCCGCTGTCCTGGCGTCGTGAGGGAGCTTGTTCCACCATAGGGGTGCCAGAGCAGCGTACAGTTTTGACTGGGCTGAGTGGGAACTGTGCTTCCTCAGAGGTAGGGGGGCCAGCAGGCCAGAGGTGGATGAGCGCAGTGCCCTCGTTTGGGTGTAGGGACTGATCAAGCCTGAAGGTACGGAGGTGTCGTTCCCCTCACGGCTCCGTAGGCAAGCACCATGGTCTTGTAGCGGATGCGAGCTTCAACTGGAAGCCAGTGGAGAGAGCGGAGGAGCGGGGTGACGTGAGAGAACTTGGGAAGGTTGAACACCAGACGGGCTGCGGCATTCTGGATGAGTTGTAGGGGTTTAATGGCACAGGCAGGGAGCCCAGCCAACAGCGAGTTGCAGTAATCCAGACGGGAGATGACAAGTGCCTGGATTAGGACCTGCGCCACTTCCTGTGTGAGGCAGGGTCGTACTCTGCGAATGTTGTAGAGCATGAACCTACAGGATCGGGTCACCGCCTTGATGTTAGTGGAGAACAACAGGGTATTGTCCAGGGTCACGCCAAGGTTCTTAGCACTCTGGGAGGAGGACACAATGGAGTTGTCAACCGTGATGGCGAGATCATGGAACAGGCAGTCCTTCCCAGGGAGGAAAAGCAACTCCGTCTTGCCGAGGTTCAGCTTGAGATGGTGATCCGTCATCCACACTGATATGTCTGCCAGACATGCAGAGATGCGATTCGCCACCTGGTTATCAGAAGGGGGAAAGGAGAAGATGAATTGTGTGTCGTCTGCATAGCAATGATAGGAGAGACCATGTGAGGATATGACAGAGCCAAGTGACTTGGTGTATAGCGAGAATAGGAGAGGGCCTAGAACAGAGCCCTGGGGGACACCAGTGGTGAGAGCACGTGGTGCGGAGACAGATTCTCGCCACGCCACCTGGTAGGAGCGACCTGTCAGGTAGGACGCAATCCAAGCGTGGGCCGCGCCGGAGATGCCCAACTCGGAGAGGGTGGAGAGGAGGATCTGGTGGTTCACAGTATCAAAGGCAGCAGATAGGTCTACAAGGATGAGAGCAGAGGAGAGAGAGTTAGCTTTAGCAGTGCGGAGAGCCTCCGTGACACAGAGAAGAGCAGTCTCAGTTGAATGACCAGTCTTGAAACCTTACTGATTTGGATCAAGAAGGTCATTCTGAGAGAGATAGCAAGAGAGCTGGCCAAGGATGGCACGTTCAAGAGATGTGAGAGAAAAGAAAGAAGGGATACTGGTCTGTAGTTGTTGACATCGGAGGGATCGAGTGTAGGTTTTGTCAGAAGGGGTGCAACTCTCACTCTCTTGAAGACGTAAGGGACGTAGCCAGCAGTCAAGGATGAGTTGATGAGCGAGGTGAGGTAAGGGAGAAGGTCTCCGGAAATGGTCTGGAGAAGAGAGGAGGGGATAGGGTCAAGCGGGCAGGTTGTTGGGCGGCCGGCCATCACAAGACGCGAGATTTCATCTGGAGAGAGAGGGGAGAAAGAGGTCAAAGCACAGGGTAGGGCAGTGTGAGCAGGACCAGTGGTGTCGTTTGACTTAACAAACGAGGATCGGATGTCGTCGACCTTCTTTTCAAAATGGTTGACGAAGTCATCCGCAAAGGGGGGGAGGGGGGGGAGGGGTAGGAGGATTCAGGCGGGAGGAGAAGGTGGCAAAGAGCTTCCTAGGGTTAGAGGCAGATGCTTGGAATTTAGAGTGGTAGAAAGTGGCTTTTGCAGCAGAAACAGAAGAGGAAAATGTAGAGAGGAGGGAGTGAAAGGATGCCAGGTCCGCAGGGAGGCGAGTTTTCCTCCATTGCCGCTCGGCTGCCCGGAGCCCTGTTCTGTGAGCTCGCAATGAGTCGTCGAGCCACGGAGCAGGAGGGGAGGACCGAGCCGGCCTGGAGGATAGGGGACATAGAGAGTCAAAGGATGCAGAAAGGGAGGAGAGGAGGGTTGAGGAGGCAGAATCAGGAGATAGGTTGGAGAAGGTTTGAGCAGAGGGAAGCGATGATAGGATGGAAGAGGAGAGAGTAGCGGGAGAGAGAGAGCGAAGGTTGCGACGGCGCAATACCATCCGAGTAGGGGCAGAGTGAGAAGTGTTGGATGAGAGCGAGAGGGAAAAGGATACAAGTTAGTGGTCGGAGACTTGGAGGGGAGTTGCAATGAGATTAGTGGAAGAGCAGCATCTAGTAAAGATGAGGTCAAGCGTATTGCCTGCCTTGTGAGTAGGGGGGGGAAGGTGAGAGGGTGAGGTCAAAAGAGGAGAGGAGTGGAAAGAAGGAGGCAGAGAGGAATGAGTCAAAGGTAGACGTGGGGAGGTTAAAGTCACCCAGAACTGTGAGAGGTGAGCCATCCTCAGGAAAGGAACTAATCAAGGCGTCAAGCTCATTGATGAACTCTCCAAGGTAACCTGGAGGGCGATAAATGATAAGGATGTTAAGCTTGAAAGGGCTGGTAACTGTGACAGCATGGAATTCAAAGGAGGCGATAGACAGATGGGTCAGGGGAGAAAGAGAGAATGTCCACTTGGGAGAGATGAGGATTCCAGTGCCACCACCCCGCTGGCCAGATGCTCTCAGGGTATGCGAGAACACGTGGGCAGACGAGGAGAGAGCAGTAGGAGTAGCAGTGTTATCTGTGGTAATCCATGTTTCTGTCAGCGCCAAGAAGTCGAGGGACTGGAGGGTAGCATAGGCTGAGATGAACTCTGCCTTGTTGGCCGCAGACCGGCAGTTCCAGAGGCTGCCGGAGACCTGGAACTCCACGTGGGTCGTGCGCTCTGGGACCACCAGGTTAGAGTGGCAGCGGCCACGCGGTGTGAAGCGTTTGTGTGGCCTGTGCAGAGGGGAGAGAACAGGGATAGACACAGGCTACAGAAGAGGCTACGCTAATGCAAAGGAGATTGGAATGACAAGTGGACTACACGTCTCGAATATTCAGAAAGTTAAGCTTACGTTGCAAAAATCTTATTGACTAAAATGACTAAAATGATACAGTACTGCTGGCTGGTGAAGTAGGCTAGCTAGCAGTGGCTGCGTTGTTGACTTTGTTTGAAAGTGTAGCTGGTTAGGTAACCTCGATAGTTTCAGTACTACACCATTCTCATGATACAAAGGCAACTATGTAGCTAGCTAACATAACACTAATCAAGACGTTCCTTTGAAATGTATTTAGTTTCTACAATGCTGCTCGTCGGTAATAGTTGGCTAGGTTTGGGAAATGGCGTCGCGGGGGACGAAAATAGCTGGCTAGCTAACCTCGATAATTACTCTAAACTACACAATTATCTTAGATACAAAGACAACTATGTAGCTAGCTAACACTACACTAATCAAATCGTTCCGTTGTAATGTATTAGTTTCTACAGTGCTGCTAGTCGGTAGAAGTTGGCTAGCTAGCAGGACGAAAATAACCTCGATAATTACTCTAAACTACTCTAACCTACACAATTATCTTTGAAACAAAGACAGCTATGTAGAGACAGCTATGTAGCTAGCTAAAAAATTGCTCAGATCAAACAAATCAAACCGTTGTAATGTAATGAAATGTATTATTACCTGCGGAGCGAAGTGCAGCACGACTACTCGCTCCAAACCCCTCTTAGACGTATATCATTCATAACTTTGCAAGTGTAGCATGTTGGCTAATGTAATGTTAAATCAATGAGCCTCCACACAGTCAGTCAGTGCAGGAATGTGATCATTGCACCCAAGATTGAGCTACAACTGGCTAGGCAGTTGGTAGCCTAAATCCTGCCTGATGTTACTGCTGTTCCTAAAACCATTGACATATGTTAGCCTACTGTAACCACACACACAGTGTGTGTGTGTGTTAAGGTTGGGCGATTGTGTACAAGCCTACATCGCCCGATTGCACCCCATAGCGATCCTCGATAGTCGATCGCTATGGGGGGGGGGGGGTCTTTCTCATGGCTACCCATGTATTTCCATGGAAATATAAAGTTTATTTGGAAAGTAATAAATATATTTTTAAAAGCATTCATGATTTGCGTCAATGTAATATACTAACTATTATTCTTGTTAAAAATATGAAATGGTATTACATTTGGTGAAGAGCACATTATGACTTGTTTAGGACTCGAAACTCAAAGTTTAGGACTTGAGACTTGACTTGATACTTGTCGGTCTTGACTTGAGACTTGACTCGGACTTGCCTGTTTTGACTTGGGACTTGACTTGGGACTTGAGTACTAAGACTTGAGACTTACTTGTGACTTGTAAAACAATGACTTGGTCCCACCTCTGGTGTTTAGTACTTATATGATATGTGTTTCTTTGTGAAATTGTAAAAATAAGTAAAGGGCCAAAGCTTTGCTTGAAAGCATGCCTCCTATTCTGTTGACAGGTATCCAATAAAAGATCTAAAAGCAAGTTTGAAACAATATGACTGTGCTCATTAGCTTTGGCTACAGACATGCCAATGAAGCGAAGTGCCTTGATCCTGTCCACCTTGAGCTCTCTTTCTGTCATTTGTGGGATTAATAAATTGGATTTGAGGAGAAATCCGACTCTGTGAATCCTGTTTTCCTTCGTAACTACATCCCATGAGAAAATGTTGAACAAAAGATTGTCTTGAAGAAATAACCCATATTTTATCACGATGAGGGACATGCATGAATTTAAACCATTTAAACCAAAGAATATTCTTTCATTTACTGTTTCTTAATAGCACATGTATCTGTTTACACCCTCACTTTGCATTAAATCCTTGCCTGCCTTGAACTGGTAGTATGATTCATTTTGTAGGTATTTAATCTGAATGGAACTGTTTTATTTGGTCCATCTGTCATGTTCTGTTCATTCTGTCTAGCGGAGGCTGGTATTTTCTAATCAACATGGTCAAATGTTCCTACAAGTCTTTGTATTTAGAGGTGTTTGTTTCTTGACTCACTGGTGATTTAGATTGTGGCTAAACGTGCTACTGTACTAGTTGCTGCCGTTACAAGAAAAGTAATTCACATAACATACGGCCCAATATTGATTCCAGTTTTCCCATCTAACATAAATTGAATAAGATGAAGGTAAAGGGGTTTTATTCAGCTCATAAGATTTTTTTTGTCATGAGTATTTAATTGCTGTATAGGAAAATATACATACATTTATACTTATCTCAAGTGTTTTGTACAGTACAATGATTGCAATCAGGGGCGGAAATCCCGGGGGGGACGGGGGGGACACGACCCCCCCCATCCTGGGAAAAATATGATTTGTCCCCCCCAATATATCACTGTAAACATAACTATGTAATTTAAATAATATTAATAATATGCAATCAAAGCAGACTGGCAGAGACAGGGAGTCTCAGGTAAGTTTGTTGAGTCTTTGTTTGGCAACATTATGAAAGGTTCTCAATTTTTTTTACTTGTAAAATAGGAACATAATTGGAAAATGCCATGGATGCCCCCACTCTCAACTTAAACTGGTGACTGAACTAAGATTTGTTAAAGGCAATGGTATTGCTGTTGTGATTAGTTGTGTAGTATTGGGTACCAGTAGTTAGGAGTACGGCAAACACCTTATTTCTTTGGTTCTTCAATATACATTTACCATATTACAATCTAGGCTATGTGTTACAGCACTACTTGGTGTCCCCCTCAGGAATTGCTCTTGAGAAAAGTTCATGTAATTGTCCCCTCCAAAGTTGATATCAGATTTTCGCCCCAATTGCAATATATTACAATTCTATTCATTTCCTGGATCCTTGTCTCCCATCTTGAAAAGTACTCACATACAAAAAAAGGTGATGTTTGTGTATAAAAGTAATTATTATGTGCTTGCCCTATGAAGGTTGATTGAGGGTTGAGGATAATAGTAATTTCATAAAATCATTTTGCTCTTTGTGAGCCAACTTTGGCACCTTTTACCAGACAGCCACAGAATTTCATTGTACTCCGGCCATCACATTCACATGCATTTCTTTGAAAAAGTATTCAGTGTAAGGAGCAGCTTTAGGACAGTTACAGTAATGAATTGTTTCCTTGTAAGTAATATACAAGATATAAAATCCCTGTGGACAGTTTGCTCCATTCAAGTCAGTCCTGTCCTGCAGCAGCCAGCCACAACTATAGCAATAACTTTGGGTACTAATCTCCATTTCCACACCTGCATTGTTTCTACCCTTCATTAACCTGTCTGAACCATAAGTCAGTCTCTGGAGATCTTGGCACACACAAATCATGTCCTGATGCCAGAGCACAGGTCGCAAACAGCAACTCATGTCAGACCCATAAATTGATTACAATATACAGTGCATTCGGAAAGGATTCAGCAGGTTTTCATCAAGGATCTCTCTGTACTTTGCTCTGTTCATCTTTCCCTTGATCCTGACTACTCCCAGTTCCTGCAGCTGAAAAACATCCCCACAGCATGATGCTGCCACCACCATGCTTCACCGTAGGGATGGTGCCAGGTTTCCTCGAGATGTGATGCTTGGCATTCAGGCCAAAGAGTTCAATATTGGATTCATCAGACCAGAGAATCTTGTTTCTCATGGTCTGAGAGTCCTTTAGGTGCCTTTTGGCAAACTCCAACCAGGCTGTCACGTGCCTTTTACTGAGGAGTGGCTTCCGTCTGGCCCCTCTACCATAAAGGCCTGATTGGTGGAGTGCTGCAGAGATGGTAATCCTTCTGAAAGGTTCTCCTATCTCCACAGAGGAACTTTGGAGCTCTGTCAGAGTGACCATCGGGTTCTTGGTCACCTCCCTAATGCCCTTCTCCCCTGATTGCTCAATTTGGCCGGGCGGCCAGCTCTTGGAAGAGTCTTGGTGGTTCCAAACTTCTTAATTTAATAATGATGGAGGCCACTGTGTTTTTGGCGACCTTCAATGCTGCAGACATTTTTTGGTACCTTTCTCCAGATCTTTGCCTCAACACAATCCTGTCTAGGAGCTCTACAGACAATTCCTTTGACATCATGGCTTGGGTTTTGCGCTGACATGCACTACCAATCAATTGAAGGATGATCAATGGAAACAGGATGCACCTGAGCTCAATTTCGAGTCTCATCGCAAAGGGTCTGAATACTTATGTAAATAAGGTATTTCTGTTTTGTAATTTTTAATTAATTTTCAAACATTTCTAAAAATCTGTTTTGCTTTGTCATTATGGGGTATTGTGTGTAGATTGAGGGAAAAAAATATTTCATAAATTTTAGAATAAGGCTGTAACGTTACAAAATGTTTAAAAAGTGAAGGGGTCTGAATATTTTCCAAATGCACCGTATAATGTATTCCTCTCTGTGCCATAGTATCACAGCGAATCTGTTCGTTTCCTGGTAAAAACTGCAGACATGCTTTTCACTATACCCTTGATTCCAGCTGGCCTCTTAATGGATGACTTGGACGCACGTATCCTGTCTATTAGTCCGTGAAACACCATGAGGATACTGTGGTAGTTTTCAGCAGCTGTAACCTCATAGAACTGGCAGGCTGTGGTGAGGGCTAGCAGTCTGCCCTCCTCACTGAGGACTGTCCGTCTGTGATTCAGGTCCTTCTTGTTGCCCACAATCACTACAGGCACCTTATCCATGCCCAGGTAGTCCTTGGTGGCCTTGATGGACTGGATCAGCTTGGTAACAGCATTGAAGCTGGCCCTATCACAGATGCTGTAGACCAGGACAAAACCGTCTGCCCACTGGACTCTCTTTTCATATAGGGTGGTCTCCCTGGACAGGTCCTGGAAAAGGTTAAAATAATATATACAATTGATATAGGCTTGCTTGGATCAAAGAATGATCCATTTTGTATTTGGGAAAGGACCAATCGTGGGATAAGTTAGTCCATGTAAGCCCTATTTCTCTGGGCTGATAGAGATGGTGTCCAGTCACTGTGGCCCTGCAGGGTGCTAGTAAAATGCAGTGGTGTAAAGTACTTAAGTAAAAATACTTTAAAGTACTACTTAAGTAGTTTTTTGGGGTAAAAACAGAATAAATGTAACATTGTGTAATACCTGACAATATGGTGAATCCCAGATGTTAAAAGTTATGTCCCTTCCATCCACGATAACATTGTGGCTGTAGATTGATTCTGAAAGGAATTAACATAAGTATTAATTTAGTTGTACAGTATATAGTAGTAAAATGTTTACTTGATACTACAATAGCTGGTGATGACAGACCAACTAAACTTACCAATATTCCCATATTCTCCAATGAATCTTCTAGTTAAGAAGCGGACTGTCAGCGCTGTGAAATAATGATCATCATCATCATTTTTACCATTTGTATTTTGAGGAATAGAATGGATTCAGTCAGCAATGCCAATTAAGGAAAAACTAATCCTGACTAAAATGGACCACTGATCACTGAAGACTTTTGAATAAATTGCACAAATTATAAATAATGAGAGTTATTAGAGATTTGGTCTTACCAGATTTACCAACCCTGTCTGTCCCAAGAACTACTACATTAGCATCCACTTTTAAAGCGTTCAGTCCTGTCATGATTCTGGCAGCAGTTTATTGGTCAGACTAGATCAGGACTATTGATATAATGTTGAGAGCAGCAGAGAGGAGGTTTATGCCGCAATGAGTGGTGCGCACACTAGTTAAAGGGGCGTGGAAATATACTCCGCACCATTCAAATCCGAAATATGCAATTGCATTGAGCACAGCCTACTGACTGTTTATGCAGAAAAATATTGTTTTAGCGTAAACAATGTGGGCATACTTTTGCCGACTTTTGAATGACAAACACGTTTTCAACAAACATTTACCTCACATTATTTTTTTAACTTGTAGATATGCAAATGGTATCTTCCAAATGGAAATTATGCATAAGCATGAGGCGATAGCTAATGTCTGGTGAGGATCCTAGATTTGCATACAGTATTGGGGAAGCTGTTTTGGTTTAGTATCGTGTGGTGTAAACTAGTCTCCAAAAACTAGATGTAGAACAGATTGGCTGTAGTCTCCAAAAACCACTGTACACACTTAGTTAGGCAGAGCAGCTTTAAGGTCCTGATTACTTACCAAGGATAATCATGGAGTTAAATGGCAAAGTAAAAACGCGTTTGCGTGCAGAAAGTGGGAGCTAATATTTCGCATGTGTGCGTAAATCATACAGTAGGCCTACAGTAATCATTTTATGTATACTGTACACTTACTATCTGAATGTGATTTTAGTTCCTATGTAACTAGCTGACAACAACTCAATTAAACTATTGACTTGTAACAGCTAAAGTACTCTCTCACTGGGCATAGACGTCAAATCAACGTCTATTCCACGTTGGTTCAACGTAATTTCATTTAAATGACGTGAAAGCACCCATGATTCAACCAGTGTGTCAAGCAGGATGTAATCAAAAGTGTAGTGTGATATTACAACCAACCACTAGATGGAAGTAGAACATTTGATAATCAGTTATATGACCAGCCCAGTGTATATCAGTTTCCTTTAGGGTCTGAGGAGACACTACAGAGTTGAATATTATATCAATTGAAATGCTAAACCTTTGCACATGAACGCTCACTCATTCGGGAACAATTGCAATCAATATATATATATACGCTCAGTGTGTCATCGGGATCTCTGTTGAAGAGTTTGTTTCTGTTGGAGAGTTAGTCCGCCCTCTCTCTCTCTCTCTCTCTCTCTCTCTCTCTGTCTCTCTCTGTCGTGGTTAGAATGGATAGTTCAGAGTAACATTCATTCATGTTGTTATAGAATAGCTGTTTCGGCGGTTGTCGGTCTTCGCGTTCAATGATACCGAATTCCTAGCTGCAGACTAGTAATTAATATCAAAGACTTGTTCTTATTCTGTCGGTATCGATAGTTTAAGAGTTTAACCACGTGGTATGGTTAAAAGTTCAGCCAGAGAAATGCATAGTCTGCAAACCTTGGCCCTCTCGTTATTGAGGTAAGCTGGTCTGGTGATAGAAAACCTAGGTGGGGGTTTTATTCGGGAACATCGAAAAGGCTGTCTCATGACGCCAGGTCCTGTCTGTGCCCCTGGGGGCATGCCAAGGACTTAGTGAAAATTTAAACAGAAATACAATTCTCTCACATTAACATCATTACATAACATCCCATCATCTCACAAATAGCTTCATCCTTATTCATTAATTTTATACAACCATTAGATGTAAGTCTCATACCTGAGACTCTTCTATAAACATGGTTATGGTAATGTGGCGGTATTGTCTCTCATGAGTTTCACAAAATTGTACCAAACGGACCAGTTCGTAACTGGATTCTTCACCGATCTTTTATACCTTCTCCAGAACATAAATCTCATTCGGTTCTCCAGTTCTGTGAGGTGGAAGAAATTCCTTTGTCCTCTCTATGAAAACTCACTCTCTCTATATACTGAGTATCTCCTCATAGGAATTTACGACCTCTTCTGACACAGGAGTATAGAGGTAGGGGGATGGTGCATAGAAAAGGGCTGGTGCAGAGGGAGGGGGGGGGGAGGTATAGTGCTCGATGTACGCAAAGAGGGCAATGTCATGACATGAGCATGGCCTTATTTCTATTACAGCATATTGGATGACTGTCATTCATATTCCATTCACCCAGATCAATGTTAAATCGCTAGGTTTAGGCTACTACATGATTCTCACATTTTTCCTATACCCATCATGATGTTGCTACAAATTAGCCTAATAATGAAAGTTTACAACGTAGGTGCACAGGTCAAGAGAAATTTGAGTAATCAAGGTGACAGACAGTGACACATTCATTACCGCTTTGCACAATGCTTGCATGTATAGTGCATTCGGAAAGTATTCTGACCCCTTGACTTTTTCCACATTTTGTTACTTTACAGCCTTGTTCTAAAATGTATTAAATTGTTTTTTTCCCTCGTCAATCTACAGACAATACCCCATAATGACAAAGCAAAAAAAGTTTTTTAGACATTTTAGCTAATTTATTTAAGATCAAAAACTGAAATTTCACATTTACATAAGTATTCAGACCCTTTATTCAGTACTTTCTTGAAACACCTTTGGCAGCAATTACAGCCTCAAGTCATCTTGGGTATGACACTACAAGCTTGGCACACCTGTATTTGGGGAGTTTCTCCCATTACTCTCTGCATATCCTCTCAAGCTCTGTCAGGTTGGATGGGGAGCATTGCTGCACAGCTATTTTCAGGACTCTCCAGATATGTTCGATCGGGTTCAAGTCCGGGCTCAGGACATTCAGAGACTTGTCCCTTGCTCCGTTCATCTTTGCCTCGATCCTGACTATTCTCCCAGTCCCTGCCACTGAAAAAAAATCCCACGGCATGATGCTGCCACCACCATGCTTCACCGTAAGGATGGTGCCAGGTTTCTTCCAGATGTGACGCTTGGCATTCCGGCCAAAGAGTTCAATCTTGGTTTCCTCAGACCAGAGAATCATGTTTAGGTGCCTTTTGGCAATCTCCAAGCGGGTTGTCATGTGCCTTTTACTGAGGAGTGGCTTCTGTCTGGCCACTCTACCACAAAGGCCTGATTGGTGGAGTGCTGCAGAGATGGTTGTCCTTCTGGAAATGTTTCCCATCTCCATAGAGGAACTCTAGAGCTCTGTCAGAGTGACCATCGGGTTCTTGGTCACCTCCCTGACCAAGGCCCTTCTCCCCACTCATTTCTCAGTTTGGCTGGGCAGCCAGCTCTGGGAAAAGTCTTGGTGGATCCAAACTTCTTCCATTTAAGAAAGATGGAGGCCACTGTGTTCTTGAGGACCTTCAATGCTGCAGACATGTTTTGGTACCCTTCCCCAGATCTGTGCCTCGACACAATCCTGTATTGGAGCTCTACGGACAATTCCTTCGACCTCATGGTTTGGTTTTTGCTCTGACATGCACGTCAACTGTGGGACCTTATATAGACAGGTGTGTGCCTTTCCAAATCATGACCAAATCAATTGAATTTACGACAGGTGGACTCTAATCAAGTTGTAGAAACATCTCAAGGATTATCAATGGAAACTTTCTAAAAACCTGTTTTCACTTTGTCATTATGGGGTATTGTGTTTAGAAATGTAAAAAAATATATAATTTTAGAATAAGGCTGTAACGTAACAAAACATTTGGAAAAAATGAAGTGGTCTGAATACTTTCCGAAGGCACTGTAGCAGATCTAGGTTGTAATCTTTAGTCCAACAGTAGAGTTTCTGTTGAACAAATTCAAGTATGTTTATCACATTTTCATTGTTTGCTTCCATTTAAGGCTCCAATCAACAGAATCGGGGGAATGAATACACCCCTGATAACACATGCAAACACAGTTCACTTTCATAACAGCCACATACAAACAGCATTATCCCTTTGATTGTTGTAGCTATAATTCCTTCTCACGTCTACGCGCTCTCCGCCGCTCACCCTTTCCCTTTCCTTGTGGACTTCAGTGTACAACACATCAGCTGTCTGAGACCAGGTGAAAAAACCTTTCCAAGCCAAACCTTCCTATCATAAGTAACCACTACACACAGCCTACATCGTTGCCACCATATTGGCTAATGTCAAAGTCAACATAGCTACTAAAACTACAGTGTACAGTCAGCAAGCAGTTTAGCAGTTACATCAGCTGCCCTGATGGCAATACATTTATAAAACCAAACACTTACCTTGACTTGGAAGTGTTCCAGTGTTGGATATCCATAGCCAGCTAGTTAACATAGCATCCCTTTAATTCAGAAAACCATAAGTAGAATCAATTCGTGCTTTACTTTGATCACATTACAAGACCCTCATCAGGACTCAAAGGAAACACACTATTGAACTAATTCGTTGATTTTATACTTAACTAATATATATTCAATGTATCTCTCATGATAACCGAACAAATATGTGAAGGTCAGTATTTTTTCAGAAAATGACAGATATTTGGCCTACACCCAAAATCGAATCAATTCGGACTGAGACCACTTTCATCTAAGATGGCTGTGACCTTTTTATGCTGCTTTGACAGATTACACATTTACTCTAGAGATATTAATAGTTTGACATTGAAAGGCTCTGCTCTTGAGAAGAGAACATTAACTTTGGTTTGACTGTCACACATTCACTTGATAATCTATCATGAAAGTACACATAAAGTGCTGTCAAATATGCCAGCAGGGGGTTTACATTGTGAATGGATTATTATTGGGTACTTTGGTCTCCTAGTTATCAGTGATAACAGATACTTGCTTTTAAAAGAAGTGCACAGTATAATGTCCAAACAACCTCTGATATCTAGATGATTTGCCACTGAATAATTAGCTGTCTGTGCATAATGAATTGGCATCCAACACTTCATGACTCAACCCATCTTGGCAGAATAGCTTGTAATTCATCATTTGTTTTGAACATGTATCTGTTGTCACATTCAGTCACGTCTATAGTGAGCCACAAGAAGGCCTCTGATTCCCAGTATGGAAGTGAGAGTTCTCTTTAAAGAGAATATGAGGACACACATTTCGAAGATAACCTGAGGACATTATGAGAGACCATTATTTTCTAAATGAAAAGGAGGTGCATTATTTACCATCCTACTGACATGAGTGAATGACAGAGAATAGTTCAGAAGAGTAACCAGTAACCATCTATCTTTAACCATCTATCTTCTAGAAACCAGTAACCATCTAACCAGTAACTATCTATCTTCTATCCCATTTATCTTCAGAGCTCGTGCTACTAGGTGACCTAAACTGGGACTTGGTTAACACCCCGGGAATCTTACAATCTAAGCTTGATGCCCTCAATCTCACACAAATGATCAATGAACCTACCAGCTACAACCCCAAATCCGTAAACACAGGCACCCTCATAGATATCATCCTAACCAACCTACCCTCCAAATACACATCTGCTGTCTTCAACCAGGATCTCAGCAATCACTGCCTCATTGCTTGCGTCCGTAATGGGTCTGCGGTCAAACGAACACCCCTCATCACTGTCAAACGTTCCCTAAAACACTTCAGCGAGCAGGCCTCTCTAATCGACCTGGCCCGGGTATCCTGGAAGGATATTGACCTCATTCCATCAGTAGAAGATGCCTGGTTATTCTTTAAAAGTGCTTTCCTCACAATCTTAAAAAAGCATGCCCCATTCAAAAAATGTTGAACCAGGAAAAGGTATAGCCCGTGGTTCACTCTAGACCTGACTGCCCTTGACCACCACAAAAACATCATGTGGCGTTCTGCATTAACATCGAATAGCCCCCGCGATATGCAACTTTTCAGGGAAGTTAGGAACCAATATACACAGGCAGTTAGGAAAACAAACGCTAGCTTTTTCAAACAGAAATGTTCATCCTGCAGCACAAACTCCAAAATGTTCTGGGACACTGTAAAGTCTGTGGAGAATAAGAGCACCTCCTCCCTGCTGCCCACTGCACTGAGGCTAGGAAACACTGTCACCACCGATAAATGCACGATAATTGAGAATTTCAATAAGCATTTTTCTACGGCTGGCAATGCTTTCCACCTTCCGCCACCCGTCCAGCATCACTACTCTGGACGGTTATGACTTAGAATATGTGGACATCTACAAATACCTAGGTGTCTGGTTAGATTGTAATCTCTCCTTCCAGACTCACAGTAAGCATCTCCAATCCAAAATTAAATCTAGAATCGGCTTCCTATTTCGCAACAAAGCATCCTTCACTCCTGCTGCCAAACATACCCTCGTAAAACTGACTATCCTACCAATCCTTGACTTTGGCGATGTCATTTACAAAATTGCCTCCGACACTCTACTCAGCAAATTGGATGCAGTCTATCACAGTGCCATCCGTTTTGTCACCAAAGCCCCATATACTACCCACTGCTGCGTTGGCTGGCCCTCGCTTCATATTCGTCGCCAAACCCACTGGCTCCAAGTCATCTATAAGTCGTTGCTAGGTAAAGCCCCTCCTTATCTCAGCTCTCTGTCACATCTGCTCCTGCTCTTCCCCCTGGTGCTTGAGGCCGCCAGGCTGCTCTGCATCACGCACTCCTTCCATCCATTACGCACACCTGCCTTCCCTCGTCATGCGCATCACCGATATTGGACTCACCTCGACTCACTCATCACCTGTTATTACCTCCCCTATATTTGTCAGTTCCCCAGCTCTGTTCCCCACTTCTTCATTGATTGTTTTTTGTCTTTGTTTTCTTGTATGCTGACACTGTTCCTGTCTCGTTCCATGCCCGTTTCTTCATTAAATGTTTTACTCCCCGTACCTGCTTCGTCTCTCCAGCGTCATTCCATGTGACACTCACTGGTCACCATAGCAGCACCCACCCGTAGCACGCGCTCCAGCAGGTATATTTAACTGGTCACCCCCAAAGCCAATTCCTCCTTTGGCCACCTTTCCTTCCAGTTCTCTGGTGCCAATGACTGGAACTAATTGCAAATATCACTGAAGCTAGAGACTCATATCTCCCTCACTAACTTTAAGCACCAGCTGTCAGAGCAGCTCACAGATCACTGCACCTGTACATAGCCCATCTGTAAATAGCCAATCCAACTACCTCATCCCCATACTGTTATTTATTTTTTTGCTCCTTTGCACCCCAGTATCTCTATTTGCACATTCATCTTCTGCACATCTATCACTCCAGTGTTTAATTGCTAAATTGTAATTATTTCGCCACTATGGCCTATTTATTGCCTTACCTCCCTTATCTTACCTCATTTGCACACAGTGTATATATATTTTTTCTTTTGTGTTATTAACTGTATGTTTGTTTATTCCATGTGTAACTCTGTGTTGTTTCTGTCACAATACTTTGCTTTTTCCTGGCCAGGTCACAGTTGTAAATGAGAACTTGTTCTCAACTAGCCTACCTGGTTAAATAAAGGTGATATAAAAAAATGTAAAAATAAAAATGTGAGTTATGTTGCTGCTTTGAAATTGGAAGATATATGTAATAGTGTGTGCTGTAATGTACTTGGAATTTATTTAGCTTTCTCTTGAAGAAGGAGGCATGGTTTTGATCTTAGAATAATAACGGGGCTTCTCATTGACTGCTTTATAATGTAGCAAGGAAAGAACGTTGAAATTTCAGGATGAACCAAGGTGTAGTTCTATGTTTTTATGTTATATCAAATCAAATCATGAGAGGCACAGTGATAGTTTACTGCTGGCTTGCTGTATATAATTCCATTATCAGAAAGCTGGGTACTATGATGTAAGGGATAATCAACGAGGGACTACCCTTTTAGGTTTTAGACAGCAACATTTTTTCTAAGACTGTACTTCGGTTGAGATTGTAAGCCTTTCTTTGAAAAGGTCATAGGCTAGCTGTATCAAATAGTCATTCATGATAATATGCAGTTGCAATATGTTACTTTCTTCAGAACTGTATGTATCCTCTTGGCATAGCTTTGATAGCCATGTGGAAATTAGGCCAACAGCATGCAATTATGAATAATTTATTTCAGGTAAGTAAGAGTAACGTTATGTACTGGATCAAATTTATTTTAGTTTGAAAAAAGGTGTTAAAAATGAGATAGTAGTCACCGGTCTTACACTGCTTACTGCCACACAATAAATCCAGAATACTTTAAAGCAGTAGCTCAATAAAAAATCTAATAATACTCTGTTCACTCAAAAAGGCAAAGAGGGCAAATGGATACCAAAAATAGGATTAGAAAAAAAACATTAAAAAGAACAGATCACCCAGAGGTATTTTATGAAACAGTAAATTGATTTATTGGACATATATGCTGGTGACACCTGTCAGTGAAATGCTACATTCTTTATCAGATGAAAAAATATCCTATTTAGAGGTATTCATGGACATGAACTGGAGTCCTGGGATTAGGCTAGGTTCTCTCTGTCTCTCTCTATCTCCTCTCTCTCTCTATCTCTCTGTATATCTCTCTCTATCTATCTCTATCTCTCTATTATATTATATTATATTATATTATATATATATATATATATATATATATATATATATATATATATATATATATCAATTTAAGGGCTTTATTGGCATGGGAAACATAAAAATGAACTGTAAACATTACACTTACAAAAGTTAGTATTTGGTAGCATTACCTTTTAAATTGTTTAATTTTGGTCAAACATTTCGGTTGCCTTCCACAAGCTTTCCACAATAAGTTGGGTGAATTTTGGCCCATTCCTCCTGACAGAGCTGATGTAACTGAGTCATGTTTGTAGGCCTCCTTGCTCGCACATGCTTTTTCAGTTCTGCCCACAAATTGTCTATATGATTGAGGTCAGGGCGTTGTGATGGCCACTGCAATACCTTGACTTTGCTGTCCTTAAGCCATTTTGACACAACTTTGGAAGTGTGCTTGGGGCCATTGTACATTTGGAAGACCCATTTGCGACCAAGCTTTAACTTCCTGACTGATGTCTTGAGATGTTGCTTCAATATATCCACATCATTTTCCTCCTCATGATGCCATCTATTTTGTGAAGTGCACCAATCCCTCCTGCTGCAAAGCACCCCCACAACATGATGCTGCCACCCCCGTGCTTCACAGTTGGGATGGTGTTCTTCGGCTTGCAAGCCTCCCCCTTTTCCTCCAAACATAACGATGGCCATTATGGCCAAACAGTTCTATTTTTGTTTCATCAGACCAGAGGATATTTCTCCAAAAATTACGATCTTTGTCCCCATGTGCAGTTGCAAACCGTAGTCTGGCTTTTTTATGGCAGTTTTGGAGCAGTGGCTTCTTCCTTGCTGAGTGGCCTTTCAGGTTGTGTCGATATAGGACTCGTTTTGCTGTGGATATACAGTGGGGAGAACAAGTATTTGATACACTGCCGATTTTGCAGGTTTTCCTACTTACAAAGCATGTAGAGGTCTGACATTTTTATCATAGGTACACTTCAACTGGAATCTAAAACAAAAATCCAGAAAATCACATTGTATGATTTTTAAGTAATTAATTAGCATTTTATTGCATGACATAAGTATTTGATCACCTACAAACCAGTAAGAATTCCGGCTCTCACAGACCTGTTAGTTTTTCTTTACGAAGCCCTCCTGTTCTCCACTCATTACCTGTATTAACTGCACCTGTTTGAACTCGTTACCTGTATAAAAGACACCTGTCCACACACTCAATCAAACAGACTCCAACCTCTCCACAATGGCCAAGACCAGAGAGCTGTGTAAGGACATCAGGGATAAAATTGTAGACCTGCACAAGGCTGGGATGGGCTACAGGACAATAGGCAAGCAGCTTGTTGAGAAGGCAACAACTGTTGAAGAAGTTCAAGATGACGATCAATCACCCTCGGTCTGGGACTCCATGCAAGATCTCACCTCGTGGGGCATCAATGATCATGAGGAAGGTGAGGGATCAGCCCAGAACTACACGGCACGGACCTGGTCAATGACCTGAAGAGAGCTGGGACCACAGTCTCAAAGAAAACCATTAGTAACACACTACGCCGTCATGGATTAAAATCCTGCAGCGCACGCAAGGTCCCCCTGCTCAAGCCAGCGCATGTCCAGGCCCGTCTGAAGTTTGCCAATGACCATCTGGATGATCAAGAGGAGGAATGGGAGAAGGTCATGCGGTCTGATGAGACAAAAATAGAGCTTTTTGGTCTAAACTCCACTCGCCATGTTTGGAGGAAGAAGAAGGATGAGTACAACCCCAAGAACACCATCCCAACCGTGAAGCATGGAGGTGGAAACATCATTCTTTGGGGATGCTTTTCTGCAAAGGGGACAGGACGACTGCACCGTATTGAGGGGAGGATGGATGGGGCCATGTATCGCGAGATCTTGGCCAACAATCTCCTTCCCTCAGTAAGAGCATTGAAGATGGGTTGTGGCTGGGTCTTCCAGCATGACAACGACCCGAAACACAGAGCCAGGGAAACTAAGGAGTGGCTCCGTAAGAAGCATCTCAAGGCCCTGGAGTGGCCTAGCCAGCCTCCAGACCTGAACCCAATAGAAAATCTTTGGAGGGAGCTTAAAGTCCGTATTGCCCAGCAACAGCCCCGAAACCTGAAGGATCTGGAGAAGGTCTTTATGCAGGAGTGGGCCAAAATCCCTGCTGCAGTGTGTGCAAACCTGGTCAAGAACTACATGAAACGTATGATCTCTGTAATTACAAACAAAGGTTTCTGTACCAAATATTAAGTTCTGCTTTTCTGAAGTATCAAATCAAATACTTATGTCATGCAATAAAAGGCAAATTAATTACTTAAAAATCATACAATGTGATTTTCTGGATTTTTGTTTTAGATTCCGTCTCTCACAGTTGAAGTGTACCTATGATAAAAATTACAGGCCTCTACATGCTTTGTAAGTAGGAAAACCTGCAAAATCGGCAGTGTATCAAATACTTGTTCTCCCCACTGTAGATACTTTTGTACCTGTTTCCTCCAGCATCTTCACAAGGTCCTTTGCTGTTGTTCTGGGATTGATTTGTACTTTTCGCACCAAAGTACGTTCATCTCTAGGAGACAGAACGCCTCTCCTTCCTGCACGGTATGACGGCTGCGTGGTCCCATGGTGTTTATACTTGCGTACATTGTTTGTACAGATGAATGTGGTACCTTCAGGCGTTTGGAAATTGCTCCCAAGGATGAACAAGACTTGTGGAGGTCTGCAATATTTTAGGGAGGGGGGTCTTGGCTGATTTCTTTTGATTTTCCCATGAAGTCAAGAAAAGAGGCACTGAGTTTTAAGGTAGGCCTTGAAATACATCTCAGATACACCTCCAATTGACTCAAGTGATGTCAATTAACCTATCAGAAGCTTCTAAAGCCATAAAATCATTCTCTGGAATTTTCCAAGCTGTTTAAAGGCACAGTCAACTTACTGTTTGTACACTTCTGACCCATTGGAATTGTGATACAGTGAGTTATAAGTGAAATCTGTCTGTAAACAAGTGTTAGAAAAATGACTTGTGTCATGCACAAAGTAGATGTCCTAACCGACTTGCCAAAACTATAGTTTGTTAACAAGAAATTTGTGGAGTGGATGAAAAACGAGTTTTAATGACTCTAACCTAAGTGTATGTGAACTTCCGACTTCAACTGTATACAGTGTAATGATGTGCAAATAGTCTAAGTACAAAAGTTAAAACAAATCAACATAAATGTAGGTTGTATTTACAATGATGTTTTTTCTTCACTGGTTGCCCTTTTCTTGTGCAGGATTTAGAGGTAATTTGTGGTTTAGTACGGTACCCTACGTCACTACTTCATTACTCCAGACCAGTGCAAATGTGCATGTGTCTGCTCAAACGGTCAGAAACAGACTCCATGAGGGTGGTATGAGGGTCCGACGTCCACAGGTGGGGGTTGAGCTGACAGCCCAACACCGTGCAGGACGTTTGGCATTTGCCAGAGAACACCAAGATTGGCAAATTCACCACTGGCGCCCTGTGCTCTTCACAGATGAAAGCAGGTTCACACTGAGCACGTGACAGACGTGACAGAGTCTGGAGACGCCGTGGAGAACGTTCTGCTGCCTGCAACATCCTCCAGCATGACCGGTTTGGCGGTGGGTCAGTCAAGGTGTGGGGTGGCATTTCTTTGGGGGGCCGCACAGCCCTCCATGTGCTCACCAGAGGTAGCCTGACTGCCATTAGGTACCGAGATGAGATCCTCAGACCCCTTGTGAGACCATATGCGGTTGGCCCTGGGTTCCTCCTAATGCAAGACAATGCTAGACCTCATGTAGCTGGAGTGTGTCAGCAGTTCCTGCAAGAGGAAGGCATTGATGCTATGGACTGGCCCGCCCGTACCCCAGACCTGAATCCAATTGAGCACATCTGGGACATCATGTCTCGCTTCATCCACCAACACCACCTTGCACCACAGACTGTCCAGGAGTTGGCGGATGCTTTAGTCCAGGTCTGGGAGGAGATCCCTCAGGAGACCATCCGCCACCTCATCAGGAGCATGCCCAGGCGTTGTAGGGAGGTCATACAGGCACGTGGAGGCCACACACACTACTGAGCCTCATTTTGACTTGTTTTAAGGACATTACATCAAAGTTGGATCAGCCTGTAGTGTGGTTTTCCACTTTAATTTTGAGTGTGATTCCAAATCCAGACCTCCATGGGTTGATAAATTGGATTTCCATTGATTATTTTTGTGTAATTTTGTTGTCAGCACATTCAACTATGTAAAGGAAAAAGTATTTAATAAGATTATTTCTTTAATTCAGATCTAGGATGTGTTGTTTAAGTGTTCCCTTTATTTTTTTGAGCAGTATATGTTGGTCATATTAATCATGGCTCCTGAGTGGCACACAATGGGATTGCCTTGCAGTTCTCCAGCTTTAGGGTTCAAGGCACGAGGTTCAAGGCACGAGGGCAGGGGGCACGGGTCGGGCCGTAGATCAGCGCACAGAAGATGGACCTAGCCCATGGGGAAGGGAGGAGGAGTGGGGAGACCCCGCCCCACTGGGTAGTACAGAGCAACACTTTAAGGGGCATTGCACTAATAATGCTGCTTACTAGGGAAACGTTCCGCTGTTCTTAGTACCTGTCTGCATGTTCAAACTAAAACAATGTAACTAATAATGGCGTCTTAGATATGAATGCCCCTTAGATATGAATTCGGAGGGCAGAAATGATTAAATTTTAAAGCATTAGACCTCTCACTAAAGGCGTCAGTAAAAAGTTATACATAAATCCGAACTGGATTTAATTAAAATGACATGAAAAGCGCACATTTGTAAATCCCAAACTCTAAAAGTAATTGGAAAGGAAGATACAAATCATTTGTGACATTGTGGTTACAATAAAGGTAAACAAGATGTGAACAAGATGTTGTATTTTTAATTTACAGTAGTGATGGACAGCTGGAAGCATTTTGTATTTCTTCATCAACATCTTTATGCTTTTGGTAATAAAATAATGAGAAAAAATACATTCAAAATGTAGATGTTTATTTAAACTACATTTTTTGGTCCAGAGCCAGGCGGTATTGGCAATGAGTCACTCGTCATTGGCAGAGAGTCAGGCGGAGAAGGCGCACTGAAGAAGGCGAGGAACGAGAGAGTCACAATCCATGCCAGGCACACCTGTGGGCTCTGGAACTCCACCTCTGACAGGCAGAGTCTGCCGGAGGTGGCGGGTTCGTCAGGTCATCGGTTCACCCTGACATTTCCATTCCTCTTCTAACAACAGAACTTGACCAACTGCTCACCAGGCACAGCAAGGGCCGTCCGGACCGTTATACTGTTCTGCTATTCCAAGGATGTGTAACCGAAGAGAGATACCACGAGTGGACACAGAATACCAACTGGGATGGATCCCGAAGCAAATGTTGCTTACTAGTGAAAACCATTAAAAACTTTGTGGATGGGGCCTCCCGAGGGGCGCAGCAGTCTAAGACACTGCATCGCAGTGTTAACTGCGTTGCTGCAGATGCTGGTTTGATACACATGCCACCCGCCACCGGGGGACGCATGAGGCGGCTTTTGGTTTCTCTCCCTCTAAAAAGATAAATAAATAATTCTAAATAACAAACTGGCTTTATTTACAAATCAGTGAGAATGTCTCATCCCATGTTCAAGAATGGCCTTTTTCTCGCTCACTCTAGAAAATGACAATGAAATAATCTCCAAAATATTGTTATTTTTTAAACAAAGTGATTATTATTATTATTATTAATAAATTAATTTAGAATTACATAAAAGCCCCTTACCCTAATGAAAAATGCCCCTTAGATATTAATTTAGAATCATCCAATCCTCTAAATGTAATTATTTGCGTAGAGTCACGTCATCAATTTATTTATTTTTTGATCTACCGTAGGCCTACTGTAGGTGACATGAGTCTCACTAGTGGTGAGTAATGTGCTGTTAAAAGTGATGTGTTTCGTGCTGCTCTGAGACAAGCATGGGGACTGGTCTTGATAAATCAATGAGATTTTTATTTTCACTGAATCTCCATTTGGGTATTGGTTAGACTACAATTAAGTTGTGGAAATGTTATGTTTTAGTTCTGTAGCCTACTCCCGACCGTCACGTTGTACAGCGCCATATTTTCCGTTCCAAGCTAACGGAAACCCTAAGGGTTTAGTTTTTAGTTTTTCTTGGAATAGAAACACCATAATATTAAGCAAATTAATTAAGCAAAATGTCTTAAAAAATCAATCCCATATACAATGTTCTAACCATAAAAAGTCTTAAATTCTATCAAGGCTGTCAAATTCTACTCAAAATGCCCTCTGGTGGTCAAACTAGCACTAACTAGCATTAATGGTAAGAATGGCTGACAATTAAATAATGTGCCATAGAATTCTGCGGCAGCCCGCAAGGTGTGCTGCAGTATGACGCAACTTTTAAAGGAGGAACCACTGTAGGTGGTTGTAGAATTTAACGACTCTTTTCTGGATTTTGATAATTAGCCGGTATCGGCCTAATTCTGCTCTGCATGCATTATTTGGTGTTTTACATTGTACACAGATAATATTTTTGTAGAATTCTGCATGCACAGTCTTAATTTGGTGTTTGTCCCATTTTGTGAATTCCTGGTTGGTGAGCGGACCCGAGACCTCACAACCATAAAAGGCAATGGGTTCTATAACTGATTCAAGTATTTTTAGCCAGATCCTAATTGATATGTCAAATTTTATGTTCCTTTTGTCTTGTTTCTCAGATCGTTCACAGCTTTATGGAAGTTACCTGTGGCGCTGATGTTTAGGCCGAGGTATGTATCGTTTTTTGTGTGCTCTAAGGCAACGATGTGTAGATGGAATTCGTTTTCTTGGGAACTGGACCTTTTTTTGAACACCATTATTTTTGTCTTATTGAAATTTACTGTCAGGGCCCAGGTCTGACAGAATCTGTGCAGAAGATCTAGGTGCTGCTGTATGACCTCCTTGGTTGGGGACATAAGCACCAGATCATCAGCAGTAGACATTTGACTTCAGATTCTAGTAGGGTGAGGCCGGGTGCTGCAGACTGCTCTAGTGCCCTCGCCAATTCGTAGATATATATGTTGAAGAGGGTGGGGCTTAAGCTGCATCCCTGTCTCACCCCCGGCCCTGTGGAAAGAAATGTGTGTGTTTTTTGCCAATTTTAACCGCACACTTGATGTTTGTGACATGAATTTAATAATGTTGTATGTTTTCCCCCAACACCGCTTTCCATCAATTTGTATAGCAGGCTCTCATGCTGTTAATGATAATGCAGAGGATTTTCCCAAGGTTGCTGTTGACGTATATCCCACGGAAGTTATTGGGGTCAAATTCGTCTCCACTTTTGTGGATTGGGGTGGTCAGTCCTTGGTACCAAATATTGGGGAATACGCCAGAGCTGAGGAGGATGTTAAAGAGTTTAAGTTTAGTCAATTGGAATATGTGGTCTGTATATTTTATCATTTAATTTCAGATACCATCAAACCCACAGGCCTTTTTGGGTTGGAAGGTTTGTATTTTGTCCTGTAGTTAATTCAATGTAATTGGAGAATCCAGTGGGTTCTGGTAGTCTTTAATAGTTCCTTCTAAGATTTGTATTTGATCATGCATATGTTTTTGCAGTTTGTTCCTTGTTATAGAGCCAAAAAGATTGGAGAAGTGGTTGATCCAAACATCTCTGTTTTGGAGAGATAACTCTTCGTGTTGTGGTTTGTTTTCCAATTTTCCCAGAAGTGATTAAATTCTATGGATTCTTCAATTACATTGATTTGATTTCTGACGTACTGTTCCTTCTTTTTCCGTAGTGTATTTCTGTATTGTTTTATTGATTCACCATAGTGAAGGCATAGGCTCAGGCTTTCTGGGTCTCTATGTTTGTGGTTGGATAGGTTTCTCAATTTTTTTCTTAGGTTTTTGTATTCTTCATCAAACCATTTGTCATTGTTATTACTTTTCTTATGTTGTCTGCTTGACATTTTTAGATTTCATAGGGAAGCTGAGGTCAAATATACTGTTTAGATTTTCTACTGCCAAGTTTACACCTTCACTATTACAGTGAAACATTTTGTCCAGGATATTGTCTAGAAGGGATTGAATTTGTTGTTGCCTAATAGTTTTTTGGTAGATTTCCACACTACTTTCCTTCCATCTATAGTATTTATTAATATTATTCAGTTCCTTTGGCTTTGATGTCTCATGATTGAGCAAAGCTCTGTTCAAGTAGAGTGTGTTTTTGCTATGATCTGATAGGGGTGTCTGTGAATGCTCTAAGAGACTCTGGTTTGAGGTTAGTGATAAAGTAGTCTACAGTACTACTGCCAAGAGATGAGCTATGTGTACCTACCGTATGAGTCCCATCGAAGCCTAAAAATTTACTATGTACATATCCAGCGTCCAACAGAACTGCAGGAGTTGTGACCCATTTTTGTTGGTTATGTTGTCGTAGTTGTGTCTAGGGGGGCATGTGGGGGAGGGAATGCTGTCACCTTCAAGTAGGTTTTTGTCCCTCTGTGTGCTGAGGGTGTCAGGTTCTTGTTCAGTTCTGGCATTTAGATTGTCACAGACTTGTACATGTCCCTGGGCCTGGAAATTATTGATCTCCACCTCTAGGATGGAGAAGATGTCATCGTTAAAATATGGGATTCTATTGGGGGGATATAGGTAGCACACATAAGGATATTTTCTCTGTTGAGAAAATGTCCTTATTAATTTCTAGCCAGATGTAAAATGTTCCTGTTTTGACTAATTTAATAGAGTGGGTTAGGTCTGCTCTATACCAAATGAGCTTAAACCTGAGTATCTTCCCTGTTTCACACCTGGTAGTTTGGTGGATGGGACTACCAGCTCTCTGTAGCCAAGAGGACAACCAGTGGGTCCGTCTCCTTTATACCATGTTTCTTATAGGATGACAATGTCTGTATTTCCAATATCTTTGATGAAGTCTGTGTTCCTGCTCTTTAGGCCAAAGGCAGATGACCTCAGACCTTGTATATTCCAGGATGAGATAGTAAAAGCTTTGTGTTCCATAGTTTCTAGTGTTGTTTTTGTGTGGTTTAGGCCCAGACTATCACAGTAGGTGTGAGCAGAGCGTGTTGAGCAGGATGGGTCTTGGGCGGGTGTAATAGTGGGGGTTGGGCCTGTTGCTCTGCTCACGGCCTGGGCATATGTCCTGCTGTCATGTTGAGGTCCTTGTTGCAGGGGCGGGGGGCATGGGGTGGGCAGAAGGTGCATAGGTCTGATATGGGGGGGCCTATATAGAGTGTGGCCAGGGTTTGCTTGGGGTGGTCTTAGCTGGTTGGGGTGTGGCTGGTGATGCTGTGGTCTGGGTATAGGTCCTCTTGGCATGGGTTCTCTCGGTGCATGTCCTTCAGGAGGAGGTCTTGCAGGTCTGGGAGGGTGTCTCACTAGTCTGGGCAGGGGGTCTGTTGCTCTGTTAGTCCTGTGTGAGATGCTGGGGCTACGGTTGAGGTCCTGGCAAAAGTTGGGATTGCTGCCTTGTAGAGGTGGACCTGGTCGTAAAGGCTGTTCAAGTCCAGGGTGGAGTGGTGGGCCAGGTAGACATTAGGTTTTGAGTCTCGCGAAATGCTTGCATTCACCCGCTGTATGGTGGCAGGGTGAAAGTCTTTTGGTGGTAGCAGGGTGGAGATAACCGCTTGTACATTGGGGAAAGTGGAAGAAGCTTTTTCAATCATTCCCTTGAGTGCTGTGGCCACCCTTTCCTGCTGGGCCCTCAGGTCATTTGTGCCTGTGTGAATTATGATGTGGCTGGGGGACCCTAGTCTGTCCTCTGACAACAGGTTCAGGGCATGCCTAGTGTTTGGGCACCAGAGCGTAGCCACTTTGTGTTCTCTCTCTCTCTCTCGCTCTCTCTCGCTCTCTCTCTCTCTCTCTCTCTCTCTCTCTGTCTGACCTTTTGGTTACTGGCCCAAAGCTCTTAATCGCTAGGCTACCTGCTGCCCCACATAATAGAGTCCATGTAGATTTTGAAAAGGGTCTGACGTCACGTCACAATAGACCTCTCATTGTAAATGCTGAATCTAATGTAATCAGTGGGTGTGACTGCAGATAAAATCATGTAGAAAATCACTGAATAATTGTGTAACGACTGTATAATAACAAACCCATGATTTTAGTTATGATCTTTAAGTTTTATGTTTGTTTACTAAAATAGATTTCCAGAATTAAGCATGCCACAGTTCATTTAACTGTGAACCCCTGCGAGTCGCACTCTATTTTTGTCAGATTTGTCTCAAGAAGTCAAGTGAAGCACTTTAATGACTAATCAGCGTTATGCCATTTGTGTGACATTCATCAGGCACAACCAACATGCTGCATGATGTGCAATGATTGGAATCTCTGTAGACAGCAGACCTGAAGGTGAGGGAAAAATGTAGAGAGGGACAGAGGTGGCGGCTTGAAAATCAAACTTGAATAATCAGACAGTGGATCTGTATTCTCTGACCTGGGTGGCAGTGTTATTGTTAAGGCCTACAGTCTGTTGTGATAAAATTATTTATAACAACAGTTAACTGTAGCAACAAAGGCCTAGAAATGGAAAAACTGGTTATTAAATATTGTATGACTCTCTTGAAAAAGCTATGTTGCAATAAAGACATGCATTTAATTTCAGCTGGTAAATCCACTCTCCGAACACACATTTCATACTATTGTATGCCTTTTAGACAGGTTATATTTGGAATGTAAAAGACAGTCCATGGCAACATGGTAATTTAGCATATGGAAACTACTCATGTCATAAACATGAGCTCATAATTAATTTATGGTTGTAAGGGCTAATGGTCTCTTATGGTTAACAGTACTTTGGGCAGAGATTGAGGAAGTAGTATAAGATATTCTACCTTCTCATTGTTTCTGAGGTGATTGCTTTATGGTAAAAGCTGAGAGAAGAGGTTGGTTGTCTCCTTAACAGAGGATTGGTTGCTTTAATGAGTATTTGTTTTATCTAACATATATCAAATCAAATTTTATTTGTCACATGTGCCAAATACAACAGGTAGACCTTACAGTGAAATGCTTACTTACAAGCCCTTAATATCCAACAGTGAAATTTTAAGAAAAATACACATAAATAATAATAAATAAAGTAACAAATATTTTTTTTATAAGTAACTACAATGTTGTTGATCCATATGGGGTGGCAGGTAGCCTGGCGTGTAGGAGTGTTGGGCCAGTAACCGAAGGTTTGCTGGATCTAATCCCAGAGTTGACAAGGTAAAAATCTGCCATTCTGCCCCTGAGCAAGGCAGTTAACCCACTGTTCCCTGGGCGCCGATGACGTCTGATTCACTGGGGTTTGGTTAAATGCGGAAGACACATTTCAGTTGAATACATTCAGTTGTTCAACTGACTAGGTATCCCCAGTTCCCATCCTCAGTTTTCTCCTATCATAGCCATTAAACTCTGTAACTGTTTTAAAGTCACAATTGGCCTCATGGTGAAATCAATGAGCGGTTTCCTTCCTCTCCAGCAACTGAGTTAGGAAGGACGCATGTATCAAATGACTAGGTGTATTGATACACCATCCAAAGAGTAATTAATAACTTCACCATGCTCAAAGGGATATTCAATGGCTGCTTTTTTATTTCTACCCCTCTACCTATAGGTGCCCTTCTTTGCAAGGCGTTGGAAAACCTCCCTGGTCTTTGTGGTTGAATATGTGTTTGAAATTCACTGCTCGACCAAGGGACCTTACAAATAATTATATGTGTGGGATACAGAGATGAGGTAGTCATTAAAAATTAATGTTAAACACCATTAATGCACACAGAGGGAGTCCATGCAGCTAATTATGTGACTTGTTAAGCACATTTCTACTCTTAAACTTATTTAGCTTGCCATAACAAAGGGGTTGAATTCTTATTGACTGAAGGCATTTCAGCTTTTCATTTTTAAGGAATTTGTAAACATTTCGAAAAACATTGACATTATGTGGTATTATGTGAAGGCCAGTGACAAAAAATCTCAATTGAATACATTTTAAATTCAAGCTGTAACAACAAAATGTTGAAAAAGTCAAGGGTTGTGAATACTTTCTGAAGGCACTGTATATTTTGTAACATTCAAATCAGTATGGTAATGTTGCTTTTTTCAGAGGTTTAAGAAATTGTGTCACAAACAGTATGCAACTATTAACAGTGAGCACATAGCCTACTTCCTACTCTCCACTCTCCCTGCGTGACACAACTTCCACAGGTGGCACCTCTCCCCATTCGGGCAGTGCTCGGCGGTCGTCGTCGTTGGCCTACTAGCTGACACCGATCTGTTTCGTTTGGTCATATGTCTGGTTAGAGTAGCACCTATTTTGTGTTTAGTAATTAGTGGGGGTATTTAGTCTGTCTGTTTTGTGTTTGGGGTTGTGCGGGATTGTTTCGTGTCTGTTGCTGTAGGTTTGGGGGAATTTATGTTACTGTTCCTGAGTTACGTTACGCATTTTGGGAATTAGGTTTGCAGGGGTGCATCCCGCGTCCTTCTTGTTCGTGTTGGACTTGCGTTCTTTATTAAACACGTTAAACGTAACAGAGTCTCCTGCGCCTGACTTCACCCCTCCTGCAGAACTATTTGATGACAGAATCCGCACCACATATGGAGTCAGCAGGAGCCGAAGCGCCAGCCCCCTCCATGGAGGAACAAGTCAACCAACACGCCAACGTCCTTCCTCGGTTGGGGGCAGCGATGGATCAGGTGTTGGCGCGCCTGGAGAATTGGGAGAGACGTGCTCCTCCACCTACTGCAGCTACGGTCCACCACCCTGTGCCTCCCTCAGCGCCAACGGAGTCCAGCCCGAGTGGGATTAAGCTCGCACCCACGAGGGAGTTCGATGGGACGGCCGCTGGGTGTAAGGGGTTCCTACTCCAGCTGGAGCTGTACCTGGCAACCGTTCGCCCCCCTCCCTCGGGAGAGGAGAGAGTGAGTGCCCCAGGGACGACTACCCGGAGTTCGCCCGCCGCTTCCGGGTGGTATTCAATCATCCCCCAGAGGGCAAGGCGGCGGGTGAGCAACTGTTCCACCTGAGACAGGAGACGAGGAGCGCCCAGGACTTCGCATTGGAGTTCCGGACCCTAGCCGCTGGAGCGGGGTGGAACGAGAGGGCCCTCATTGACCACTACCGCTGTAGCCTGAGGGAGGACGTCCGTCGGGAGCTGGCATGTCGGGACACTGCCATCACCCTGGACCAGCTCGTCAATCTGTCCATCAGACTGGACAACCTGCTGGCTGCCCGTGGGCGTTCGCCTCGGGACCTTTTCGTTCCACCTCCCAGTCCTCCTGCTCCAACGCGCATGGAGATAGGAGGGGCTGCAGCTAGGAGGACCGGAGGGGGGGGGCCTCTCCTGTGGTCGCAGAGGGCAAACTGCCGACCGGTGCTGGAGAGGCTTGCCCGGGAGTTCAGAGGGCAGGCAGAGTACCACATCGACACCCCAGGTGAGTCAGCACCAGTCTCACCCAGAGCCCCCTGTCGGCCATGCATGCCTTAGTTTCTTTCCCAGAGTTTTCCCCGCACATTTTACATTTTAGTCATTTAGCAGACGCTCTTATCCAGAGCGACTTACAGTAGTGAATACATACATTTCATTTTCATTTCATGCATTTTTGTATTGTACTGGCTCCCCGTGGGAATCGAATCCACAACCCTGGCGTTGCACACACCATGCTGGCGTTGCAAACACCATGCCCTACCAACTGAGCCACAGGGAAGGCTGTATAGAGCGCTAGTCGACTCAGGCGCGGCTGGGAGTTTTATGGACCGTGGGGTCGCCCATAACTTCTACTCAACAGCCAGTGTAATCCCGTGGCGCGTTATTCAAATACCTTAGAAATGCTATTACTTCAATTTCTCAAACATATGACTATTTTACACCATTTTAAAGACAAGACTCTCGGTAATCTAACCACACTTTCCGATTTCAAAAAGGCTTTACAACGAAAGCAAAACATTAGATTATGTTAGCAGAGTACCCAGCCAGAAATAATCAGACACCCATTTTTCAAGCTAGCATATAATGTCACATAAACCCAAACCACAGCTAAATGCAGCACTAACCTTTGATGATCTTCATCAGATGACAATCCTAGGACATTATGTTATACAATACATGCATGTTTTGTTCAATCAAGTTCATATTTATATCAAAAACCAGCTTTTTACATTAGCATGTGACTAGCATGTGACTAGCATTCCCACCGAACACTGCCGGTGAATTTACTAAATTACTCACGATAAACGTTCACAAAAAACATAACAATTATTTTAAGAATTATAGATACAGAACTCCTCTATGCACTCGATATGTCCGATTTTAAAATAGCTTTTCGGTGAAAGCACATTTTGCAATATTCTCAGTAGATAGCCCGGCATCACAGGGCTAGCTATTTAGACACCCAGCAAGTTTAGCACTCACCAAAGTCAGATTTACTATAAGAAAAATGTTATTACCTTTGCTGTTCTTCGTCAGAATGCACTCCCAGGACTTCTACTTAAATAACAAATGTTGGTTTGGTCCCAAATAATCCATTGATATATCCAAATAGCGACGTTTTGTTCGTGGGTTCAAGACACTATCCGAAAGGGTAAATAAGGGTGACGAGCATGGCGCATTTCGTGACCAAAAAATTCTAAATATTCCATTACCGTACTTCGAAGCATGTCAACCGCTGTTTAAAATCAATTTTTATGCAATTTTTCTCGTAAAAAAGCGATAATATTCCGACCGGGAAAGCCTGTATACATACAAAGAGATACATCTCGTGCCCTCGTGCACGAGCGTGAGTCTCAGAGTACTCTGACCAGCCACTATCCAAACGCGATAATGTGTTTCAGCCAGAGGCTGCCTCGATATCATTCAGCTTTTTCCCGGGTTCTGAGAGCCTATGGGAGCCGTAGGAAGTGTCACGTTACGGCAAAGATCCTCATTCTTCAATAAAAAGAGCCAAGATGAACAACAACTTGTCAGAGAGGGCGCTTCCTGTTTGGAATCTTCTCAGGTTTTTGCCTGCCATATGAGTTCTGTTTTACTCACAGACACCATTCAAACAGTTTTAGAAACTTTAGGGTGTTTTCTATCCAAAGCCAATAATTATATGCATATTCTAGTTACTGGGCAGGAGTAGTAACCAGATTAAATCGGGTACGTTTTTTATCCGGACGTGTCAATACTGCCCCCTAGCCCTAACAGGATAAGTTAGGGATTCCCCTGATCCAGTTGGACCAACCCTTCCCCGTGCAAGCCCTAGACAGTCGACCACTTGGGTCGGGCCTGGTTAGGGAAGTTACAGCGCCACTGGTTATGTTGATGCGGGGGGGTCATGAGGAGCGTATCAGCCTCTTCCTCATTGACTCCACGGCATTTCCGGTGGTACTGGGAATTCCCTGGCTAGCCATTCACAATCCCAAAATTTTGTTAAGGGGTGGTTGAGGGAGTGCTCGGGCAGGTGTATAGGGGTTTCCATCGGTGCTACTACTGTGGAGAGTCCAGACCAAGTCTCTCCTGTGCACATTCCCTCAGAGTATGCCGATTTGGCTATCGCCTTCAGTAAAACGAAGGCGAATCAATTACCACCTCATCGACGAGGAGATTGTGCGATAAACCTCCAGGTTAATGCTGCATATCCCAGGAGTCACGTGTATCCTCTGTCTCAGGAGGAGACAGTGGCTATGGAGACATACGTCACTGAGTCCTTGAGGCAGGGATACATTCGGCCACCCAAATCACCTATCTCCTTGAGTTTTTTTTGTGAAGAAGAAGGAGGGAGGTTTGCGTCCGTGCATTGACTATAGAGGTCTAAATGCCATCACGGTGGGTTTCAGTTACCCGTTACCTCTCATCGCTACAGCGGTGGAGTCATTTCACGGGGCGCGCTTCTTCACAAAATTGGATCTCAGGAGCGCGTACAATTTGGTGCGTATCCGAGATGGGGACGAGTGGAAAACCGCATTTAGTACTACATCTGGCCATTATGAGTACCTCGTCATGCCGTATGGGTTAAAGAATGCTCCAGCCGTCTTCTAATCCTTTGTGGATGAGATTCTCTGGGACCTGCTCGGTCAGGGTGTGGTGGTGTACATCGATGACATTCTGATCTACTCCGCCACACGCGTTGAGCATGTGTCTCTGGTGCGTAAGGTGCTTGGGCGACTGGTGGAGCATGACTTGTACGTCAAGGCTGAGAAGTGTGAGTTCTCCAAACGAGCCGTCTCTTTTCTGGGGTATCGCATTTCCACATCCGGGGTGGTGATGGAATGTGACCGCATTTCGGCCATGCGTAATTGGCCGACTCCGACCACGGTTAAGGAGGTGCAGCGGTTCTTAGGGTTTGCCAATTACTACCGGAGGTTTATCCGGGGCTTTGGGCAGGTGGCGGCTCCCATTACCTTACTGATGAAGGGGGGCCTGGTGCGGCTGCAGTGGTCGGCAGAGGCGAACAGAGCCTTTTGTCGGCTTAAGGCCCTGTTTACCGACGCTCCGGTGCTGGCTCACCCGGACCCCTCTTTGACATTCATAGTGGTGGTGGACGCGCCCCCCAAGCTTCGCCCCTGTGCTTTCTTTTCTAAGAAGCTGAGTCCGGCGGAGCGTAACTATGATGTGGGGGACAGGGAGTTGCTAGCCGTGGTCAGAGCCCTGAAGGTGTGGAGACATTGGCTAGAGGGGGCGAAACACCCTTTCCTCATCTGGACTGATCACCGTAATCTGGAGTACATCAGGGCGGCGAGGAGACTGAACCCACGCCAAGCCAGGTGGGCTATGTTTTTTACTAGATTCCAGTTTACTATCTCGTACATCCCAGGTTCCCGGAACGTCAAGGCTGACGCACTGTCTCGCCTCCACGATGCCAAGGAGCGGTCCATCGACCCCACTCCCAGACTTCTAGCCTCCTGTCTGGTGGCACCGGTGGTCTGGGAGGTGGATGCGGACATCGAGCAGGCAGTGCGGTCAGAACCCACTCCCCCTCAGTGTTCCGCAGGGCGGAAGTACGTTCCACTCGGTGTCCGCGATCGCCTGATCCGGTGGGCGCACACGCTACCCTCCTCGGGTCATGCTGTCGTTGAGCGGACAGTGCGTGGTCTTAGAGAGAGGTACTGGTGGCCCACTTTGGTGAAGGACGTGAGGCTCTATGTCTCTTCCTGTTCAGTGTGCACCCAGTGTAAGGCGCCTAGACACCTGCCTAGAGGGAAATTACAGCCCCTCCCCGTTCCACAGCGGCCATGGTCCCACCTGTCGGTGGATTTCCTCACGGATCTCCCACCATCTCAGGGGAACACCACGATCCTGGTCGTTGTGGATCGGTTCTCTAAGTCCTGCCGTCTACTCCCTTCGCCCGGTCTTCCTACGGCCCTAAAGACCGCGGAGGCCCTATTTACGCATGTCTTTCAGCACTACGGGGTGCCTGAGGACATCGTCTCAGTTCACGTCCCGAGTGTGGAGGGCGTTTATGGAGCGACTGGGGGTTTCGGTCAGTTTGACCTCGGGTTTTCATCCCGAGAGTAATGGGCAGGTGGAGAGAATTAACCAGGATGTGGGCAGGTTTCTGCGGTCCTTTTGCCAGGACCGGTCGGGAGAGTGGGCGACGTTTGTACCGTGGGCCGAGATGGCGCAGAACTCTCTTCGCCACTCCTCCACTAACCTGTCGCCCTTTCAGGTGGTGTTGGTGTACCAGCCTGTCCTGGTGCCCTGGCATCAGAGCCAGACAGAAGCTCCTGCGGTGGAGGACTGGGTACAGCGCTCTAAGGAGACCTGGAGTGCCGTCCAGGAATCCCTTAAACGGGCTGTGGGACGGCACAAGGAGAGCGCTGACCGCCGCCGCAGTGAGGCCCCCGTGTTCACTCCGGGGGACAGGGTCTGGCTCTCGACTCGGAACCTGCCCCTCCGGCTGCCCTGCCGGAAGTTGGGTCCGTGATTTGTGGGGCCGTTCAAAGTCCTGAGGAGAATAAACGAGGTGTGTTATAGGTTGCAACTCCCTTCGTATTACTGTATTAACCCCTCGTTTCATGTGTCTCTCCTCAGGCCGGTGGTAGCTGGTCCACTGCAGGACACTGAGGTGCGGGAGGTCCATCCGCCCCCCCTGGACATCGGGGGGGCCCCAGCGTACACAGTCCAGTCCATCTTGGACTCCAGGCGTCGGGTAAGGGGCCTGCAGTACCTCGTGGACTGGGAGGGGTACGGTCTGGAGGAGAGGTGCTGGGTACTGGTGGAGGACATCTTGGATCCTGCAATGTTGCGGGAGTTCCACAGCCTCCATCCGGATCGCCCTGCGCCTCGCCCTCCGGGTCGTCCTCGAGGCTGGCGTCGGCGCGCTGCGGGAGCCGCGCATCAGGGGGGTTACTGTCACAACGTCCACAGGTGCCGCCTCTGCCCGTTCGGGCGGTGCTCGGTGGTCGTCGTCGCCAGCGTACTAGCTGACACCGATCTATGTTTCTGTTTCGTTTGGTAATGTCTGGTTAGAGTAGCACCTGTTTTGTGTTTAGTAATTTGTGGGGGTATTTAGTCTGTCTGTTTTGTGTTTGGGGTTGTGCGGGATTGTTTCGTGTCTGTTGCTGTAGGTTTGGGGGAATTTATGTTACTGTTCCTGAGTTACGTTACGCGTTTTGGGAATTAGGTTTGCTTGGCTGCATCCCGCGTCCTTCTTGTTCGTGTTGGACTTGCCTTCTTTATTAAACACGTTAAACGTACCTGAGTCTCCTGCGCTTGACTTCACCCCTCCTGCAGAACTATTTGATGACACTGCGCTGTGTGTGTGCTTATGCAAATAATTATTCTCACAGACTTAACTCACACTCCCTTTACATGTTTGATCATTCCACTTACTCCTGATTCAAGGGTGTGTTAAGAAACATAGACTGAAAAAAAATCCCTGGATAAAAAGCCTACAGTGGCAAGGCTGTTTGAAATGTACATTGGATTTGCAATTCTCCTGCTGCAAATAAAAGAGACTGAGCCAACTGCAGCGATGATATGATGCCATACTAATTTCTTAGAGGTACTGTATAGCCTTGGCTTTAACAAAGTCATTTCACAGTCCTGACGTTCTTTTTAAACCAGGCAATGCTTATTCAGATATTCCACATTTATCTGCCCTTGTAGGCTACTCACCTGACTGGCTGTGTAAAAAAATCTGACTTTGATCAACATACACATTATATTTACACAGACATTTCCCTGACAGTATTTTAGTAGTATAGTTATGGTCTGTCGAGCAATTGACACTTTTGATGACAAAGATTAGATCTGTAAGAATGAACAGTGTGTTCTATGACGTTTTCAGCAGGATTTCTCTGCCCGCCGAATTGCAGGAGCCATTGATTCATCTGAAATATTGCAATGTATGTAGGGGTTAGGCCTGTGCCTTTAAGTTAAATATGCGGCTAAGGAAAGCAATGTGTTTGCCCGTCTTTACAAACTGATCTAACGGCTGCCATAATGGATGGTGCATTATGCTGAATTATTGGACTATTGTACATCAAGCCAGGACAACTTAGTGTGGCCCCCTGCTATACATCACACCTCTGCTCGGTCCCTGACTGCACTGTACACAGGCAGAGCCATAAACTAGAGGATGTTCTTTATCATTGCAGCCCTGGCTGGGGCCATCTGTCCTCCTGAAAGGTGGAGCTTCAAACAGGTAGTGTGAATGTCAGCCCCCCTTTTTCTCCCAGGCCACCGTAGAGACCTTGGCTGAAAGATGTTCTGGTGACTGGTCTTCATCCATTCATAAGTCACAAGCTTTTCTCTTGATTAATGTCTTTAGTATCATTTATTAGGCATTTGAATCTCATATATTGTGGCCTATATCTGAATCCTTTTAGCCTCAAGCTAGTGGCTTCTCTCTCTGCAATATTGTAATCCAGCCAACAGACCGCTGTAAAACCTCCATCTGAGAGGGTCTGTAGGGACTTATTTAGAGAGGGCCAGGAGTATGAGATCTGGTGTTCTTTTATATATGCGATTCAATTCAGGAAACAAGGTGTATGTTGCAAGTCACTACTTCACAGGAGAGCCGTTTGAACGTAAAAAAATTGTTTTTTATCAAAATGTGTTTTTTGGCAGAAATGCCTTCTCGAACATGTGAACTTGCAGGTGCCTTAAAACCTGTTTGGGACAGGGGGCAGTATTTTCACGGCCGGATAAAAAACATACCCGATTTAATCTGGTTACTACTCCTGCCCAGAAACTACAATATGCATATAATTAGTAGATTTGGATAGACAACACTCTAAAGTTTCTAAAACTTTTTGAATGGTGTCTGTGAGTATAACAGAACTCATATGGCAGGCCAAAACCTGAAAAGATTCTATACAGGAAGTGCCCTCTCTGACAATTTGTTCTCCTTCTAGGGCATCTCTATCAAAATTACAGCACCTCTGCTGTAACGTGACATTTTCTAAGGCTTCCATTGGCTCTAGGAAGGCGCCAGAAAGTGGAATGAGAGCTCTCCAGTCTCTGGGCAAAAAACAGCAGGGGTTTTTGTGAGTGGTCCTTCTGAGAACAATGACACTGAGGCGTGCGTGCACGAGACGACTCCATTTTTTTCTTTCAGTTTTTGAATGAACACAACGTCGCCCGGTTGGAATATTATCGCTATTTTACGAGAAAAATAGCATAAAAATGTATTTTAAACAGCGTTTCAAATGCTTCGAAGTACGGTAATGGAATATTTAGAATTTTTTTGTCACGAAATGCGCCGGCGCGTCACCCTTCGGACTTGAACGCACGAACAAAACGGAGCTATTTGGATATAACTATGGATTATTTCGAACCAAAACAACATTTGTTGTTGAAGTAGATGTCCTGGGAGTGCATTCTGATGAAGAACAGCAAAGGTAATCCAATTTTTCTTATAGTAAATCTGAGTTTGGTGAGGGCCAAACTTGGTGGGTGTCAAATTAGCTAGCCATGATGGCCGGGCTATGTACTCTGAATATTGCAAAATGTGCTTTCGCCGAAAAGCTATTTTAAAATCTGACACTGCGATTGCATAAAGGAGTTCTGTATCTATAATTCTTAAAATAATTGTTATGTTTTTTTGTGAACGTTTATCATGAGTAATTTAGTAAATTCACCGGAAGTTTGCGGTGGGTATGCTAGTTCTGAACATCACATGCTAATGTAAAAAGCTGTTTTTTGATATAAATATGAACTTGATTGAACAAAACATGCATGTATTGTATAACATAATGTCCTAGGAGTGTCATCTGATGAAGATCATCAAAGGTTAGTGCTGCATTTAGCTGTGGTTTTGGTTTTTGTGACATTTATGCTTGCTTTGAAAATGGCTGTGTGATTATTTTTGGGAGGGTACTCTCCTGACATAATCTAATGTTTTGCTTTCGCTGTAAAGCCTTTTTGAAATCGGACAGTGTGGTTAGATTAACGAGAGTCTTATCTTTAAAATGGTGTAAAATAGTCATATGTTTGAGAAATTGAAGTTATAGCATTTTTGAGGTGTTTGTATTTGGCGCCACGCTATACCATTGGATATTGGTGAGGCGTTCCGCTAGCGGAACGTCTGTCCCTAACAGGTTTTTAATAACAAATGTCTATGCCATCTGTAAATACGAATCAAATTCTTAAATTACAAGTCTTGTTGGTTAAGCCACAGAAAATGTCAGCAACCTTCCCACTAGCCATGATTGGATGAGATAATGAGTGGGCTGGACATGCCGGGAGATGAGTTCGGATTGGTCTGACATATAGAAGGCTTCTGTGTTGGTTATCCTGTCCAACACAGCTTTTTTTTTAAATGTGTTGTGTGGTGGAGCTTCATAAGTGTTGCTCTCCACTTTCTTGAGGATCAAGTTTTGAAATCAGTGGAATTAGAGTATGATAGCTAAAGAGATGGAGAAAACACCTGTCTCCAGATTACATCTTCAAACTAAGGGCAACAGTGGTATGGCATTCCTGACAGGGGCAGGTATGCTTCATGCATGATGATGTATACAGGTAAGATAGTCTAGCATTAGCTTGCTATATTTTCAGATATTGCACGTTTCTAATTTTGACAGAAAGTGGTTTCATTTCAAGCTAAAGTGTACTGTTAGCTAGCTATCGAACGTTGGCTCACTAGCTAAGGTTATTATTGGTATCACAGAGTGATATTGTTCCAGGGTAGTAAGGAGATGATTTGGAAGTATGTTGATTGTTGTTTAACAAGCTAAAGTTAGATGGCTGGCTCGTTAGCTAACGTTACGTGGCCAGTGTGATCTTAAGCGTTGTTTACCTAGCTAGGTTCATTGTTTACCTAGCTAGCTAGCTAAATGTCTGAAGCTAAAGTGTACTGTTAAATCAAATCAAACTTTATTTGCCACATGCGCCGAATACAACAAGTGTAGACTTTACTGTGAAATGCCTACTAACTAACCCTTAACCAACAGTGCAGTTCAAGAAGAAGAAAATATTTACCAAGTAGGCTAAAATAAAAAGTTATAATAAAAAGTAACACAATAAGAATAACGAGGCTATATACAGGGGGCACCGGTACCGAGTCAGTGTGCAGGGGTACAGGCTAGTTGAGGTAATCTGTACATGTAGGTGGGGGCGAAGTGACTATGCATAGGTAGCAAACAAACAGCTAGTAGCAGCAGTGTACAAAAGGGGGGGTCAATGTAAATTGTCCAGTGCCGATGTTTAGGATTTGTTCAGCAGTCTAATGTCTTGGGGGTAGAAGCTGTTGAGGAGCCTTTTGGTCCTAGACCTGTCGCTCCGGTACCGCTCGCTGTTCGATAGCAGAGAAAACAGTCTATAACTTGGGTGACTGGAGTCTCTGACAATTTTATGGGCTTTCCTCTGACACTGCCTATTATATAGGTCCTGGGTGTCAGGAAGCTTGGCCCCAGTGATGTACTGGGCTGTTCGCACTACCCTCTGTAGCACCTTACGGTCAGATACCGAGTAGTTGCCATACCAGGCGGTGATGCAACAGGTCAGGATGCTCTCGATGGTGCAGCTGTAGAACCTTTTGAGGATCTGGGGGCCCATGCCAAATCTTTTCAGTCTCCTGAAGGGGAAAAGGTTTTGTCGTGCCCTCTTCACGACTGTCTTGGTATGTTTGGACCATGATTGTTTGTTGGTGATGTGGACACCAAGGAACTTGAAACTCTCGACCCGCTCCACTACAGCCCCTTCGATGTTAATGGTGGCCTGTCCGGCCCCCCTTTTCCTGTAGTCCAGCTGACGTAGGCTGGCTGGCTTCCTACCTGACGTTATTATTCATATTCCAGAGCCGATTACTTTTCTAGTTAGTGCCTAATGTTAGTTAGCTAACATTGAACCTGGTTGGTTAGTTCCCAGCACTGTGGAATTGTTAGCACTATTCATTGTTGTTTAACTAGCTAACATTAGCTGGCTGGCTAGCTAACGTTAGCTGACTGGTTCCCTAGCTGACGTTATTTTTCGTATTCCAGCACTGTGGCATTGTTGGCATTGTTCATTGTTGTTTAACTAGCTAACATTAGCTGGCTGGCTCGTTAGCTAACGTTACATGACGTGTGTACAACACCCGTTGACTATGGCCGGTGTCAGTAAACGTCTGCAAAAAAAACTTTTAAACAAATCGAAATATATTTTAGATTTTACATTCTTCGAAGTTGCCACTGTTTGCCTTGATGACAGCTTTGCACACTCTTGGCATTCTCTCAAGCAGCTTCATGAGGAATGCTTTTCCAACAGTCTTGAAGGAGTTCCCACATATGCTGAGCACTTGTTGGCTGCTTTTCCTTCACTCTGTGGTCCATCTCATCCCAAACCTTCTCAATTGGTTTGAGGTCGGGTGATTGTGGAGGCCAGGTCATCTGATGCAGCACTCCATCACTCTCCTTCTTGGTCAAATAGCCAGTACACAAGACTCGCTGCCAAAGGTGCTTCAACAAAGTACTGAGTAAAGGGTCTGAATACTTACGTATGTAAATGTGATATTTCTGTTTTTAATCAAACAATGGAAGCAGGAAAACCGAATATCTCTCAGACGGTTGATGAGCAGGGTTACCTTCTACGTCAACACCATGACCAGCTGGCACAACTGGGGATGGCTATGGAAGAGGTTCTTCGCAGTTTGCAACGTCTCGATCACACCCGGGAGGCGTTGCCTTCAACTACCGGATGATACAACCAGCCGACCCAGTGAGCCAGCACAACAGCCCATTCAGCAACCCGCTCAGGTCAGCGATGCCTGTTTGTCCCTCCCAGATAAATATGACGGTAACCCATCCAAATGCCATGGCTTCCTACTTCAGTGGTCCCTCTACTTTACACATCAGATATGAGGTCCTACCACTAAGAGGTCCAAGGTTGCCACAGTTATTTCTCTGCTGACTGGGCGGGGTTTGGAATGGGCTACGGCCGTCTGGGAGAGAGGAGAGGAGGAGCTAGATTCCTATGAGGGGTTCATGGCTCTGTTTAAATGTATCTGAGGGGGACGGCTGCCGCGTATACGCTCACCTTCCGGACAGTAGAAGCATCCAGTGGATGGAATGAGCCGGTGCTTCGTACACTATTCAGAAGAGTCTGCGCGAGGAGGTCCAGATGGAACTGGCCTGTCGAGGCGACAACCTCACCTTGGAAGCACTCATTGTGATGGCCATCCATCTGGATAACCTACTTCGGGAGCATCGGTACTCTTATCGCTTCCCTCTCTCTCTCAGCGAACACTTAGGAACAGAACCTGAACCCATGGAGGTAGGGGACAAATGCCTCCGCACGGCGGTACGCCACAGACACATACAGCTGGGGCTCTGTCTGGACTGTGGGCAAGGAGGGCACAAGCTCCAGCGATGTCCGGCACTTCAAAAATCCGGGATCCACAAGACCAGAGGGACGGTCACGTGGTCTTCCACCCCCTGGAGCAGGAGTGAGTATTCCATCTTCATCACTGTCTGCTAGGCTCTTTTTGGTGTCCATCACACTAGTTGACTGTCCCTCATGTACTGTGTCTACAGCATTAGTGGATTCCGGTGCTGCAGGGAACTTTATTGATCAGACACTTGCCTCCTCTCTTAACATCATCTCATACACACTCTCCTCTCCTTTTCCGGTTCAAGCCCTCGATAGTCGGCCATTAGGATCAGGAACATCACACACATCACCCAACCACTCACCCTCACCGTGTAATCTATTTATCAGGAGAACATCCCCTTCTTCATTACCAGGGAACCAGTTCACAAGATCATCCTCTGCCTCCCTTGGCTTCAATGCCATAAACTTTCTATCTCATGGTTGAAGATGAGAATCACAGACTGGTCACCCGAATGCCGGAGGACCTGCTTTCCTATCCACTGTGGTTCCACGTCGGTTGAGAGTCCTGTGGTTGCCCTTCATCCCAACATACCGGAGATATACCAGGACCTGCAGGAGGTATTCTACAAGACCCGTGCCACCTATCTTCCTCCTCATCCTCCTGGGACTGTGCCATTGACCTGCTTGCAGGTTCAGCACCCCCGCACAGATGCATCTACCCTCTGTCGGTGGCTGAGATCCAGGCCATGGAGGATTACATCCAAGAGGCGCTCCAACAAGGTTTCAGCAAGACGTCTACTTCTCCTTCTTTGTGGCCAAGAAGGATGTAGGGTTACATCCATGCATTGACTACAGAGGACTCAATGAGACTCCAACAAAGTATCGGTACCCTCTCCCGAGGGTGCCGGCAGCCATCGAACAGCTTCGCAGGGCCCGGTCCTTCACCAAACTGGACCTGCGGAGTGCTTACAATCTCATCCGCATCCGGGAGGTGGATGAGTGGAAGACTGCGTTTTGCACGATGTCTGGTCATTACGAGTGCTTGATGATGCCATTTGGCTTAGCCAATGCTCCGTCAATGTTCCAGGCATTTGTTAAACAAGTATTCAGGGACATGCTCGGATGCCAGGTGGTCGTGTATATTGATGACATCTTGATCTACTCGGGTACCCTGGAGGATCACATCACTCACGTTTCAGCAGTCCTGAAACGTCTCCTGGCTAACCACCTGTTCAGCAAGGCTGAGAAGTACTAATTTCATCAGAGGGCTGTCTCCGTCTTAGGCTACCAAATCAGCCCAAAGCGAGTGAGGATGGATGACAAGAAGGTAGATGCGGTCAGATCATGGCCAGTCCCAACCACCTTAAAGGGGTTACAATGTTTTTGGAGGATTGCCAACTTCTTCTGTCGTTTCATCAGGAACTTCAGGTCTGTCACAGCTCCTCTCACCTCTCTCCTTAACCTCTTGGGGCTAGGTGGGATGCTAGCGTGCCACCCGTGGTGCACTCCATCAACAGCAGGTGCATTTCAAGAGCGGCAAATTTGAATCCAAATAAATGTCAAAATTCAAATTTTTCAAAAATACAACTATTTTACACCATTTGAAAGATAAACATCTCCTTAATCTAACCACGTTTTACGATTTCAAAAAGGTTTTACGGCGAAAGCATAAATTTAGAGTATGTTAGGACAGTACATTTACAAGAGTTGTGTGTAATGTTTTGTCAAGTCAAAGACAGGGTCACCAAAACCATAAAACCAGCTAAAATGATGCACTAACCTTTTACAATCTCCATCAGATGACACTCCTAGGACATTATGTTAGACAATGCATGCATTTTTAGTTCTATCAAGTTCATATTTATATCCAAAAACAGCGTTTTACTATGGCATTGATGTTGAGGAAATCGTTTCCCTCCAATAACCGGCAGTCAAGTCAGCGTCACAAATTAAATAATTAAAATGAGAAAACATTGGTAAAATATTATATTGTCATTTAAAGAATTATAGATTTACATCTCTTGAACGCAATCAACTTGCCAGATTTAAAAATAACCTTACTGGGAAATCACACTTTGCAATAATCTGAGCACTGCGCCCAGAAAAATACGCGTTGCGATACAGACTAGACGTCATGTTGGGGAGATCTAAAATCGAAAATACTATGTAAATAATCCATTACCTTTGATTCTCTTCATCAGATGTCACTTCCAGGTATCACAGGTCCATAACGAATGTAGTTTTGTTCAAAAAAGCTCATCATTTATGTCCAAAAATCTCCGTCTCGTTAGCACATGATGTAAGCCAGCCGGACTTCTCGTCATGAACGAGGGGAAAAAATATATTTCCGTTCGTTCAAACATGTCAAACGTTGTATAGCATAAATCATTAGGGCCTTTTTTAACCAGAACATGAATAATATTCAAGGTGGACGAATGCATACTCTTTTATAACGTATTGGAACGAGGGTACCCAACATGAACTCGCGCGCCAGGTGTCTAATGGGACATCATCGTTCCATGGCTCTTGTTCGGTCAGATCTCCCTCCAGAAGACTCAAAACACTTTGTAAAGGCTGGTGACATCTAGTGGAAGCAATAGGAAGTGCCAAAATATTCCTAAGCCCCTGTGTTTTTCAATGGGATAGGTTTAAAGTCAATACAACACATCAGGTATCCACTTCCTGTCAGAAAATGTCTCAGGGTTTTGCCTGCCAAATGAGTTCTGTTATACTCACAGACACCATTCAAACAGTTTTAGAAACTTTAGAGTGTTTTCTATCCATATATAATAAGTATATGCATATTCTAGTTACTGGGTAGGATTAGTAACCAGATTAAATCGGGTACATTTTTTTTATCCAGACGTGCAAATGCTGCCCCCTAGACCCAACAGGTTAAGGGAGGCCCCCATAGGTTGGGTTTGGAGCCCAGCTGCCGATGAGGCCTTCTGTCTCCTCAAGGGACATTTCACCTCCGCCCCATTGCTCAAACAGATCCCACGATATCCTTTGTGGTGGAGGTGGACACTTCAGAGGAAGGTGTGGGGGCAGTTCTGTCTCAATGACAGGGTAAATCACAGAAGTTGTACCCATGTGCTTTTTACTCTAAGAAACTGTCCCCTGCAGAGAGGAATTATGACGTCAGTGATTGTGAGCTCCTGGCAGTGAAGTTGGCATTCGAGGAGTGGAGACACTGGCTGGAGGTCGCCAAGGAACCATTTGTCATTCTCACCGACCACCGGAACCTGGATTTCACACTGAACTATTGCCCAGGTTCAAAGAACACCAAGGCCGATGCCCTGTCCCGCCTCTACGATTCGGGAGATGGTCCTGTCCAGAATGTGCCTATAACCCATCCTCCTGAGTCGTAGCTCCTGTGGTCTGGAACATAGATGTGGACATCCACCAGGCTCTGGAGAGGGAGCCCGCACCCACTAACTGTCCTCCAGAGCTCATTTACGTTCCTACAGGGATAAGGGACTGGCTTCTGACCTGGGCACACACAGCTGTTGTTACTGGACATCCATGTATTTCTCGCACTACACAATCCATCTCTGGGAAATACATCCCTTCCTTGACTTTATTACTGATCTCCCCTCCTCTGATGGTTTCACCACAATTTTGGTGGTTGTGGATAGATTTTCTAAATCCTGTCGTTTAATCCGTCTTTCTGGTCTCCCAACTGCTTTCCAGGTCACTGAGGCACTCTTCCAGCAGGTCTTCCGGCATTATGGCCTTTCAGAGGACATCGTCTCCTCATCTCACATCATGGGTATGGAAAGCCTTTATGGAGAAGCTCGGGGTCACGGTCAGCCTCACTTCCGAGTACCGGCCTCAGTCCAACGGGCAGGTAGAGAGGATGAACCAGGAGCTGGGGAGGTTCCTGAGGAGTCACTGTCAGGACCGGCAGGGAGAGTGGGCACGATTCCTTCCATGGGCAGAGTATGCCCAGAACTCGCTACGTCACTCCTTCACAGGGTTGACCCCCTTCCAGTGTGTTCTGGGTTTTCAGCCGGCCCTGGCTCCGTGGACCCCGGGCCAGACCGAAGCTCCTGCGGTTGATGAGTGGTTCCGGCTTGCAGAAGAAGTGTGGAGTGATGCTCACATGAGACTTCAGCATGCCATCCACTGTCTAAAGGAGCAGGCGACCCCTGTGTTCCACTCTGGAGATTGTGTCTGGCTTTCTACCAGGAACCTCCTACTCTGCCTGCCCTGCAAGAAACTGAGCCCCCCGTTTGTGGGGCCATTCAAGGCTCTCTGGAGGGTCAACGAGGCGAAGTATAGGTTACAGCTTCCCAGTGACTGCCGTATCTCACCTTCTTTCATGTCTCCCATGGTCCCCTAGCTGATGCTGTCCCCCATGACACCCCTCCCGTCCCCCCCTGGACATCGAGGGGAATCCGGCATATGCCGTCTGATCCCTACTGGGCCCCGACGTCGTGGGGGTCGACTCCAGTACCTGGTTGACTGGGAGGGCTTTGGCCCAGAAGAGCGGTGTTGGGTTCCGGTGGAGGACCTTTGCCGCCCGAACTGGCTTCTTGTTCTCAGGGTCGTCCCTCTGGTCGGTGTCGTCCTGTGGCGTTCGACATCGCCAGTATACTAACCACCGGACCTGGGATCCATCATTACGCACACCTGGCATCCATCATTACGCGCACCTGCAGATCATCATGATACTCACCTGGACTCCATTACCTTCCTGATTACCTCCTCTATATCTGTCACTACCTTGGGTTCCTTCCTCAGTCAGTATTGTTCCTGTGTTCATGTGGAAACGCCACTGTTATGTTGTCTCGTTTCATGTTTGTTGTTTTATGAAACATTTCACCTGCACCTGCTTCTTGACTCACAGCATCTCCGTTACACATCCTATTCTGAGCCAATGACCCGCCATGTTGACAGGCTAATAAATACATTTCATGTATGCTATTGCAAAAATAATCTTTTTGTTCTGTTTATTGCATTTTTATTTGTTTATGTTACTGTAAGCTCTATGTTCGAAATTCGAAAACCACCAAAAACACCACAATTCAAGTGTTAAATCCATCACAAATAAATTCATTATAAATCCATTTCGGCAGAAACATGTCTGTGCTTAGTCGCCTAGGCTATATGCTGCCGCCAGTGCTCACATTGGAATCAAGGTTATTCTAAATAGAGCTCATCCTCTCAAATATTTTAGTTAATTGACAAATGTAGATGTTTTAAGAACCTTAGAATATGCTCTTTCTGATAAGAACTTGCAAGACCTGCATGAACTTCGGTAGGATTATTTGAATTCTTCTTTGTCTATTATACGCTGCACTGTTCATCATTAGTCCCTTCATTCACAAATTACAATTGATTATATTGTCACCCATCAGACTATTGTAAATGTAATATTTTCTTTAGGGTACATCTACAGTATTATTATATGTGAGAAATTAGTTTCAATGTGGTTTAGGTGGAGTTTTGATGGGCCATTATCAGATGGGCAGCCAACTGTCGGTTGAAGGAAGGACAGGAGGAAAAAATTAACATGTCATCCTAAAACTGCTTATAACAGAAACTCTGTTAACTCTGATATTGAAATTCTATCAACGTCAGTGTGTTAAATAGACTTACGTAGGAAAAGTCAAGGACGGGGGGCATGACTTTAAAAATGGCAGAGATATTTCAATTTTAAATTCACATGATGTCAAAATTAAGGTCTCTGCGCTTCTAGTACAGTAAGCAATGCATTTCACACTTAATCTAAGGGACAGCTCTTGGGACCACTGATAGCTTTTATACACTGATGCCTTCAGTAGACAGCTGCAGTATATGCAGGGTTGGATGTGAGGGAGGGAAGAGGAGGCTATTAAGCGTGTCATTTCCCCATCAGGAAGGAAGCTCTAGAACTGGCAGCTTCAGGATTACAGGCTGACTGAGCAGAAAGGACTGGAACACCCTGTCTTTTCATATGCAGCTGAAAATAAACTCTTGATGCTCTTAGAGGGGGGTGTGGGGGACTCAGTAGATTGACATTTCAGTATCATTGGTGTGTAGCCTCTCACACCCTGAATATGTGGCAATGAGCACTTTCTTATTTACGGCAACACTCATATATGTGTAGATGAGTCCAATAGCTGAGGGATTCTGATTGTTCATAGAAAATCAAACAAGGGCCATTTAAGTACTTGCAGACAGATAGAACCATCTACATGTACCTGGTAAGATTAAAATGGTTATACTGTCAAGAAATAATGCAGTAGATAATGTACATACAATGAAATAATTAATACTTTCAGCAATGAAGTGGACAGTTTTACCTGACACTGTAATTACAGATAATATGAAGTCAGAATGCTTGAAGACTGTTGAACACTGCTACTGATGTAGTCTGAAATGTCCTTAGGGAAACCCCCCTTCCAGGCTGTCAACCTCTCCCTGGCTGACTTCACGTGTTGCTTTTAGTTCAGTTGCACTTGACTTCAGGAATGGTTGTGTGCAGTCTGGGAAAAGCAACCAATGAATATTTTATGGCATAAATATGGTAAGTGGTTTGTAATGGTCCCTAAACGGTCCCTAAAATTACCCATAATGCACTTTCCGTCACCCCTACGTACACTCTCAGCTTGCATATTGTCAGACAGCCTGTATGATGAATTTACTGCAACAACACCGCTCTCAACTAGTACTGTTTGACATTCTCAGGGGTGCAAACCTGAATGCTATCAGTTTCACTGAAACATGCATAGAGGTTTGACAGATAATCAGGAGACTCAATGCAGTCAAGAAAATAAAGATAACTCACACTGCCCTTTTCCCCAAGTGTTTTCCTTCCCTGTCCAGCATAGAGAGCTTTCTTTGTGTGCACAGCTTTGTATAAAAGGCCCTTGTACGAGCCAATACAATCCATTGCAATCCAATCAAAAATTGATTCTTTGAAAACCATGTCAAATGCTTTCAAAATGATTTCTAGAAAAAGTTGACATGGTGAGTAAAAGGAAGAGGCTCATTTAACTACCACAAACTAGATTACAGTAAGTCATGAAAGGAGTGATGAAATGTTCGATGTTGTCAACCCAGCCAGGCATCACTGAACCTGATAATAAAACAGCAGAGGAGTGATGGTGGATGGAAGGCAGCCTGGACTCCTGTCACACTGTAAACAATGGAGGCTCCTTGGTCTCTTAGCATGCTTTCCCGTTTATAATTTTATTTAAATGGGTTTTTGAATGGATTGGGTTGACAATCCTCTCTGCACTGTAGTCATGGAGAGAGAGAAAGAGCGAGCACAGTCAGTGGGTTTTAAAGCTCTTTTTAAATTTATAGCGGATTTTCTGGAACGAGAACGTCCTGAATCTCTAAGCATGTTGTTTGCCTCTTGGTCTAGTCCATGTTGAATGCCAGTAGCAATCCTACCAACTGGACGTTAAGTCTGTGGGAATTATTTGTATTTATATGGGAAACAAAAGTTGATTATACACTTCACAATGTGGTATCTCAGCCGAGCTCCCTGCCATCCAGGAGATCTATACCAGGCGGTGTCAGAGGAAGGCCCGAAAAATTGTCAGACTCCAGCCCCCCCAAGCCACAGACTGTTCACTCTGTTACCGCATGGCAAACGGTACCAATGCACCAAGTCTGGAACCAACAGGACTCTGAACAGCTTCTACCCCCAAGCAATAAGACTTCTTAACAAGACTGCTAAATCGCTAATCAAATGGTTACCCGGACTACCTGCATTGAACCTTTTTTGCACTAACTCTCTTGGACTGACTCTATGCACACACACTGGACCCTACCCACACACTCACACATACTTACACTGATACCCCAACATTCACACACGCACACACACACACACACCCACCCACCCACCCACACACAGCCATTATCAAGGTTGGCATCACAGTAACACATCCAGAATATTATTGACACCACAAAGTCCAGGAATAGCAACAAAGCTAGTAATTAGACATACATAATACATTTCCAGTTATTTTAATGGATTGCAGCTTAGCAAAATTAGGAGTCAAGTAAATAATATCTGTTAAACTGTATAGCCTCATGAAACATTAAGCAGCACCTTGGACAGCCTGCAGGGTTAGGTGTCTCCTGTGACAGTGGGCTTTTTGGATCTGGTGTCCTCTTAACCTTTTACTGCAGTGGGCTAAATCAGGGTCACACAGAGTGATTCTTGGTAGTCTTAAACAAATCTACTTTGAAACAAAAGTAAACACCGCACAGACATGGTTATGGGCTTTAAAAAAAGACACCTCTACCATGTCAGATATAGAGTTGAAATGTATTACATTTTGAGTTTGCATCCCAATATTAAACTTTATATACATCACAGAAGACTGAAATATAACAACACTGTTTGACATAGAAACACCAGATTTTCATTGTTTATTTAAAAAAAAAAGCTATTAATTATAAAATTATGAAATATATTAATAACATTCCACCCATGAGGCCAAAGAGGGCGCTTTTGGTCATTGACTGCAGGAAAGGGCTACACAGCTATTTCTGCATTAATGATCACCCCCTCATGTCACCCGCCAAATGTACGGCCTGTCAGTGGCTGACTTATATACCCTACTCAGGACATGGAATCTCCTCTCATCGAGGTGATGATTAACCTTTCAAAACTCAAAAATTTTACCATTATTTTATACCCTCTTATGATCTGACACTAAATCACATGTGGCAGTGATAGTTTGCCACCTCTTCCCAGAGAGACTGAAATCCCACCCACTTGGTGGATAGTGTCCTCATTCTCACAAAAAGCTGAGCTCTAAGTTCCCCTCTAAATCCCTTGGATGGCTGAGGAGACAATTGATTTATAAGTCTGTTCTCCACAGTTGCCAGTTATAACTGTGCTCAGTGGGCTGGGTGGGGAAGGTTTAATTAAAGGGTTTATTGGCCCGTTGAAAAAAAAAAAAAAAGAATATGTCCAAGATCCATGTTGTGGAAGTGTCATTACTGCAGTAAACGCCTAATATTTTTTTATCCAGAGCTCTGCTACACAATTATGATGTGTCATTACTGGAAATGTACACAAAAGCATAGAACAATAGCGTTGATTGGGACATCGTTTACTCCTTTAATTCTGCAGCAATTACACCACTTCAAAAGAGATGATCCCTGGTATTTAAGTCACAAAGCATGGGGGTTTTCTCCAAGGAACACTTACCTTTTATGGTAATTAAATGGTAATTAACACACGTTTGTTTCTAATTAATTGCTTTTAAATGTTATAAGAAATGCAACTGATGTATTGACTTCAGTCCAGTAATATGCATGTATTGCCACCTGAATCAAGTGGAACACTCATGATAAGAGAGCCTTGAGGGCCATTGTGCACGCATCAGTCTCTGTTTTAACATCGACCTGAGTTGTGTCTGTATAATTAATATTGGTGACAGTAATATATGACAGATCTACAACCAAAGTCCATGTACTGTATGTGACAGAGATTACATATAGGGACTTCCAAAGCTGTCCGTCACTCCCAGGTGGCACAGCGGTCTAAGACACTGCATCTCAGTGCTGGTGGCGTCACTATAGACACCCTGATTTGAATCCAGGCTGTATCACAACTGGCCGTGATTGGGAGTTCCGTAGGGCGGCGCACAATTGGCCCAGCGTCGTCCGGGTTTGGCCGGTGTAGGCCTTCATTGTAAATAAGAATTTGTTCTTAACTGACTTGCCTAGTTAAATAAAGGTTAAATAAATAAAATAAAAATAAAATATTGTTTCCTCAGGTAATTAAAGGTCAGGGTTGGGTATGTTACTTTCTAAATTTAATCTGTTACAGTTACAAGTTACCTGTCCAAAACTCAGTAATGTAACTTTTGGATTACCCAAACTCAGTAACGTAATCTGATTACATTCCGTTACTTTTAGATTACTTTAGAAGAAAACAAAAATGTATATTACCAATTGATAGACATCTATTGCAAGATAAATCAATGTTAAAGTTTACATAGCTGGCCATATTTTGATGTTACATTTTACTTTATGGGTTGGTTATGTAGGCTTCTTCTAATCTAACCCATCGCTTTCTGCTACATACAATAATGTGACAAAATTATATCTTCACATTAAAAACCAAAGTCTATCAGAATTCCAGTCATTCCTATAAATTATATACCCCTTGATCTTCAAGAATAGGACGTGGAAATATTAGCCAAATTGTTTTACCTTAGCATGACCCCAAAACTAAGGAGTTATTAGCCAGCCATACTGTGTTTTTTATGATTTTGTTGTCATGGAGGACTGATTGGACTCACTGATTCGAGTTTAAAAATAAATGCTGCACTCATGGAATGGCATGCTTTGCCAAAAGTGTGCAAAGCTGTCATCAAGGCAAACAGTGGCAACTTTGAAGAATCTAAAATCTAAAATTTATTTTGATTTGTTCAACAATTTCTTGGTTACTACATGATTCCTTATGTGTTATTTCATAGTTTTTATGTCATAACTATTATTCTACAATGTAGAAAATAGTAAAAATAAAGAAAAACACCTGAATGAGTAGGTGTGTCCAAACTTTTGACTGGTACTGTATACAGTTGAAATTGGAAGTTTACATACACTTAGGTTAGAGTCATTAAAACTCATTTTTAAACCACTCCACAACTTTCTTGTTAACAAACTATAGTTTTGGCAAGTCAGTTAGGACATCTACTTTGTGCAAGACACAAGTAATTTTTCCAACAATTGTTTACAGACAGATTATTTCACTTATAATTCACTGTATCACAATTCCAGTGGGTCAGAAGTTTACATAAACTAAGTTGACTGTGCCTTTAAACAGCTTGGAAAATGGCAGATAATGATGTCATGGCTTTAGAAGCTTCTGATTGGCTAATTTACATAATTTGATTCAATTGGAGGTGTACCTGTGGATGTATTTCAAGGCCTACCTTCAAACTCAGTGCCACTTTGCTTGACATCATGGGAAAATCAAAAGAAATCAGCCCAGACCTCAGAAAAAAAATTATAGACCTCCACAAGTCTGGTTCATCCTTGGGAGCAAATTCCAAACACTTGAAGGTACCACGTTCATCTGTACAAACAATAGTACGCAAGTATAAACACCATGGGACCACGCATCCATCATACCGCTCAGGAAGGAGACGTGTTCTGTCTCCTAGAGATGAACATACTTTGGTGCGAAAGTGCCAATCAATCCCAGAACAACAACAAAGGACCTTGGGAAGATGCTGGAGGAAACAGGTACAAAAGTATCTATATCCACAGTAAAACAAGTTCTATATCAACATAACCTGAAAGGCCGCTCAGCAAGGAAGAAGCTACTGCTCCAAAACCACCATAAAAAAGCCAGACTACGGTTTGCAACTGCACATAGGGACAAAGATCGGACTTTTTGGAGAAATGTCCTCTGGTCTGATGAAACGAAAATAGAACTGTTTGGCCACAATGACCATCGTTATGTTTGGAGGAAAAAGGGGGAGGCTTGCAAGCCGAAGAACACCAACCCAACCGTGAAGCACGGGGGTGGCAGCATCATGTTGTGGGGGTGCTTTGCTGCAGGAGGGTCTGGTGCACTTCACAAAATAGATGGCATCATGAGGGAGGAAAATTATGTGAATATATTGAAGCAACATCTCAGGACATCAGTCAGGAAGTTAAAGCTTGGTTGCAAATTGGTCTTCCAAATGGACAATGACCCTGAGCATACTTCCAAAGTTGTGGAAAAATGGCTTAAGGACAACAAAGTCAAGGTATTGGAGTGGTCATCACAAAGCTCTGACCTCAATCCCATAGAAAATGTGTGGGCAGAACTGAAAAAGTGTATGCGAGCAAGGAGGACTACAAACCTGACCCAGTTCCTCTGTCAGGAGGAATGGGCCAAAATTCACCCAACTTATTGTGGGAAGCTTGTGGAACCGTTTGACCCAAGTTAAACAATTTAAAGGCAATGCTACCAAATACTAACTGAGTGTTTGTAATCTTCTGACCCACTGGGAATGTGATGAAAGAAATTAAAGCTGAAATAAATAATTCTCTCTACTATTATTCTGACATTTCACATTCTTAAAATAAAGTGGTGATCCTATCTGACCTAAAACAGGGAATTTTAATTAGGATTAAATGTCAGGAATTGTGAAAAATGTATTTGGCTAAGGTGTATGTAAACTTCCGACTTCAGCTGTATATAATTTCTAAGTCTAAAAATAGATGTAGCAAATACAAATTGCTCCTTTAAGTCTATCAAAAGTGTGCCAGTTTGAGCATGTGTCCATTAGGCTTATTGATTTAAAAAAATGTATCAGCATGAATTGGATTGAGCAATAAAAGCTCAACTTTTATTCCATAGGCTTGGATCCGCACTATGCCGCTGTTGCAAGAGCACATTTTTCAATGGTTGTCCACTGGTTTCAGAAACAATAATTGATAGGCAGCTTAAACTTCTTGAATTCAACAATTATTGGGTTCAAATAGACATTTAGATTTGTGAACAGCCATCCACAATCCATAATGCGCAAATTGCTAAATGAGAGAGCAGCAGTGTGATTCACATCAATCAATGCACTATGTAGATATCAATAATAAGTGATATCCGTATCGCCGTAGACTACACCACTACTGTCATCCTTACCGCTAAGCGTTTATTCAAGTTGGATAATCTTTGGATGCCGACAGCAGTCACACCATTGGAAGCCATAGCTTGGACTGTAGCCTACAAAAGCCTATTCCTGCTCTATTCCCGTGATCCATCAAACACATTTTGTGTGTCATCATAGTGGTCTCTGACTTGTGGTCAGACTCGCTCAGGTGGAACAAATTTAAATATGCGCCTTTTTTCAATGCTGATTTGAATGTCATTGAGAAAACAGAAGTGTCAAATATTTTTTTCCGCAAATATCCTTTCTGAATTTAACATTAATCCTCAAAGTAATAATCTATTTTTTCAAAAGTATCGGTAATCTGATTACAATATTTTAGCTGATAACGTAAAGGATTAGAGTTTACTTTAAAAAAAAATCCCTTACATGTAACGGATTACGTGTAATCCATTACTCCCCAACCCTGTTAAAGGTACAGTATCACACAAACATATTTATTCCCAGGTCCTGGACTTTCCTCTTAGATTAGCAGTTTCCTTTGACTCCTTACGTAATACATATTATGCAGTTTGGCTTGTCCTTCTGGTCCAGTGGCTTTGCATTTTATATTTTCTTCTGGCTGCTTCATTGTATCATTGTAATTTCCCTATGACCGCCATTTCCATTGAATACGTATGTGTTAAGATAGAAGGTGTGGTCCCCATGAGCATTGGCTATGAGCCACAACAAACAAAGGTAGCACTTTATTTGGATAGTCCATCTGTAGATGCTGTACAGACTATCTATATGCTATCAGTAACATTTCAACTAACTATCTATCTATAACCCTAACCCTAATCTTAACCCTAAATTTAACCCTTATGCCAACCCTTATTCTAAACCTATCCCTAACCTTATCAAGCGGATACTTATCAACAGATAATTTGTTGATAGTGTGACCATCTGTAGAGCATCTACATTACAGAAGGACAATCCGGACTATCCAAATAAAGTGTAACGAACAAGCACTTTATTTAATATTTTGGCTTATAGCACATCACACCCATTTTGCAGTAAGTACAAAAACAAGGTGTTTGTGAGTGTAGCCTGACATCAGAGGGCTCGGTCAGGGTTCAGTAGCCCAGCCAGAGCACTGTGAGCTGGGATGAGTAAACAGCAGACCGCCAAATCTCTGTGGAGCTGACCTGCATCTGGAAATAAGCACTGAATGACCATATAGAGTACCACAGTATGAGTCATAATGCCCATAAAACCTAGCGGTCAAACAAAGAAATGGTTCCAATCGTTTTTCCACCATTAATTTTTTCCATAGGGGATTTTAGAAACACTTAAAATAAGGGCTGTGTTTCGTGTAGGCTTACCCTGGTGTGACGTTTTGATAACCATGTAAATCTCTCTCGGGCAAGGTTACTTTTATCAATATATTCGCCTGTATTTACCCCCAACAAATGAAATGCTAATTAGCTGCTCATGTGGATATCATAAAGAACTACAAATGCCATGATGATCTGGACGAGACTGACGAATCGAGACAAAGGTTAGAATATATGGATTAACTATCTAATGTTAGCTAAATGTAGTAATGAAAAAATTCGCTAAATGTATTTAAATGTACCTGTTAGCAAAGGTTCCAGCTAGATTTGACGTGCAGTAGCTTGCAGGGATTTGTAGTCTTGCATGATGTTCATTTTGATGCCAATTAGCATTTTCAAATCAGAGAAGAGCCGAATATATTGATAAAAGTTTACATGGTTATCAAAATGTCACGCCAGGGTAAGCCTACATGAAACACAGCCCTTATTTTAAGTGAATGAATGAATGAAATGTTATTTTTGTGTCAAATCTCCAATTGGGGTTAATTGACACATAAACAAACATTACAATATTTCACTATGGTAATGAAACTATAATTCTTATTCCGGTGTTCTCTGCATTGCGCATCGTATAAAGAGTAAAAAATAAATAATAATATTAAAATAAGGAAAAAGTAAAGTAAAAATAAATACATAATAGTAAATGACACCCCGAGAGCAGTAAAATAATATACATACATACATACACACTGTGTTTCTAAAATCCCCTATGGGTAAAATTCCCTGCTTGACCACTAGGTTTTATGGGTATTATGACACCTCCACTGTGGGGCTCTATTGCTAGTTCATATGTGGAATGTTTGAAACACTCTTAGCAGTGCAAGTGATAAAAGTTGAAAACCACATGCTGCCCCTTATATTGATACCAGTTTAAAAATAGACAGCAAAGCCTCAGCGTGTGATGGTTAGAACATAGAACAGACACTGTTACACTATTTTTAGACAGGCCACAATCAATGAGCAAAAAGAGCCTCCTGACATTTTTAAAGGGATAGTTCAGGATTTTGGCAATTATACATAGAAATGGTATCCATGAGTTCATCTGACTCTGGGAAAATAGATAAAGGGCCTCTTTGAGAAAATCCTAACATAAATCAGAGGGTTCTGCTGTGGCGCAAAAATCCTGAACTACTATTAAAGTAGCTGCAAATACCATTTGACTGTTATAATCATGCAGTATTTATACGCCATAGCAGAACTCTCTGATTTCTGAAAGAATGAAGCTGAACTCCGCTTTTGGTCAGTACTGTATATTATACAATTGGGTACAAAGGCAGAGCAGGACATTGTACTATGAATCTGATATTATTGTCTGTGTTACACATTGCCTGCTTGGATGTCAGATTACAAGCCTGACCTGTCGTCACTCTCTTTCTCACTCTCACGAGTCCTGTGCCAAAGGGCGTGCACACTGTACACCACACTCAGTGATCTTTGTTTGGGAACTGCAATCCAAGGTCTCTAGTTTAGCAATTGCTCCTCAGAATTCCAGTAACCGTGCCAATATATCCTCTAAACACCAGCTTCGAGGGCATTATCACTTTTATACAACAGGTAACCAACATATTCAAATAATGATTGACATATTTTCATTAAAAAAGTTATTTTGATGAATTGAATCATACTATTTCATCCTTCCACAAGATATAATCCCGACACAAACATAGGGTTGTTATCTAAGACGGATGGTCATTCATTCTATCGGTTAAATTGCCAGAGACGCGACCCAGTCGTTCAGTCTTTTTGTTCTGTATCAATTGACGCGACGCAGTCATTTGTTCTAAATGTTCCATTGCCATACTGGCTGGCAACGTTCTTATCCCTTGCTTGCTAGCTAGCCAACTACGGCTAACTTACAGTCACATCAAACAGCGCAGCCAGAATAACAACAGTAGCCGCATTTGCATTTGTTTAAGCTGTTTTCTAGTGACATTTATTTGGATACATCCAAATACATACAACAATGAGCTAATGAGGCACGATTTCGCCTGGCATAGAACATTTTTTCAGAGGAGCTAGCCAACAACACAGGTAACACAATCACTTCAAACTGAAGCTGAAAAGACTGCAAACTAGCTGCACTTGGTTTTGTTTGACCTTTTTTCAATTGACATTTCTTTGTATATATCCATAAAAATGATACCAGCTGATTCATGTTTTCGACTGGCTGAGAAACGCTGCCTGCCTGTCTGTCTCGTCCCGACTCCCGACACGTTCATTACTATGGGACAGCTGGAGACCGAATTTTAATATTGAAGCAATGTTGCAAATGTTGGAGTGACAGACAGGAAGGTTTATACAAATCTCCTCTGTTGAAAACTAATTGTTAGTCTATAAGAAATGTGAGATAATGTCAAGATGCTTTTTATAGTGGAGAAGTTCATAAATTGAGTGGCTGGGCTGATGAGACTGCGCAGTCAGATGGAACAGAGTAAATAGGCATTTTAACATCATAGATTTAGCCGGGGGTAACTTGTGGAATAGACACCGGCTGGAATGCAGTTTTAACCAATCAGCATTCAGGATTAGACCCACCCATTGTATAAGTAGCTGGTAATAGCATCATGATATCATCGTGTTGGTGCTCCATGGAACACATTAGTGTAACGTCACAGTAGATCCACATGTCTGAATTGTGCAGCATGTGAGTCATTAGTGATCTCTGTTGACTGTCAGATGGCTAATCCAGATGTATAGTAGGGTCAAGATCTTGAAGTTTCTCATTTGAGAAAAATAAATAAAAACATACTTTTGTACAGGTTTATTAGTGTACGTAGTCATAACAGTACACTTCCTGTTTTATGACATGTCAAATATTAGCAGGGTGTGATTACTTTTTCACTTTCACACAGAGGTAAATGGAACTTTACTGACCCTCCCAATTCTAAGGTATGAACACACAAGGTATGAGTCACTGCTTGCCTTCTTGGCTGTATAGTATGTTTTTGAACAGTTTCAGCTGTCAGGCCATGAACACTGATGGAAAGAGCCCAGGAACCATTTGCACATAGAGAATCCACAGTGGCTTAGGTCCTGCATGGTTCAAGGCACTACAAGGTGTTGATCCCAGTGAGAGGCTGGGAGATTGTGAGATGTCTTCTCCTAAAGAGGCTTCTGAGACAGAGCAGTCAACAGCTCCTCTTCTCTCCTTATACCTCTCTACTCAGCTGTCAGCCCTGTGTTTGCCTCCTCTGCCACCATGGTAACCAGGAAACCCACATAAACAAAAACATGGCGGCATGCACATGGCAAACCTATTGAGACTTTTACTGCCGGAAATATGGTGGAAATAGATGAGAAAAAGGCATACCAGTATCTGGTTTTTGGTTCAACTTAGTTCAGTGGTTTGATCAATTATACTTTATTTTGACAGTGTTGTGAAATTCAGCATTAAAATTCCATGGAATTATCTTGATACTCTTGTTGTATGACCACTCCTATTCTATTTGAAATGTACAGTATGTGCAAGTGGCAGTAATAAAGCCTCTCTTGAAAAAGCCAAACTGTCACGTTGGTTGAAAGGAGAGGACCAAGGTGTAGCGTGGTGAGCGTACATATTCTTTTTATTAGAAAAGACGCCGAACAAAACAATAAACACTACCCAACAAACCGTGAAGCTAAAGGCTATGTGCCATAAACAAAGTCAACTTCCCACAACACAAGGAGGGAAAGGGCTACCTAAGTATGGTTCCCAATCAGAGACAACGATAGACAGCTGTCCCTGATTGAGAACCATACCCGGCCAAAACATAGAAAATAAAGAACATAGAAAAAGGAACATAGAATGCCCACCCTAGTCACAACCTGGCCTACCCTAAGAGGACTCACCAGGCTGGGGAGACATGCAGGAGGCCTGGCTCTGGGAGCAGGCACAGGACTCCCCAGGCTGGGGAGACCTACTGGAGGCCTGGTCCGTGGAGGAGGCACAGGATAGACTGGGCTGTAGGGAACACTGGAGATCTGGTGCGTAGGCTTGACACCACTCTTCCAGGCTCAATGCCCACTTTCGCCCGGCATGGGCGGAGCGCAGGCATAGGACGAACTGAGCCCTCCCAGCGCCCCGGAGACACAGTACACAGAGCCGGCGCAGGATACCCTGGGCCGAAACGTCGCACTGGAGACCAGACGCGCTGAGCTGGCACAATCCGCCCTGGCTGGATGCCCACTCTCACATGGCACTTGCGGGGGGCTGGCATATAGCGCTCCAGGCTATGAGCGCATACTGGAGACACCGTGGGCTTCACCGCATAACACGGTGCCTGACCAGTACCACGCTGTTTCCGGTAAGCACAGGGAGTTGGCTCAGGTCTATCGCCTGACTCCGCCACTCTCCCCGTGTGCCCCCTCAACATTTTTTGGGGGGGCTGCCTCTCGGGCTTCCTTGCCAGCCGTGTTCCCGCATAACGTTGACTCCCCTCTCCTGCTGCCTCCGCTCTCCTGGCTGCCTCCACCTGTTCCCATGGGAGGCGATCCCTTCCAGCCAGGATCTCCTCCCATGTGTAGGATCCCTTGCCATCCAGGATATCCTCCCATGTCCAGGAGTCCTTTTTACCACGCTGCTTGGTCCATTGGTGGTGGGAAGTTCTGTCACGTCGGTTGAAAGGAGAGGACCAAGGTGCAGCGTGGTGAGCGTACAGATTATTTTTATTAGAAAAGAAGCCGAACAAAACAATAAACACTACCCAACAAACCATGAAGCTAAAGGCTATGTGCCATAAACAAAGTCAACTTCCCACAACACAAGGAGGGAAAGGGCTACCTAAGTATGGTTCCCAATCAGAGTCAACGATAGACAGCTGTCCCTGATTGAGAACCATACCCGGCCAAAACATAGAAAATAAAGAACATAGAAAAAGAACATAGAATGCCCACACGAGTCACACCCTGGCCTACCAAAAATAGAGAATAAAAAAATCTCTCTATGGCCAGGGCGTGACACAAACCTTGACCCAGAAAATATAAAAAACTATCAGCCTACAGTGAGGGAAAAAAGTATTTGATCCCCTGCTGATTTTGTACGTTTGCCCACTGACAAAGAAATGATCAGTCTATAATTTTAATGTTAGATTTATTTGAACAGTGAGACAGAATAACAACAATAAAATCTAGAAAAACGCATGTCAAAAATGTTATAAATTAATTTGCATTTTAAGGAGGGAAATAAGTATTTGACCCCATCTCAATCAGAAAGATTTCTGGCTCCCAGGTGTCTTTTATACAGGTAACGAGCTGAGATTAGGAGCACACTCTTAAAGTGAGTGCTCCTAATCTCAGTTTGTTACCTGTATAAAAGACACCTGTCCACAGAAGCAATCAATCAATCAGATTCCAAACTCTCCACCATGGCCAAGACCAAAGAGCTCTCCAAGGATGTCAGGGACAAGATTGTAGAGCTACACAAGGCTGGAATGGGCTACAAGACCATCGCCAAGCAGCTTGGTGAGAAGGTGACAACAGTTGGTGCGATTATTCGCAAATGGAAGAAACACAAAAGAACTGTCAATCTCCCTCGTCCTGGGGCTCCATGCAAGATCTCACCTCGTGGAGTTGCAATGATCATGAGAACGGTGAGGAATCATCCCAGAACTACACGGGAGGATCTTGTCAATGATCTCAAGGCAGTTGGGATTATAGTCACCAAGAAAACAATTGGTAACACCCTACACCGTGAAGGACTGAAATCCTGCAGCGCCCGCAACGTTCCCCTGCTCAAGAAAGCACATATACATGCCCGTCTGAAGTTTGCCAATGAACATTTGAATGATTCAGAGGACAACTGGGTGAAAGTGTTGTGGTCAGATGAGACCAAAATGGAGCTCTTTGGCATCAACTCAACTCGCTGTGTTTGGAGGAGGAGGAATGCTGCCTATGACTCCAAGAACACCATCTCCACCGTCAAACATGGAGGTGGAAACAATATGCTTTGGGGTGTTTTTCTGCTAAGGGGACAGGACAACTTCACCGAATCAAAGGGGCGATGGACGGGGCCATGTACCGTCAAATCTGGGGTGAGAACCTCCTTCCAGGGCATTGAAAATGGGTCGTGGATGGGTATTCCAGCATGACAATGACCCAAAACACACGGCCAAGGCAACAATGGAGTGGCTCAAGAAGAAGCACATTAAGGTCCTGGAGTGGCCTAGCCAGTCTCCAGACCTTAATCCCATAGAAAATCTGTGGAGGGAACTGAAGGTTCGAGTTGCCAAACGTCAGCCTCGAAACCTTAATAACTTGAAGAAGATCTGCAAAGAGGAGTGGGACAAAATCCCTCCTGAGATGTGTGCATACCTGGTGGCCAACTACAAGAAACGTCTGACCTCTGTGATTGCCAACAAGGGTTTTGCCACCAAGTACTAAGTCATGTTTTGCAGAGGGGTCAAATACTTATTTCCCTCATTAAAATGCAAATCATTTATAACGTTTTTGACATGCGTTTTTCTGGATTTTTTTGTTGTTATTCTGTCTCTCACTGTTCAAATAAATCTAACATTAAAATTATAGACTGATAATTTCATTGTCAGTGGGCAAACGTACAAAATCAGCAGGGGATCAAATACTTTTTTCCCTCACTGTATATCGAATCTCCCATTCCTCTCAATTTTCTTTTGAAAAAGCTGTTGCGCAGCAACTCACTGCCTTCCTGAAAACAAACAATGTATACGAAACGCTTCAGTCTGGTTTTGGACCCCATCACAGCACTGAGACTGCACTTGTGAAGGTGGTAAATTACCTTTTAATGGTGTCAGACCGTGGCTCTGCATCTGTCCTTGTGCTCTTAGACCTTAGTGCTGCTTTTGATACCATCGATCACCACATTCTTTTGGAGAGATTGGAAACCCAAATTGGTCTACACGGACAAGTTCTGGCCTGATTTATATCTTATCTGTCGGAAAGATATCAGTTTGTCTCTGTGGATGGTTTGTCCTCTGACAAATCAACTACAAATTTCGGTGTTCCTCAAGGTTCCGTTTTAGGACCACTATTGTTTTCACTATATATTTGACCTCTTGGTGATGTCATTCGGAAACATAATGTTAACTTTCACTGCTATGCGGATGACACACAGCTGTACATTTCGATGAAACATGGTGAAGCCCTAAAGTCTGTGTTTCAGACATAAGGAAGTGGATGGCTGCAAATGTTCTACTTTTAAACTCGGACAAAACAGAGATGCTTGTTCTAGGTCCCAAGAAACAAAGAGATCTTCTGTTGATGGTTGTACAGTCGTCTCAAATAAAACTGTGAAGGACCTCGGCGTTACTCTGGACCCTGATCTCTCTTTTGACGAACATATCAAGACTGTTTCAAGGACAGATTTTTTCCATCTCGTAACATTGCAAAAATCAGAAACTTTCTGTCCAAAAATGATGCAGAAAGATTAATCCATGCTTTTGTCACTTCTAGGTTAGACTACTGCAATGCTCTACTTTCCGGATACCCGGATAAAGCACTAAATAAACTTCAGTTAGTGCTAAACACGGCTGCTAGAATCTTGACTAGAACCCCAAAATTTGATCATATTACTCCAGTGCTAGCCTCTCTACACTGGCTTCCTGTTAAGGCAAGGGCTGATTTCAAGGTTTTACTGCCAACCTACAAAGCATTACATGGGATTGCTCCTACCTATCTTTCAGATTTGGTCCTGCCTTACATACCTACATGTATGCTACGGTCACAAGACGCAGGCCTTCTAACTGTCCCTAGAATTTCTAAGCAAACAGCTGGAGGCAAGGCTTTCTCCTACAGAGCAACATTTTTATGGAATGGTCTGCCTACCCATGTGAGAGACGCAGACTCGATCTCAACCTTTAAGTCTTTATTGAAGACTCATCTCTTCAGTAGTTCCTATGATTGAGGGTAGTCTGGCCCAGGAGTGTGAAGGTGAACGGAAAGGCACTGGAGCAACGGACCACCCTTGCTGTCTCTGCCTGGCCGGTTCCCCTCTCTCCACTGGGATTCTCTGCCTCTAACCCTATTACAGGGGCTGAGTTACTGGCTTACTGGTGCTCTTCCATGCTGTCCTGATGAGGGGTGCGTCACTTGAGTGGGTTGAGTCACTGACGTGATCTTCCTGTCTGGGTTGGTGCCCCCCTTGGGTTGTGCCGTGGCGGAGATCTTTGTGGTCTATACTCAGCCTTGTTTCAGGATGGTAAGTTGGTGATTGAAGATATCCCTCTAGTGGTGTGGGGGCTGTGCTTTGGCAAAGTGGGTGGGGTTATATCCTGCCTGTTTGGCCCTGTCCAGGGGTATCGTCGGAAGGGGCCACAGTGTCTCCTGACCCCTCCTGTCTCAGCCTCCAGTATTTATGCTGCAGTAGTTTATGTGTCAGGGGGCTAGGGTCAGTCTGTTATATCTGGAGTATTTCTCCTGTCTTATCCGGTGTCCTGTGTGAATTTAAGTACGCTCTCTCTAATTCTCTCTCTCTTTCTCTTTTCTTTCTTTCTTTCTTTCTTTCTTTCTTTCTTTCTTTCTTTCTTTCTTTCTTTCTTTCTTTCTCTCTCTCTCTCTCTCTCTCTCTCTCTCTCTCTCTCTCTCTCTCGGAGGACCTGAGCCCTAGGACCATGCCTCAGGACTACCTGGCCTGATGACTCCTTGCTGTCCCCAGTCCACCTGGCCGTGCTGCTGCTCCAGTTACAACTGTTCTGCCTGCGGCTATAGAACCCTGACCTGTTCACCGGACATGCTACCTGTCCCAGACCTGCTGTTTTCAACTCTCTAGAGACAGCAGTAGCAGTAGAGATACTCTGAATGATCGGCTATGAAAGCCAACTGACATTTACTCCTGAGGTGCTGACCTGTTGCACCCTCGACATATCAGCTGATGTAAGAATGGCTTTATAAATAAATTTGATTTACAGTAATTTGTGTCTTACTTTGGCAGCATTAAGCCCGATTGGTCAATTAGGGGAATTTTATAGCACAAGCTGTAATTTCCAAGCTGTATTCTGTTCTGTATGGATTTTTGCCTCTGAGATATTTAACAACCAAGTGAATGCTCCATAATCCTCATCTCATCTGTCACAGGATCCCAGCATCCACCCGAAATTCTTCAGCTTGCTCTAATGCCACAGCAGTTGCCATGGAGACAGCTCTAGGAGGGAATGGGCAGTGGCATAGTACGTAGGGACTTTATGCTTCTCTTGTGGACACTGCTTCATTGAAAGTGTTATGCATATTTCCAGAGACTTTACACTTTACATTATTATCGTACTCTGTGAATGCGAATGACAATCAAATAAATAATGGCAATAGATTCTAGGTGATATTACTAGATGAGAGCACTATGAATATGAATGCCTATACACTGAGTATACAAAATATCCAGAACCCCTGATTTTTCCATGACATAGACTGACCAAGTGAATCCAGGTGAAAGCTATGAACCCTTATTGATGTCACTTGTTAAATCCACTTCAATCAGTGTAGATGAATGGGAGGCGGTAGGTTAAAGAAGGATTCTTAAGGGGGGTGACTCAATATTAGGAAGGTGTCCTAATGTTTGGTATACTCAGTGTACATCATGAGTCATGTCAGTCAAGAATAATGATACTCTATGTGAGTAGCTCCATTGCTGTGTATGACACACCATCTCCATTGGAAATAGAAGGTAAAAGCCAGGATGTGTGAGGACAGGATTGGATTGCTTGTACCCCAGGCACTGAAAGCTTTTTGTCATCTCTTTGACAAAATCTTTGTCACATCCTCTTCCAACTCACATAAAAAATGCATGTGTCATATGGCGCATCATCAAAAGTTTGCTGAGGTTATTTTGAGAACGTCTTCTCTTTACTCTGACCTTTCGATTCCTACACAGAAGTGTGAACATTCTAACGTGATATACTAAGATACAGTATTCATGCATGCATAGGCTAGACCCCACATTGGATTCTCACAGAAATATAGATTAGTGACAGTTACAGTACATCTCATAGCCTCTCAATCCTGACTTTATCTATAGTTCATATTGTGCAATTGAATATGAATTATGAATTAAAATGTACCTGCCTGTGTAATGTTGATTTGATAAATAGTCCAAGGAAATGTTATGCCTCATCCTACAGGTATGGCCGTGGTTTAAGAGTGCACATAGACCACAACAACTGAAGCCATGAGCAGTGAATGCTTTTCTTGGCACTACTTTTACAGTCCCTAGGATGGTGTGTCAATAAGAAACCCCTTGAGAAGCAGAGTGTGTTTTGCAGATGCATTAACTTCTATCATTCCATATCTCCAGGGTCATGCTGCTCCTAAAAAATACCCCAAAAGGCACTGCGTTAAATTGCCTTCTCTGCAGCATCAGCCTGAGAGGTGCAGATAATGACAGTAATGTGGCAATCACAATGCCTTACTTAAGTACATAATTTATGGCGTAGTCAAAAAAAATGTCCCTTTCAATGTTTAACACAAACTGCCATCAAAAAGACATAGCATTGGTTTTTATGATGTTAAATGTGAATTGCACTCACCTATTCCGCATGTATTTCTTCCGGTGCTCATTAAGAAATGCAGTGGCCATTACTGAAGCCCAAATGAGAGTTGTCTTTGGAGTGTGTTTTAATGTGGGTGTTTCTTGGGTGTGTCATTCAATCACATTAAACAAACGAGGGCAGTAGTGCGTAACTTAGTGACAGTAAGGTAACCTAAGCTAGATTTTCTATGGAGAGAAATGTTGAAATTGAGGACTTCTCCCTTCCTGGCTGACTCGCCATCTCAAAATGATCTGCTAATTCAGTCCGATGTGTAGGCTAAAGCCTGCACTGACCTTGTGTTTGGGAATGGGAAGACGGCGCTGCAATGGATAGCTGCTGTCTTGACCAATTCTGAAAAAAAATTCAAATTCACTTTTTTTGTACATAACATTTCCGCTACAATTTCCTACTGTATGACCAAAAACAGCTTCTGGACATCAGAAGAGTGATCACTAACTGTGATTTGGATGAAGATTTCTACCATAATGAGTCAGCAGTTGTGGATATACTGCTCATTCCAGACCAGGCCCTAATCCCCATGACTTGAAAGAGGAAGAGACAGGGCAAGAGAGGCAAACGAGCGGGCTCCCTGACGAGACTACGTTGGCAAGTAAATAAACCGCCTCTAACATCCGTTCTATTGGTGAATGAACAATCACTAGAGAAAAAAACTGGACGAGCTCCATTCTAAACTATCCTAGCAACGGGACCCGAAGAACGGTAATATCCTATGAGTCGTGGCTGAACAAGGACATGGATAATATACATCTGACTGGTTTTCTATGCATCAAGACTGAATGGCAGCTTCGAGTAAGGTTAAGAGGGAGGTGTGTGGGTCTTTGTTGCACGATCTCTAATGTTAAGGAAGTCTCAAGGTTTTTCACACCTGAGATAAAATACCTCATGATTAGCTGCAGACCATACTATACTGAACAAAAATATAAACGCAACATTTCAAAGATTTTACTGAGTTACAGTTCATATAAGGAAATCAGTCAATTGAAATGAATTCATTAGGCCCTAATCTATGGATTTCACATGACTGGGAATACAGATATGCATCTGTTGGTCACAGATACCTTAAAAAAAAGTAGGTGAGTGGATCAGAAAACCAGTCAGTATCTGCTGTGACCATCATTTGCCTCATGCAACACGACACATCTCCTAAGCATAAAGTTTATCAGGCTGTTGATTCAATGGCTGTGTGAAGTTGCTGGATATTGTCGGTAACTGGAAAACGCTGTCATACATGTCGATCTAGAGTATCCCAAACATACTCAATTGGTGACATGTCTAGTGAATATGGAGGCCTTGGAAAAACTGGGACATTTTCAGCTTCCAGGAATTGTGTACAGATCCTTGTGACAGGGGTCCATGCATTATCATACTGAAACATGAGGTGATGGCGGAGGATGAATGGCACGACAATGGGCCACAGGATCTCGTCATGGTATCTCTGTGCATTCAAATTGCCATCGATAAAATCAATTGTGTTTGTTGTCCGTAGCTTATGCCTGCCCATACCATAACTTCACCGCCACTCTGTTGGCAACATTGATATCAGCAAGCCGCTCGCCCACACGATGCCATACACGCTGTCTGCCATCTGGGTGGTAGAGTCAAAACTGGGATTCATCCGTGAAGAGCACACTTCTCCAGCATACCAGTGGCCATCAAAGGTGAGCATTTGCCTACTGAAGTCAGTTACAACACCGAACTGCAGTCAGGTCAAGACCCTGGTGAGGATGCCGAGCATGCAGATGCTCTTCCCTGAGATGGTTTCTGACAGCTTGTGCAGAGATTCTTTGGTTGTGCAAACTCAAAGTTTCATCAGCTCTCCGGGTGGCTTGTCTCAGACAATCCCGCAGGTGAAGAAGACGGATGTGGAGGTCCTGGGCTGGTGTGGTTTGACATGGTCTGCAGCTTTGAGGCCAGTTGGACATATTGCCAAATTCAAAAAACTAAAAAACTCTAGATCACCTTTACTTCACACACAGAAACACATACAAAGTTCTCCCTCGCCCTCTATTTGGCAAATCTGATCACAACTTTATCTTCCTGATTCCTGCTTACAAGCAAAAACTCAAACAGGAAGTACCAGTGACACGCTCAATATGGAAGTGGTACGATGAAGCAGACTTTTTTGCTACCACAGACTGGAATATGTTTCGGGATTCATCCGATAACATTGAAGAGTTTACCACATCGAAAGCAAAACATTAGATTATGTCAGGAGAGTACCCTGCCAAAAATAATCACACAGCCATTTTCAAAGCAAGCCTATATGTCACAAAAACCAAAACCACAGCTAAATGCAGCACTAACCTTTGATGATCTTCATCAGATGACACTCCTAGGACATTATGTTATACAATACATGCATGTTTTGTTCAATCAAGTTCATATTTATATCAAAAAACAGCTTTTTACATTAGCATGTGATGTTCAGAACTAGCATACCCACCGCAAACTTCCGGTGAATTTACTAAATAACTCACGATTAACGTTCACAAAATACATAACAATTATTTAAAGAATTATAGATGCAGAACTCCTTTATGCAATCGCGGTGTCAGATTTTAAAATAGCTTTTTGGCGAAAGCACATTTTGCTATATTCTGAGTAGATAGCCCGGCCATCACGGCTAGCTAATTTGACATGGACCAAGTTTGGCCCTCACCAAACTCAGATTTACTATAAGAAAAATGGGATTACCTTTGCTGTTCTTCGTCAGAATGCACTCCCAGGTTTTGGTTCGAAATAATCCATAGTTATATTGAAATAGCTCCGTTTTGTTCGTGCGGTCAGGTAACTATCCGAAGGGTGACGGGCGAGCGCATTTCGTGACAAAAAATTTCAAAATACCCATTACCATACTTCGAAGCATGTCAAACGCTGTTTAAAATAAAATAGCGATAATATTCCAACCGGCGACGTTGTATTTCTTCAAAGAGAGAAAGAAAAACATGGAGAATTCACATGAACGTGCATCTCCAGTGTCACTGTTCTCAGCCTGACCAGTAACAAACAGAGCTGCTGTACTTAGCCCAGAGACTGGAGAGACGTCATTCCACTTTCTGGCGCCTTCTGAGAGCCAATGGAAGCCTTAGAAAATGTCACGTTACAGCAGAGATGCTGTATTTTTGATAGAGATGCCAATGAAGGAGAACAAATTGTCAGACAGGGCACTTCCTGTATGGAATCTTCTCAGGTTTTGGCCTGCCATATGAGTTCTGTGATACTCACAGACACCATTCAAACAGTTTTAGAAACTTTAGAGTGTTTATATCCAAATCTACTAATTATATGCATATTCTCGTTTCTGGGCAAGAGTAGTAACCAGTTTAAATCGGGTACGTTTTTTATCCGGCCGTGCAAATACTGCCCCCTAGCCCCAACAGGTTTTAATAAATGCATTGACAACAATGTCCCCACAGTGACCATACGTACATATCCCAACCAGAGGCCATGGATTACAGGCAACATCTGCTCTGAGCCAAAGGCTGGAGCTGCCTCTTTCAAGGAGTGGGACACTTATCCGGACGCTGATAAGAAATCCCGCTACGACCTCTGACAAGCCATCAAACAGTAAAAAAAGCAATACAAGACTAAGATCAAATCCTACTATGTCGGATCTGACACTCATCAGATCTGGCAGGGCTTGCAAACTATCAAGGATTACAAAGGGAAACCTAGCCACGAGCTGCCCGGTGAAGTGAGCCTACCAGACGAGCTAAATACCTTCTATGCTTGCTTTGAGGCAAGCAACACTGAACCATGCATGAGGGCCCCATCTGTTACGGACGACTGTGTGAATTCGTTCTCCGTAGCCGATGTGAGTAAGACCTTTAAATAGGTTAACATTCACAAGGCCGCGGGGCTAGACGGATTACCAGGATGCATACTAAGAGCATGCGCTGAACAGCTGGCAAGTGTCTTCACTGAAATGTTCAACCTCTCCCTGACCCAGTCTGTAATACCTACATGTTTCAGGCAGACCACCATAGTCCCTGTGTCCAAGAATGCCAAGTTCTCCTGTCTAAATGACTATCGCAGCGTAGCGCTCACATCTGTAGCCATGACATGCTTTGAAAGGCTGGTCATGGCTCACATCAACACCATCATACCAGACACCCTGGACCCACTCCAATTCGCATACCGCTCCAACAGATCCACAGATGATGGAATTCTATTACTCTCCACATTGACCTCTCCCACCTGGACAAGAGGAACACCTAGCTGAGAATGCTGTTCATTGCCTATAGCTCAGCGCTCAACACCATAGTGTCCTCCAAGCTCATCACTGAGATCAGGACCCTGGGACCGAACACCTCCCTCTGCAATTGGATCCTGGACTTCCTGATAGGCCGCCCCCAGGGGGAGAGAGTAAACAACAACACATTCGTCACACTGACCCTCAACACATGGGCCCCTCAGGGTGCATGCTTAGTCTCCTCCTGTACTTCCTGTTCACCCACGACTGTGTGGCCGTGCACGACTCCAACACCATCCTTAAGTTTGCTGATGACACGACGGTGCTTGGTTTGATCACCGACGACGATGAGACAGTCTATAGGGAGGAGGTCAAAGGAGACAAAGGAGACAATGGAGACAAAGGAGATGACCATGGACATCAGGAAATGGAGTGCCGGACACTCCCCCATTCATATTAACAGGGCTGTAGTGGAGGGAGTCGAGAGCTTCAAGTTCCTCGGTGTCCACATCACTAAGTAATTATCACGGTCCACACACACCAACACAGTTGTGATGAATGCACGACAACACCTCTTCCCCATCAGGAGGCGGAAAAGATTTGTCATGGGCACTCAGATCCTCAAAAAGTTTTACAGCTGCACCACTGAGAGCATCTTGACTGGCTGCATCACCGCTTGCAATGGCAACTTCTTGGTAACCGACCACAAGGCGCTACAGAGGGTAATGCCTACAGCCCAGTACATCACTCGGGCCGAGCTCTCTGACATCAGGAACTCTATACCAGGCGGTGTCAAAGGAAAGCCCTACAAATTGTCAAAGATTACAGCTACCGAAGTTATAGACTGTTCTCTCTGCTACCGCACGACAAGCAGTACCGATGCACAAAGTCTGGAACCAACAGGGCTCTGAACAGCTTCTACCCCTAAGGCATAAGACTGCTTAATAGTTAGTTAAATAGTTAACCAATAGCTACATAAACTATCTGCATTGACCCTTTTTGCACTAACTCTTTTGACTCATCACATACCCTGCTTCTACTGTTAATTATCTATCCTGTTGTCTAGTCACTTTTATTGTTACCTATACAGTATACTATCCATGCACAATCATGCAGCCTAGCCAATGGCTTTAATGCTGCACCCAACGGACAATGACGAGGATACCCCTCATCTTTGGGTACAAGGAACAAGGAAAGGGGGAACGATTTATAGAGAGGGACATCTGGATGGGGAGCGGGTGGGTTTCCCAGTGGGTTCTGCTTTTTATTTTACATCTATAGGCTTATCAACACTAGATAACAATTACATTTTAGAAAAACAATGGCAACACTAGCTATTCTCTCAGGGAATTTGAAAGGCCTTAATATTCCTATCAAGCGTTCCAGCTGTTTTGATATTGTAGCAAGAAACCCTATTAATATAGCAACTCTCCAAGAAACACACCTGCTCCAAAAGGACACATATAGAATAGAGAACAATTTGTACAAACTGGCTGCTTTTTCATCAGCCCCAAACAAAACTTAAGTGGTAATCATAATGATACATAAGAAACTCAAAATCACCATCATTGGTAAAGGTGAAGACCAAGAAGGTCCAATCACTTTCCTTAAATGTATCCATATTGGAAAGAAAATTGCCTTTGTTAATGTGTATGCTCCAAATTCATATGATCTTATGTTTTTTGATTCTCTGAATAGCATATTGTTAGAATGAACTGAATTCCAACTGGTTATTAGGACAGACATGAATGCCATTCTGGACATGCGGAACAAATCTATTAAGACCAACTACAATCCACAGGCAACCAAGGTTCTCCAACATGCAGTATACTCTCTGATTACAACTTCATTGATAGCAAAACATTTGATTTGAATTGCTTTTGATTTGAAGAGAACACTCTATTCGAACAGGCACAAAACATTCTCATACTATTATCTACTGCTCTGTTTTCTTTAATCAAGAAATAGAAATTCGAAATATGAGCCTATCTGATTATTATACTTATTACTGCCAGATACAAATGTCAGAATCTCCTAAAAGAGCTACATGATGGCACTTTAATATTTCCTTACTACAAAATCCTACTTTCTGTGAACATTTTGAAACTAAATTGAATTAATTTATAATGATTAACAAAAATTCAGTAGATGATCCTCAGATTTTATGGGACGCCATTAAAGGTTTTGTTAAAAACAATGCAACTGCATTTGCATCTGGACTGAATAAATCACAATTAAAGAAGATATCAGAATTAGAAAAGTTGTTAACGATGTTAAAGCATTCTCAAAAGACACTTTTTTCAGACCAGGTAGTGAATACTCTTGAAAGTCCAGACAGAAAAAAAATATATTGATAACACACAGAGCAGAATTTGCCATCCATCGAGTTAGACTCAACCATTACTTCCATGGTAATTTACCCAGTCGTCTGTCTACTGGCTAACAAGCTTTGCAGTTATGATCAATTATTGCAACTTCTGAATCTGAATTAGGTGAGTTACTATCAGTACCCTGATGAATCAACCAAAGGTTATCCTGTTTATATAAAGAATTGTACACCTCTGATTGTAAATCCACACTATGCCAGAACGAGTCCTTTTTAAACGATATAACAAGTCCTCTTCTCTCAACTGAGGAAGCTGGCTTGCTGGTGATCCCATCTCACCTCCCCTATTTTTATTTTCTATATGGCCCCTGGGCCAGGCAATTCGACAATTGAAAGAAATTACACCAATATCTCTCAATTCTAAGGATCACGTCATATCATTTTATATGTTGATTATATCTTACTTTATCTAGACAATTATCTCAATCCCTCCAAAACGCTTTGAAGATCATAGACAAATTCAGCTCCATCAAGTTATAAAATAAATCTAACCAAATCTGTCCTACTGCCTCTCAAGACCCTGATGGAGGACTCCATCTCTACTTATGGAATCCCAATCCTTTCCCATTTGAAATATCTGGGAATTGATATATTTACTTCCTTAGATAAAACCAGGAAGTTTTATCTAGATTATAATCAATCAACAGGATTCTAAAATCAATTCAATCCGACCTCACTAGATGGACTAATATCCCAGTAGCTTTAACCGGCAGAATATCTATTGTCAAAATGAATATATTGCACAACTTAATTTCTGTAGTTCAATGCTTCGCTTGTCTCCCCCTTCTGGCTATTGGGATAAAATCCATAGTGCATTTTCTAAATGGATATGGAAAGGTAATCGTGCCTGTATAAAATAAATAAACTTGCAAAGCGGGAAAGATGTAGGACTATCCGTACCAAATTTTGAATTGTATTTCCAGGCACTAGCATTTCGTCCCACCCTGAATTGGTTTCGACATGATTCTTCCACCCCCTTAATGAGTATAGAGAGAAATGCGGTGTCTCCTATTGCCCTGGAAGAGGTGGTCTTCACTGATATATTGTCATACTCGTCGTAAGGAAGGGACCAAACTGCAGCGGGTATGTGAATCATCTTCTTGTTTTATTGAAAGAAAATGAACACTGAACAAAAAAATGACGAAAACAGTCCTGTAAGGTACACTGACTATACACGGAGACAACCCCCCACAAAACACAAGCTGAAAACCCCCACTTAAATATGGCCTCCAATTAGAGGCAACGAAGAACAGCTGCCTCCAATTGAAGGCCAAACCAAAACCCTGAACATAGAAATTGAACAACTAGATAACCACATAGAAGTAGATGACATAAAACAGTACCCACAAAACCCAACAACACAAAACAAACACACCCTTGCCACGTCCTGACCAACTACAATAACAAAATGACCTCAATACTGGTCAGGACGTGACATATATCCCTTATATCCCTTATTATTGCTCACATAATTTGTATTTTGTGCAAAATTTAAAAACAATGTAACTGGGAATCAGAATGCCATGCCCATACTCCAATATTTCCCAATAACACCTTGCGATCTGGAGGGCAGCTTTTTGCATCCCCCAGTGGTCCAAATGTGGAATCGATACCCATTCCAAGATTTCAAAGACATACACTTGTCAATGTTGTGCGTACTGGGAGCGGAGTCAGGTGCAGGAGAGCAGAGAGTTGTGAACAGGTGCACACTTTTTTGAAGCAGGAGAAACCAACAGACGCCACTGCGTCGAAACCTCCAGCCAATTGTCAAAAGTGTAATTATGTTCAAACAAATAAACATACCTCGTGATAAAACACGGAACAAATGAACACCAGTCTAACGCGTCAAAATTGACACGTAACACAAAACAATTTCACACAAAGACATGAGAGGGAACAGAGGAATAAATACATGTAGTGTGATTGGGGAATGAAAACCAGGTGTGCAGGGAACAAGACAAAACAAATGGATAAATGAAAAATGGAGCGGCGATGGCTAGAAAGCCGGTGATGTCGACCGCCGAACGCCGCCCGAACAAAGAGAGGAGCCCACTTCAGCGGAAGTCGTGACAACACTTTACCAGGCAAATCCTTTTCTCTATATTTACAACTTAGGTCAGCTATGCTGGCCTATGTATCCCTTGGGAAACCCAACTACCGAACCATCCAATGATGGGATTTATAAATAAATTATCTGAGCTCCCGAAAGGACTGATCTCTATAATATATAAACAACTTTTGGAAAGCTCATCTTCTGAGAAAGCCATTAAAAAGGTATGGTCCACAGATCTAATTGAATCTGAACAACCCTTTAACTGGAACAGAATATTGAGAAATATGACTTGGCATTCCGTAATCTTAACCATCAATTTATACTCGGCCTTGTCTTAGGACGGTAAGTTGGTGGTTGGAGACATCCCTCTAGTGGTGTGGGGGCTGTGCTTTGGCAAAGTGGGTGGGGTTATATCCTGCCTGTTTGGCCCTGTCCGGGGGTATCATCGGATGGGGCCACAGTGTCTTCTGATCCCTCCTGTCTCAGCCTCCACTATTTATGCTGCAGTAGTTTATGTGTCGGGGGGCTAGGGTCAGTCTGCTACATCTGGAGTATTTCTCTTGTCTTATCCGGTGTCCTGTGTGAATTTAAATATGCTCTCTCTAATTCTCTCTTTCTCTCTTTCTGTCTTTCTCTCGGAGGACCTGAGCCCTAGGACCATGCCTCAGGACTACCTGGCATGATGACTCCTTGCTGTCCCCAGTCCACCTGGCCGTGCTGCTGCTCCAGTTTCAACTGTTCTGCCTGCGGCTATGGAACCCTGACCTGTTCACCGGACGTGCTTGTTGCACCCTCGACAACTACAATGATTATTATTATTTGACCATGCTGGTCATTTATGAACATTTTAACATCTTGACCATGTTCTGTTATAATATCCACCCTGCACAGCCAGAAGAGGACTGGCCACCCCTCATAGCCTGGTTCCTCTCTAGGTTTCTTCCTAGGTTTTTGGCCTTTCTAGGGAGTTTTTCCTAGGGAGTTTTTCCTAGCCACCGTGCTTCTTTCACATGCATTGCTTGCTGTTTGGGGTTTTAGGCTGGGTTTCTGTACAGCACTTTGAGATATCAGCTGATGTACGAAGGGCTATATAAATAAATTTGATTTGATTTGATTTGATACATTTCAAATTTGTTCACAGACTGTATTTAACACAAAAAAATGGTCCCCAACTCCCAACTCTTAACTGTGCTCCCTGAATCAGGTAGACACATTCCTCTAAAGGTATTCTAAATAGTTCTTCTGTCGAATGTTGATGGATGGCCCACTTGTTGTAAACATGGGCCCAGAGTAAGTGATTAAAACACACAAGTAATTGCCAATATTTGAGCAGAGTTCATGTAAATTTCGATTAGAGAAGGTAAATCTTTCACTTGTGTTTTGGTTGAAATTATAATAGCCTTGGCTGAGCTCACGTCTCTCTCTGCGCCCCCTACACCAGTGGTTTCCAACCAGGGGTACTAGGACACCTTGGGGTACTTAGCCTACCCACAGCGGGTACTTGAGAAGACTCATGAGACCATAGGTTTACTGGTAAAATGCACATGAGGGGGTATTTCAGGGGTACTCCAGGCGGACAAAAATTCAGTTGGTGGCAGTGTTCCATCTAATTTTTTTTCGGCACTGAGCAAATGTCTGCTGAGCGCAAACTTGAACATTGTGAAAATTCGGTGCATCTTCCAGCGCACGTTTACTGGGAACACTGAGGTTGTACCCGCTTTAAGTTACAGTTTTAAAAGTAGCCAAGTAGGCTACTGTGGCTATTTGATCATAATGTAGGCCTATCAGAGTGGCCTTCCATCAAAAACAATGGAGAACATGCATCCCATAACATTTTAAGATGGAAATAGCTGTTTTATGATTTCATCTGTGTTCAATGTAGGCCTACATTCCATGAGACTTTTGAAAAAAGATGCAGGGCTTGACATTAACCTGTTTATCCACTTGTCCTTCAGACAAGGAGGTGACTGAAAATGTTGTTGTGTTGTTTGATGCAAAATGCATTATTATTCCCATGTCATTATTACAGAGAATCAGACAAATTATGCTACCCTCTGCCTATTGGCTACTTAGCTTATTCAAGCTTGTCTCAAAATATAACACTGCCCCTTTAACACAAAAAAAGCTCTTCACCTGACTATCTTTTTAAAGATGTCTAGAAATGTACACATTTAGGGCTCTTGTAGGAACAATCACTCCCCTATTGCTGACTACAAACAATCTATAACTGGGCTAATAACTCACTAACAAGCAAAGGATATATTTTTTAAAGTGTACAAGTGGCTACATGCAGCTCTCACCTTGATCTCAAAAGAAGCACATCTACTCACGACCGCTCATGCTGTAAACCAGTGGTTCCCAAACTTTTTATAGTCCCGTACCCCTTCAAACATTCAACCTCCAGCTGCGTACCCCCTCAAGCACCAGGGTCAGCGCACTCTCAAATGTTGTTTTTGCCATCATTATAAGCCTGCCACACACACAATATACGATACATTTATTAAACATAAGAATGAGTGTGAGTTTTTGTCACAACCCGGCTCATGGGAAGTGACAAAGAGCTCTTATAGGACCAGGGCACAAATAATAATATAATAATAATCAATAATTTTGCTCTTTATTTAGCCATATTACATATAAAACCTTATTTGTTCATCAAAAATTGTGAATAACTCACCACAGGTTAATGAGAAGGGTGTGCTTGAAAGAATGCACATAACTCTGCAATGTTGAGTTGTATTGGAGAGAGTCTCAGCCTTAAATCATATTCCACACACAGTCTGTGCCTGTATTTAGTTTTCATGCTAGTGAGGGCCGAGAAACCACTCTAACATAGGTACGTGGTTGCATAGGGCATCAATGTCTTAACAGCGCGATTTGCCAAGGCAAGAAACTCTGAGCGCAGCCCTATCCAGAAATCTGGCAGTGGCTTCTGATTAAATTCAATTTTCACAGAACCACTTGTTGCAATTTCGATGAGGCTCTCTTGTTCAGATTTGTTATTTATTTTTATTCAGATATCGGTAAGTGGACTGGACGCAGGGCATGAAAGGGACAACAAATCCAGTTATTTGTGTCGTCCTTTTCAGGAGAGTACCTGCATAATTGCGCACCCAGCTCACTGAGGTGCTTCGTTATATAACATTTGACATTGTCCGTAAACTTGACTTCATTTGCACACAAAAAATTGTACACTGATGGAAAGACCTGTGTGTTGTCCTTGTTAATGCAGACAGAAAAGAGCTCCAACTTCTTAATCATAGCCTCAATTTTGTCCCGCACATTGAATATAGTTGCGGAGAGTCCCTGTAATCCTAGATTCAGATCATTCAGGTGAAAAAAAACATCACCCAGATAGGCCAGTCGTGTGAGAAACTCATCATCATGCAAGCGGTCAGACAAGTGAAAATTAGGGTCAGTAAAGAAAACTTTGAGCTCGTCTCTCAATGTAAAAAAAATTGTCAATATTTTGCCCCTTGATAATCAGCGCACTTCTGTACGTTGTAAAAGCGTTACATGGTTGTTGCCCATATCATTGCATAATGCATAAAATACACGAGAGTTCAGGGGCCTTGCTTTAACAAAGTTAACCATTTTCACTGTAATGGCCAAAACGTCTTTCAAGCTGTCAGGCATTCCCTTGGCAGCAAGTGCCTTTTGGTGGATGCTGCAGTGTCCCCAAGTGGCGTCGGGAGCAACTGCTTGCGCGTTACCACTTCACTATGTCTCCCTGTCATGGCTTTTGAGCCATCAGTACAGATACCAACACATCTTGACCACCAAAGTCCATTTGATGTCACAAAGTTGTCCAGTACTTTAAAAATATCATCTCATGTTGTCCTGGTTTCCAGTGGCTTGCAGAAGAGGATGTCTTCCTTAATTGACCCCCCATAAACATAACGGACATATACCAGAAGCTGAGCCAGGCCCACCATGTCTGCTGACTCATCCAGCTATAACGCATAGAATTCACTGGCTTGTATGTGAAGCACTAATTGTTTCAAAACATCTCCTGCCATGTCACTGATGCGTCACGAAACAGTGTTGTTTGATGAAGGCATTGTTTGTATAGTTTTTTTGTCCTTTCCCCCCAGCATTGTCCAGACATATCCGCGCAGCAGGAAGAATTAAGTCCTCCACAATAGTATGGGGCTTGCCTGTCAAATCAAATCAAATTTATTTATATAGCCCTTCTTACATCAGCTGATATATCAAAGTGCTGTACAGAAACCCAGCCTAAAACCCCAAATAGCAAGCAATGCAGGTGTAGAAGCACGGTGGCTAGGAAAAACTCCCTACAAAGGCCAAAACCTAGGAAGAAACCTAGAGAGGAACCAGACTATGAGGGGTGGCCAGTCCTCTTCTGGCTGTGCCGGGTGGAGATTATAACAGAACATGGCCAAGATGTTCAAATGTTCATAAAATGACCAGCATGGTCAAATAATAATAACCACAGTAGTTGTCGAGGGTGCAACAGGTCAGCACCTCAGGAGTAAATGTCAGTTTGCTTTTCATTGAGAGTATCTCTACTGCTCCTGCTGTCTCTAGAGAGTTGAAAACAGCAGGTCTGGGACAGGTATCATGTCCGGTGAACAGGTCAGGGTTCTATAGCTGCAGGCAGAACAGTTGAAACTGGAGCAGCAGCACGGCCAGGTGGACTGGGGACAGCAAGGAGTCATCACGCCAGGTAGTCCTGAGGCATGGTCCTAGGGCTCAGGTCCTCCGAGAGAGAGAAAGAAAGAAAGAAAGAAAGAAAGAAAGAAAGAAAGAAAGAAAGAAAGAAAGAAAGAAAGAAAGAGAGAAAGAGAGAATTAGAGAGAGCATACTTAAATTCACACAGGACACCGGATAAGACAGGATAAATACTCCAGATATAACACACTGACCCTAGCCCCCCGACACATAAACTACTGCAGCATAAATACTGGAGGCTGAGACAGGAGGGGTCAGGAGACACTGTGGCCCCATCCAATGATACCCCTGGACAGTGCCAAACAGGCAGGATATAATCCAACCCACTTTGCCAAAGCACAGCCCCCACACCACTAGAGGGATATCTTCAACCACCAACTTATCATCCTGAGACAAGGCCGAGTATAGCCCACAAAGATCTCTGCCACTCAGTAGCTCACCATAAGATCCTTCTAGCCCCTTCTTACTAATGGTATCTGTTGCTTTTATACATGTCTTACTACTTAAAAGTCATCTTTATTCTCGCTCAAAAAACTCCTGTGACTTATTTTTCAAATTGTCATGTTTCATTTCTAAATGTCTGCGCAAGAGTGAAGGTTTCTCGCGAGAGAGTAATGTGACTGGATGTTAATTATTTGACTAGGCTACCTGTATTTGACGTTGTGTTGTTATTTCTCTGAACACTAGATGGTTTCATTTTATTTTTGGCAGTGAAACAAGGCTACTCAGGTGAGAAAAAAAACTCACCCAAAAGCATAGCCCCTTTGGAAAATATAAATGTACCGTTTGAAAATGTGAGAATTAAAAAAATATTATATATATATATATATATATATATATATTATTATTTTTTTAATTTTAATTTTAACATTTTTATTTGGGTACCCCCAACGGCATTGTGCGTACTACTGCGTTTTGTCTACAACAAAATATCTTGCAAAGTTAGTTTCGCATACTAAGTCTTGCATACTATAGTTAATTTTGTTGTATTGAAAGTGGCAAATATTCTGTTGATTCGATCCCAATTGCCACAGTAAAGGGAAACGTTGATAGTGTTAATTAACAGGGAAAACTCTAGAAAGTTGAGTGAAGTTCAGTCTCATGTTTCTCTCCGTGGGCTGACACTGTATTTCGGGGCTGCTGCGTTCGCAGTTGAGAGGGAACATTGGTTGGTGGTACAGTAACTAAAACATGTAGGGAATCACTGCTCTACACCATAGCCTCATTTCAATTAATGGACACCCAACAGAATGTGATCTTCTGGTGTGCAGGCAGTTATTAATCGCTGGCAGAAACAAATTACCTTAATCTATCTACCTCAATGATGTTGTTAATCATGCAGGAAAAGAGTACAGGGAAGGAGGACTTCCATGTGTTTTAAATTACAGCATTGGTCTGAGTGTCCGAAACGAACATTTGCTTCAACATATTTTACTGAACGAACTGTATACAGATAAAAATGTATACTGTTGCAAAATAATAACCAGCATCTTTCTACTTCTCTTACCATGACATGCTCCTATTGAAGGCCCTGCTTTTCAGGATGTGACTTTTAGGATGATAAGACAACTATCTCTTACAATGTGTGTATAAAATGTTTGTTATGCACAATTTGCAGGTCACATAACAATTTTGGATGTTTTTTTTTTAATTTATTTTTTATTTCACCTTTATTTAACCAGGTAGGCCAGTTGAGACCAAGTTCTCATTTACAACTGCGACCTGGCCAAGATAAAGCAAAGCAGTGTGACAAAAACAACAACACAGAGTTACACATAAACAAACGTACAGTCAATAACACAATAGAAAAATCTATGTACAGTACGTGCAAATGTAGAAGATTAGGGAGGTAAGGCAATAAATAGGCCATGGAGGTGAAATAATTACAATTTAGCATTAACACTGGAGTGATAGATGTGCAGATGATGATATGCAAGTAGAGATACTAGGGTGCAAAAGAGCAAGAGGATAAGTAACAATATGGGGTTGAGGTAGTTGGGTGTGCTATTTACAGATTGGTTGTGTGCAGTTACAGTGATCTGTAAGCTGCTCTGACAGCTGATGCTTAAAGTTAGTATGGGAAATATAAGACTCCAGCTTCAGTGATTTTTGCAATTTGTACCAGTCATTGGCAGCAGAGAACTGGAAGGAAAGGCGGCCAAAGGAAGTGTTGGCTTTGGGGTGACCAGTGAAATATACCTGCTGGAGTGCGTGCTATGGGTGGGTGTTGCTATGGTGACCAGTGAGCTGAAATAAGGTGGGGCTTTACCCAGCATAGACTATAGATGACCTGGAGCCAGTGGGTTTGGCGATGAATTTGAGGACCAGCCAACGAGAGCATACAGGTCGCAGTGGTGGGTAGTATAGGGGGCTTTTGTGACAAAACGGATGGCACTGTGATAGACTACATCCAGTTTGCTGAGTAGAGTGTTGGAGGCTATTTTGTAAATGACATCGCCGAAGTCAAGGATCGGTAGGATGGTCAGTTTTACGAGGGAATGTTTGGCAGCATGAGTGAAGGAGGCATTGTTTTGCAAAATAGGAAGCCGATTCTAGATTTGATTTTGGATTGGAGATACAGTCTAACCAGACACCTAGGAATTTGTAGTTGTCCACATATTCTAAATCAGAACCGTCCAGAGTAGTGATGCTAGTCGGGCGGCAGGGTGCGGGTAGCAATCGGTTGAAGAGCATGCACTTAGTTTTACTTGCATTTAAAAGCAGTTGGAGGCCTCAGAAGGAGTGTTGTATGACATTGAAGCTCGTTTGGAGGTTTGTTAGCACAGTTTCCAAAGAAAGGCCAGATGTATACTTAATGGTGTAGTCTGAGTAGAGGTGGATCAGAGAATCACCAGCAGTAAAAGTGACATCATTGAGATATACAGAGAAAAGAGTCGGCCCGAGAATTGAACCCTGTGGCACCACCATAGAGACTGCCAGAGATCCGGACAACAGGCCCTCCAATTTGACACACTGAACTCTATCACAGTGAACCAGGCAAGGCAGTCATTAGAGAAGCCAAGGCTATTGAGTCTGCCTATAAGAATGCGGTGATTGACAGAGTCGAAAGCCTTGGCCAGGTCGATGAAGACGGCTGCACAGTACTGTCTTTTATCGATGGCGGTTATGATATCGTTTAGGACATTGAGCATGGCTGAGGTGCACCCATGACCAGCTCGGAAACCAGATTTCATTGTGGAGAAGGTAATGTGGGATTCGAAATGGTCGGTGATCTGTTTGTTAACTTGGCTTTTGAAGATTTTAGAAAGGCAGAGCAGGATGGATATAGGTCTATAACGGTTCGGGTCTAGAGTGTCTCCCCCTTTGAAGAGGGGGATGACCGCGGCAGCTTTCCAATCTTTAGGGATCTCAGACGATACGAAATAGAGGTTGAATAGGCTAGTAATAGGGGTTGCAAGAATTTCAGCAGATAATCTTAGAAAGAGAGGGTCCAGATTGTCTAGCCCAGCTGATTTGTAGGGATCCAGATTTTTCAGCTCTTTCAGATCATCAGCTGTCTGGATTTGGGTGAAGGAGAGGCGGGGGGGGGGGGGGGGGCAAGTTGCTACAGGGGGTGTTGAGATGTTGGCCGGGGTTGGAGTAGCCGGGTGGAAAGCATGGCCAGCCGTAGAAAAAATGCTTACTGAAATGATCGATTATTGGAGATTTATCGGTGGTGACAATGTTTCCTATCCTCAGTGCAGTGGGCAGCTGGGAGGAGGTGCTCTTATTCTCCATGGACTTTAGAGTGTCCCAAAACTTTTGGGAATTTGTGCTACAGGATGCAAATTTCTGTTTGAAAAAGCTAGCCTTAGCTTTCCTAACTGACTGAGTATATTGGTTCCTGACTTCCCTGAAAAGTTGCATATCGCGGGGACTATTCGATGCTAACGCAGAACCCCACAGGATGTTTTTGTGTTGGTCAAAGGCAGTGAAGTCTGGGGTGAACCAAGGGCTATATTTGTTCTTAGTTCTACATTTTTTGAATGGGCATGCTTATTTAAGATGGTGAGGAAAGCACTTTTAAAGAGCAACCAGGCATCCTCTACTGACGGGATGAGGTCAATATCCTTTCAGGATACCTGGGCCAGGTCGATTAGAAAGGTCTGCTCACTGAAGTGTTTTAGGGAGCGTTTGACAGTGATGAGGGGTGGTCGTTTGACCGCGGACCCATTACGCACGCAGGCAACGAGGCAATGATTGCTGAGATCCTGTTTGAAGACAGCAGAAGTGTATTTAGAGTTGGTCAGGATGATATCAAAGAGGGTGACAATGGTTACAGATTTAGGGTCGTGCCTGGTAGGTTCATTGATAATTTTTCTGAGATTGAGGGCATCTAGCTTAGATTGTAGGATGGCCGGGGTGTCAAGCATATCCCAGTTTAGGTCAGCTAACAATACGAACTCTGAAGATAGATGGGGCACAATCAATTCACATATGGTGTCCAGGGCACAGCTGGGGGCTGAAGGGGGTCTATAACAAGCGGCAACGGTGAGAGACTTGCCTCTGGAAAGGTGGATTTTTAAAAGTAGAAGCTGTAATTGTTTGGGCACAGACATGGATAATATGACAGAACTCTGCAGGCTATCTCTGCAGTAGATTGCAACTCTGCCCCATTTGGCAGTTCTATCTTGTCGGAAAATGTTATATGTTAGGGATGGAAATTTCAGGATTTTTGGTGGCCTTCCTAAGCCAGGATTCAGACACGGCTAGGACATCCGGTTTGGCGGAGTGTGCTAAAGCAGTGAATACAACAAACTTAGGGAGGAGGCTTCTAATGTTAACATGCATGAAACCAAGGCTTTTATGGTTACAGAAGTCAACAAATGAGAGTGCCTGGGGAAAGGGATTGGAGCTAGGGGCTGCAGGGCCTGGGTTAACCTCCACATCACCAGAGGAACAGAGTAGGAGTAGGATAAGTGTATGGCTAAAGGCTATAAGAACTGGTTGTCTAGTGCATTCAGAACAGAGAGTAAAAGGAGCAGATTTCTGGACATGGAAGAATAGATTCAAGGCATAATGTACAGACGAGGGTATGGTAGGATGTGAATACAGTGGAGGTAAACCTAGGCATTGAGTGACAATGAGAGAGGTTTTGTCTCTAGAGACACCATTTTTAAACCAAGTGAGGTCACCACATGTGTGGGGTGTAGAACAAAAGGGCTAGCTAAGGCTTATTGAGCAGGGCTGGATGCTCTACAGTAAAATAATACAATAATCACTAACCAAAACAGCAATAGACAAGGCATATTGACGTTAGGGAGAGGCATGTGTTGCGAGTGATCATAGGGTCCAGTGAGTAGCTAGGCGAGCTGGAGACACGACGATTCAGACAGCTAGCGGGCCAGGGCTAGCAGGCCAGCAGACGGGCCTCGCAATGGAAGAGCCTGTTGAAACCCCCTCGGGCGGTTACGTCGGCAGACCAGTCGTGATGGATCAGTGGGGCACCGTGTAGGCAGTAAAAGGGTCCAGCCAATTGGCAAAATAGGTATTGTCGCCCAAGAATTGGCTGATGGATCTCTTGCTTTAGGACAGAGACGTTAGCCAGGAGTAGCCACTCGGGTAGCAGCTAGCTAGCTGCGACAATCCAGTGTAAAGCTTCAGAGCTTGCGGTAAGAATCCGGAGATGTGGAAGAGAAAAAGCAGTCCGATATGCTCTGGGTTGATATCGCGTTGTGCAGACTGGCAGGAATTGACCAGGCTGAGGCTGGCTGATGTCCAAGTTAACGGTGATGACCGCTAGCAGTGGCTAACTGACTACTAGCTAGTAGCTACTTAGCTGGATAGCTGCTGATGGGGGTTCCAGTTCTAAAGTGTAAAATATAGCAGATCCGTACCACATTGGGTGAGGCGGGTTGCAGGAGAGTATGTTCAGTCCATAAATGGAAATTGAGATAAAAAAAAATATTAAAAAAAATATATGAAATATATACGAAGAAAAACATATATACATGGGACGGGACAAACAGACGAGACAAGACAAACAGCTACACCATCTTGGAATCTAAGTAATTTGTTATAGACAAGATGTAGTGTGTTATAGACAAGTATTTATATTGCCTTAACATACACTAGGTTTATAGAACCACCAACAGTGATCTAGTGATCTAGTATGTATTTTTCCTTTGAAGGAAACCTGTCTTTCTCCATGTGAAATATGAATTATATGGCTCCCTGGTGGACAAACAGATGTCCACTGCTTGGGGACTTGGGTATAAGTTAGGAGGTGCTGGAGTGTCAGATAAGCCTGGTCTTTTTTACCCATAAAAAGCCAGCAGTTACGCCATGTATTGTTGGGAATCAAATAAAATTAAATAAAATGTTATTTGTCACATGCGCCGAATACAACCTTACCGTGAAACGCTTACTTACAAGCCCTTAACCAACAACGCAGTTCAAGAAATAGAGTTTATAAAATATTAACTAAATAAAATCAAGTAAAAAAAAATGTATCAATCAAAAAGTTACACAATACATTTACATAACAATAACGACGCTATATACAGCGGGTACCATTACAGAGTCAATGTGTGAAGGTACAGGTTAGTCAAGGTAATTTGTAAAGTGACTACGCGTAGATAATAAACAGCGAGTAGCAGCAGTTAAAAAACAAAGTATGGGTGGCCATTTAAATAGTACGGGTGGCCATTTGATTAGTTTAGTTATTCAGCAGTCTTATGGCTTGGGGGTAGAAGCTATTAAGGAGCCTTTTGGTCAGAGACTTGCTTTTCCAATAGTCTTGAAGGAGTTCCCACACATGCTGAGTACTTGTTGGCTGCTTTTCCTTCACTCTGCGGTCCAACTCATCCCAAACCATCTCAATTGGGTTGAGGTTGGGTGATTGTGGAGGCCAGGTCATCTGATGCAGCACTCTATCACTCACATTGGTCAAATAGCCCTTACACAGCCTAGAGGTGTGTTTTAGGTCATTAGCCTGTTGAAAAACAAATGATAGTCCCATTAAGCGCAAACCAGATGTGATGGCGTATCGCTGCAGAATGCTGTGGTAGCCATGCTGGTTAAGTGTGCCTTAAATTCTAAATAAATGACCGACAGTGTTACCCGCAAAGCACCCCCACACCTCCTCCTCCATGCTTCACGGTGGGAACCACACATGCGGAGATCCTCTGTTCACCTACTCTGCGTCTCACAAAGACACGGTGTTTGGAGCAAAAAATCTCAAATTTGGACTCATCAGAGCAAAGGACAGATTTCCACCGGTCTTATGTCCATTGCTCGTGTTTCTTGGCCAAAGCAAGTCTCTTCTTATTATTGGTGTCCTTTAGTAGTGGTTTCTTTGCAGCAATTCGACCATGAAGGCCTGATTCATGCCGTCTCCTCTGAACAGTTGATGTTTAGATGTGTCTGTTACTTGAACTCTGTGAAGCATTTATTTTGGCTGCAATCTGAGGCTGGGAACTCTAATGAACTTATCCTCTGCAGCAGAGGTAACTCTGGGTCTTCCTTTCCTGTTGCGGTTCTCATAAGAGCCAGTTTCATCATAGCGCTTGATGGTTTTTGCGACTGCACTTGAATAAACTTTCAATGTTTTTGAAAGGTTCCGGATTGACTGACCTTCATGTCTTAAAGTAATGATGGATTGTCATTTCTCTTTGCTTATTTGAGCTGTTCAAGCCATAATATGGACTTGGTTTTTTACAAAATAGGGCTATCTTCTGTATACCCCCCCCCCCCCCCCCCCCCCCCACCTGGTCACAACACAGCTGATTGGCTCAAACGCATTAAGAAGGAAATAAATTCCACAAATTAAGTTTTAACAAGGCACACCTGTTAATTGAAATGCATTCCAGGTGACTACCTAATGAAGCTGGTTGAGAGAATGCCAAGTGTGCAAAGCTGTCATCAAGGCAAATGATGGCTACTTTGAAGAATATCAAATATAACATATATTTTGATTTGTTTAACACTTTTTTGGTTACTACATGATTCCATATGTGTTATTTCATAGTGTTTATGTTGTCAAGATTGTTCTACAATGTAAAAAATAGTAAAATGAAAGAAAACCCCTGAAATGAGTAGGTGTGTCCAAACTTTTGACTGGTACTGTACATCATACTGAAATTATTTGTTACAGTAATTGTTGTGGGCTATTTACCTAATCATCTTGCTCACATTTTCGGTTTAGCATTGAGTAATACAACGCACAGCAACAAACAATATGTTACTGATATTTTGAAACAGCCCTTTACGTGAAATAATAATAGTATGAACAAATTCCCTATCTCAGTTTGAGAGAGAGAGAGAGAGAGAGAGGGAGAGAGAGAGAGAGAGAGAGAGAGAGAGAGAGAGAGAGAGAGAGAGACAAACAAACAAACAAACAAACAAACAAACAAACAAACAAAAAAATGCCATGTAAATGGTAGGTAGCCTAGTGGTTAGAGCGTTGGGCCAGGAACCAAAAGGTTGCTAGATTGAATCCTCCAGCTGACAAGGTAAAAATCTGTGGTTCTACCCCTGAACATGGCAGTTAAACCACTGTTCCTATGCTGTTATTGTAAATTAGAATTTGTTCTTTACTGACTTGCCTAGTTAAATTAAAAATGTATATACATAACCTATGTTTGTTTATTTTAGCTTTTGTACTTTAACTATTGCCACATCCGTACAACATCACATAAAGACATAATATGACATTTGAAATGTCTTTTTTCTTTTGGAACTTTTGTGAGTGTGATGTTTACTGTTTATTTTTTATTGTTTATTTCACTTTTGGTTATTATCTATTTCACTTGCTTTGGCAATGTAAACATATGTTTATGCCAATAAAGCCCCTTAAATTGAAATTGAGAGAGAGTAAGAGAGAGACAGAGTCTGTAAGTAAATCTGAGCCACTCCATTTAGTATGATATGTTATGTCTGGTATGGTTAGATAAGACAGATGGTTACTTAAGGCAAAATTAAAAGAGGGTGATTGGTCAGGGCGGGTGTGTAGGCATATAATGGAAACGTCTAACAACCCAAAGGTTGCGAGTTTGAATCTCATCAAGGACAACTTTAGCATTTTAGCAACTTTTCAACAACTTACTACTTTTTAGCTACTTTGCAACTACTTAGCATGTTAGCTAACCCTTCCCCTAACCCTTTAGCTAACCCTTTGCCTTACCCTAACTACCCATTTAGCTAACACTTCCCTTAACCCTAACCTTAACTCCTAAATGTAACCCTAGCTAATGTTAGCGAGCTAGCTAACGTTAGCCACTTAGCCAGAATTCGTAACATATCATTCGTTTTTCAATTCGTAAAATAACTTAATACGAATTGTAATTCGTAACATATCATAAAAAAATGGGTGATGGACATCCACAAATGAATACGTACCATACGAAACGTAACATAGTGTAACGACCCTGGGTTTATAAGCGCGGAAATCGACATGCATACTTTGTAAAGTGTCCCGGATTTACTTTGGATTTACATACGGAATAATACTAAATGCTCTGAGACCATGTTGCAACCCAGAATTTGGTGCATGCTACACAGCGCCACTGTAGGGCTGTCAGTGGTTGGAAGAGGCGCCGAGTCAGAACATAGGCTACACAAGTTGTGGTGGAGGGAGTGAGTGCATGCTTAAATACTGTATAGCAGGCTACATGACCAAAGACCATGCCAAGTAAAGGTGGAGCAGCGACAGCGTGGCAAGATTCTTATCGATTGTTTTTAGAATCTACGCATTGTTATGCTTAACATTCCGGAACGAACGTCAAGATTCTGAAAAAATGCTATTTGAGAGAAAACCTGGCGTCTCTCATTCTCGTATGCATATGAGAAAATCGTCGTGGAGTTCATGTGTCTTATTCGACGAAGTGGCAATGTTTAGAGCTTGCGGAGGGGCAGCCCTTTGGAGTCTGGCTGTATATTTACTGTAATAGTTAGTCAGATGTAAAGCATAGGTTGAACGAGAAAATAGACAGACCGTGCGTCAGACACGTGCTGAATGTAGCCTACAGGGGCCGGTTACCCTCTGGATTTCTTTTCTCGCTGTAATACAAAGTAGCGGCTCCAAAGGATGCAGGTGAAAAAACAGAGGGGCTCGGACAGGAGCACTGGAGAGGGTACCCGTAAAAAGTCATCATGCTTCTCAAACATCAAGATATTTTTGATATCGGAATGTGCCCTGATGTTGGCACAGGGCACTGTTGGAGCCTACCTGGTGAGTGAAACATTTTAAGCTGTGTCATTACGTCTGTGATGTCTCTCATGAGAACATCTGTCCAGACTCAGGTTTCATATGAATTCTAATACTTTGGGCCATTTTATCTTAGCAATAACTCCGTGCCAGTACTGAGCATGTAAGCAAAGTAGGCTATCTGTCATGAAACGGGCAACAGCTATGACATAATGAGATACACTTTAGCCGGTTTAAAGAAGGCTTGACATTCACCGGTGTTTTAAATACGCAGTAGCCAGTGCCCATGCCAGGCTAGCCCACATGTGGACTCAGTATTCAATTCGAAACAAAATTTCGTCTGGTTGAGGAGTTTAACATTGTCCATATGTCCACAGCTAACATAGCCTATTTTCCCTCTGTCAAAACAAACCTGTTAATGATGGTTTGTTCTAATGCCGCACCTAAATAATCCAAGTACCCAAAATAACACTGATTCCGTAGAGGACAACCATTTACAGGTGATTTGTTAGTTTATGCGGCAAATGCTGTAATAAACATGCAATATGCTGCAATAACACAATCTATTGATGTAGCTAGATCAGTGAAATTATAGACCCCTACCTGTATTATCAGAGTGCCAGGCTTGAAGGCAATGCTATCTTGTTTAAGAAGAGCAGACAAGCCTATTCAACTCTTTTATCTCAAGTTCACACCTGATGCTTCTGATATGTTGTAGGCCTACTCTTTTGAAGCGTTTAAATCGTTTTAGTCCTAATAGGTCCTCCTCACAGAAATATTTTCTATACTCCCTTCTCAAATTCAGTTGTTTCATGGTGATGTTCAACAGTTCGCTTATGACATGAAACAACAAATTGTGGATGACTGAATTAATTACTTTATAGTAGGGTATTTTAAGTCACAAAGTGGTATGGTGGGCTAGTGCCACTTCCCAGGGAAATCAAAGATGTAAACTGAAATGCTTTGACCTTATTTGGAGTGGAACATGTTATCTATTCTGTGCCACTGAACCAAAAGCCTCCTCCTGACCATGGGAACAGTGTAGCCTATGTGGATGAGGCATGTTGGTATCCAGTCAGAATTTCCCCTGTAAGGAGTAGACTTGGATTGTTGAGTCAAATGTACAATTAACAAGAATTCACTACTTCCTGCTTTTGATATGAAGTTTAATGACCCCAAATTATTGAGAGGAATGTTTTCCAAAGTACTTGGTACTTCGTTTTTTCAATCTATTTTATTTTATTTTTATAACATGTTGTTATAACATGTTTTTTTAAATCTATTTAGATGGACTAACTTTCTAACACTACTTGCTTGTGAACCAAGTAAAGTTATCATCAAATTGGGCCTACAACCAGTAGTCTCCAACCTTTTCTCTCTGACTTGGATGGAACATTGCACACATTTTTCTGTGATGTGTCTCTCTGCTATGTACAGACTCGCCGGTCACAGTGGAAGGAATGGGTCTATCAGGATTCCTCTGTGTGATAATTGATCTAGTTATGTCTCATTGAATTGAATGTAGTTGAAACGGAAGATGTCTCATCTGCAGCAGTGGCTGCAGGGGACTCTGATGGCTTTTATACATAGGCACTTATAGCTTAGCTTAGCTAGAATGTTTACACCTACAGTATAACTACCATTTAAAGCCCTGTCTCACTTTGACTAAGTAAATGTTTTCAACTACACTTTCCAGGAGGTTATTCTAAAGAAGGTTAACACACATTTAACTAATAAGGGTACATTTTATACTGGTGAGTAAAGATAAGCAATTTATGGATCTGAGAGGGAGGCGCATGACAGGCCTTCAGCCATGCTCTATCGCTGTCAGCACAGGTAGTCTCTTTCACATGGCACCTGCTCCATTTGCATGGGCTGGAAACCAGGCACCAGCTACAGGGACAAGCTGATGACCCTGTCATGACCTTATTTGAGGTCCTCCTGTGTCAGAGCTATTGTTGTATACATGATAGGGTGAAGCAACTTAAAGTGTGTGCTGGCAGCCAGAGAGCCAGACTGGGAGTCATGGGTCATGGCCTATGCTCTTGCTCTACGTTAGCAGCTTACAATGGACTTTTTCCCAGGCAACATAGTCTCTGGGTAAACAGTCAGTGCACATACCTGCATAGACAATTACTCTCAACACTATGGGGTTGTGGTATGACTCTCAGCTTCCCTCGTTACATTTTGAGAATGATCTGGAAATGGTGTGTAAACCTATCTTAAGTTGTTAGTTCTCGGAAATTCAACAGAACTCTGTGGTTTCAGCCCACGTTGAATGTTGTGGTGATGAGTGACAGTGGTGAATTTGTTTGCTGTTACGTGCTCCATCTACGCATGGCAAAACAGGCTGAACTGTCTATGTACTTTATAATTTCCCCTGCATATATTTGATTTTCAAACCTAGCATTAGTAGTTGATTATATTAATTCTACACTAAGTTTGAGACTTTAATGCGTTCAGGTTAAGCTATAGTTAAAGTTTGGTGTTACTACCTTCGCCCTCTCCAATCTTGCAACTTGCAAAACCTAATATTTTGGAATTAGACAGGGTTCTGTAAAGGCTTCTGGCAGACACTGAATTGCCCTTTTGAAAGGGCGTCTAGACAGCATAGGAACCTAAGACGCACTTCAACAGTTTTATTTAGCAAAGGGCTGTAGTTATGTCATAAACTGTGCTTACACAAGCCTCATCCGCTTGTTAAAAAAGGGTGTGGGGCTTGGCTCCTCTCATTCTGGACAGGTGAGGTAATGTTGAGGCTAAATGGTCACATTGTCCATGAAAACACAGCCAGACAAGTTTGCATTGTAACCATGCTGCAATAAATACAACAAACCTTCCAGACTAACAGTGTTTACTTTTGAGTTCAAGATTCCAGGTGTATCTTAACTAGCTTTCTGTAGCTAGAGGTACTCATCTCTCTGCAATGTATACAGTCTTTTTAGATAACATAAACCTAACTATAAATATTTTTGTCAATTATTGAGTCTAGAAATGTAGTATCTTTTAGTAAAATGCTTTGATGGCAGAGTGCATATACAACACATGGAATTTGGGGGACTGGTGCTCTTCTAAATTCACTGCTGTCAGGCCCACTGGTGCCCGAGTCTAGTCTGGGCAAGAGATGACATGATATGGTCTGCTTGGCCTGGCTGCCATTCCTCTGCTGTGGTGTGGTGGTGAAGTGGAGGTTCAGGAGCCTGTGCTGGTGTCTGCTGATAGGCCTTGTACATAGGATGACTGACATCACTACATTGATTTATAAAAGTTTTTGTTTTTAGTCTTTATTTAACTAGGCGAGTCAGTTAAGAACAAATTCTTATTTACAATGACGGCCTACCCCGGCCAAACCCTAACTTGGACGATGCTGGGCCAATTGTGTGCCGCCCTATGGGACTCCCAATCACAGCCAGTTGTGATACAGCCTGGTATTAAACTAGGGTCTGTAGTGACGCCTCTAGCGCTAAGATGCAGTGCCTTAGACTGCTGCACCACTCGGAAGCCCAACCTGTGGTCGTGTTCAAATTTAATCAAAGTGTAGGTAGTTGAATTAGTATAGTTATTTCTCAGTCACACCTGCCATTTAAAGTAATCACTTTGTATTGTCACAGAGAGAAGATAATTTTTCCTACTGGCAATGGCATCCTTCTCTAAATTAGCTGTTATTTTCCTGTCCCCACGGCTCCTAAGAGGAGCTTAATTTAGCATGTTAGCCTGTTGGACATCACTGTGGGAATGGAAGAGGACCGTGCCCTTTCAAGGACATTTTAGGACACATCCGAAAATAGTTTGATAATCGTTGTGAAAATATGACAGGTGGGATATGGCTCAGCAGTTGGTTCCCAGACATTGCAAACCCACATTATTTTTTATGAACTCTCTAGACAATACTCACCAATTTAATTTGATACATCTGAGGATCCACTCCTTTGAGAAGGGGCAGCCTATTGTACTTCCTGCGGAGCAAAGCCCCATTTCCACTGGAACTTAGAATTAGGGCTGGCTCGAATAGAATTCTCAAATTCGAGCCCATTCAGGGGAAACCGGGACCATCGCAGACCATTTTCACAACTAATGCCAGCTCGATTAGATTTCGGGTTGGTGACGCCGTTATTATGCAACCACCAGCTGATCACAGCTGGATGCTGACACCATGTTTAGCTAGCTCGTCTGGGCTTGTTGCTGTTACCTAGCACATGGACAAGCAGTACTGAGTCAGACATTGCACAAATTACCACCATAGCTGGCTCCTTCATTCATTTTTGCAGTGCACAATAAACTTTTATGAGAACAGTCAGCCCTCGATTGCTAGCTACCTAACGTTAGCTAGCAAATCAGAGTTGAAAAAGCTTGCTAGCTAGCTAACATTAACTAGTAGGAATTTTAACTGGCCAGGTCGTGAAAGCTAGCTAGCTAGCTACATCATATCAAATCTGTCATCTGGTTTGCTTGGTTAGCTAGCTAGCTAAAGCCCAATGCCATAGCAAGCTAAAAAAAAAATGCTTACTACATGGCTCTGAGTCTGGCTGGCAGTGGCAGGAGTATGGGGTAATGTTCGTTACAGCATGGTGAGGGTGAATCGAATTCTTCAACATCTGCACAGTCACGGCTACCTAGCAACATGACAACATTTTTAATTTCTGGAGGTAGTGGAAACCCAATTTGAGATTGCCCACAAAGGCCAGCCCAACCCAGGTTGACTTCAAATGGCCAATGGAAACGGGGCTTTTTGGTAATTTTCCAAATTCTTTATGGTAGAGCATTTGTGTGTATTCCATGCATTTCTGCTTCAGTCTGGCCTTGGTGTTCCCATGCATCATTGTAGCCTGTACAGTGTTGATAAAAAGGTGTGGGTGGGTGGTTGGTCTTATGTTCTTTAAGAATATTTCTTCCCTATTAGTTGTGGGTGTTCCGTATCACCAACTAGAAGGCAACCAGTGCAGATAGCTGGGCTTAGACCACATTCCTGTACTAAAAACAGAAGACTGGCCAGATTTACCAAGGTCATTGCTATCAAACTATGTATAGTCCTCCTGAGCCTCTGTGAAGTTGGTCTTTAACATTCAAGTTGTGTTCATCATGGAAATCAGTGTCTTACAAAAACGTACCTTCATAGCAGTTATAAATGGGGTTTGGTAAGTCTGTGATGGGGTACATATCACATGAAAAAATCTAAATGAAATGGAGATCAATTTAATCATTATACGTAGTTAGGATCATTATACTTAGTTAGCATAGTATCTGATGAACTGAAATGCATTCCATGATGTCTGACTTCCATGTATTTTACCAACAATGGCAGAGGGGAGGCAAAATCCCCTGCTGCCCCAACTTCCATCTAGAGACAGTGTTATGCTCTTATCTTTTACTTGCGTTAAATGCTGCACCATTAACTCAGAGAGAGAGAGAGAGAGAGCGAGAGCGTTTGGGGAGGATGCACTTTCCATAAAGCCATGCGAGTAAGTGATGCAGTGCCCAGCTAATCAAAAACAGGGCACCATCTTGGCAGAGAGAGGATTTTTCTCAGAGCACAATGAGAAACATTTCATAGCCATGTCATATTTCTCTAAACCCTCTTGCATGCAACTTGATTCAAAATTCCACCGTGCAAACAAATATCAACATTTTTCTCATTTGCATGTACCTGAAGTTTCGAAACCCCTTGGCATGTTAATCCTTATAATTCCAATATCTAGAGTTTTATGTAATTATTTTGTATTTCATTTGGGGAAATCACATTTTCTGAGATGTTTACTATAGAAACATGTAATTTGTCTTATATATACTTGTTTGTTCTGTAATAACCAAAATTATATGTCACTTAAATAACCTTAATTTAGGACAAATTATTTTTTCTCAATGTTTAGGCCTACAGTCTTGGTTACTTGGTTTTCAATGGTAATTGTAAAATACTGCACCCATCTGAGATGTGATTCAGTATACCAAAGGCCATTCATTGAACTGCATCAAATGTTGCAAGTGATTCTTGTGGTAAAAGAGTAACCATGATCCATGCCGTATTTATTTAATTGCTATTTGTAAGCTAGGCGTTTTCCCCATGTTCCTCTCAATTACATACTTCTCAGCTAGTGTGAAAACAATTAGGCTTTAAGCCTGGTAATATTTTAGCCTCGTAATGATAATACCTTGTCATTTACGAAGTTAATCAGTTATGGGAAGTTAGTTATGATTTCCGTTTATGAGCAACATATTTCCTCTGCTGTTGCTTTCTCAGGTGAGTGTCCTGACCACCCTGGAGCGACGATTCAACCTCCAAAGTGCCGATGTGGGTGTGATCGCCAGCAGCTTTGAGATTGGCAATCTAGCTCTTATCCTATTCGTCAGCTACTTCGGGGCCAAAGCAAACCGGCCAAGGTTGATTGGCTGTGGGGGTATCGTCATGGCGCTAGGAGCTCTTCTGTCAGCACTGCCAGAGTTTCTAACCAACCAATACGAGTACAAGCCAGGGCAGACATGGAGGACTGAGGTGGGCAGGAATGGGTGCGCCAACAGTACCAGGAATGGTGGGCAATATATAGAGGAGTTGTGTTCCAACAAGGCAAACACCAACATGATGTACCTGCTGCTGATTGGGGCCCAGATGCTGCTGGGGATTGGTGCCACCCCAGTTCAACCCCTGGGCGTGTCCTACATAGACGACCATGTGAAGAGGAAAGACTCCTCTCTCTATATAGGTAAGTTAGTTAGATGCATTAATACACTATGGGGATACGTTGCTACACTACAGGATATGTTAATACACTATAAACCAGATTTACTACACACTGACACCACTTCACACATGTCATTTTAATGAAGAAATAAAACAGAAAAGGTGGACCATAGAGATTTAATAAAGGTTCAGGAGGGAAGGATCTCATTGTGTCATTGTGAGTCTCCATTTCTATTTAACTTTACAGTTTAACCTTACAGTTTAACCTTACAGTTAAATAGAAATGGAGGATCACAATAACACAATGGGATCTTTGTCAAGGTGACAGAGACATCTTTGAGGGATAATTGGACATTTCACTGCAATATATTCTATTTTTTTCTGTATTTGAGTGTGCTCCTCTGTAGCTCAGCTGGTAGAGCATGGCTCTTGCAACGCCAGGATAGTGGGTTTGATTCCCAGGACCATATATACATGCATAACTGTAAGTTGCTTTGGATAGAAGTGTCTGCTAAATGCCATATAGCTATTATATATTGAAATAATATTTGAGAGAAGGAGATTGTTATCACACTAGCATTTCACAATCTATTTGTTCCAGTGCCAACGGGTTCATAAGACTACCCAAATTGGCCCATCTGTATGGTGGGAGGACAAACAGTGGTTGTGTTTGTCTTCTGATCACTGCCGGAAGGTGCAGTGTGTACACAGCCCTGCCTTTGAGTCAATACAGCGTGAATGTATTCTCTGTGTTGTGCTCAGTCTTTCTTTTGTCCCCAAGCACAATCTGGCCCATGTGACTGCCAGGTGAGCAGATCTGTGAGGGGTTTATTATCTCCATTACATTTGTGCTGGAGTCATAGTCAAGTGCAGATGCCTGGGATGAAACAGGAGCATAAAAGTACAAAATGTCTCCACTCAGGTGGCTTGCGCTCTCACACAGGTATTTGACCAACTGCTGACTTAGCTTTTCAAGGTTTAACAGTGTATTCAAAGCACTTTCTGAGCTAACCTTAGATAGCAGATGATTGTTTGCGAATGTACCCTGAGGATACTGTCTCTTTGCAGTGCCTTACTGCATCTTTGAATATATTTCACTGATGTTTGGTAAGATATACTGTGGTCAGTCATCCCAACAAACTTCTCAAAATTAAGGGTTGTCTGGCTCTGAAGTATTTGCTCTGCTGATTGTAAAGGCCAATGTATTAACAACACCCTAATGTTGTTCTGCCTTGCACATTGAGCATTCAGTATATGTGTGTCATGAGCCCCCCTTGTATAACCACAATTAAATCAAATCAAATTGTATTTGTCACATGCGTCGGATACAACAGGTGTGGAATCTACTGTGAAATGCTTACTTACGAGCCCTTTTCCAATATTGCAGACTTAAATAGTATTTTTTTTTATAATAATCAAATAAAACCAAAAAAAGGAAATAGTAACACAATAAAATAACAGTAATGAGGCTATATACAAGGTGTACCGATACTGAGTCAATGTGAAGGGGTATGAGGTAGTTGAGGTATTATGTACATATAGGTAGGGGTTAAAGTGACTAGGCAATCAGGATAGATGATAAACAGAGTAGCAGCAGCTTTTGAAAGTGTGTCTATCTGTGAGTGTGTGTATGGCGTCAATATGCGTGTGTGTGTGTGTGTGTGTGTGTGTGTGTGTGTGTGTGTGTGAGCATATGTAGTGTGTGTGTATTTTGTGTGTGAGCATATGTAGTGTGTATCTGTGTGTTGGAGTGTCAGTGTACTATGTGTGAGTGTGTGGGTAGAGTCAGTGCAAGAATGTCAGTGCAAAAAAAAAGGGGGTCAACTGTTAACTGTTTATCAGTCTTATGGCTTGGGAGTAGAAGCTGTTCAGAAGCCGTTTAGTCCCAGACTTTAAGCTCTGGTACCGCTTGCCGTGCGGTAGCAGGGAAAACAGTCTATGACTTGGGTGGCTAGAGTCTTTGACAATTTGTAGGGCCTTCCTCTGACACCGCCTGGTATAGTGGTCCTGGATGGCAGGAAACTTGGCCCCAGTGATGTACTGGGACGTGCACACTACCCGCTGTAGAGTCTTATGGTCAGATGCCGAGTAGTTGTCATAGCAAGCGGTGATGCAGCAGGTCAAAATGCTCTTGATAGTGCAGCTGTAGAACTTTTTGAGGATCTGAGGGCCCATGTAAAATCTTTACAAGGGGGAAGTGGTGTTATTGTGCCCTCGTCACGACTGTGTTGCTGTGTTTACACACCATAACTTTGTTAAATATTTATTCTGATTGACTGAAGGGCGTACACAGGGCATGTTACATGACATCACAGCCTTTAGGCTAGATGCTGGCTGCTGGTTAAAATCTGCTGCCAGAGGAAGACCACCTGGAGAGATAATTCACAGTCATCTCACAAGTCGAGATGAAGAAAAAATCATGTCTATGATTGCAACTCGCTTTAAAGACCTACAGTTGTCAAGGTTACAAAGAGATATCGTTGAGGGGTAATTGGACATTTCCGTGCAACATGTGCTCTTTCTTCTTTATTTTTTGCTGATAATGAGAGAGAGAGCATTGTTATATTGGTAGATAAAGCCACAAATCCTGATTAAAACAGCCAGGTTTCCTAGTTTGATAAAGGTTGGGCGTAACTTGGTGTCCATGGATGCACATTAGCCTTTGATGGGATATAGGAGACGTGGCTTGATGAATCAGCTGCTACATGCATGGCCTTGTTTGATATCTCAGCAGCACCACAGAATGTGAGAACACATACATTTACAACAATAGTAATGGGGATGACATTTGTTAGTGTAACACTGATGTGTCGGTCAAACTCAAACCAAAGGCCTTCCGTGTCTTGTATGATCTCAGGCCAACAGCATATACAGTTGAAGTCAGAAGTTTACATACACCTTAGCCAAATACATTTAAACTCCGTTTTTCACAATTCCTGACATTTAATCCTAGTAAAAATTCCCTGTCTTAGGTCAGATAGGATCACCACTTTATTTTAAAAATGTGAAATGTCAGAATAATAGTAGAGAGAAGTAGAGTAGAGTGATAGTAGAGGGATTTATTTCAGCTTTTATTTCTTTCATCACATTCCCAGTGGGTCAGAAGTTTACATACACTCAATTAGTATTTGGTAGCATTCCCTTTAAATTGTTTAACTTGGATCAAACGTTTCGGGTAGCCTTCCACAAGCTTCCCACAAAAAGTTGGGTGAATGTTGGCCCATTCCTCCTGACAGAGCTGGTGTAACTGAGTCAGGTTTGTAGGCCTCCTTGCTCGCACATGCTTTTTCAGTTCTGCCCACAAATTGTCTATAGGATTGAGGTCAGGGCTTTGTGATGGCCACTCTAATGCCTTACCTTTGTTGTCCTTAAGCCATTTTGCCACAACTTTGGAAGTATGTTTGGGGTCATTGTGTATTTGGAAGACCCATTTGCGACCAAGCTTTAACTTCCTGACTGAGGTCTTGAGATGTTGCTTCAATATATCCACATCATTTTCCTACCTCATGATGCCATCTATTTTGTGAAGTTCACCAGTCCCTCCTGCATCAAAGCACCCCCACATGATGCTGCCACCCCCGTGCTTCACGGTTGGGATGGTGTTCTTTTCTCCAGAAAGTACGATCTTTGTCCCCATGTGCAGTTGCAAACCGCAGTCTGGCTTTTTTATGGCGGTTTTGGAGCAGTGGCTTCTTCCTTGCTGTGTGGCCTTTCAGGTTATGTCGATATAGGACTCGTTTTACTGTGGATATAGATACTTTCGTACCTGTTTCCTCCAGTATCTTCACAAGGTCCTTTGCTGTTGTTCTGGGATTGATTTGCACTTTTCGCACCAAAGTACGTTCATCTCTAAGAGACAGAACGCATCTCCTTCCTGAGCGGTATGACGGTTGTGTGGTCCCATGGTGTTTATACTTAAGTACTATTGTTTGTACAGATGAACATGGTACCTTCAGGCGTTTGGAAATTGCTCCCAAGGGTGAACCAGGCTTGTGTTCTAAAATATTTTTTATTTTTTTTTGATATTCCCATGAAGCCAAGCAAAGAGCACAGAACACTGAGTTTGAAGATAGGCCTTGAAATACATCTACAGGTACACCTCCAATTGACTCAAATGATGTCAATTAGCCAATCAGAAGCTTCTAAAGCCATTACATAATTTTCTGGAATTTTCCAAGCTGTTTAAATGCACAGTCAACTTAGTGTATGTAAACTTCTGACCCACTGAAATTGTGATTAAGTGAAATAATCTGTCTGTAAACAATTGTTGGAAAAATTACTTGTGTCATGCACAAAGTAGATGTCCTAACCGACTTGCCAAAACTATAATTTGTTAACAAGAAATTTGTGGAGTGGTTGAAAAACAAGTTTAAATGACTCCAACCTAAGTATGTAAACTTCCGACTTCAACTGTACCTCACCAACTTTCATTCTTAGTCCTAGCTATTTTTCACAATGTGCTCTGCTTTGTCTAGAAGCGACAGAACCAAACAAGCACAGAACAGCTTTGACGTAAGGCACAACTGCAGCGCCTTGTTAGCACTGTACAGTAGGAAGTAGACTGATTAAAGTTTGGCAGGCATAGAGGGAGATTTGGTGCGGTTCTCCTCATAAGCTGCAAGGAGAGTTGGAGGAAAACAAGCGGTGAGCATCAGAGAACAATGTGGTATTGAGTTGGGAGCATGTGCTCAGCTGATCGTTCTAATCCTCATGCTGCTGGCATGTCATGTGCTTGTAACAGCATGAATGGAGGAGATTGTCTGAATCTCTCTAAGATTTATTTGCTGTATCACCCCCATGAAAAATCTGAATATTTCTGTATTTTTTAGATAATTTCTTTTTCCATAAAAGAAGTGCACTGAGCCTTTACTATTCCTGTATTAGCGGACCGATATAGCTGTCTGTACCGCGAGCATATATAGCCCTCCCCCAAAAAACATTTTGCAGACCCCCCCAACATCCTCATGCGGCTATGAATGTATTGTATGATTATTCATGAAACATTATATGCAGGGAATGTACACATTGTGACAGTAATCAGATAAAGTTGTACTTAAGTTGTGTTTTGCAGTATTTTTCCTCACTTTTGCAAGACAGTCCTGATTCAGCATGACAGCACTGACTTCCACTGCCTGGTAATAACCAGTCTCAAAAAGCTGAAATAGATGCTTCTATATTTTCACATACAGAAATATATTATTTTTGATCAATGCAGGCCAAACACACCCATAGATACATTACTAAAGAAAAATCACCCCAACATACTGTACTGTACATGCCTGGGGAGGTTGAATATGTTGTTTTATATGAGCTTAATACGTCCCAAAGGCCCATGATATGAAGGTTAATAGCTGGTGTTATGGTAGCCTAATGGATTCTGTATGTTTGATGACTAAAACAGACACTGTCAGCATAGTGATTACCCTTTAGCCTCCTAGTCTGCCGTCAGTCTGTCCCTTACAGAAAAATCACATGATTTCACATGAAATTTCACGTGATATTATGTAGAAAAGTGTTTTTGGAACACTTCACGTGAAATTCATGTGTTTTTTCCGTAAGGGGTCTGTCTGTTTTTCGTCTGTCCGGCCTGAATAATTCTACTACATGCTCGCTATGGGAGATTTGACTCTTTATATTTCACTACTATGCATTACTGCTGTAAGGATAACCTGAAATAACAGCCTCACATACTGTCCGTAAAATGGATGGACCAGTGCGGTGCATTTAAAAGGCATAAACGGTGGACAGAGGAGGAAGAAGTGGTAGTTGGCCTATAGGCAATCAGAGAGCAAGGAGTGACAATGGGACTCCTGCAGAAATAGAGAGCAGAACTACAGTATACAATATGATCCTTGTGATGGGTGATGAAGACGTATGCGCTATTTGAACACTGCTTGTGAAATGTATCTCTGTGTTCTCACTCTGACACAACCAGGTTCATACTGTACATCAATGTGTCAGGAGGCATGAATATTAATCTGCAGCTCATTGTATAGTGCAGTGAGACCCAGGGTGTGAGGTGAGACTGTGGTGATTAGACTAATATACTACTACTATCACACAGTTGGTAGAAGTCTCTGCTCAGATTTATGTTCTGCTGTGATATGTTCATTTCTAATTGTTCATCATCACAAGCTTTGGTTGTTGATGGTGATGTTGAAGATGATGGCAGATGCCGCCTATAGCCTCATGCATAGCATATTATTTTAATTAGCCAGTGGTATAAACTGTTCAGGTAATGGCAGTATGACATCAGTGGAAGGCCTGTGAAAATGTGAGAGTGGGCTGTAGAGAAGAGAGGAGCAGAGAGAGCAGTGGTCTGTAGGAGTGAAGCCATAATTACAGAGTGAGGCAGGAATGCCAACCAGCAAGCCATGAGGTGCGTCTGAGCAGCCAGACTGCACATGCATACCACATGTGAAAAACAGCTCCTACTGACTCGGAGACAGGGCTGGCCTGGGCAGAAGGCTGTCTCTCCCTGCCAGGCAGGACTTATAGTACTAATCGTCAGATAAAACGGATTGAAACGATGTTGGCATTTTTTTTTTTACATAGCAGCACTTACAGAGTGTTCTCAAACTGCCTGACTTTTCAGGAGAAGGAGGCCTGCTTTAAGGTTAGAGTCTGACCACTTGATTTTACTTTCAGTTTTGGGATTTGTCACTGTTGAACTTGTGGTTCCAATCATGTTGAGCGCTGAACATTGTATTATTTTCCTCAAATGCAATACTAAGGGTTGAAAGGATTAGTCTAGGTAGGGGTGAAATTGCTTTCATCACGACTTGATGTTAAAAGTGGTGCTGTGTTTTACGATATTATCTTGTTTTCCATGTCTAGACGTAGGCACTCAATTGGGCCGAAGGGAGCAAATATGATTAGAGAGTTAGTCAACAGGATCTCCCTCCATTCCCACTGCTCTTTCACCATATCGTTTTAATTATGGCTCTTCCCACAGGGCCTCAGGTTGCAAAACCATACAGCACATACATATACAGTGGTTCAGCAATGACGCTCCCTCCCAAAAACATTAGGCCTTAACCCTACACATCCAACTCTCACTGCTTTTAAGGCTTTTTCAAGCCTGGGTAGTCTCCTGTAACATGAGAGGTCCTATCTGCAGACTGAAAGGATCACATTTGTTTATTCAGTGTCGATGTATGAAGTGGTTATGATCGGTTCAATTATTGATGTGCTTTTTGCCACCAGTGTAAAAGGCTGTATTTCTAGGATCTGGGGTCTGTAACAGATTATTGTTTGATGATTGGAAAATTGTTATTACTGCTCTGCATCAGCTAATTTAATATCATATTAACTTCACAGGTTTCAGAAATGTTTTCCTAGATGTGGGGAGAGGCTATAATAGGATGATCAGGCCTAGATCTTTTCTTTTTTAAATGCGTGCTTCATGCATTGTCATTGATAAAGATAGGAATAGTGAAAGAATATTCGAACAGAAGCGTCTATCAGAGATGTGGCCTTTTGAAATGCAATTCCATTTATCAGTACTCTGGTGTTAAACTTTGACGTTTGAGGCTTCATGTACCGACGGCAACAGCCTGAGGTCCCAGCAGAGCAGGAGAAGGGAAGAATGCTCTGTATGTTCCAGCGTATAAAGTACTCCAGTCTCTCCCTGGCCAACACAAAGCTGTGCAGGCATAGGTTGCGCACACACACACACACACACACACACACACACACACACACACACACACACACACACACACACACACACACACACACACACACACACACACACACACACAGAGAGAGACACACACCCGCACACACACACACCGACCCTGGGATCTGTCATAAAGTCAATCCAAACTAAATATGACAGACTAGCTACTGAGGGGGAACACACAAAGGTCCTTCTTTTTATATTATGGCCAGAGACAAGACAAGTGCCCACTTCTTTGGAAAGCCACAAATATGCGATTCTTACCTGAACAGTTTTGCAGCCTAAAGCAATTTGCCTGTGCTTACTGGCAGACACTCCCACAGCAGCCCCTTACATTACAGTTTCTGAAACTAAAACTCAAGACCTTTACTTCAAAAAGTCCTGGGATAAGTCACTTCAAGACATGCCCAAAGAGAAAAAAGGACATGCTTACATACTGTATGATGATCATTATCAAAGATGGCGTAGCAGTCAGACGTCTTTGTCCTGTCGTGTCCCTTGTATATATATTTTTCTTCGCATATCTTTTTAAACTATTTTCCTAAACCTCAACTTCTAAATACTCTCCTGCAACCCGCCTCACCCAATGTGTAGTGGATCTGTTTTTTCCCCGAAAGTATTTCTATTTACTTCGGATCTGGAATCCCTCAACTGAAGCTAGCCAGCTAACTACCTACCAGCAATCAGTCAGCAAACCACTGCTAGCGGTCATCAGCTAACCTTTAGCTCGGAAAGCTCTCGCCAGTTCGTACAACGTGACTCAAACCAGAGCATAACGGACCTATTTTTTTCTCTCCATATCCCCGGATTCTGAACATTTTCATCTGGATCTTCGCAACTAGCTAACCGCAATCCCGGGTGACTACTCCTGGCTAGCGTTTCATTAGAAGCCTACTCCCTAACTTTGTTTTACTCACTGCTTTAGCACACTCTGCCAACCTGGATGTCTTAGCCGTGTCTGAATTCTGGCTTAGGAAAACTACCAAAAACAATGAATTCTCCATCCCTAACTATAACATTTTCCACCAAGATAGAACTGCCAAAGGGGGTGGTGTTGCAATCTACTGCAAAGATAGCCTGCAGAGTTCTGTCTTACTATCCAGGTCTGTACCCAAACAATTCGAGCTTCTACTTCTAAAAATGCACCTTTCCAGAAACAAGTCTCTCACTGTTGCCGCTTGCTATAGACCACCCTCTGCCCCCAGCTGTGCCCTCGACACCATATGTGAATTGATTGCCCCCCATATATCTTCTGAGCTCGTGCTACTAGGTGACCTAAACTGGGACATGCTTAACACCCCGGCCATCCTACAATCTAAGCTTGATGTCCTCAGTCTCACACAAATTATCAATGAACCTACCAGGTACAACCCCAAATCTGTAAACACGGGCACCCTCATAGATATCATCCTAACTAACTCGCCCTCCAAATACACCTCTGCTGTTTTCAATCAAGATCTCTGCGATCACTGCCTCATTGCCTGCATCCGTAATGGGTCTGCAACCAAAGGACCACCTCTCATCACTGTCAAACGTTCCCTAAAACACACCTTTCTAATCGACCTGGCCGGGGTATCTTGGAATGACATAGACCTCATCCCATCAGTAGAGGATGCCTGGTTATTCTTTAAAAGTTCATTCCTCACCATCTTAAATAAGCATGCCCCGTTCAAAAAAATGTGAACTAGGAATAGATATAGTCCTTGGTTCACTCCAGACCTGTCTGCCCTTGACCAGCACAAAAACATCCTGTGGCGTTCTGCATTAGTATCGAATAGCCCCCATGATATGCAACTTTTCAGGGAAGTTAGGAACAAATATACACAGGCAGTTAGGAAAGCTAAGGCTAGCTTTTTCAAACAGCATCCTGTAGTACAAACTCCCAAAATTCTGGGACACTGTAAAGTCTATGGAGAATAAGAGCACCTCCTCCCAGCTGCCCACTGCTCTGAGGCTAGGAAACACTGTTACCAACGATAAATCCACTATAATTGAGAATTTTAATAAGCATTTCTCTACGGCTGACCATGCTTTCCACCTGGCTACCCCTACCCCGGTCAACTGCCCGGCACCCTTCACAGCAACCCGCCAAAGACCCCACCATTTCTCCTTCACCCAAATCCAGATAGCTGATGCTCTGAAAGAGCTGCAAAATCTGGACCCCTACAAATCAGCCGGGCTAGACAATCTGGACCCCCTCTTTCTAAAATGATCTGCCGAAATTGTTGCAACCCCCATTACTAGCCTGTTCAACCTCTCTTTCGTATCGTCTGAGATTCCCAAAGATTGGAAAGCTGCCGCGGTCATCCCCCTCTTCAAAGGGGGTGACACTAGACCCAAACTGCTACAGACCTATATCTATCCTACCCTGTCTTTCTAAGGTATTTGAAAGCCAAGTTAACCTGTTAGGGCTAGGGGGCAGCATTTGCACGTCTGGATATTTTTTTTTTACCCGATTTAATCTGGTTACTAATCCTACCCAGTAACTAGAATATGCATATACTTATTATATATGGATAGAAAACACTCTAAAGTTTCTAAAACTGTTTGAATGGTGTCTGTGAGTATAACAGAACTCATTTGGCAGGCAAAACCCTGAGACATTTTCTGACAGGAAGTGGATACCTGATGTGTTGTATTACCTTTAAACCTATCCCATTGAAAAACACAGGGGCTGAGGAATATTTTGGCACTTCCTATTGCTTCCACTAGATGTCACCAGCCTATACAAAGTGTTTTGAGTCTTCTGGAGGGAGATCTGACCGAACAAGAGCCATGGAACGATGATGTCCCATTAGACACCTGGCGCGCGAGTTCATGTTGGGTACCCTCGTTCCAATACGTTATAAAAGAGTATGCATTCGTCCACCTTGAATATTATTCATGTTCTGGTTAAAAAAGGCCCTAATGATTTATGCTATACAACGTTTGACATGTTTGAACGAACGTAAATATATTTTTTCCCCTCGTTCATGACGAGAAGTCCGGCTGGCTTAGATCATGTGCTAACAAGACGGAGATTTTTGGACATAAATGATGAGCTTTTTTGAACAAAACTACATTCGTTATGGACCTGTGATACCTGGAAGTGACATCTGATGAAGAGAATCAAAGGTAATGGATTATTTACATAGTATTTTCGATTTTAGATCTCCCCAACATGACGTCTAGTCTGTATCGCAACGCGTATTTTTCTGGGCGCAGTGCTCAGATTATTGCAAAGTGTGATTTCCCAGTAAGGTTATTTTTAAATCTGGCAAGTTGATTGCGTTCAAGAGATGTAAATCTATAATTCTTTAACTGACAATATAATATTTTACCAATGTTTTCTAATTTTAATTATTTAATTTGTGACGCTGACTTGACTGCCGATTATTGGAGGGAAACGATTTCCTCAACATCAATGCCATAGTAAAACGCTGTTTTTGGATATAAATATGAACTTGATAGAACTAAAAATGCATGCATTGTCTAACATAATGTCCTAGGAGTGTCATCTGATGGAGATTGTAAAAGGTTAGTGCATCATTTTAGCTGGTTTTATGGTTTTGGTGACCCTGTCTTTGACTTGACAAAACATTACACACAACTCTTGTAAATGTACTGTCCTAACATACTCTAAATTTATGCTTTCGCCGTAAAACCTTTTTGAAATCGTAAAACGTGGTTAGATTAAGGAGATGTTTATCTTTCAAAGGGTGTAAAATAGTTGTATGTTTGAAAAATTTGAATTTTGACATTTATTTGGATTCAAATTTGCCGCTCTTGAAATGCACCTGCTGTTGATGGAGTGCACCACGGGTGGCACGCTAGCGTCCCACCTAGCCCATAGAGGTTAACAAACAGATTACCGACCATTTCGAATCCTACCGTACCTTCTCCGCTATGCAATCTGGTTTCAGAGCTGGTCATGGGTGCACCTCAGCCACGCTCTAGGTCCTAAACGATATCATAACCGCCATCGATAAGAGACATTACTGTGCAGCCGTATTCGTCGACCTGGCCAAGGCTTTCGACTCTGTCAATCACCGTATTCTTATTGGCAGACTCGACAGCCTTGGTTTCTCAAATGATTGCCTCGGCTGGTTTACCAACTACTTCTCTGATAGAGTTCAGTGTGTCAAATCGGAGGGCCTATTGTCCGGACCTCTGGCAGTCTCTATGGGGGTGCCACAGGGTTCAATTCTCGGGCCGACTCTCTTCTCTGTATACATCAATGATGTCGCTCTTGCTGCTGGTGATTCTCTGATCCACCTCTACGCAGACGACACCATTCTGTATACTTCTGGCCCCTCTTTGGACTCTGTGTTAACTAACCTCCAGACGAGCTTCAATGCCATACAACTCTCCTTCCGTGGCCTCCAACTGCTCTTAAATGCAAGTGAAACTAAATGCATGCTTTTCAATCGATCACTGCCCGCACCTGCCCACCCGTCCAGCATCACTACTCTGGAGGGCTCTGACTTAGAATACGTGGACAACTACAAATACCTAGGTGTCTGGTTAGACTGTAAACTCTCCTTCCAGACTCACATTAAGCATCTCCAATCCAAAATTAAATCTAGAATCGGCTTCCTATATCGCAACAAAGCATCCTTCACTCATGCTGCCAGACATACCCTCGTAAAACTGACCATCCTACCGATCCTCGACTTCGGCGATGTCATCTATAAAATAGCCTCCAACACTCTACTCAACAAATTGGATGCAGTCTATCACAGTGCCATCCATTTTGTCACCAAAGCCCCATGCACTACCCACCACTGCGACCTGTACTCTTTCGTTGGTTGTCTCTCGCTTCATACTAACCCACTGGCTACAGGTTATATACATTTCTCTGCTAGGTAAAGCCCCGCCTAATCTCAGCTCACTGGTCACCATAGCAGCACCCACATGTCGCACGCACTCCAGCAGGTATATCTCACTGGTCACCCCCAAAGCCAATTCCTCCTTTGGTCGCCTTTCCTTCCAGTTCTCTGCTGCCAATGACTGGAACGAACTGCAAAAATCACTGAAGCTGGAGACTCATATCTCCCTCACCAGCTTTAAGCACCAGCTGTCAGAGCAGCTCACAGATCACTGCACCTGTACATTGCCCATCTGTAAATAGCCCATCTGTCTACCTCATCCCCATACTGTATTTATTTATTTATCTTGCTTCTTTGCACCCCAGTATCGCTACTTGCACATTCATCTTCTGCACATCTACCATTCCAGTGTTTAATTGCTATATTGTAATTACTTCGCCACCATGGCCTATTTATTGCCTTAACTTACTTCATTTGCACTCACTGTATATAGACTTTTTGTTTTCTATTCTTCTACTGTATTATTGACTGTATGTTTTGTTTATTCCATGTGTAACTCTGTGTTTTTGTATGTGTAGAATTGCTATGCATTATCTTGGCCAGGTCGCAGTTGCAAATGAGAACTTGTTCTCAACTAGCCTACCTGGTTAAATAAAGGTTAAATAAAAAAATTGACAAATGATGAAGACGAGAGGTTTTTGTTTTATTTAACATGCACGATATATCGGTGAACATATCGGAATCGGCCGATATTAGCTAAAAATGCCAACATTGGTATCAACCCGATGTCTAGTTTAACGCCGATGTGAGAAAACCGATGTCAAATCTGACGTGCATACCAATATAACGTAGGTACATGACCTAATGATGCAACGTAAAATTTTGCGCTACACCTGCAACACAGCATTCCTAACCTAGCCCACAATGTCTGCTGTGTGGATCGAACAGTCAAGCCGAGCAGTCATTTGAAAGAGTAAATTTCAGCGAGACAACTCAAAGGCGAAATCCATTAACACCAAAATAATGGAATTCATTGCCCTTGACAATCAACCGTTTTCTGTCGTGGGTGATGTTGGCTTTCACGACTGGTTGAGCACCGGGACACACTAACGTTACCAAGTGCACTATTGTTCAGATGTTGCCTTACCGGAGTTCCTTAGTAATAGCGTCACTGCTATTAGCTTCACGACATACTATGGAATGCCATTTGGATCTTTGCGTGTCAAAAAAGATACACGTCAAATAACACTATTTGACGCATGAATAAATACGCTTTTAATTTGACACGTCAAATAACACCGTTCTATCACAGAATGTTGTGTGTTCTGAATTTGCACGTGCAACCAAGCGCCACCACTACTATCAGTAGCACTGTCAAAGCTGTACAAAAAGTCTGCAAACAAGCAAACACTGGCCACGAAGATGTGTTTACAATACCGCATTGGTAATAAAGCATTATTTGTTCAACTGCAAATTCTGGGGTAGCTAGCTAGCTTTAGCTTGGTACCTAGCTAGCACCAATATAACCAGCCTGAAAACAATGACCAGTAGAAACTGCAGTCATTTTCACTATTCTTAGCAATGATTTAGGAGTCATTGTGAGTAAGTATTAGCTAGGTAGCCACTTGTTGTTCACCTATTGAAATTGAACTTCAGTTCATGAAAATAAATAGCTAGCCAGCTAATTAACCCTGTTGCCCAAAGCTAACGTTATAAGCAGCCAGCTAGCTTCATCTGGCTAATGTGGCTCGACCTGAGGGGGATATGTGTTGTGAAGCTAGCCACAATAAGGATTAGAGACAATAGTGGAATTTGCGGTTGGCCTTCAAAATAAAAGTACCTCTTTGAAAGTTATGCAGAAGGTTAGAATTGGTGGAATCATGCCATATTTAGACTAGATAATGTTAAACAAGGTTGGAATGTGAAGCAATGAAATGGTGTATTATTCTACTCGGTGACACCCACAGAACACAACTGTGAAGAGTTTACGCAAATATTAGCGTTGTAGCTCTTATCGCGTGACTGTGTGAAATCACCTCCCCAGTCAGCCTATTGTGTGTATTGACATTCATATCGCACTTCACAGCTTTACCTAAGGATTGGGGATTAATGAAATGGGGTAACAGTCTACTCAGTAGCCAATATATTTTTTCCCAACGTCCTCCTCAGAGTTATCAGACTCTAAAACATCCGCACTGTAATGTTTTTCCTCTGGAATAGTGTTCAATACACATAGGTTGACAATAAATGTGGCTCAATTCAGTTGTTTCAGAATCCCGCAATAAGAGCTATGATGCTAATGTTCTCTGGGTAGACTGATACCCCATGGCATTGACCCACAATCCATAGGTAAGGCAGTACAGTCAAATAAGTATGCCCCCAATGCTATTGTAAAGTATAATACATCCAGTGTGATTTCAACAGATTTTTGTCAAATTAACAAATGATTGTCTTTTGTTGATTTTATATATCATTCCAACCTCGTTTAGCATGATCTATTCAATTATGGCATAATTATACTATTTGTATGCATTTGCATCACTGTCAATTACATACTTTTATTTTGAAGGCTAACCGCGAAGTCCACTATTGTTGAATTTCCTTATTGTGGCTAGCTTCAAATAGATGGGTCCAACCACCATACATTTTTTTTATTTGATTTTACCTTTGTTTAACTAGGTAAGTTAGTTAAGAACAAATTCTTATTTTCAATGACGGCCTAGGAACAGTGGGTTAACAGATTTTTACCTTGTCAGCTCGGGGATTTGATCTTGCAACCTTTCGGCCACTAGTCCAACGCTCTAACCAGTTGGCTACCTGCCGCCCCATTAATCAAATAAGAACTGTCTTATAAATTAGGGATATTTTAGATGATGACACCTAGCTATATAGTTTGCTAGCTAACTATAGCTACTGAAACATGTCGTTTTGCTATGTTTTTTGGGAAGAACATTGTTTGCATCCATGAGCTAGCTAGCTTTTTTTATGACCAGCACTGTAGGTGCGCGAGACAACTTTACCAGCATCATAGCATACGTATCGATGAATCGTTGTGACATGAAATACGAGTGATAGTGTAATCAATGTGTAATAAATACGCACAAAATTAATGAACATGTTACATTATTATGTGACGTGCAGTCATATTCAGGTCCTGATTGGTCAACAAGTTTATTTGACACGTCAAAAAGTGTTATTTGACGTGTATCTTTTTTAACATGCCAAGACCCAAACGGTGTTCTATAGAAATCCTGGTTGAGAATGAAACGACTGAACAAATGAACAACGAAACAGCACAGCAAGTAAGTGAAAGAAATAGATTTTGATTATGTTTTACTGGTAATGGGGACATGCGTAAATACCAACAAAATAACTTTTTGGGCAGTGTGGTGTGTGTGTGTGTGTGTGTGTGTGTGTGTGTGTGTGTGTGTGTGTGTGTGTGTGTAACCTTTATTTAACTAGGCAAGTCAGTTAAGAACAAATTATTATTTACAATGACGGCCTACCCCTATGCATGAAATGAAATGTATGCATTCACTACTCTAAGTCGCTCTGGATAAGAGCGTCTGCTAAATGACTAAAATGTAAAATGTAAATGTACCCTGGCCAAACCCGGACAACACTGGGCCAATTGTGCACAGCTTGATGTGATACAGCCTGGATTCGAACCAGGGTGTAGTGACGCCTCTTGCACTGAGATGCATTGCCTTAGACCGCTGCGTCCATGTGTGTGTGTTAACAATTTAACTGTACTAGAATGCTTAAAAGGGCGCTAAAATGTTGTAAATTGTAAATATCGGTTATCGGTATCGTTTTTCTTTGCAAGGAAAATATCGGGTATCGGTATCGGACAAAAATGTAATATCGGTGCATCACTACTTTCTTATTTAAAAAGTAAACATGTACTCTCCTGAGATATCAAGTCACTTCACAAGATAATTTCACTTTTATATGGTAATTTTCTATATAGTATAGTACCGTATTTACAATATCAACAACAACCACATTTTACCATACGTCAACCTATATTACCTCTGTTTTTAAATTTTTTTATTTCACCTTTATTTAACCAGGTAGGCCAGTTGAGAACAAGTTCTCATTTACAACTGCGACCTGGCCAAGATAAAGCAAAGCAGTGCGACAAAAATAACACAGAGTTACACATGGGATAAACAAACGTACAGTCAGTAACACAATAGAAAAATCTGTATACAGTGTGTGCAAATGAAGTAAGGAGGTAAGGCAATAAATAGGCCAATAGTGGCGAAGTAATTACAATTTAGCAATTTACACTGGAGTGATATACTGGTGTGCAAAAGAGCAGAAAAACAAATATGGGGATGAGGTAGGTAGTTGGTTGGATGGGCTATTTACAGGTGGGCTGTGTACAGCTGCAGCGATCGGTAAGCTGCTCTGACAGCTGATGCTTAAAGTTAGTATGGGAAATATAAGTCTCCAACTTAAGTGATTTTTGCAATTTGTTCCAGTCATTGGAAGCAGAGAACTGGAAGGAAAGGCGTCCAAAGTAGGTGTTGGCTTTGGGGGTGACCAGTGAAATATACCTGCTGGAGCGCGTGCTACGGGTGGGTGTTGCTATGGTGACCAGTGAGCTGAGATAAGGCAGAGCTTTATCTAACAAAGACTTATAGATGACCTGGAGCCAGTGGGTTTGGCGATGATAGACTGCATCCAATTTGATAGACTGTGATAGACTGCATCCAATTTGCTGAGTAGAGTGTTGGAGGCTATTTTGTAAATGACATTGCCGAAGTCGAGGATTGGTAGGATAGTCAGTTTTACGAGGGTATGTTTGGCAGCATGAGTGAAGGAGGCTTTGTTTTGCGAAATAGGAAGCCGATTCTAGATTTAACTTTGGATTGGAGATGCTTAATGTGAGTCTGGAAGGAGAGTTTACAGTCTAGCCAGACACCTAGGTATTTATAGTTGTCCACATATTCTAAGTCAGAACCGTCCAGAGCAGTGATGCTAGTCGGGCGGGCAGGTGCGGGCAGCGATCGGTTGAAGAGCATGCATTTCATTTTTCTAGCATTTAAGAGCAGTTAGAGGCCACGGAAGGAATGTTGTATGGCGTTGAAGCTCGTTTGGAGGTTTGTTAACAAAGTGTCCAAAGAAGGGCCAGATGTATACAGGATGGTGTCGTGAGTAGAGGTGGATCAAAGAATCACCCGCAGCATGAGCGACATCACTGATATCAAATCAAATCAAATTTATTTGTCACATACACATGGTTAGCAGGTGTTAATGCAAGTGTAGCAAAATGCTTGTGCATCTAGTTCCGACCATGCAGTAATCTCTAACAAGTAATATAACCTAACAATTTCACAACAACTACCTTATACACACAAGTGTAACGGAATGAATACGTATATGTACATAAAAATATATAAATAAGTGATGGCCGAAAGGCATAGGCAAGATGCAGTAGATGGTATAGAGTACAGTATATACATATGAGATGAGTAATGTAGGGTATGAAAACATATAAAGCGGCATTGTTTAAAGTGGCTAGTGATACATTACATCAAGATGGCAAGATGCAGTAGATGGTATAGAGTACAGTATATACATATGAGATGAGTAATGTAGTGTCACGACTGTCTAGGACCAGTGGAGAGGTGGAATCAGGAGCAGGAGACAGAGGGCCGGAGCAACGGTGTTTTAATAATATGATTTACACGCAATAGCCGTAGGGCACCAGGCGCGTGGCGAAGTCTGCCAAGGGAAAAACACCTTCCCAAAATACGCGCACTGGAAACGAAAAGCGCACGGGGCGCAGCCCGGCAATAATAATCTATACTAACAATTTATAAACACAACTGTCCTGAGTGGACAATAAACAATCCCGCACGAGAACCCCAACTGAAAATACACACTAAATAACCCCCCACTAATGACAAACACAAAACAGGTGCGAGATAGACAGACAGACAAAACCAAAAGACACAGAAACAACGATCGGTGGCAGCTAATAGGCCGGCGACGACGACCGCCGAGCGCCGCCCGACCGAGGAGGGGCGCCACCTTCGTTAGATACTGTGACATGTAGGGTATGAAAACATTATATAAAGTGGCATTGTTTAAAGTGGCTAGTGATACATTTAATTACATCAAGATGGCAAGATGCAGTAGATGGTATAGCGTACAGTATATACATATGAGATGAGTAATGTAGGGTAAGTAAACATTATATAATATAAAGTGGCTAGTGATAAATTGATTACATCAATTTTTCCATTATTAAAGTGGCTGGAGTTGAGTCAGTATGTTGGCAGCAGCCACTCAATGTTAGTGATGGCTGTTTAACAGTCTGATGGCCTTGAGATAGAAGCTGTTTTTCAGTCTCTCGGTCCCCGCTTTGATGCACCTGTACTGACCTCGCCTTCTGGATGATAGCGGGGTGAACAGGCAGTGGCTCGGGTGGTTGTTGTCCTTGATGATCTTTTTGGCCTTCCTGTGACATCGGGTGGTGTAGGTGTCCTGGAGGTCAGGTAGTTTGCACCCGGTGATGCGTTGTGCAGACCTCACTACCCTCTGGAGAGCCTTCTGGTTATGGCCGGAGCAGCTGCCGTACCAGGCGGTGATACAGCCCGACAGGATGCTCTCGATTGTGCATCTGTAAAGGTTTGTGAGTGTTTTTGGTGACAAGCCAAATTTCTTCAGCCTCCTGAGGTTGAAGAGGAGCTGCTGCGCCTTCTTCACCACGCTGTCTGTGTGGGTGGACCATTTCAGTTTGTCCGTGATGTGTTCGCTGAGGAACTTAAAACTCTCCACCCTCTCCACTACTGTCCCGTCAATGTAGATAGGGGGCTGCTCCCTCTGCTGTTTCCTGAAGTCCACGATCATCTCCTTTGTTTTGTTGACATTGAGTGTGAGGTTATTTTCCTGACACCACACTCCGAGGGCCCTCACCTCCTCCCTGTAGGCCGTCTCGTCGTTATTGGTAATCAAGCCTACCACTGTAGTGTCATCTGCAAACTTGATGATTGAGTTGGAGGCGTGCATGGCCACGCAGTCGTAGGTGAACAGGGAGAACAGGAGAGGGCTGAGAACGCACCCTTGTGGGGACCCAGTGTTGAGGATCAGCGGGGTGGAGATGTTGTTACCTACCCTCACCCTCATATATACAGAGAAAAGAGTCGGCCCGAGAATTGAACCCTGTGGCTCCCCCATAGAGACTGCCAGAGGTCCGGACAACAGGCCCTCCGATTTGACACACTGAACTCTATCTTTGAAGTAGTTAGTGAACCAGGTGAGGCAGTCATTAGAGAAACCAAGGCTGTTGAGTCTGTCAATAAGAATATGGTGGTTGACAGAGTCAAAAGCCTTGGCCAGGTCGATGAAGACGGCTGCACAGTACTGTCTTTTATCGATGGCGGTTATGATATCGTTTAGGACCTTGAGCGTGGCTGAGGTGCACCCGTGACCAGCTCGGAAACTAGATTGCATAGCAGAGAAGGTAGGGTGGGATTCGAAATGGTCGGTGATCCGTTTGTTCACTTGGCTTTCGAAGACTTTAGAAAGGCAGGGCAGGATGGACACTTCAGCTTTGGTTCTGTAAGGAGTCTTCTGTAGTTGTTGCAGTGACATAGATCCTCGAGAGACCCGTCAACATTCTGCAACAATGTTCTGACTCCAAACAGTGGCTTCAGCAAGGTGTATTTATAAGCTACTTAAACTAGGCACTGTAATGTCATCTTGAAGGATTAGATTCTAAATGGGTTTTTCCATCTCTGCGATAAACTCCAAGCTGAGTGTGCCCTAGCAACACCATAAACAACATGGATTCATTAACAGGCAGCAGAGAAGTTCTCTTCGTCATTGTGTTGTGTGGACCTGCCCCTCCACTAGCCTGACAGCAGGCCTGGCATCACCTGCTTGGCAGCATAACTCCCTGGATGCTTCAGAGGCACCGCTATAGTAGCTATACACCATTTGTCAGAAAACAGTGGCCTTACTGAGCCGTGTCAATTGGATCTAACTGCTCAACAACAAGCTAGCATGTCTGGAGAGTGCAGAGAAATACAGCTACATATGCATTGGAAAATCTAATCATGGAAAGAAATCACATAATGTGTTTAAGACAATTAGATGCGGGAGACCTTGTACCCAAAAGAGCACACAGTCTGGTAAATGGCAACCTGTACCACACTGATTGATAAGTGATAGCCATTATTAAGAGTCGTAATAAAATTGTAGTGGGCGGATAACGCCATTATAATCTGCTGTCATTATTTAAGCTTAATGATAGCATTTATCAATGCTGTCTGCTGATGTAGCAAAACAAATGCCATGCAGTGCTAGTGAGTCATCTCCTGTACTCTATAGGAACAGGCTGATGTAGTTTGTAGCAACTTCCATTTGGGCCTTCCTCATGTTATCCTTCAGTTGTCCAACACTATGGTTATACGAGCCAGTCATTACTGCTGTCCATGGCACAAATCTGTTGTTATGTGTCTGGTTTGGCTGCTCTTAGTTAAATATCATATGGTGTCACTCAACTCCTTTGTGTGCTGTTTGGGCATCTGGACACAGTATTGCTGCGTACTTGTTAATACACAGATTCTGTATGCGATTAAGGCTGGGCTAGCTACAATAGTAAGGCCTGTTTCCGCTATATGAACCTGCTTTCTCCTGTTGACCCCGATGTGACACCACATTGTGTGAAGGCTATAATTTCTGAGTGGCCATGAATAAATGACAAATGAGGGCATAGACTTGTCAGCCAAACAGTGATGTCTCAGTGCTCTGTGGAAACTTTAGCTAAAGGTGAGGGATAAGAGCTATATGGTTTCTATATTCAAGTATTTTACAGTATCTTTATTGATGCCAATATAATACAGCACCTTTATCGCCAATGTTTGTAGCAATGTATCTAAAAGCTGAGCATGTCCTTTATCAGTCCTGAGAATTATGCTCTAAAGATTAAGAGTTGGTTAAGCGTTGTCTATGTACCAGATACTGTCATCCCCCTCGTAGTTCTTGCTAATGCTCCTATCATTTGCGTTAGAGTCTAGTCAACCAGGAAGTGTTACAGTTAACTGACTAGAGAATGTTCCTGCACTGGTGTTAACAGGGTCTCTGCAGCCATGAGCACTGACCCATGTGTGTGCTTTGGCAGGGCAGTTTCATCAGAGCAGAGGGCAGAGCTGGACCAGTCATGCTGCTGCCCATGTGCCTTGGTTTAGCTCTGTTTTGGAGAGTGTGGACCTCTAAGAATTTTGAGCACATTACCCAGCCTAGAAGCTGCAGTGTGGCTCACGGGCGCTGGGCTAGCCAGATGAGCATCGTGCATCCGCTCCTTCCAGCTGGGCTCACCAGAGAGGGAAGTGAAGGTTGAGTTTGGAAGCCTCAAAATATGTCAGACCTCTGGATGAAGTGGGTCAGTGTTGGATAACAGACGTGGCCCAGAGCCCCAGAGGGAGGCCTTAACACGGTAACACCAGAGCAGTGTGCTGCCTGCCGCCCGTGGCCTGCCTCTCAACATATCACTCACCGTACAGTACAGCCCGCCATCTGCAGCACCGGAGAGTAGGGCCAGTGGCCTGGTCCACTGCCCATCCAGAGACACTGCCCTTCCCAAATTACCCCACCCCTCTCCGACCCGGCCCGGCACCTCCTGTACCAATCTGAGTCCTGCTACTGTATAGCCTGGGTTATCTGTTTGTCTGAATGCTTAGAGAAGGTAGAGTGGATGTGTGTTAGACTAGGCATACAAAGGGTGGTCATCATAACCTCCTCATCTCCCTCTCTATCTCCAATCACTGTGGCCTCAGTACACCCGTCATCGTGCGACCTCAAGGCAATCTGGGTCAGACCTTGTCGACGCTGATTAAAAAGGGGATTTTTTTCTGGTCAGGGAGGGGAGGCACAAGGGAATAAGAGGGAGCGGAGGCAGATCATAAACACAACAACATCAGCAAGCTATTGCCACGGAAATGCCTGTTTGTCTAACAGGTTTTGACTATTAGATTGAGATGCTCAGCCTTTCCCCTGACACGGCCGTCGGCTCTGGCCCTATGCCTGCTGGGAAGGAGGCAGCTGTCAGAAGGCTCAGGCTGATCTGAGAGGCGAGCCTCCCATCACAACACCGTGACATAGAGAAGTGTTCACAAATAAATGCCCAGGAACTGGCCCTTCCTCTTTAGAAGAACGCAAGATCCACACTATTTATGGATGCACCGTAGCTGTTCATTTTCTGAGGTTAGGTTGACCTTGTGCTTAGTGCTCAAAATGTGCAGATTCACTCCTCTCCTGGCATTAGCACAAATCCCCAGCATCACTGATTGAGTGGTCTATAAGTAGTGGCTCTGATTGCTCCTAGGATTACCCAGTAGCATGTTCAGCACTTTATCCCTGTATCAATGCTGACGTGGAGCGCAGGATAACATTGCCTAATTAAATGGACTTGGATCAATAGTGTAAGCAGTGATTATTACAAACAATCAGATGAAGATTGAATCAACCTTTATTATATAGCCAGGGTCAGGAGGTCCCTCTCGCTGGCATCCTGTATTCTCTAGGTTTTCAATGAATTCACAGGAGTTTACTATTTGTGTTTTTCAATATGCAGACTACCGTGCTCTGAGCATGCAAATTGGAGCACGCAATGGTCGGTGTATGAGTCCAAATCACAGAATACGAAACGGAGCTCGAAGGGCATTTCTCGGGTGCATACTCCGTTTGTACATATTTTGAAACATGGATCGATGCAAGCTTTAACAATAAATTATCAGGATTGTTGACGTAATATGACACAACCACAAAATGTATTGAAAACATTCACGTCTCATATGTTGCCGGACTACAATATTCTATCTTGAAACGTTAATAAATACACCCTGTGTTAACTTTGGCATGTTTTCCTGCCTAAAATATCCACTGTAGTTTGCTGTGATCGCAGGCTAACTGACAAAGAATTGGTTGCTAGCTAGCTACCCACAAATAATTTGTAGCTAACGTTGGCCATCTACCTTTCATAACAACATTCTTATAGGTATTTTTTTTACATTTAAAACTAGCTGGCTAGCTAGTTTATAATTAGGAAGTTACAAGATTATGTTTGCATTATGTACACTGACCAAAAATATAAATGCAACATGCAACAATTTAAAAGATTTTACTGAGTTACAGTTCATATAAGGAAATCAGTCAATTGAAATTAATTAATTAGGCCCTAATCTATGGATTTCACATGACTGGGAATACAGATATGCATCTGTTGGTCACAGATACCTTAAAATAAAGTAGGTGAATGGATCAGAAAACCAGTCAGTATCTGGTGTGACCACCATTTGTCTCATGCAACGCGACACATCTTCTAAGCATAAAGTTGATCAGGCTGTTGATTGTGACCTGTGGAATGTTGTCCCACTCCTCTTCAATGGCTGTGTGAAGTTGCTGGATATTGTCGGTAACTGGAAAACGCTGTCGTACATGTCTGATCCAGAGCATCGCAAAATACTCAATGGGTGACATGTCTGGTGAGTATGCAGGCCATGGAAGAACTGAGACATTTTCAGCTTCCAGGAATTGTCTAGAGATCCTTGCGACATGGGGCCGTGCATTATCATGCTGAAACATGAGGTGATGGTGGACTCAGGATCTCGTCACGGTATCTCTGTGCATTCAAATTGCCATCGATAAAATGCAATTGTGTTCATTGTCTGTAGCTTATGCCTTACCATACCATAACCCCACCGCCACCATGGGCCACTCTGTTCACAACATTGACATCAGAAAACCGCTTGCCCACATGATGTCATACACACTCTGTCATCAGACCGGTACAGTTGAAACCGGGATTCATCCGTGAAGAGCACACTTCCCCAGCGTGCCAGTGGCCATCGAACGTGAGCATTTACCCACTGAAGCCGGTTACGACGCCGAACTGTGGTCAGGTCAAGACCCTGGTGAGGACAACGAGCACGCAGATGAGCTTCCCTGAGACTATTTCTGACAGTTTGTGCAGAAATTCTTTGGTTGTGCAAACCCACAGTTTCATCAGCTGTCCGGGTGGCTGGTCTCAGATGATCCCGCAGGTAAATAAGCTGGTACTGGAGGTCCTGGGTGGCATGGTTACACGTGGTCTGCAGTTCTGACATCAGTTGGACATACTGCCAAATTATCTAAAATGATGTTGGAGGTGGCTTATGGTAGAGAAATGAACATGCAATTTTCTGGCAACAACTATGTTGGACATTCCTGCAGTCATCATGCCAATTGCACGCTCCCTCAAAACTTGAGACATCTGTGGCATTGTGTTGTGTGCACATTTTAGAGTAGCCTTTTATTGTCCCCAGCACAAGGTACACCTGTGTAATGATCATGCTGTTTTTATCAGCTTCGTGATATACCACACCTGTCAGGTGAAATGCTCACTAACAGGGATGTAAACTAATTTGTGCAAAACATTTCAGAGAAATAAGCTTTTTGTGCATATGGAACATTTCTGGGATCTTTTATTTCAGCTCATGAAACATGGGACCAACATTTTATATGTTGCGTTTATTTTTTTGTTCAGTGTAGTTATCTTGTTTCGTCTGTATTGGTCAAAGGTAATGCAGTAGCACGGGAGGGCGCAGTGCTTCTCAAATGTACATTTTTATGCATTCTCCATACTTGTCCTCACAAGAACGTACTCAAGAGAACGTCCTCGGGGAACTAACTTGGAGCATGAGAGTGTGGAGCACGATTATTAGCATATTGATAAACATCCTATTTTTAATCACTATGTCTCTAAGAAAAAAGATTACCTGATACAAAACCTGATGAGCTGTAGGTCTTTCTATGTTTCATTCAATAACGTCTCATAGTAAAATATTCTGGCCTTGCCTCACCACATTACCACAAAATCTGGACCCCTACAAATCAGCTGGGCTTGACAATCTGGACTCTTTCTTTCTAAAATGATCTGCCGAAATTATTGCAACCCCTATTACTAGCCTGTTCAACCTCTCTTTTGTGTCGTCTGAGATTCCCATAGATTGGAAAGCAGCTGCTGTCATCCCCCTCTTCAAAGGAGGTGACACTCTTGACCCAAATTGCTACAGACCTATATCCATCCTACCCTGCCTTTCTAAGGTCTTCGAAAGCCAAGTTAACAAACAGATTACCGACCATTTCGAATCCCACCGCACCCTCTCCGCTATGCAATCTGGTTTCAGAGCTGGTCATGGGTGCACCTCAGCCACGCTAAAGGTCCTAAACGACATCGTAACCGCCATCGATAAGAAACAATACTGTGCTGCCGTATTCATTGACCTGGCCAAAGCTTTTGACTCTGTTAATCACCACATCCTCATCGGCAGACTCAGTAGCCTTGGTTTCTCAAACGATTGCGTCGCCTGGTTCACCAACTACTTCTCTGACAGAGTTCAGTGTGTCAAATCGGAGGGCCTACTGTCTGGACCTCTGGCAGTCTCTATGGGGGTACCACAGGGTTCAATTCTTGGGCCAACTCTTTTCTCTGTATACATAAATGATGTCGCTCTTGCTGCTGGTGAATCTCTGATCCACCTCTACGCAGACGACACCATTCTGTACACTTCTGGCCCTTCTTTGGACACTGTGTTAACAACCCTCCAGACGAGCTTCAATGCCATTCAACTCTCCTTCCGTGGTCTCCAACTGCTCCTAAACACAAGTAAAACTAAATGCATGCTCTTCAACCGATCGCTGCCTGCACCTGCCCGCCTGTCCAGCATCACTTCTCTGGACGGTTCTAACTTAGAATTTGTGGACAACTACAAATACCTAGGTGTCTGGTTAGACTGTAAACTCTCCTTCCAGACTCACATCAATCATCTCCAATCCAAAGTGAAATCTCGAATTGGCTTCCTATTTCGCAACAAAGCATCCTTCACTCATGCTGCCAAACATACCCTCGTAAAACTGACCATCCTACCAATCCTCGACTTCGGCGATGTCATTTACAAAATAGCTTCCAATACCCTACTCAACAAGCTGGATGCAGTCTATCACAGTGCCATCCGTTTTGTCACCAAAGCCCCATATACTACCCACCACTGCGACCTGTACGCTCTCGTTGGCTGGCCTTCGCTTCATAATCGTCGCCAAACACATTGGCTCCAGGTCATCTACAAGACCCTGCTAGGTAAAGTCCCCCCTTATCTCCGCTCACTGGTCACCATAGCAGCAGCCACCTGTAGCACGCGCTCCAGCAGGTATATCTCTCTGGTCACCCCTAAAGCCAACTCCTCCTTTGGTCGTCTCTCCTTCCAGTTCTCTGCTGCCAATGACTGGAACGAACTACAAAAATCTCTGAAACTGGAAACACTTATCTCCCTCACTAGCTTTAAGCACCAGCTGTCAGAGCAGCTCACAGATCACTGCACCTGTACATAGCCCATCTATAATTTAGCCCAAACTACTACCTCTTCCCCTACTGTATTTATTTATTTTATTTATTTTGCTCCTTTGCACCATATTATTTATATTTTATCTCTGAACTTTCTTCAAACTACAAATCTACCATTCCAGTGTTTTTCTTGCTATACTTTAATTACTTTGCCACCATGGCATTTTTTTGCCTTTACCTCCCTTATCTCACATCATTTGCTCACATTGTATATAATCTTATTTTATTTTTGTATTTTTTTCTACTGCATCATTGATTGTATGTTGTTTTACTCCATGTGTAACTCTGTGTTTTTGTATGTTGTCGAACTGCTTTGCTTTATCTTGGCCAGGTCGCAATTGTAAATGAGAACTTGTTCTCAACTTGCCTACCTGGTTAAATAAAGGTGAAATAAATAAATAAATAAAAAATTACGATATCACTTCCATATTTCACTTCCAAATCCAACCCTCTCCACATTATAGATCACTGCCAACCTCTCCCTCTCCATTGAACAAGCTTCACATTTGGCAAACCCCATCAATTTACCCACTTCCTCAGGATTCAGAACAATTAAGACTTATTTGTGGCAGATATGCTTTTGTCCAAGCAGCTTCATTATATTTCCCTTGTTGAGGAATGAGGGGCCTTGCTGTTGGCGTCTCTAGCCTGGTAATTGGGCCAAGCCACCTGCTGAAGGAGCTGCTACCAGCTACAGGCAGTCACTGATCCCTTTACCCTGCTCTGGCTCCTCCTCTCCTTCTATGGGGCAGCTGGGGGAACTCCATTAGAAGAAGTCAGAGAGCTGCACCTTGTCTTAGCCTCCCATAGCCCCCTGATTTTTGTTCTGCCTGCCTCCACGCTGCCACCACCCATAAGCACAATGGACACTGTGTGTGTCACCCTCAGCCCTCAGGAAAACATCTAAGGCAGCATTACAAACAGATCATACAAACTGCAACAAGGCCCAACATAGTAGGGATGAGTATTTTCCTGAAAATCTAGTTTCAATACCGGGAATAATTCCTATTTATTCCGAAAGTCCCGGGAAATACCGCAAAAATCTAATTTTAAGCATTTAAAACCAATATATGGTCACTATGCCAGGGTTCTCCTAAAATAAGATTGTCGCTGTGTAAAGATTTCACAAGAAGTGAAACTAATATTTAGTAATGATAGAGTAACTCTGATCTCCAATGACATTGTTGTGAATTGCTAAACAGGCCGTTCATAAATCCTCCAATCCTCTATATGTAATTATTGGCGGAGAGTCATGTCATGTTTTTCAATATACTGTAGGCCTACCGTAGCCAACATGAGTCTCATTAGTGTTGAGTAATGTGCTGTTAAAAGTGGTGTCGGTCTTATTTATTTAAAGAGCATATTGAAGTTTTTATTTATTTTCACTTAATCTCAGTTTGGGTATTGGTTAGACTAGAATTAGAAAATTAGGGTGCAGAAATGTTATGCTCTTAGTGTAACCTTTATTTAACTAGGCAAGTCAGTTAAGCACAAATTCTTATTTACAAGGACAGACTCCTCCTTCTTCCCCATCGGGGAATTGAACCCATCTCCCGCGTGCCCTACCCACATGACATGGGGATTCTTTAGCTAAATAGCCCAGTACTCTACTCCCGACAATCACGTTTCACAGCGCCATATTTTCCATATTTCCCAGAGGGTTTTTCGTTTTTCTTGGAATAGAAACACCATAATATTAAACAAATTAATTAATCAAGTACCAGTCAAAAGTTTGGACACACCTATTCATTCCAGGGTTTTTCTTTATTTTTACTATTTTCTACATTGTAGAATAATAGTGAAGACATCACAACTAGGAAATAACACATATGGAATCAGTTAAGAACTCATTCTTATTTACAAGGACAGCCTACTCCTTCCTCCTCGTCAGGGAATTGAACCCTTGTCTCCCGCGTGCCTGCATTCTCTTGTACAGTCTTTATTGAAGGCTATCAAATGCTTCTCAAAGATGCCCTCTGGTGGTCAAACTAGCACTAACTGGCATTAATGGTACCAGTGGTTCACGCTTAAATAATGTGTCAGAATTCTGCGGCAACATGCAAGCTGTGCCGCAGTACGCTGCAACTTCTAAAGGAGGAACCACTGTAGATAACCTCAAACAAGTGACAGAATATCTCCTATTTGGCAAAATCGAGTTGATGATAATACAGATAGCAGATCAGCTCATGATAAAGAGAGGAAATAGATTAAATATCAAGGTAACTTAATGGGGATCAACTCTGTTGAAAAAATATATCTACTCTCATACCGTTTGTTTATCACACATACCTCTACCGCAGAAATACGATACAGTGCAGAGAAGCGGGGGAAATGTTATAGTGCTATTTTGACATGCATAGGCGAGACGTGCTTTGATAATGCAGTTTATGGATTATAGAATCAAGTTAGGAGTTTTCATGCGATTTTGGGTTTCAGTGGGATTGAGACGATAGTATTTGGTATTTTGGTATTTTATTAGGATCCCCATTAGCTGTTGCAAAAGCAGCAGCTACTCTTCCTGGGGTCCACACAAAACATGAAACATAATACAGAATGACATAATACAGAACATCAATAGAAAAGAAGAGCTCAAAGACAGAACTACATACAAAAGCCTAGGCTCTATACAAGGCTATATAAGGCTACTACGTGAGTCAGTAGATACATAATACACTTGATTTAGGCTACATTATTGCATGCTAAATGTTTCTAATCAGTGATAGATGACTAAACAAATAAATGAGCCACTTCCACTTGTCCAGCCAGAGATCAACTAACCAAATATAGAGACAGAAATTCAGTGAAACTAAATCACATTGATTGATTATCGGACAAGTTACTGTCTTTTGGTCTGAAGTAGGACAGGTTACTACACGAGTGAAGAGCAAGCAGACTTGTAAAACATGCTAGGAAAATGTGCTGATCAGCTAATATATGAGTAAACTAGAATAAAGATGATCGTTAGCACTCACCTCAACTTAGCTAACATTTCCCCCAGCCTAATTGTTCCCAAATATCGAAACAGAGATTCGGTGAAAACAAAAATTGACATTGATTGATTTATCTAGACAAGTTCCCCACACTTGTCTCAAAGCAGCGCGATGGCACTGTTCCAATCAAAACAGTGCTGAAATGATAATCTAGGTGACCACACACGACTATTGCTTTAAATTAGTATAACGGTTGGATATGATTTTGGGAGTTTCAGTTCAAGCTTGATACATGCCTTCAATTGCATTAGCCTACTTTATTCCAATATTTTCATAATTCAGTTGATCATAACTAAGGTGTTTTCCTCACTCTGCGCATTTTCTAGGCCCAATGGCTGTTTCCTCATCTCCTCACTCCAGTGCCGCCCGCCTCTGCCGTGTTGTTCTCAACACCTGTATAAATCAATATAGCCTATTGTTTTCTAGAAATCTGGCATTTTTCGGGTACGAGCTCATTTCATTTCTGTGACGTTGGACCAGGGCTCGGGCTTGGGTTCTGATGAGAACTCTAAACTGCATTCGAGTCTCGTGTGCAATCCGGCAGTGTCAATCAAGAGAGACTCTCGGACTGAAACATTCATACCTACATTCATTTACGAAAAGATAGTAAATTTGTGTCACAGTTTAAACTACCGCTAGATCAGCATTCTAACTCCCCCTTGTGATAGTGTGGTGCAATGACAGAATGACGCAATTTACCACAATCTGCCACCATCTACCACAAACGATCGCGGCATAAGCTCAAAACTTTAAGAGGAAGAACCTTTTGTGTGAAGTGTGACGTAAATATGCTAGGCTAAAGGTTTCCATGCGACAGCCTGTTTGGATAATGTGCATAAAAAATGATGCCAATCTGCTGCTGCGCATGTTGTGTATTTTGTGGAATTGCATTAGTGCTACATTGGGAGAAAATGTAGTAATTTTCCAGATCTTGTCATAATTTATTTTGAGAAATGTGAAGAGTGGTCCCAGGACAATCCCTGGATCCTGGTTACCGGTGTTAATCCCTACAATACAGGGTTACTATGGCTATTAGACTGTGCTCTCCTCCCTTCTCTCTCTCTCTCGCTCTCTCTCATTCTCACTCTCTTTCTTGCTCTCTTTCTTCTGCTCTCCCTCCCTCCCTCCCTCCCTCCCTCCCTCCCTGACCTGGCTATCATTACCATTATGAAAGGGCTGTAACGTAGCATTATTGAAATAATTGCAAATCACAGACTGTAGACATATCTCTCTTTTAATTTCTCAGCAGGGACCTTCCCTGGCCGTGTTGGCTCTCAAGCACAATGATGACTAATGAATAAATATGACAAGCCGAATGCAGTCCACTGCTTCACCCACTCTCGGATTTAAAGGGATGAATGCCAATCAGGTCAAATTCACATTGAGGAATCCATCATTAAGGTTACTTAATATCAGGTTTTAAAGAAAATCTACTGCAGTTCCTTGTGATCAAGAATACTGTGTGGCCGTAAGTGGATATGTAGCCTATAATGAACAGGCTGTCCCATAGTACTGAGTACTGCACTAGTGTCAGTTCCATCAAACACTCACAGATTCCTCATTTATCTCCCTAATGTAGGTATTCAGGCTAAAGAGGACTCTCTCCTACCTGGAATGGTGTGTGTGGTGACACAAGGTTAAGACCCACAGATTATCCGACTACATGTCAGGATCAGGTAGACTAATGCTGTTGACTTACGGCGTTTAGCAGTGGAAAAAGATAGACCTCTTCACACGTACGTAGGCAGATGAACAAAACAAAAACACGCACACAGACACACATACAGTTTGCACGCACACATAGAAAAATACATATTTAATTAACACTAAAAGCATGAATGATGACATGAATACTTAAATACTATATTAGGAACTACAGTATGTGGTTTAGTATGCATGTATACTCTCCCAGATGACTACATTACAAAGATGTGCTTAACTCCAATCGAGAAGGTAATCTGTGTTGTTTGAAATAACTCCTCTAAAGTGCAGTAGACTAGATAAACACAAGACAAGACAGTGCTCTGCTGTTATGCACCTGACATTTAGTGAGCTGTCATACAGGTCAGTGTTTAGGGATTAACACTTCAGTGACTCATTTACATCTCCGCAGCCAGTGTGACTGGAGCATCCCTTCCGTTCCTCAGCCGGGTGTATGAATGATAAGACAGCGTCTCACAGAAGGTTATCTCTAACCAAACAGAAACATTCTGGGTACCAATTTCTTAGCTGGGTTTCATCAGTTAAGTGGGAGGGGAGGGTTAGGACTGCAAGCTATTGTCCTTAAATGACCTCTGGTTATACAGGGCCGTGTTGCTGGTGTCAAACTCTGCCTTCTCCCAAACTGGAACAAAGATCGCTTTAGTTAAGATTGTTAAGTGTTAATGACAGTCATCGTTTAGAATGTTAACCCTAAGGTGAATTCTAATCATAGCAAAGACTTGATATAGACAATAGGTGCCTGCTACTCACTGTGCAACGGAATTCAGCTGTAAATTCAAATTGACAGTGTTTACCTTTGCTTACATTTTCTTACCCTGTTTTTCGTCTTCCGTTTCTAAGAAGTGCTACATAATCCTTCTGGCCTGAATACTTATTATTCTCCTTTAAAGGGAGCCTCACACAAAGTACATTAATATCATAGATCTTAATGCAATGGACTCATATTGTGAATGAATTCAGGAGACAGGGTCATTTTATCGATCCAAGGAGTATTTATTGTCATGATAACATCCCAGAGTTCCAACAGATTCATGTGTCCCATTTGATAAACTGCTGTTTTCATCCTACTGCAGCTTGGAGTGATTTTACTCTAAATATGGTATTTCAGTTTTGTAATTTTTTTAAATTAGTGTCACGAGTGAGCTCAGATGCATCCTGTTTCTACAACTTGATTGGAGTCCACCTTTGGTACATTCAATAGGTAGGACATGATTTGGAAAGGCACAGAACTGTCTATATAAGGTTCCACAGTGGACAGTTCATGTCAGAGCAAAAACCAAGCCATGAGGTCGAAGGAATTGTCCATAGAGCTTCGAACAGGATTGTGTCGAGGCACAGATCTGGGGGGGGGGGGGGGGGGGGACATTTCGGCAGGATTGAAGGTCCCCAAGAACACAGAGGCCTCCATCATTCTAAAATGGAAGAAGTTTGGAACCACCAAGACTCTTCCTAGAGCTGGCCAAACTTAGCAATCGGGGGAGAAGGGCCTTGGTCAGTGAGGTGAACAAGAACCTGATGGTCACTCTGACAGAGCTCCAGAGTTTCTCTGTGGAGATGGGAGTACCTTTCAGAAAGACAACCATCTCTGCAGCACTCCACCAATCAGGCCTTTATTGTAGAGTTGCCTGACGGAAGCCCCTCCTCAGTAAAAGGCATATGACAGCCCACTTGGAGTTTGCCAAAAGGCACCTAAAGGACTCTCAGACCATGAGAAACAAGATTCTCTTGTCTGAAGAAACCAAGATTGTACTCTTTGGCCTGAATGCCTAGCGTCACGTTTTGAGGAAACCTGGCACCATCTCTACGGTGAAGCATGGTGATGGCAGCATCATGCTGTGGGGATGTTTTTCACTGGCAGGGACTGTTAGACTATTCAGGATCGAGGGAAAGATGTATGGAGCAAAGTACAGAGAGATCCTTGAAGAAAACCTGCTCCAGAGCACTCAGGACCTTAGACTGGGGCGAAGGTTCACCTTCCAACAGGACAACGACCCTAAGCACACAGCCAACTAGGACCCCGGAATACCATACCGGTCACACATAACAAAACACTGCCCTGGATCCTAGTAGAGAACCCAGGCTGCATCCCATATTGAACCATCCATGCCTTTTAAATCCATGAGGGGTTACGGATTCACCCTTCCACTTGCCCCAGCCAACCTCGTCCTCCCCAGACCTCAGCAACTTTTGCGCACAGGAAGCAACCTTTAAGAGGAAAGAAGAAAATGAGACCAGAAGGGAACCGACTGGAGCGATAGAACAGGACAATACCAAACACAAAAATGAACAGTGGTCAGTCACGTGGACATTCAGGAACAGGGTGCACGAGAGAGTGCGTCAGCAACGACATTATCAGTCCCCCTGACACAACGCAGGAGTGGTTTTGGGACTAGTCTCTGACTGTCCTTGAGTGGCCCAGCCAGAGCCCAGACTTGAACCAGATCTAATGTCTCTGGAGACACCTAAAAATAGCTGTTCAGCGATGCGCCCCATCCACCCTGACAGAGCTTGAAAGGATCTGCAGAGAAGAATGGGAGAAACTCCCCAAATACAGCTGTGCCAAGCTTGTAGCGTCATACCCAAGAAGACTCGAGGCTGTAATTGCTGCCAAAGGTGCTTCAACAAAGCAATGAGTAAAGGGTCTGAATACTTCTGTAAATGGTATATTTCTTCTTTTTTTTTGCATTTGCAAAAATGTATCTGTTTTTATGGGGTATTGTCTGTAGATTGATGAGGGGGGAAAACAATTTAATCAATTTTGGAATAAGGCTGTAATGTTAGAACATTTTTGAAAAAGTCAATACTTTCCGAATGCACTGTATGTGTCTGGAGGCATATCCGAACACATCAGTAAGATGTACAGTGTTGTACCTGTGTTTATCTCTGTTTGAAGTGGATATGCCTGCAGAAGAACATGTTGACATTGTGATACACCATGCTCTGAAGGCTTTATAGTCCAGGCAGGATAATGCTGTTAGTTGTGGCTGGTGGGCAGGATGCAGATCCCCTAATCCTCTCTTACACGGTGTACTCGATGAAAATAGACCTCACCTAAGTTTACTCTGTGAGTTTGTCCGTTATTTCTCTTGTTTGCTTTGTCTGTGCTGTCTCTGCTTACATAATACAGCTATATCCATGAGACTTCCCGAAACTGCAGCAGACAGAGAGAGAGTCCAATCAGAAATCATTGCCTATCAAACAGTGTTGCTGCTGAATTGCCTCACTAGGGGCAGCACAGTCTCATTGTGAATCCCAAACTAGCCCCTCACCCCTTCCAACTTATACAAATGGCCCTCTATTGTCACGTGTTGCTGACGACTTTCATAGAGTGGCGAGGGGATAAAAAAAACAGCAGCTTCGGGACACACTCGTGACTTCAGTAATGCAATTCATGTTAAAGATTAAAATAATAAATTCAAATTAACAAGATATAAACCTCAATTACAGTTGAACATTGAATTTGGGAGGAATGTAATTTGTTAATGTGTCAAGCCTCGAAATCAGACACAAACAAACACAAACATAATTAGGCACACCTCTCCATTCTATGTATGAAATTGATCAAACTCCAAACATATTGTGGTGCGTGTTCAGATAGCACTTCGCTCTGGAGCCTGTAGCCTTGCTGGCTTGGTCGACGTGGCTATGCATATGGGGGAGGTGCACGTGAATGTGTGTAGATTAGTAAGAATTGACACTGACTGAGGATGACAGAAATTAGTGCAGGAGGGGGCCCAGCGGTCTAAGGCACTGCATCGCAGTGTTGCGGCGTCACTACAGCCTGGGAGTGGCCCAGCGTGGTCCGGGTTAGGGGAGGGTTTGTCCGGGGGGCTTTACTTGGCTCATCGCGCTCTAGCGACTCCTTGTGGCGGTCGTCAGTTGATTGGTGTTTCCTCCAACACATTGGTGCAGCTGGCTTCCGGGTTAAGCGAGCGGGTGTTAAGAAGCGCGGCTTTGCGGGTCATGGTTTCGGAGGATGCATGACTCGACCTTCGCCTCTCCCGAGGCCGTTGGGGAGTTGCAGCGATGAGACAAGATCGTAATCCCGAAATTGGGGAGAAAAAAGGGTGACAAAATGACTAAACAAAAATAAATATATAAAATAAATAAATTAGTGCAGGAGGAATATGACCATAATATAATATTCAATCTGACTCCATTATCATGTAAATATTGCTATAGGCCTTTAAACGAATCCGATGCATAGTAAGATAGCAAGTCTTATCGTCCCCACTCAGAGTACTATAAGTCACACCTGTTTAGGTTCACCGTTATGCAATTATTAAGTGTCTAAGAGACAAAGAACTAATACCTTGCAATCATGTCCTAGCATTAATTTATTGAGTTAACCTTAGCCCAGAGATGCACTATGTGTAGTGTAATAACATTTACCCATAGACCATTAGATCAAAGACTAATTCACAGAAATATGAGGACTACTGTACGTATCAATTTAAATGTAATCAGATTTATTACAGTTATACAATAAGAATAGTTATCAAATAGTACATACCGGAACTCTTCAATGTCAAAATATACAAAATATCTAAGTCTAAAGTATAAAAACACACTATAGATTGTTTTCCAATGACTGCCTGAATGAAACAACTTAACACTTTTTATCCAAACTACGGCGGAACTCGATCTCAATAACTCCCATCTTTTAATGACCATCACTTTGATTGGCCCAAAACAATAAAATAAACACCATACGCATTTTCGAATTGAATCATCACAACTCAATCTAAATGATAGGAGCGCACCTCTGTGTCAGAAATCCATAACACATACAGTACAATACAACATATCAAAATGTTCAGCTCTGTATGAAGTCTTGAAACAATCCAAACATGTCAGTTTAATTCACACAGTAACATTATTTACGTTGATTCAAGTTTTCATCTGTCTTCACACCTCTGACGGTGTCCGTACTCCCAGTGTTCCGTGGGAGCGTCCCGCCACGGATAAGGTGTGTTTGACTCCTGTGACAACAAACATATGGCCAGCCATCCGGACAATGTCATAAATTGGGATTGAATCACAATAGGCCCTGGCGCCGGCAAGTCTCAGACACATTTTCATCAATGGCCTTCATCATAGTTCACATTCTTATTTTTCCACTGCACACGCAAATGGAGTTGATTGAGCTTGAACTTCGTATCAGACTCAGTAAAAGGTTTAAATCAGACTCAGTAAAAGGTTCAAATAGGATCCGATTTTTTCCCCATGTGAGCCTGCTCCGTCAGTGTGTAGACTAGTGTTGTTCAGGTTAACATACAGTATGTTTCCTTTCAAAATGTTACATTAGAGCTTGACTTAACTGCACAAATGTAGTCATCTTTTTGACTTTTTTAAGTTTTAACCAATATGGATATTATCACACTATTCTAGGGGTTACCATTTGACACCAGAGGTTATGGCATCACGCCGCCTTCCACCTTCTTATTAATGAATAACTAACTCAGAAAGGATTGAATATGGAGCTGCTAAGACCATTTAAAATATAAATCCTTCTTCTAATAAAACCAGGGTGTGAGCAACAGCTTGTAAATGATGAAATGTGAAGCTGATGCAAAGATGGTTGGACTTTTTGATGTCTTATGTGTTCAAGGTCAAGGAAGTCAACTCAGAGAGGAAGTGTGGAGGAAATGCCCAAAAGGCATTAATGCAGGGTCAGAAGTGAAAGTTGCTCTCTAAGGAATTCTGGGTTAGGCTTAAAGGGTTTCTGGGTGAATTGTTAAAAACTCTTAAGATTTATTTTCCTCTGATATTCTCATGAGTGATTTTTAACATATTTCTACTATTCCCTTTTAACCCATTTCTAATAGTGTAATATATGGGAATCTTATGTAGAAAATTAGACTGAATGTTTGCTTTGATACAGCCTGATACTATATTTAATGTTTACTGAGTGTTTATCATAATCATTTTTTTACTTGATATAAAAAAAGAGACAAGTCGGTAATAATAACAACACAAGCCTTTTGAAACACTTTGCTATACTCATTCATTGCAGCAGCAGTGCTGGTTGTAGTGCATTTTATGGCTTATAAAAGTGTTGAACAATGTGTTATCAGTGCTGAATAACAACTTAAACATGAACTTACTCATAAAAACAGCAGAGTTTTGCTGTATTTGTTAAGTCGATCTCTAGTCATGATTTTAAAAGTTTTTAAATCTCACAGTATCAACTTTGTTGTGCGCTCAAGGCTTCTTGTTACAGTCTATGGCTCGAGGAAACTGTGCAGACTCTGTGATCTGAGCTATCTGATTGGCCAAGGGTAGGCCTGGAGGTGCACTTGATTTTCCCTCTGGGCCTGCCGGGTAGGCGGAGTTCTATCCTCAGACATATGAAAAGGTTCAAAATGGGAACACTGCATTCCCAGCGCTAGGGCTGCTGAATCAAATGCACCTACTGCCAAGAGCACGAAACAAATTAAAAAATAATGATGCAAGGCTGTTTCATTGGGTTTTTTACATAAATGTTTGGTGATCGACTAGGAATGCCTTGAAGATCGACCAGTCGATCGGTAGTTGGTGACCACTGGTATATGCACTCCTTCTGACAATAAATCAAAGTCAGTGTGATTTGCATCTCCTAGTACAGTGGTGTGCTCTGAAAACAGACCCATGTTTCAGTTGGCCTGATGCTGACCTAATCCCCAGTGAATGGAACAGACTCAAGCAACTGTAAAAACACCCCATCTCTTTAATGGTCCAAGTTCAAAGGAAGTAAAGTTTACCAAAACATTTAGGTTACTAGCTTTGTCATTCTTGGCAATAGACTATACCTAAGATGTTGCAAAGTTATTGCACTGCAATGTTGCTCTGTATTTTTGTTTTTTGTTTTCTAAATGCTAACAAGCTCAAATGAAAATAAACTTAATGCAAACACAGGCAATCCAGCTCGTAAAGTAATACATATAGAGGTAGGAGCTACCGAATGTCATTTTTGGTGAGTTTGGACATTTACAATGTGAATGAGAGACATTGCGCAAATGAACAAAGTTTTGACCCATGCTTGTCTGAAGGAAAAACAGTACTCGCTCTGGAGCAGGATGTGTACACACGCTGTGTCTGTGTGGAGTTTGAAGTTGCTAGGGCAACGGCCTGCCTGCTCGGAGATAAGGGGGGAATAACGCCACCCATAACTTTAACTTGATAGTAAAAGTTATTGAGTGTTTTTTCACACAGGATTTTTTTTAAACGCATAAGAAATATCTTGCTGCATTTTGTAAACACAGATGTAAAATGCTTCTTATTGTAGTTTCTGCTCGGCATCAGACTAATTTTGTGCTTCAGTTCACTTCACTCAGATGAGAATTCACGGAAGGGCATTCTATAACTAGACAGCGTTCTGACTCAAGGTAGGAGTCATAGTTTGCTTTTTAGATACTATAATTCAATATCTCTTTCCCCTTGTCAGAATGTGAATAACCTTGGTGGAGATGTTTTGCTTGACTACAGATGACTTCATAGGTAAGGCATTGTTGGAGAGATACTGTAACTTTAGCAGTAGTTGAATAGAGAAGTTTGGCCGACTGCCCATTTCCCCATTGCTTCGCCTTCCCTTGTCAGAAAAGTTAACACTCGTAATGTATTCAGTTACATTTCCCCCCATCCTAAACTACCCTTCAAAAGTTGCCTTGACAGAACAATAAGGTGCTATTTCAGTGCACATTGAGCTCAGTGGAGAGAGAGGGAAGAGGAAACTGTTTGGGCGAGACCAGGCAGCACATTGTGTAGACTATATGTGACATGTTGCTCAGCGTTAACAAGTTGCTGACCCTTCCTTAGGGGCATCACAGAACTGTCCAATCCATTTCATAGACTTTCAGTGTGAATGTTATTCCCTGTCAGTTTGTTCTGCTGGGCACACAGAGAACGGCCAGTGCTGAGTCTGACGACCCAAAGCCTCTCCATTTAGGGCTTTTCATTTGGATCCTCCCTAGAAGAAAGACTCGTCAAAGCCTTTTTACGGTCAGACCCTATCGTCTGTGTAGTTTACTGGAGGGAAGGAGGGAGGGAGGGTATTTTGGCCAGGGTTGATATAGTGTAAAGAGAGGATATTGTTTGAACATTTTCTAGATTTATAGACGCCTCCACGTCGTCTCGTTTATTTCACTGTTCTGTATATACAGTTGAAGTCGGAAGTTTACATACACTTAGGTTGGAGTCATTAAAACTTGTTTTTAAACCACTCCACAAATTTCTTGTTAACAAACTATAGTTTTGGCAAGTCGGTTAGGACATCTACTTTGTGCATGACACAAATAATTTTTCCAACAATTGTTTACAGACCGATTATTTCACTTATAATTCACTGTATCACAATTCCAGTGGGTCAGAAGTTTACATACACTAAGTTGACTGTGCCTTAAACAGCTTGGAAAATTCCAGAAAATGATGTCATGGCTTTAGAAGCTTCTGATAGGCTAATTGACATCATTTGAGTCAATTGGAGGTGTACCTGTGGATGTATTTCAAGGCCTACCTTCAAACTCAGTGCCTCTTTGCTTGACATCATGGGTAAATCAAAAGAAATCAGCCAAGACCTCAGAAAAATATTTGTAGACCTCCACAAGACTGGTTCATCCTTGGGAGCAATTTACAAATGCCTGAAGGTACCATGTTCATCTGTACAAACAATAGTACGCAAGTATAAACACCATGGGACCACGCAACCTTCATACCGCTCAGGAAGGAGGCGTGTTCTGTCTCCTAGAGATGAACGTACTTTGGTGCGAAAAGTGCAAATCAATCCCAGAACAACATCAAATGACCCTGTGAAGATGCTGGAGGAAACAGGTACAAAGTATCTATATCCATAGTAAAACGAGTCCTATATCGACATAACCTGAAAGGCCGCTCAGCAAGGAAGAAGGCACTGCTCCAAAACCGCCATAAAAAAGCCAGACTACGGTTTGCAACTGCACATGGGGACAAAGATTGTACTTTTTGGAGAAATGTCCTCTGGTCTGATAAAACGAAAATATAACTGTTTGGCCATAATGACCATCGTTGAGTTTGGAGTAGAGGTCGACCGATTATGATTTTTCAACGCCGATACCGATTATTGGAGGACCCAAGAAAAACCGATACCGATTAATCGGCCAATTTTTTTAATTGATTTATTTGTAAAAATGACAATTACAACAATACTGAATGAATACTTATTTTAATTTAATATAATACATCAATAAAATCAATTTAGCCTCAAATAAATAATGAAACATGTTCAATTTGGTTTAAATAATGCAAAAACAAAGTGTTGGAGAAGAAAGTAAAAGTGCATTATGTGCCATGTAAGAAAGCTAACGTTTAAGTTCCTTGCTCAGAACATGAGAACATGTGAAAGCTGGTGGTTCCTTTTAACATGAGTCTTCAATATTCCCAGGTAAGAAGTTTTAGGTTGTAGTTATTATAGGAATTATAGGACTATTTCTCTCTATACGATTTGTATTTCATATACCTTTGACTATTGGATGTTCTTATAGGCACTTTAGTATTGCCAGTGTAACAGTATAGCTTCTGTCCCTCTCCTCGCTCCTACCTGGGCTCGAACCAGGAACATATCGACAACAGCCACTCTCGAAGCAGCGTTACCCATGCAGAGCAAGGGAAACAACTACTTCAAGTCTCAGAGCGAGTGACGTTTGAAACGCTATTAGCGCGCACCCGGCTAACTAGCTAGCCATTTCATATCGGTTACACCAGCCTAATCTTGGGAGTTGATAGGCTTGAAGTCATAAACAGCGCAATGCATTGCGAAGAGCTGCTGGCAAAACGCACGAAAGTGCTATTTTGAATGAATGCTTACGAGCCTGCTGCTGCCTACCATCGCTCAGTCAGACTGCTCTATCAAATCATAGACTTAATTATAACATAATAACACACAGAAACACGAGCCTTACGTCATTAATATGATAGAATCCGGAAACTATCACGTTTATTCTTTCAGTGAAATACGGAACCGTACCGTATTTTATCTAACGGGTGGCATCCATAAGTCTAAATGTTCCTGTTACATTGCACAACCTTCAATGTTATGTCATAATTACGTAAAATTCTGGCAAATTAGTTCGCAACGAGCCAGGCGGCCCAAACTGTTGCATACACCCTGACTCTGCGTGCAATGAACGGAAGAGAAGTGACAATTTCACCTGGTTAATATTGCCTGCTAACCTGGATTTCTTTTAGCTAAATATGCCAGTTTAAAAATATATACTTCTGTGTATTGATTTTAAGAAAGGCATTGATGTTTATGGTTAGGTACAGTCGTGCAATCGTGTTAAATCATCCCCCGTTTGGCGAAGTCAGCTGTCTTTGTTAGGAAGAAATAGTCTTCACAGTTCGCAACGAGCCAGGCAGCCCAAACTGCTGCATATACCCTGACTCTGTTGCAGAGGTGACACATTTTCCCTAGTTAAAAGAAATTCATGTTAGCAGGCAATATTAACTAAAGATGCAGGTTTAAAAATATATACTTGTGTATTGATTTTAAGAAAGACATTGATGTTTATGGTTAGGTCAAGTTGAAGCAACGACAGACCTTTTTTCGCGAATGCGCACAGCATCGATTATATGCAACGCAGGACAGGCTAGATAAACTAGTAATATCATCAACCATGTGTAGTTAGCTAGTGATTATGATTGATTGATTGTTTTTATAAGATACGTTTAATGCTAGCTAGCAACTTACCTTGGCTTCTTACTGCATTCGCGTAACAGGCAGGCTCCTCGTGGAGTGCAATGTAAAGCAGGTGGTTAGAGCGTTGGACTAGTTAACCGTAAGGTTGCATCCCCAAGCTGACAAGGTAAAAATCTGTCGTTCTGCCCCTGAACAAGGCAGTTAACCCACCGTTTCTAGGCCGTCATTGAAAATAAGAATGTGTTCTTATCTGACTTGCCTAGTTAAAAAATATTTATATTAAAAAAATAATAATAATAAAAAATAAAAAATCGGTGGCCAAAAATACAGATTACCAATTGTTATGAAAACTTGAAATCGGCCCTAAATATTCGGCCATTCCGATTAATCGGTCGACCTCTAGTTTGGAGGAAAAGGGGGGATGCTTACAAGCCGAAGAACACCATCCCAACCGTGAAGCATGGGGGTGGCAGCATCATGTGGGGGTGCTTTGATGCAGGAGGGACTGGTGCACTTCACAAAATAGATGGCATCATGAGGTAGGAAAATGATGTGGATATATTGAAGCAACATCTCAAGACATCAGTCAGGATGTTAAAGCTTGGTTGCAAATGGGTCTTCCAAATGGACAATGACCGCAAGCATACTTCCAAAGTTGTGGCAAAATGGTTTAAGGACAACAAAGTCAAGGTATTGGAGTGGCCATCACAAAGCCCTGACCTCAATCCTATAGAGAATTTGTGGGCAGAAGTGAAAAAGCATGTGTGAGCAAGGAGGCCTACAAACCTGACTCAATTACACCAGCTCTGTCAGGATGAATGGGCCAACATTCACCCAACTTATTGTGGGAAGCTTGTGGAAGGCTACCCAAATTGTTTGACCCAAGTTAAACAATTTAAAGGCAATGCTACCAAATACAAATTGAGTGTATGTAAACTTCTGACCCACTGGGAATGTGATGAAAGAAATAAAAGCTGAAATAAATCATTCTCTCTACTATTATTCTGACATTTCACATTCTTAAAATAAAGTGGTGATCCTAACTGACCTAAAACCCTGAATTCTTACTAGGATTAAATGTCAGGAAATGTGAAAAACTGAGTTTAAATGTATTTGGCTAAGGTGTATGTAATCTTCCGACTTCAACTGTATCAAGTTAGTTAGTGTTTAAATTCTCTTTAGGCTATCTGATGTTTGTTTTGAACCAGTGTGCACACGGCCCACTCTCAGCAGGTTCCTACCCAAGGTCTTGGTCTTTAATCACTCCAGGCAGCAGTGGTCCACTGTACTTAACACACATGGCTTTATCTGAAGGTCAATAGAAAGTGATATTACTGATGCAAACTATGGTTGGGCGGTATCCAGATTTTCATATTGTCATACCGTCCTTCTATCATCACGGAATATACGGTATTACCGGCTTAGTACACAAGGGGGCGCCAAAACAACGCAAGAAAATCCATTAGGCGTCTATTACCAGAATGCTAAGAAAGTTAGCACAAGTAATAGCGAATATCAATGGAGGCTGTTAGCTAAATGCTAACAAGTGCAAAATAAAATAAACAAATTACAAAGACAGGCAATCCAGCTCATAAAATAATACATATATAGGTGGGAGCTACTGAATGTCATTTTTGGTGAGTTTGGACATTTACAAGCGAATGTGAATGAGAGATATTGTGCATTTGAACAATGTTCTGATGCGTGCTTGTCTGAAGGAAGAACCGTACTGGCTCTGGAGCAGCATGTGTATACGGTGTTTTTATGGAGTCCGGAGTCGCTAGGGCAATGGGCCTTCATGCTCTGATGGGGAAGAGGGGCGAGGAAAAGACCAGCCGAGAACGGAGAGGAGAAAAAACGCAAGGAAATCAAGATATTGACAGCTGTACAAATAACTCAGACACGGAAAGCTAACACAATATGATGCCCCGTCACCTTATTAATTCAGCCACTTATATAACTAGCAAGTTAAACTTCGATGTCGCGATAACACAGAATTCTGCATTTTTACATAGGAAAAAATGACAAAATGCATAAGAAATATCTTGCTGCGTTTTGTAAACGCAGATGTAAAATGCTTCTTGTAATTTCTGCTTGGCATCAGATTAATTTTGTGCTTCAGTTGCAATTCCCTTCTCAGATGAGAATTCACAAACGGGCATTCTATCACTAGACAGCGCTCTGACTGATGTGTAGCTACTTTTCTCTGGTACTTTTCTAGTTGTAGCCAGACTACTTTTCTCCAGTAAAATGCAAGATTAACTTTAAGCAAAACATCAGGAAATGTAGCTGGCTACATTCTTTCTATGATACACATTAGAAATATGATGGCCACGCATCGTTTTTGCAAAAAATACCTTGCTTTTTCATTGTAAGCTCTTACTTGTGTGGCTGCCAGCCAAATAGCGTCGCTTCTGTTGTCATCTGATGAAAATGAAGCTATTTTCTGCCGATTGTGTTCCACTAATGTATTTTCTATGAAACCCTGAACACTCTATTGAGTGAAGAAAACAGAGTTGACTTTTAATATAAAACCCCTGCAATGCACAGCTGGACTCACCTGCTCCTGCTTTCTCTCATTGTGCTATTTACATACATACATGTGACTGGCTCAACTGTTCTGGGGAACTATGGTAAGCTTCATAGTGTAAAATAATTTGACAGTTGAAATGAAGAACGTGATCTGCTTTATCTCTTAACGTATTGCACAAATTGACTGCAGGTATTTACTTAAAAAGTACCTACAAATATTAAAATGTATTGAAAAACTTCAAAGAAATATTGTTTATGGTTTTAACAGTATTGAAAAACCATCCCGTGGTTATTTCCATATACTGCATATATGATATATACTGTATACCGCCAAAGCCTAACACAAACAATGTTACAGTAAACTAAAGTTTGTTTTGTGTCCAGACCTGCAGTTGTATGAATGTCCTCCAACCCTTCCTGTCCTGTACATTGTGTTGTTGTTTTTTGTGACACCCAGTCAGTGTGTAGCGTAACCCAAAAAGGTCTGAGACTCTGAAACCCTGGCAGTTGGCACTAGTTTAAGGATGATCTCTGTCTCTGCCTCTCAATCTGGCCCTCTGTGAAAGTGGCCTGGGGTGGGCAGGCAGTGGTCTGGCCTCCCACGTTGCACTGTCTCCTTATACTCTCACTGGGCTCTGGAGGATTATTCTCCTAGATGCTTAGTAAACTTGAGCAGGATTAATGGAGGGGAACAAAGAATACCTCTGCACAGAGAGAAAAGCAAGAAAATGAACTGAGGGTAAAGGCATACGCTATACAGGCTATGAGGTTCAGTAGCCATTATTGTGTTCACACTTCCTTGTCTTTTCCTACAACTTGTAATGATCAATAGTCTTTGTTTAGACTATAAATGGTTAATATATTTTGGATGGTTACACAACTCTGTGTCACTTTGTGTTTCATTGCATATGCCACTAGCATAGTGTGCATACTGTCCCGTGCACAGAACATGCTATTGGGTGCATACATGTACAGTGCAGCATTACACCTGTGATATGGAGTGCTTGTATGTAGGCTTATGTGTTTGATGGGTTGAATAGCTTTGAAACCATTTTCTCAAGAGGTTTCATTAGGCTCTGGAGTGATGGTGCCAGGAACAATGCAAGGCTGGTCACTGTCTTTTATGGCCTGCATTCTGGTTTAATGTCTGTATTGTGTTAGGAAGGTCCATTAGAGGGAGCTCTATAAACTGGAGGTGCCTGTAAAATATAACTTTGCTTGACTCAATACACACATTAGTGGAGGAAAAGGCCCCTCCTGCCTTTAGATCAGGGTTACAATGTTAAACATGACATTGCCACTTCTATTGCATCTCTATTAAACCTGAATCTGTGTTTGTTGGACGTACCCAGTACTAGGTATTACATTAGGATATGCAAACCTTCCCCTGTTTTTTGTTCATAGATGCAGCATGTATTACAACATAGAGCACAGAGACTAACATTTTCATTTTCCCAAAATATTATTTGCTGTCGGTCAGTGGGATGGACCACTGGGTTAATTAATATCACTAAAGGATGTGATTTATAGACAGCAGGAAGTGCAGCCTGGTTCTGTTGCTCTCTAAGCAAATTAGTGGAAGACAGAAAGACTAGAGCCCAGCGGTGGTATTGAATTACGTCTGACATGCTCTACAGAGAGTATAATTCACGGGATACTTAAATGCTTGAGCAAACTACAAATTAGTTTGTTTTGTACTTGTTCTATAACAGGACTGTTGGAAGAAAATAGGATTTCAGAGGCAATTAAGGGAAATATTTTGAACAATTACAAACAAGACCATTTGGCTCAGGTTATGGCCTTAATTAAGATGAAGATTTATTTCATTAAATCAAAATGTCTATTATTTCTCTTGCATAGTATAATATCGCAGTTTTGTCTTAACTGTTTTCATAGAACTTGAAATGAAGGCGTGTCTTATTTTCATTCTCATTTGCATGCAGAGTAAAATGCTTGCTATCATGGTCATCTAGCAATGCTCAGGTCCAGTTGTGCTGAGATCAGTGGAAAGACTTGAGGTTTGAAAACATTTGAACTGGTTCACCTACAAGATGGTTGGGGAATAACCAGATGCCATGCTAAATGCAACCAAGCCTGTCAGTGGTGGCCTAGAGGGAAATCTCATAAATGAACCATGCAAAATCACCTCTCACATATGGCCACACCACATTCATTATCCCACAGAGTTTAACCTGAGCTCCTCAGAAAAGTGTGAGAGGAAGAGAGGGAGGGAGAGAGAGCGAAATGGAAAAGGTGAAAGGAGGCCTATCCGCTTGATGTCAGGAACTGGGGAGATGATCACTTGCTTTTGTACCTACTGTCCTGAGATGAGGATGAGAGAGAGAGAGAGAGGAGTAGGTGGGGGCTGCCTGTTTGTCCTCAGTAGGGGAGGGGTAGGCTCGTGTGGTGCACCTGCCTGCCTGGAGAGAGAAACACTGGGTGTTCTTGCTTGTCCTTAGAGTGAGCTTTTCTTTTGACAGCTCTAAAAATAAAACATCTCTTAGACCTATTTGCTGGCCATTTCATGTCTTCCAGATAAGACAAAAGGAGGGGGGAATGGCTAGAAGCACTGTAGAAGTCCTGCAGCTCTGTGTTTGTTGTGACTCAGGCAGGGCTGGGTAGCTTCTGTCCCAGGTTCATATCACTAAGAATGTCTTGCGTTCACTGCTATGGAATGTTAAGTCTCAGCATTATTTTCCTTATCTGGAACGCTTAAACCTGCAGGATGACAGCAAAATCATATGCCCCCCAGGCCTCCCGAGTGGCGCAGTGGTCTAAGGCACTGCATCGCAGTGCTAGCTGTTCCACTAGAGATTCTGGGTTCAAGTCCAGGCTCTGTCGCAGCCGGCCGTGACCGGGAGGCCCATGGGGCGGCGCACAATTTGCCCAGCGTCGTCTGGGTTAAGGAGGGTTTGGCCGGCAGGGATATCCTTGTCTCATCGCTCACTAGCGGGCCGGGCGCAGTGCACACTGACACGGTCGCCAGGTGTACGGTGTTTCTTCCGACACATTGGTGCGGCTGGCTTCCGGGTTGGATGGGCATTGTGTCAAGAAGCAGTGCGGCTTGATTGGGTTGTGTTTCGGAGGACGCATGACTCTCGACCTTCGCCTCTCCTGAGTCCGTACGGGAGTTGCAGCGATGAGACAAGACTGTAACTACCAATTGGATACCACGAAATTGGGGAGAAAAAAGGAGTGACATTTATTTAATTTTTTTTGAAAAAAAAAAAGAATAATAATCATATGCCTCTCATTTTCTCACTATCAGATGCACAGAACGCATGGTCCTTGAAAAAGGTTGAATGTTGAAATATATTAGGTTCATGACATGTCTTGTGCAACAGATGTAGGATAGTTGAGTGTGATTACCAAGGAGATAGTGTTTCTGAAACAGAGAGTTTGGTTTAAACTTTGAGCCTGTAAGTGAGTGATTATGGACTTACTTTAAAGGCGTCAGCATGCTTCCCAGCCAAAACAGTTTGATAGAGTTTGTGCATATATTATGATGTCAATCTGTGACGTTTTTGTTTGTTTTGGACTTCGGCGATGGGTTTTTTCGGCTGTTCGGGAACACAGCATTTTTTCTGAAGGCAATCCGAGGTTCGGAGTCGAAGTCTATGCCCCTTTGTTGGTCATTGGTCAACTGTAGCGATTCTTCAGTAAATTCTTTGTTGTCATTCAAGGACAGATGACTCGTTTTCATTGAAAAATACTGCACCAAACATCTTAGATGTAAAATTGCGCGACTAAGATCTCTTCGGCAAAAAAAACGTCAAATGAACGACAGATTTCTGGTGTTATCTTAGATTAATTCTGACTATTTTGAGGAAGCATATACTGGCTACAGTGTCTCAAAATGGACAAACAGTACTATTGCTGCTTTTAAGCGAGTATGCGAGCACACTCGTTCGGCACTGAAGCATGCTGACGCCTTAACCGGCAAGCCTCTGGAAGGTGATATCACTAACTGAGTTGTTCTTCTTTGATGTTTCCTGTGGTGAGAACAATGGTGGCGTTGTTGCTATTTGGAAACAACACTCTGTTTCTAAGGAAAAGCTTGAAACAGTGACTGCACAGCACTAATTTGATGCACAACAGGCCATTTAGTGTATACACAAGATGGAAACTGTGCTGGAGTTTCTCCTGAAAACGCTGTCAGCATGCATGACAACTTTATTGGCATAATCTGCTCCCTTTGCTTTCTCTCTCCTGCTTTTATTACATTTTTACAACTCTATGTACTATTTTGGGAATAGTTTTGTTCCATGTAGTATTTTATTTGTCTGTTAGGAATGACTTACTGAAGGACACCATGGTGAAACTAAGAGTGATCATTCGGTGCATAAGTTATTATTTCACTGGAAATTACTTGTAGGCTATTCAATCACAGTCAGAGATCAACAATTGTTGTTACAGCTGGTTGGAGAAATAGATGACAGACTACTGGAGTCTGGTTCAAGACTACAGACAAAGTGATTGATCCTAGAGCAGTGTCGGGGAACGGTACTTTTAAAAGTAACTTGTTACGTTACAACGTTACTTGCAATAAAAGTAACTTGTTATGTTACACCGTTACTTACTATGGAAAGTAACTAGTTACATTACTTTTGCGTTACCAAAAACAGAAAACCCTCTGAAGAGGCCTTGCACGTGTTGGTCATTCATTCTTATGCCCAATTGACTATCTTTGAATGGCTTGCATAGCCTAATCTATAACTCTGGGCTATACCAGGTCAAGTAATAAAGACAGACACCATATCTCCTTTACAATACTTTACAATACTTAAATAAATAATATAAAACCACCTTGGCAATAAAGGGAGAGCTCAAATACAAGGACAAGAGGCTACTGTTTTACACACATACGAACTGGCCAGAGAGATTCTATGTAAAACTATATGATCACATTGTGTAATTGTAGTGCCCTTTCCTTTTATTGTGAAGACAGAGCTGGAGAAATGTAATTTCTTATCAACTGAGCCTAATTTGATCACCTAGCTACGTTGTTTGCTTTATTACCAGACAATAAATGGGTCAATCGCCTGAACCCGATGATCCTGTGTTTGCTTGTGAATCCTGCAAGTAGCATCAGTCAAAATTTGAGGGGTAACATCTGTCCTTTTCTTCTACCAATTTAAAGTAATGTGAATACTTCCACGATAAAGGCTATTGTCTCTGCCATCTTGCTAGCTATCTAGCTACCAGTTGCCATGCCAGCTACATGCTGCAACGTTCATGCAGAAACAGGAAGAGCGTGAATGTAGGATAGAGGGAGTGATTTTAATTTGTGCCAACAAAGAAAAAGGGAAATAATATTGTAAAAGTAACTAGTTATTATTTAAAGGGATAGTTCACCCAAATTACAAAATTCCATTTTGGTTTCCTTACCCTGTAAGCAGTCTATGGACTATGACGGCAATCCATGCTTTGGTTTAGTTTCCCTGGCACTGTTTCCACATGCTAACATTTTGTGGCACAAATCCTATTCAAGTCATGGGACCGATATTATCATTTTTCGGGCACCCTCAAATTAAACCTGACAGTCTGCACTTTAACCCCAAATTCATTATATCGTTTCTAATTCAAAGTGCTGGAGTACAGAGCCAAAACAACAAAAAATGTGTCACTGTCCCAATACTTTTGAAGCTCACTGTAGCTGTGTCTCTATTTGCCTTCAACCAACAGGCCATGTTGGCCTTACTGCCAACCTCCCAGACAACCAGGGTTTTTCCTAGGTCTAAGGAAGAAGCAATATGTTTTGTTCCCAGCTTGACAACCCTAAAGCAAACACTCCAGACTTCCCTTTCTTTATCCAGACAAAGTGACCTGATTTGTTCTGTGTTATGACAGGAACAATTTGCAGTACTTTATTGTTGTGCCTTGCCTAGGAGAAAAACCTTACAAGCCAGTAATGTGAAACATATAGCCTATGGAATACAAAAATCACTAAAACTGATGTGTTTGAATGTGCATGTTAATTCCCTACTTAGGTTTGGGCGGTATGGTGGTATGTTCAGGATGCAGGGTCTCATTGTCAGTATTCACAGTGATGTGCATGTATATACTAGGGATGCACGATATATCGGTAAGTATATCGGAATCGTCCGATATTAGCTAAAAATGCCAACATCGTCATTGGCCCGATGTCTAGTTTAATGCCGATGTGCAAAACCGATGTCAAAGCTGATGTGCTTAACTATATAACGTAGATAGATGACGTAAGGACGCCACGAAAAATATAGCGCTACACCTGCAACACAGCATTCCTAACCTAGCCCACAATGTCTGCTGTGTGGATTGAGCAGTCAACAAGTTGAGCAGTCATTTGAAAGAGTAAGAACATTTCAGCGAGACAACATAAAGACGAAATCCATTAATGCCAAGATAATGGAATTCATTGCCCCTGACAATCAACCGTTCTCTGTCGTGGATGATGTTGGCTTTTGCCGACTGGTCGAGCACCGGTAAACACTACCAAGTAGGCGCTATTTTTCAGATGCTGCCCTACCGGAGTTACACAGCATCCATGAGCTACTTGATATGGACGTCACTGCTATGAGCTTCACGACTGACATTTGGACCAGCGATGTCAGCCCGATGAGCATTATGATTCTGACAGCACAGTGGGTCCACGAGGATTTCCTACTGAGGAAAGCCGTATTGTATGCTCAAGAATGTGCTGGTTCTCATGCCGCTGCTGACATTTCATTGGCATTTGAGAACATGTTTGAAACTTGGGAAACATGAACACTCCTAGCTCCATTCGAACAACTGACTCGAGAAATAAGCTCAACTGTGTCTGCAGCAGACGTGATACCCAGTCATGGCATTGAAACACCTGCTCAACAAAAATGCCAACACAGACCGTCGGGTTAACTTGGAAAAGTACTCTACTAGAGGCTGTGAACAAGCGATTCGGTGGCGTTCTCTCTGAGCCTCTACTGTGTCGCCACCATGCTCGATGCTAGGTACAAGGACTGCTACTTCGATGCAGACAAGAAACAGGGTTTATGTGAAATGTTACAGACACAGCTGGACAAGATGGAAACAGACATAGTGACAGTGCACACCGAGGAAGAGAGGCCACAGACAGACAGAGCTGAAACTTCACTGCTTGACATGTATGATGAAATCCTGGTGAGACTGAACAAATGAACAACGAAACAGTATAGCAAGTAAGTGAAAGAAATAGGTTTTGATTATGTTTTACTGGTAATGGGGACATACGTAAATGCCAACAAAATAACTTTGTGGTCAGTGTGGTCTGTGTGTATGTGTGTGTGTGTGTGTGTGTGTGTGTGTGTGTGTGTGTGTGTGTGTGTGTGTGTGTGTGTGTGTGTGTTTCAACTATTTAACTGTACTCGAATGCTTAAAACGGCGCTAAAATGTTAAATATCGGTTATCGGTGTCGGGTTTTTTTTTTGGCAAGGAAGATATCAGATATCGGTATTGGCCAAAAATGACATATCGGTACATCCCTAGTATATACAGCTTTGATCTAAGCCAGTGTAATTTAGTGAATGGTGAAACTGATTCATTTTTTCCATACATGCTCATTAATTGGCTGCTCGAGGCATATGCATAACATCTGTCATGCTGACTGGAGCTGGATTCCCATCGGTACTAGGGCTGACCCGGAGCCAGCACGGGAAATGTCAGGCGGATGCTCCACTCAGTGGTGCTCCTGCTCCCTTCCCTTCTTCTCTCCGCCCCTCTCTTTAATGGAGCACAACTGAAAAGGGAGCTGGGATAGCAAGGAGGGCTACTGCTTTTGTGTATCTCTAAATCATCACAGTTAGTCAACCAGCTAGGGCGTAATATCACACCTCTGCTTAAGTGTTCTCTGCACTTTCTAGGAAGGGAAGTGGCATACCTAGTCAGTTGCACAACTGAATAGATTCAACCGAAATAGCACTGTTTTGTAATAATTTTGTTTGTCCTTTGTTCGCACATTTTAAAGTAAAGTGTAATTCCAGTAAACTCATTGCTGGATTAAAACATTACTATTTTAGGGTTTAAACCCATAATGCACCCATAATGCATAATCTGACTACCATGCACTAGCGAGAAAAGGGAAACACTCGGCAAACATACTTTATCTTGTGCAGGCCTGATGAAAAAGAGAGACACACTTCTATCTTCTGACATTTACAGTATTTGTGTTTTTTTGGGCTGTGAATGGACTAGTGTTGGGTGAAGTGCTGCCTGTCGAAACCCTCCCATTGTCTGTCTGCCCATCAGGCGTTTTAAACAGCACCTGCCAAAGCTCAGTGTTATGCTAAGTGTCATTTTATTTCAGTAATAACATGGCCATGGGCTCTGAGCCTCCCCAGCACAAGACCTGACTGGCCTGAGCTTCAGCCAGAGGCTCTGGGGAGTGTCAGTTGGTCCAGGAGCTGCTTACTGCTTTAACCCACATTATCCATAATATTCCATGCCTGACTCACTAACACATTCAAATGTGATGTTTTGTTTCCACTTTCAATGAATGAGTTTACATTAAATGAGACAATGTGTCGAAAGATAAAAGGAGATTAGGTGACCAAATAAAGCCTCCCAGGTCCTCATGAGCGCTGGCTCTTTGTCCACCTCTGTCTGTCTGACTCCGTGTGCCAGGCTCTCACCCACACTCTGACAGATAACACTTTAATAAGGATGTGTGGTCCCACAGTCCTGCTCCAGCTGGCCACACTATTAGAGCTGGGCAGTTTGTAGATTGTCATTGTTTTATAGTAGGTCTCTTTTATATCAAGTGAATATTTTTTCGATATGTACAGTATGCAGAGCAAGTATAATTTCTCTCATTATTGTATGGCATCAGTGGGTTGATGATTGTCAAAATCTGTCTGGTTGGGATCAGAGGTGATACACGTATTTAAGTGCAGTTCAAAACAGTTTCCTGGCGATTTTTTTTTTCTCGTAATTATTTACATAGCATGCTTAAATACAACATTTGTCCTTACAATGAAATAGTCCCTTGATTACGGCCCTCTGCATTATAAAGCTTGCCCCATACTGCCCTCTGGAAAAAGCAATGGATTAGTGAACATGGTTCACCACCTTGTGGTTGAGTTTAGAATTGTTACATTTCATCCATGAGATGGTTAATGTGTTGTCTACTGTACTACTATAAAGCCTTATCTCTCTACTTGTCTCCATGTCATTCCAGGGATCGTCTTCTCTACTTTGGTGTTTGGGCCTGCCTGTGGTTTCCTCCTGGGGTCCCTCTGCACCAAGTTCTATGTGGACTTCCTCTTCATCGACACCAGTGAGTTACTGGGAAATACAACCTCACGTCACTCCCAACACTGTTCTATGGAAAAGCAATTAAGAAGTCCATTAACCTAGCAACACATAATTAGAGCTAAGTACTTTGTTATTCAAGGTAAGCCAAAGTAATGTTAATTTTGTTTATTAACATTATAGTATTATGATTGAATTATGAGCCTATAATCTAATTGTTAAATTAACACTCTCCCTCTAGAATCTAACATTGGAATTCCTCAGTAGTTGAATATAAGCCAAGAGGCAAATGTTTCCTCTCAATATTTAGTTTGATAAAAGTGTTCCGTCTGCACAGGTAAGCTGGACATCACTTCTGATGACCCTCGGTGGATCGGAGCCTGGTGGGGAGGCTTCCTCCTGTGTGGTGCCTTGCTCTTTTTCTCATCCCTCTTCATGTTTGGCTTCCCCCAAACCCTGTCAGACCGAGAGAAGGACAGGGACGGTGGAGGGGAGAGTGAGCAGGCCATGCTCCCCTCTACCTCTCTGCCCCTGGACTATAATGAGATGCCCAAGTCCAGCAACGGGGTCGTACACAATAACCATGAGCCTGTCAACGGCCCCACCTGCTTTCAGCAGCTCAGAGGTGAGGGGGGATTTTTTTTCTGTCCCTTTATATTGCATTTAGTATTTGTTCAGTTAAATTAACACTTGTTATGTATTGTATATAGTGTAGCACATCACTTGTTCTCCATCTGTATCCCACCATGATTTGTTAGAATACCTCACAATCAAATGCTGACCGTATTACCTCCCAAGAGTATATTCCCCCTCAAGCCGATACCACGATGGCCCTCAAGGAACTACACTGAACTTTGTGCAAACTGGAAACCACATATCCTGAGGCCGTATTTATTGTAGCTGAGGATTTTAACAAAGAAAATTTGAGGAAAACGTTACTGAAGTTCTATCAACACATTGTCTGAAGTACTCGCGCATCAAAAACTCTCGACCATTGTGACTTCCCCTTCCGGGATGGCTACAAGGCCCGCCCCCACCCTCCCTTCGGCAAATCAGATCACTACTCCATCCTGCTTTTCCCTTCCTATAGGCAGAAACTCAAACAGGAAGTACCCATGCTAAGGTCTATTCAACGTTGGTCTGACCAATCGGAATCCATTCTTCAAGATTGTTTTGATCATGCGGACTGGGATATGTTCCGGGTATCCTATGAGAATGACACTGACGTATACACGGACACAGTGACTGAGTTCATCAGGAAGTGTATAGGGGATGTTGTTCCCACTGTGACTATTAAAACCTACCCAAACCAGAAACAGTGGATAGATGGCAGCATTCAAGGACTGTGGGCTCTAGCTCTCTGTGGCCGACGTGAGTAAGACGTTTAAGCGTGTTAACCCTCGTAAGTCTGCCGGACCAGACGTCATCCCTATCCGCGTCCTCAGAGCATCCGCAGGCCAGCTGGCTGGAGTGTTTACGGACATATTCAATCTCTCCCTATCCCAGTCTGCTGTCCCCACTTGCTTCAAGACGTCCACCATTGTTTCTGTACCAAAGAAAGCAAAGGTGACTAAACTAAATGACTATTGCCCCGTAGCACTAACTTCTGTCATCATGAAATGCTTTAAGAGGCTAGTTAAGGATCATATCACCTCCACCTTACCTGTTACCCTAGACCCACTTCAATTTGCTTACCGCCCCAATAGATCCACAAACGATGCAATCGCCATCGCACTGTACACTGCCCTATCCCATCTGGACGAGCAATACCTATGTAAGAATGCTGTTCATTGACTATAGCTGAGCATTCAACAACATAATACCCTCCAAGCTTATCATCAAGCTCGGGGCCCTGGGTCTGAACCCTGTCCTGTGCAACTGGTCCTGGACTTCCTGATGGGCCGCCCCCAGGTGGTGAAGGTAGGAAACAACACCTCCACTACACTGATCCTCAACACAGGGGCCCCACAAGGGTGTGTGTTCAGCTCCCTCCTTACTCCCTGCACGCCTACAACTCAATCATCAAGTTTGCAGATGACACAACAGTAGTAGACTTGATTACCAACAATGACGAGACAGCCTACATGGAGGAGGTGAGGGCCCTAGCGGAGTGGTGCCAGGAAAATAACCTCTCCCTCAACGTCAACAAAATGAAGGAGATGATCGGGGACTTCAGGAGACAGCAGAGGGAGCACGCCTCTATCCACATCGACGGGACCGCAGTGGAGAAGGTGAAACGCTTCAAGTTCCTTGGAGTACACATTACTGACAATTTGAAATGGTCCACCCACACAGACAGTGTGGTGAAGAAGGCACAACAGCGCCTCTTCAACCTCAGGAGGCTGAAGAAATTTGGCTTGGCCCCTAAGACCCTCACAAACTTTTACAGATGCACAATTGAAAGCATCCTGTCGGGCTGTATCACCACCTGGTACGGCAACTGCACCGCCCACAACCGCAGGGCTCTCCAGAGGGTGATGCGGTATGCCCAACGCATCACTGGGAGCGTTCTGCCTGCGCTCCAGGACACTTACAGCACCCAATGTCACAGGAAGGCCAAAAAGATCATCAAGGACATCAACCACCCGAGCCACGGCCTGTTCACCCCGCTATCATCCAGAAGGTGAGGTCAGTGCAGGTGCATCAAAGCTGGGACTGAGAGACTGAAAAACAGCTTCTATCTCAAGGCTGTCAGACTGTTAAATAGCCATCACTAGCCAGCCACCACCCGCTTACTCAACCCTGCACCTTAGAGGCTGCTGCCCTATGTACATAGAAATGGAATCACTGGTCACTTTAATAATGTTTACATACTGCTTTACTCATTTCATATGTATATACTGTATTCTACTGTATTTTAGTCAATGCCATTCCGACATTGCTCATCCTAATATTTATATATTTCTTAATTCCATTCTAACAGTGACATGCTTACTTATGGGCCCTTCCCAACAATGCAGAGAGAAAAATGTTGAAAAAGTACACAATAAGTAAGGCCAACTTGTCCATATACACTGGTTACCAGTAACGAGTTGATTTGTAGGGCTATGAGGTAATTGAGGTAGGTATAGTTGAAGTCGGAAGTTTACATACACTTAGGTTTGTTAACAAACTATAGTTTTGGCAAGTCGGTTAGGACATCTACTTTGTGCATGACACAAGTAATTTTTCCAACAATTGTTTACAGACAGATTATTTCACTTATAATTCACTCCAGCCACTTTAATAATGGAAAAATTGATGTAATCAATGTATCACTAGCAATTTAAATAATGTTTACATACCCTACATTACTCATCCCATATGTATATACTGTACGCTATACCATCTACTGCATCTTGCCATCTTGATGTAATTGAATGTATCACTAGCCACTTTAAACAATGCCACTTTCTATAATGTTCTCATACCCTACATTACTCATCTCATATGTATATACTGTACGCTATACCATCTACTGCATCTTGCCATCTTGATGTAATGTATCACTAGCCACTTTAAACAATGCCACTTCATATAATGTTTTCATACCCTACATTACTCATCTCATATGTATATACTGTACTCTTACCATCTACTGCATTTTGCCTATGCCGTTCGGCCATCACTCATTTATATATTTTTATGTACATATTTGTATTCATTTCTTTACACTTGTGTGTATAGGGTAGTTGTTGTGGAATTGTTAGGTTATATTACTTGTTAGAGATTACTGCATGGTCAGAACTAGAAGTGCAAGCATTTCGCTACACTTGAATGAACATCTGCTAACCATGTGTATGTGACAAATAAACTTGATTTAATTTGATCACAATTCCAGTGGGTCAGAAGTTTACATACACTAAGTTGAAAAACTGCGTTTAAATGTATTTCAAATCAAATGTATTTATAAAGCCCTTCTTACATCAGCTGATGTCACAAAGTGCTGTACAGAAACCCAGCCTAAAACCCAAACAATGCAGGTGTAAAAGCACAGTGGCTAGGAAAAACTCCCTAGAAAGGCCAGAACCTAGGTCCTCTGAGAGTTCAGAAAGAAAGAGAGAAAGAGAGAGAATTAGAGAGAGCATACTTAAATTCGCACAGGACACCGGATAAGACAGGATAAATGCTCCAGATATAACAGACTGACCCTAGCCCCCCGACACATAAACTACTGCAGCATAAATACTGGAGGCTGAGACAGGAGGGGTCGGGAGACACTGTGGCCCCATCCGACGATACCCCCGGACAGGGCCAAACAGGCAGGACATAACCCCACCCACTTTGCCAAAGCACAGCCCCCACACCACTAGAGGGATATCTTCAACCACCAACTTACCATCCTGAGACAAGGCCGAGTATGGCCACAAAGATCTCCGCCACGGAGATTGTGCCATATTTGGCTAAGGTGTATGTAAACTTCCAACTTCAATTGTAGGTGCAAATGTAGGATCTTAATTTGATCACTTTTTTTTCCTGTGAATTTTCCTGTGAACTTGTAGTATATTCAAGGTTTTTAAAGGCTTCTAAGGTTAGTAATTTCCACTTAAAAAGGTCAGACTTGATTTGCCCTAACGAAAAATATATCTACCCTCAAAACTTTTTTAAATAAATTATAATCCATATAATAATTCACATTTCCCATTGCTGTAGGATTATTTTCTTTTATGAAAATGTTTGTTTTCAAAACTGCGATTTGAAAAACAGTTCCAGATTCTGTTTTGTAAAGTCTGGACTGTTTTGTCTGATAAGTCTGATATCGTACACTATATCTGGGGTAGTGTACGATATATGTTGCCTGTTATGTTGTCTGTTATGAGAAAAGAAAGCAAGGGAATTAAATCCTCTGCTTCTACTGAAATGATGTAGCTTTTTACTAGTCATGAGGAAAGAATAAAATAAATTCCACATACAAATTACAATGTTTTCAGATTTTTATATTAACCTTACACCAGTTTAATGTAACTGGCAGATTTTTATTTATAGCAAGAGAGAGATGTCTGTGTCCAAGTGACGCTTTGATGTTAAGGATCTTCTCTTTTCAGTGATCCCTAAAGTGACCAAGCACCTCCTGTCCAACCCAGTGTATACCTGCATCACGCTGGCTGCCTGTATGGAGATTGGTGTAGTGGCTGGCTTCGCTGCCTTCCTGGGGAAGTACCTGGAGCAGCAGTTTAACCTCACAACCTCTTCAGCCAATCAACTACTAGGTGAGTGGCATGCACATGCACGACACACACACATTCTCTCTCACATACACACATACAGGCCCAGACCCCCTGGTGCCACACAGTAGACAGAGAGCAGTACACTGAGAAGCATCAGTGCAGTATATGAGAAGGAGATTAGCTTAACCTGGTGGTATTAACTCTCTCCAGGTATGACGGCCATCCCCTGTGCTTGTCTGGGGATATTCCTGGGGGGGCTTCTGGTCAAGAAGCTGAACCTCTCAGCCCTGGGGGCCATTCGCATGGCCATGCTGGTCAACCTGATCTCCACCGCCTGCTACGTCTCCTTCCTCTTCCTTGGCTGTGATACAGGGCCTGTCGCTGGGGTGACCGTCCCCTATGGCAACGAGTAAGAACAGCCTGTACATACACTGGTTTAGCATATGTAATAGCAGTGCTCCTGTTGGGGGCAGGGTGTTTGATGAAAGTGGGAACAAAGTCACACTCTGACTACGGAAACATTTGTCAGAATATACGTTTTACTAAATCTTTTTTCACCGATTTTTATTTTTAAATTTACATTTTTTAAATAACAATTATAGGATAATTGCTTGTAGGGGAAAGTGGGGTAAGTTGAGCTATTCAGCATCATTCTGTCAAGGAAAATATAGTATTCTTTCTAACAAAGATATCTACATACACTACCGTTCAAAAGTTTGTGGTCACTTAGAAATGTCCTTGTTTTTGAAAGATAAGCAAATGTTTTGTCCATTTTAAAATAACATCAAATTGATCATAAATACAGTGTAGACATTGTTAATGTTGTAAATGACTATTGTAGCTGGAAACAACAGATTTTTTTTATGGAATATCTACATAGGTGTACAGAGGCCCATTATCACCAACCCTCGCCCCCTCATCTGACCATAATTCCATCCTCCTGATTCCTGCTTACAAGCAAAAACTAAAGCAGGAAGCACCAGTGACTCAGTCAATAAAGAAGTGGTCAGATGACGCAGATGCTAAACTACAGGACTGCTTTGCTTGCACAGACTGGAATATGTTCCGGGATTCCTCTGATGGCATTGAGGAGTACACCACATCAGTCATTGGCTTCACCAATAAGTGCATCGATGACGTCGTCCCCACAGTGACTGTACGTACATACCCCAACCAGAAACCATGGATTACAGGCAACATCCACACTGAGCTAAAGGCTAGAGCTGCCGCTTTGAAGGAGCGGGACTCTAACCCGGACGCTTATAAGAAATCCCGCTACGCCCTCAGACGAACCATCAAACAGGCAAAATGCCAATACAGGACTAAGATTGAATCGTACTACACCGGCTCCGATGCTCGTCGGATGTGGCAGGGCCTGCAAACTATTACAGACTACAAAGGGAAGCACAGCCGCGAGCTGCCCAGTGACACGAGCTTACCAGACGAGCTAAATCACTTTTATGCTCTCTTCGAGGCAAGCAACACTGAGGCATGCATGAAAGCATCAACTGTTCTGGACAACTGTGTGATCACGCTCTCCGTAGCCGACGTGAGTAAGACCTTTAACCAGGCCAACATTCACAAGGCCGCTGGGCCAGACATATTACCAGGACGTGTGCTCCGGGCATGTGCTGACCAACTGGCAGGTGTCTCCACTGGCATTTTCAACATGTCCCTGATTGAGTCTGTAATGCCAACATGTTTCAAGCAGACCACTGACATTTTCAACATGTCCCTGATTGAGTCTGTAATGCCAACATGTTTCAAGCAGACCACCATAGTCCTTGTGCCCAAGAACACTAAGGTAACCTGCCTAAATGACTACAGACCCGTAGCACTCACATCCGTAACCATGAAGTGCTTTGAAAGGCTGGTCATGGCTCACATTAACACCATTATCCCAGAAACCCTAGACCCACTCCAATTTGCATTCCCGCTCAAACAGATCAACAGACGATGCAATCTCTATTGCACTCCACACTGCCCTTTCCCACCTGGACAAAAGGAACACCTACGTGAGAATGCTATTCATTGACTACAGCTCAGCGTTCAACACCATAGTGCCCTCATAGCTCATCACTAAGCTAAGGATCCTGGGACTAAACACCTCCCTCTGCAACTGGATCCTGGACTTCCTGACGGGCCCCCCCAGGTGGTAGGGGTAGGAAACAACACATCTGCCACGCTGATCCTCAACACTGGAGCCCCTCAGGGGTGCATGCTCAGTCCCCTCTTGTACTCCCTATTCACCCACGTCTGCATGGCCAGGCACGATTCCAACAGCATCATTAAGTTTGCAGACGACACAACACTGACAACACTGTTGGAGCCTATAGGGAGGAGGTCAGAGACCTGGCCGGGTGGTGCCAGAATAACAACCTATCCCTCAACGTAATCAAGACAAAGGAGATGGTTGTTGACTACAGGAAAAGGAGGACTGAAAAATTGTCAAAGACTCCAGCCACCCCAGTCATAGACTGTTCTCTCTGCTACCGGTACCGGAGCGCAAGCGGTACCGGAGCACCAAGTCTAGGACCAAGAGGCTTCTAAACAGCTTCTACCCACAAGCCATAAGACTCCTGAACAGCTAATCAAATGGCTACCCGGACTATGCATTGTGTTCGGATCACAAAGAAGAACATTTGTGTGACGCAGGAAAAAAAATGAAAAGATGCTGGAGGAGTACTTGACGCCATCTGTCAAGCATGGTGGAACCTATGTGATGGTCTGGGGGTGCTTTGGTGGTGGTAAAGTGGGAGATTTGTACAGGGTAAAAGGGGTCTTGAAGAAGGAAGGCTATCACTCCATTTTGCACCGCCATGCCATACCCTGTGGACGGTGCTTAATTGGAGCCAATTTCCTCTTACAACAGGACAATGACCCAAAGCACAGCTCTAAACTATGCAAGAACTATTTAGGGAAGAAGCAGTCAGCTGGTATTCTGTCTATAATGGAGTGGCCAGCACAGTCACCGGATCTCAACCCTATTGAGCTGTTGTGGGAGCAGCTTGACCGTATGGTACGTAAGAAGTGCCCATCAAGCCAATCCAACTTGTGAGAGGTGCTTCAGGAAGCAGATTACCTCAACAAATTGACAACTAGTATGCCAAAGGTCTGCAAGGCTGTAATTGCTGCAAGCGGAGGATTCTTTGATGAAAGCAAAGTTTGAAGGACACAATTATTATTTCAATTAAAAATCATTATTTATAACCTTGTCAACGTCTTGACTATATTTCCTATTAATTTTGCAACTCATTTCATAATGCCTTGCATTACGCCTGGGAAGAAAATACTTCAATTTGCTCAACTTGCCATCTGCTCAACCATTGGCTCAACTTAGCCCATGGCCTTTGGCTCAATTTACCCAAAGGCAAACATTTTGTCTATATTAGACAACACAGCTACAAGGATGCACATTCGTGCTAGGTTTAGGACCTCATATTCAAGCTTATAGAGACCCCAACTTATTTATAGAACAATCTAACACAAAAAATGTATTTGACTTTGTGAAAATCAGTTTTTTGGACTTAACTTGCATACCAATTTTTCCTTTGTGGTTTCTTCCTTCACAAAGTCCATGAAATTATGACCCCTTTCTAAATATTTGGTCAAATGATTCATTTGTCTGTGATTTCCTAGAAACAGGGATGGCTCAACTTCCCATTTTGCTCAACTTACCCTACACTCACTAACTGGAAATGTGCTTTGCACTGTTTAACTTGTTTATTTAGGGACACAGTAGCATTCCTATATGTACACTGTGTAGTCTGAACAGCTGTTTGTATCTCTCTCGCTTCTTCTCTCTTTCTTTCTCTCTCTCCAGGACACTGCGGGTGGGCGAGAAACCAGAGGTCCCCTGCATGAGTAACTGTAACTGCTACACCTCCTCAGTCAGCCCAGTGTGCGGCTCCAACGGAGTCACCTACCTGTCCTCCTGCTTTGCAGGCTGCACTACAACAGTGAGCACAGGCATCTACCCCCCTCCGGCTCAGGTCATTACCCTGGAAGCCTTCCACCCTCATCTCTCTGCGTCCCATTATGTCCTGTGATAGATAGAGGCATTCACCACAGCCCAAATGCTAGATCATTAAAGAACAGAGCAGCTATCCTAGAAATAAAATCCCTGGAATGGACACAACGTTCTGTCTTATGAGCAACGGTGGACGAGTACAATATGTTGTCTCCAATGCTCCCATGTACCATACAGATGCCCTGATGTTATGTTACCCTTAATTAAACCAAAGTGACTTCCATCATGGCCTTCATGCACATCAAGCTGTGACAAATCCATAGCTTTTCAATTGCAATGTTGCATCTAGAGATCCTACATCTAGATGGTCTTCATTGTTACGACTTGCTCTGTATTTAGATGCTTCGCCCAATGCTGTGAACCAAAGCAAGCTGTGGATGAATGTTCTTTATCACACTCCTCTCACTTTTATGAATCATAGGTATTTTCTCTGTGTTACTGTGTCTAGTCAGAGCAGTGACCTTTCTACATATGAAATCTCTGGATTGTTATTATCACTGCACAAACAAAGTCACCACCATTCGTCATTTTACATTTCCCCAACAACCTACATATAGAGAGATGGAAGAGATGTGAGAATGCCGTGTTGTATCTGTGTTCATCTGGCTTATTGTCACATAAAGTAATACTAATGCAGATATACCTATTCTCTTGTCTTCAGAATTTGACAGGGTGTACGTGTATATCCAGTGACAGCGAGATGGCCACAGCTGTTCCAGGGAAGTGTCCCAGTCCAGGCTGCCAGGAGGCCTTCCTCACCTTCCTCTGTGTCATCTGTGCCTGCTGTATGATCGGCTCCATGGCTCAGACGCCCTCCGTCATCATCCTCATCAGGTAACACCACTGGAATTCACCTTAACACCATGCCATAACATGCCCAGTAGAATCAACATGTAGAGAGGGTTTACTTTACTCAGACAGCTCTCTGTTTCTCCTTCTCTTCCTAGGACTGTGAGCCCTGAGCTGAAATCATATGCTCTTGGAGTTTTGTTTCTCTTGCTGCGACTACTTGGTAAGTTATAGTACCGTTACACTTACATCTGAACTAGTCAGGTTGCACTGTCACATTACTTTGTTTATAAATCAAACATACTGGGCTTTCAGATGCTACAGTTTGTTGACCAGTACTGGTGTAATGATAAGGCTAAAGTATTGATTTCTCCAGTTGTAGAGATGAAAAGCTTGTGCTGCTGATGTAATCCTCTCCTCACCTGTTTTGTAGGATTCATCCCCCCTCCTCTGATCTTTGGTGCTGGGATTGACTCAACTTGCCTTTTCTGGAGTACAGAGTGTGGGGATAAGGGAGCCTGCCTGCTGTACGACAATATCGCCTACAGACATCTGTACGTGAGCCTGGCCATCGGTCTTAAGGTCACCGCCTTCATTCTGTACACCACCACCTGGTACTGTTTACGCAAGAACTATAAGAAATACATAAAAAATCATGAGGGCTATACGACGCCAACTGAACTGTTTCCCTCCAGTCTCACAATGGACAACATGAAGGATGGGAGTCAGAACCCAAACAGGACAACGTTTATATACAACCTAGAGGACCATGAGTTGTGCGAAAACATGGAGTCGGTTTTATAGTTTCTGAACCATCCAAAAGACTATCTGCTACATTCATTATTAAAGAAGATCATAAATGACGATCATCCTCCTTTATATTTTTTTTAATTAAACATTAGAATGTTTTCTATCTGAAGTCCTATACAGGCCCTGGAAGACTGTTGCTGCTCTCAACTCCTTGGTAACTTTTGATAGAGGCCGTTTTGTTTGTAGAGGTGTTATCAGCAAGGGTATAGTCCAGTACCAGTGAACTCTGTTGTGATTGTTAGTAGAAGACAACTACTGGCTGGCTCTGTCCTGCTCTTAGGTGATTAGATGGTCAATAATATGCTACTGTTATAGGCGCCATACTTCTACTCGCTCGAGTATAACATGGATCCAGTCTCTGAAAATGACAGGACCTGTTTGGTCAGTTTCACTATGTGTTACATTTCGTTCCCTTCCACCATGGAACTAAGACATAAGTATAAATGATAGGACGTTTCTCCACGTTGCCAAGAATATAGAAATAAAGAGATGTGTCATTCTGTGTTGCGTAATATACGCTTTATTTTTATGAAACAAACAGAGAGCTTTCTCATGTACTATATAGTGGAGAAAGTAGAGCGCTTATATAGGACGATGGTCTAACGTTACTGTATGCATTCAGTGTCAGAATGAAGTTCAGTGGTAGTAGCTGAAATGGTGTTAATGTCAGCATACACTGTACAAAAACAGTGCTCTTACTTGAACACATACACTGTTTATGACTATAAACATAGAATTGAGTTGGTCTTTCTATGGGTTCAAATGTTATATTATTCATATACATTTCTATCATTGTGAAAGAGATAAATCTGTCTTTTTGCAGAGTCCTTTCTGAATGTTGTAAAAGTTTCTTTGCTTTTCTATTTACATGTTTTATTTGCTTAGTTTATTTAACCCTAATATGTCTTAATATGAGGGATTATCCAGATAAGAAGTATTATTTATGTTTTAAGGGCGGCTTTTGCACCATAGTAGAAAAGCAAAGATTGGAAAATCAACAAGTCTTTCTGTGTGTGTTATAATGACATCTCTTCAAGCTAAACAATGAAGATTCAAGTTTATATATTTGTACTGTGTATGTGAGGTTCCGAATGTTGTATTAGAATTAACTAAACTGAGATGATAATATAGGAATTTGAGATTTAATTATTTAAAAAATGTTTAGTTGTGATATGCATCACACATAAAATGGGAGCCAATGTCATAACAAGAAAGGAATAAGAATCAAAGATCAAAGCCAACTACACCAGTGCTTGGCGTAGGGCAGAGCAGAACTGCTTGTAACTTCCGAGAATGCAGAATCTGCATGTCAAGTCACACAAAAGGTACCGGGAGTAATTTATATGCAATGGCTGATAATCCTACAACAAGGTAATAGGCATTCTTATTTTGTTATCCCTTAACATCTTTTTTTGAAGACCCTCAAGGCCTGATGGCACACCTAACTTCTTTTACAGTTTCTCTACAGAAAAAGTTTTAGCATTGTCCCTTTTCTTACACTTTTTTGTATGGCAAGATATAATTTATTTTACTCTGGAAATAAAATTATTTTTCAGAAAATAATCCAGACATGGTGACATTTTCACTTTATTTCTTTACAGGGAAAATATCAAATCAAATCAAATGTTAATAGTCACATGCGCCGACTACAACAGTGAAACGCTTACTTACGAGCCCCTAACCAACAATGCAGTTAAAAAAAAATATGGATATGATTAAGAAATAAAAGTAACAAGTAATTAAGAGCAGCAGTAAAATATCAATAGCGAGACTATATACAGGGAGGGTACCGGTACAGAGTTAATGTGTGGGGGCACCGGTTAGTTGAGGTAATATGTACATGCAGGTAGAGTTATTAAAGTGACTATGCATAGATGATAACGGAGAGTAGCAGTGGTATAAGGGGGGGGGGGGGGGGGGTCAATGCAAATAGTCTGGGTAGCCATTTGATTAGATGTTCAGGAGTCTTATGGCTTGTGGTTAGAAGCTGTTTAGAAGCCTCTTGGACCTAGACTTGGCGCTCCGGTACCGCTTGCCATGCGGTAGTAGAGAGAACTGTCTATAACTAAGGTGGCTGGAGTCTTTGACAATTTTTAGGGCCTTCCTCTGACACCGCCTGGTATAGCGGTCCTAGATGGCAGGAAGCTTGGCCCCAGTGATGTACTGACATAAGAAATGTACGTGTAGGCAGGTAAATACATGACCTGTATTTGATGTCTCTAAAGCACTCAATCAGTCCTCTATACGTATACTGATATCCAGGTCCTAAAATTATTGACCTCTTTCTCCCCTCTCTCTCCAGATGAAATCTCGCGTCTTGTGACGGCCGGCCGCCCAACAACCTGCCCACTTGACCCTATCCCCTCCTCTCTTCTCCAGACCATTTCTGGAGACCTTCTCCCCTACCTCACCTCGCTCATCAACTCATCCTTGACCGCTGGCTACGTCCCTTCCGTCTTCAAGAGAGCGAGAGTTGCACCCCTTCTGAAAAAACCTACACTCGATCCCTCCGATGTCAACAACTACAGACCAGTATCCCTTCTTTCCTTTCTCTCCAAAACTCTTGAACGTGCCGTCCTTGGCCAGCTCTCTTGCTATCTCTCTCAGAATGACCTTCTTGATCCTAATCAGTCAGGTTTCAAGACTGGGCATTCAACTGAGACTGCTCTTCTCTGTGTCACGGAGGCTCTCCGCACTGCTAAAGGTAACTCTCTCTCCTCTGCTCTCATCCTTCTAGACCTATCTGCTGCCTTTGATACCGTGAACCATCAGATCCTCCTCTCCACCCTCTCCGAGCTGGGCATCTCCGGCGCCGCCCACGCTTGGAATGCGTCCTACCTGACAGGTCGCTCCTACCAGGTGGCGTGGCGAGAATCTGTCTCCGCACCACGTGCTCTCACCACTGGTGTCCCCCAGGGCTCTGTTCTTGGCCCACTCCTATTCTCGCTATACACCAAGTCACTTGGCTCTGTCATATCCTCACATGGTCTCTCATATCATTGCTATGCAGATGACACACAATTAATCTTCTCCTTTCCCCCTTCTGACAACCAGGTGGCGAATCGCATCTCTGCATGTCTGGCAGACATATCAGTGTGGATGACGGATCACCACCTCAAGCTGAACCTCGGCAAGACGGAGCTGCTCTTCCTCCCGGGGAAGGACTGCCCGTTCCATGATCTCGCCATCACGGTTGACAACTCCCTTGTGTCCTCCTCCCAGAGTGCTAAGAGCCTTGGCGTGACCCTGGACAACACCCTGTCGTTCTCCACCAACATCAAGGCGGTGACCCGATCCTGTAGGTTCATGCTCTACAACATTCGCAGAGTACGACCCTGCCTCACACAGGAAGCGGCGCAGGTCCTAATCCAGGCACTTGTCATCTCCCGTCTGGATTATTGCAACTCGCTGTTGGCTGGGCTCCCTGCCTGTGCCATTAAACCCCTACAACTCATCCAGAACGCCGCAGCCCGTCTGGTGTTCAACCTTCCCAAGTTCTCTCACGTCACCCCGCTCCTCCGCTCTCTCCACTGGCTTCCAGTCGAAGCTCGCATCCGCTACAAGACCATGGTGCTTGCCTACGGAGCTGTGAGGGGAACGGCACCCCCGTACCTTCAGGCTCTGATCAGGCCCTACACCCAAACAAGGGCACTCCGTTCATCCACCTCTGGCCTGCTCGCCTCCCTACCTCTGAGGAAGCACAGTTCCCGCTCAGCCCAGTCAAGACTGTTCGCTGCTCTGGCACCCCAATGGTGGAACAAGCTCCCTCACGACGCCAGGACAGCGGAGTCAATCACCACCTTCCGGAGACACCTGAAACCCCACCTCTTCAAGGAATACCTGGGATAGGATAAAGTAATCCTTCTAACCCCCCCCCCTTAAAAGATTTAGATGCACTTTTGTAAAGTGGTTGTTCCACTGGATATTATAAGGTGAATGCACCAATTTGTAAGTCGCTCTGGATAAGAGCGTCTGCTAAATGACTTAAATGTAAATGTAAAAATTGAGCAATACTTGATATCGGTTTCAGTCAGAATTTGATATCATTATTAGCTATCTGTGCTGATTTATCCAGATAAATCAGATAAAGCTCTCTGTAAAAGAGCTCATCGTATAGACACACTTGATTCATAATGCTCAACAGCACCATTATTAGCCAAAATGTTTTAGTGTTTAAAATAGCCTTCCCAGAGCATATGTTGGTGCTTTGTACTTGCTGAGTGTCTTTTGAAAATGTGAACGGACAACCGTGCAGTGCATTTATCTGGTCTGCTTGGTAGATTAGGGTTAGGCTGCATTTAGACAGGCAGTCCAATTCAGATTTTTTTCTCACTAATTGGTCTTTTGACCAATCACATCACATATGTTCACATCAGATCTCTTTCAGAGCTGGTTTGTTTGGTCAAAAGACCAATTAGTGAAGAAAAAAATCTGAATTGGGCTGCCTGTCTTAACACAGCCATATTGATATGGCTTAAATTTTCTTTTAAGCCATACCAGATGAATTGAGTTAACACTGGTGGAGGGGAAAAGAGTGCAAGGCAGGATTTTCAGAGGAGGCCTAGAGCTAATCATCACTACTCCAGCCTTCAGAGTGTTTGGCAATGCAGTAGCACAGACACAGACAGGAACTATCAGCCCACTCACCTCTCCTCTCCACCACTGGCTGGAGGAAACAAGAGAAACAGTCTTTACATCCCTCTAAGGCTTTCCATTCTTCCTGTGTGTGCAGGGTTCTACCTCTATCTCTTCATTCAAGTAGAAAAAACATTGTGCTACAAAATGGGCTCACAATTTCACCGTGTGCATGTTGATAGGTCTGCTTTTATAGCCCTTGATCATAAAAAGAACAACCAAGGAAGTCATAGAACATTTAAAGATTGCAACATTATGGGATGTGTTTGATGTTGCTTTCTGTTTTATAGTCAATTTCTCAGAGACCATATTATTCCAGAGTGTTGGATGTTCACAGCGTTGGATGTCCATTGTAATCCTTGATTACATCCTTGATTGCATGCAGTTGTTTACTGTGGTACAAAGCCAATGGTTTACATCCGAGGGAAAAAGCAAGATATCTGTCAGCAGGACAAAAGACCCATTCCATGCTGTCGATTTTTACAAGGCGACGCGCAATCTTATCCCAAACCACATTTGCATGTGTTTAAAACCAATGACAAATGTCTGAAACCAATGCTGGCACAGATTTAGCAGTAACAGTGTTGTTCAATACTTATCTGTGTATTTCAGTCTGTCCGCAACCGATTTTTTTCTGGGTCTGGTCTTGTTTGCCGTTGATAGGGATGACACGAATTTATGAGAGTGACAGTTTGTACAATAGAGAGTTGCAATATAAAGATACATATAAAAAACCATACATAGTTGACAGCACTAGCACTGCAATAAACATTTTATTCTAAGGAGAGAAAGAAAGGAAACAGAGAGGGAAAGCATAAGAAATCTGTGATAAACCACCAACCATTTGAGTACGCAATAATTGAATGCCAGTCTCAAGATGCTGCAAAATCAAACAAGGCAAATAATTGTGCTTTGTTTATCTGTACAGTATGTGTGTGTGTGTGTTTACACTGCATCTGTTATGCTTTGTTTCATGTGGTGATCCATCAGCCGGCTGGCTATTGTATCACACTGCACATAATTCATTTGGGGATTCGTCGCGCAAACTGATTTCTCCAGAGACCTGCGCCTTTAGTTTGTTAAAGTACATAGCATTTAGTTTATAAATCAAACTAACAACTTCGTAATGTAGCAGAGGTCTATCCCTCAGGTGTAGCCTATTAAAGCAGTGCCAGGTCTTTATGATTGCAAACCACCAATATAACCCACATAAAAAAAGAGAGAAATAAATACCTATTCCATTTCATCTTTAGGATATTCTTCAAATACTAACATTTACTACAATATTACAGTGTTGGTTTCCAGTATTTTCTACACATAAATTCATCTTAAAACATCTATTTTGATCTCATAATGACAATAATTAATGATGTTGTTAACTATGACAAGTGTTCTTGTAATCAAATATCACTCTGTAATTACCATTTGTAAGAGCTTCAAAATATTTGTGAACATACAGGACAAATGTCAAGAGCTACAGTATGGGAGTGCACTCACAGTGCATTACCTTGTAGAACAATATCATCATATTCTAAACTTGGAGTTCACTGCTAAAAGCAACTGATTGCTGCTCTAAAAATATATAGAATTTTTGCTAATTCCAACCCATTGTTGATGTAAAATGTTTCCTGGGATTCCTTTAAAGCCCTTGTGCCATTTCTCCCAGCATTGTCATCCTTTGTGGGTTTTAGCCATCATCATATCAGACAGCACAGTGAGACGCTTCAACAAAGGAGAGATGCTCATGCATGCCAATGACATTGGTTCCAGCATCAGAGGCACCTCAGTTACAAACACACTCCTCGAAATGTATCACACTTAGAATGCTAATGACACCAAAGCCCCACAAATGCAATTATCATTCTTAAAAAAATATATATTTTGCAAGTAACATCCATGCATGACAAGCCTCCTGTCTCAAGGCTTGTTCGTCCCATCCGGTGCTGTCAAACTAATGAAAGCTTCACCTTGTGAATCAAACACAGCATCACAAAACATGACAGTTTGAAACTGTAATTTAGATGGAACTACCATTTTTAGCAACACACTTAAATCCATACATTCATATTCAAAGGAATATTAATATTCTAGCCAAATAGAGCTTGACTGGGTGACATTTAGAGGAGAACGAGAGGTTGATGTTCAGTGTCTTAATGTAGAGGTCACAGATTGATTCAGAGAGGTTTGCATAGTTGAGATATGGCCCAGAAAATATACTCTGAACCAGTATCGGTGCATGGGTAAATTCACTGGGAAAGCCCCATAAAGAAAAGCTATATTACAACCTATGTGTTGTGGTAATTGCATTGTTTGCTCTATAACCTGTTAGCTCATATGCCTTGTGACCGTGATATATAGGCCTGAAGGCCGAGACAATAAGACACAGTGGCAGAATAAACCTTTGTTTTATCACAAAACCAGATAGCAACCTCTGTCCAGTGAAGTCCACAAAGCATATTGCATGTACAGTAACAGACAGTTACAGTTGAAGTCGGAAGTTTACATACACTTAGGTTGGAGTCATTAAAACTCATTTTTCAACCACTCCACAAATGTCTTGTAAACAAACTATAGATTTTTGGCAAGTCGGTTAGGACATCTACTTTGTGCATGATACAAGTAATTTTTCTATCAATTGTTTACACACAAATTATTTCAATTATAATTCTCTTTATCACAATTCCAGTGGGTCAGAAGTTTACATACACTAAGTTGACAGAGCCTATGTCATGGCTTTAGAAAATGTTGTGGGAAGTGTCACGGAAGTGTCACTGGGAATGTGATGAAAGAAATAAACTAAATCATCGTCTCTACTATTATTCTGACATTTCACATTCTTAAAATAAAGTGGTGATCCTAACTGACCTAAGATAGTGAATTTCTACTAGGATTAAATGTCAAGAATTGTGAAAAACTGAGTTTAAATGTATTTGGCTAAGCTGTATGTAAACTTCCGACTTCAACTGTACATGACCTACAGCATGATTAACCAAGTTACTGTTTCCGACATATTCAGACCACTTAACTATTGATTTAGAACCAGCGAGTTACCACAAGTCGCGAAGAAAACAGGAGCTGCCTCCACTATTCCAGCACCATTTCATCATCATCACCTATGCTTAGTCTAATAGAGTGACAACTAATAGATACTAAAAACAATTTAGTCCAGTCAACGTAAGCTAAATATGATGTGGCTGTCCGTGTCCGTGTGTGTGTGTGTGTGTGTGTGTGTGTGTGTGTGTGTGTGTGTGTGTGTGTGTGTGTGTGTGTGTGTGTGTGTGTGTGTGTGTGTGTGTGTGTGTGTGTGTGTGTGTGTGCATGCGCGTTCGTGCAAGTACAAAAACATGTTGACTCACCCTACTTATAGAGAAATGCCAATGCCATCTTCTTCTCTGTCATGTTGACAAAACATGTCATACAGTACACACTTTTAGTTTTTGTTGTTCTATGCTACTTGGCTAAAATGCTTGCTCCCTAGCCTAACTTCCATTCATGGGTGATGTTAGCTAGTTAACATTAGCCTTCTACATCTAGCTACATATTGAACTTCTGTCCTCTCAGGCCAGGGGCACAGCAATGTATGAATTAATGGTTGGGTCAGAATCGCGTTATAATCAGTGTCGACCCATCATTCAGGGCAGGTGGGGCAGAACCCCACATGTTTTCCATGTTATTTTGCCATTAATGCATGTCACATAACAGTTTGCAAACAATGTAAAAGAAATATATCATTGAGTTAATAATGCTGCATACAAACATGGTCTCTTTTTTGTTTTCTTGAGTAAGGCAGCTCCAAAATGCAGGTGTTTCAGCCAAGCTCAGTGCTTTCTGTGGTGGTGGAGCAAGCCAGCAGAAAATACGGAGCATTGCGCGGTGATTGGCTCGGTGTTCTGTCACTCATGGGGACATTATGTCAACACCAAGTCTAAGGGTAGAGCTAGAAAATTCTAGTCCCTAGGGTGCTGTCATAGAGTTACATTAGAAGTGCCCATCCGAGAAGGCTCAAGGTGATTGGCCACAGATTAAATGACATCAAATCACAATATATCTACAGTAGCTTTGATTGGACTGATCATGTCAACATCATACTTTCAAAATCTTAGCTAGCATTCATCATCATCATGAATCAAGTCTTCAATCTACTGGCAAATCCTTTTTAATCCTTGTCATATGAAGAGAAATAATGAAGAGAAATTATAGATAAAATGTATCGGTGCTCATCGGCCATTGAACATAAACATTACACAACAAGTTGGAAATCACAAATTCAAGGAATCAGTTGCTAATCTCAAGCATTGCAAAGCAATCATTAGCCTACTATTCAGTGGGGTGGCTGTGTGGTGCCAAGTCTAAGTTTAAAGGTCTCTTTTCCTAGTTTCAAATTATAAGCCTTCAACATTGGCTATGCTGTCAATGAAGCATGATTTGTGTCGCGCTCAAAACAACTGTTAACTCGGAACTGCAAAATCTGACTTTAGTGAGTTCAAGACAACTGTCTTGTATGCTGCTGATATAATATGCCAGGAAGATCTACATCTATTGTATTCGGCGGCATGTGACAAATACGATTTGATTTGATTTGATTTGACTAACAGTCCCAGCTGCCAACTGGTGCTAACTTTCCTGTAAAGAATCCAGCTTTCCACAGCCAACGTAAAATAGTGTTTCACTCAAAGACCACAATACTTGACTACAGACTTCCAAAGACTTGAGGATTTATACTGTAGCTAAGAAAGTAATACTAAGTGTGTGTTGTGTAGTAAGCTGTTAGTAGCCCATGTGCCTCACCCTAATAATTTTGTCTATTTTTCACCTCTTAATTTCGACCTACTGTTCTGACTTGGTCTTGCACATGTAGCCTATAACCTGTTTTTGAGAAGTGTAATCGTCGGATATTGTAAGAACTTTCATTGTCTGCTTATATGCCACCTTTATTTATCCCACGGTTCTTACTTGGTATACAGATAGAATACTGTAAGAACAGCCCATGTCCTGAATTCTGTTGCTGTCAATTTCAAAAGTGCTGCTGAACAAATAGTTATATTGACGACGTCCTTCCTAGCTCGCTCATTAATGTCTTAATCGAAATTATGGATTGCCTCTTATCCACTTGTCATCCCCTTATGCCATAATTTGTACATCTCAAGTGTCAGTAGAAACCGCATTTGTTTAAGCAAGTCAGCCATATCAGCTATTTTTTTTAAAGGCAGTAAATGAGACTGAATGAAATGTTTCGCTGCCAGACAAGGCTCAGCTGACTGATTGCCAGGTGTAGCAGTGTTGGGACTGCTGTTGGGTCTTTGCTTTTGGGATAGCTTTATGTAGGCCCTAACAGTTTGCGGGCACCGTTTGTCACCGTTACAATGCAATTAATGCATTGTTTAGTGTTGCGTTGTAGCTTTGCTGGAATGCAACCCACATTTTTTGGGGGCCCCACCAAGATCTACATGCTAAAATCGCTACTGGTTATAATAATTGGCCAGTACAGAAAATTAAGTAAAACCTCAAATCTAAATCCCTATTTCCATCCAGTGGTAATTTAGGAAAGGGGCAATTTTAGCTAGCTGGCTAGCTAACCACCGGAGGACAACAACACAACGAGATGCAACAATTCAAGTTATTCTGTCCATGACATATGCTCTCGATGGGATTTGATAAGGAATGACGACAAATCCAAGCTGGATTCCCTTGACACTTTTTGGGTGAGCGAGGACCATTCACAGTTGAACTCACTCAGTTTACCTCAACGCTGATTGGCAAATTTTTTTTACTTTTTTGTCAAGGGAGGACAAATGCTCTCTGGCTTTCCTTGCCTTCAATGCTACGGGTGGCAACAATGTCAATCTTGTTTGGACCAGATAGCATCAGATAGATGGCCTACACGTAGTGAGACAGAGGGGCGCTGTTTCACTCGCGCAGATGCTTTCTCCTGTGAGATACGTTCAGCATCTTGTGAATTGAAGAACAATTATGAAACACAGAGAGAAAGATTTTTAAAAAATGTATGTTTTGAAGAAAAAAAATAGGTTGATTTTTGGGGGAAGCCTGGCTTCCCTTGGCATCCATGAATACACTCCACTGCTGTGAATAATAACTGACTGTGTTGAGATGCAGCGAGGAACTCCTCATTCTGTTTTTTGGCTACAGTATGTGGTTAAGGCAATGTCTTGCATTTATTATTAGTGGTTCTTGAATCCAAGTCTGCTTTACAGCCATGGGACTGAGTACCTCATGAAATCAGATGTGCTCTGAAGGCAACAGAAATGAATGCCTATTGCTTCCCAGAGTACAATTGGATGGACATGCGTGAAATACAATGGAGGCAAAGAAATGAACTGTCCTTACCTACAATGCCTTTAGTTATCTATTTGGCTAGTTCACGTTACCACAATATGCATAGAGAATGAGAAGAATAAGAAGAATGCCTGAAATATTTTGTCACCAAGCTCAAAAACACACATAAAATGTATTTAATCTGGACAGCCTTTTTTGCTATGTTTTAAATCCCAAACCATGTGATTCCAATGATCTTTTCATGTTTGCACACATTAAAAGAGACAACAAATCTACTAATAAAGACATAATTTAACAGTAAAAGTGAATGTCTTTTTAATGTGGCATGAACACAACCACTCATGATGCTTTCATCTGATTGTCAAACAAATCACTTCAAAAAGTAGGCTACCTGTGCATGTTCAGCCACTCCAAAATAATCCAAACAGTGCAATGTATGTACACTTTCACCATTTGATGAATGGAAATAGACATCTGTTACAAAACACCATAGTGTTCCTAATGACATTCAGTGATGGTCATTCCTTAGGCCTACATTAATTGATGTTTCTTGTTGACAAATTTACATTTTTGTAGCCTGAAAAGTTGGGACACCTGAAGTGGGGCTGAAACTGTCCCGGGAAAAACATGATGGTCACCCAAACACACACGGTCAATTTACTACACTAGACTACAATGTGTAGGCCTATTACTATGAACTTCAAATTGGTCAGTAAGCAGTGATGTAGTGGTAAAAAAAATAGGTGCTGGGAAAACTCTGATTGCCGGTTGCGGTAAAACAAAAGTAACGCTCCCTATACTTTCAATGTATTTTTCAGAAAAAGGTGGGTAAACTGTGTTTAATTGCGTTTACCCTCCACTAGCTCTACACCACTGCCGGTAGCCGAGGCAATTTTACACACATGAACAAACGCAGAACAGGTAGCTTACATTCAATATAATACACGATTTGAATCAAAACATGTTTGCACCTTAGTTCATGAGTTTTCCATAATTCATGAGTTGAATGCTTGGAGTCTTCACAGATTGTGTGACTTAAAACACTAACTTTCTTTCCTTACATGAATAACATTTATGACAGTGTTATTTGTAATTATTAAGCGTTTAACAATTGAATTAGAACATTGAACTTAAACCCTGTATGATTCCTGGATCTTGGAGATCTCAGAAAATGCACTGTAACATTTAATTAAGTTTCGCCAAGAAAACAGTTCTCAAGGGCACACAAATCCAAAATATTGTAAGCCTATGCCATTGCAAAATTGAATGCTTCTAACCGAAAGAGTCAAATATAGGCCTACTGTCATTAACGTTAGATGGATTGGATGCACATTGGTGTCTAGCTGTACATTAGGCTAGCTGTCTAATGATATTGGTGACCATCATCAGCTGATCCAGTAAAGAAAGCAAATATTGATGGAAAAATAATAAAGCTAAATAAATGGTCTACTTGTTCTGACCACTGACGGTGCAAAGAACACCAGTACCCATGCACACTTGAAAAACAAAGCAATGAGCACTCTAAACAGCTGACTGACAAAAGCAAACAACGATAAATCAACGGATAAATCTAATGCATTTGAATAAAGGCAATTTTTTTATCAAGGACACATGGCAAACAAATGTCAAAAATGAGCAAGTACAAAGGAAAAACTATGCGTTTAAAGGAGCTCAGCTGAGGCCGAAATGCAGCGGACAGGGAGACGGTTTGTGCAGCCATGTAGAAATAAAGGGTTTAAAGCCTGACAGAGAGGTAGGGGTGTTCGTTTCATTTGGAAGCTGTTATTTTCATATTTACCACTGTAAAACATATTTTCCACTGCATATTAAACAAATAGGAGAATGGTTAAATTAGCATTATTTGGAAACCCCACCAAGTTTGACTTTTGTTGCATTTAGGGGAGCAAATGTCTCATTCATTCATTAACCCCCCCCCCCCCCATTGATGGGGCTGAAGTGGAGCAGGTAGAGAGCTTCAAGTTCCTTGGTGTCCACATCACCAACAAACTAACATGGTCCAAGCACACCAAGACAGTTGTGAAGAGGGTACGACAAAACCTATTCTACCTCAGGAGACTGAAAAGATTTAGCATGGGTCCTCAGATCCTAAAAAAGTTCTACATCTCCACCATGGAGAGCATCCTGACCGGTTGCGTCACCGCCTGGTATGGCAACTGCTATATACTAGGCGGTGTCAGAGGAAGGCCTAAAAAATTGTCAAAGACTCCAGTCACCCAAGTCATAGACTGTTCTCTCTGCTACAGCACGGCAAGCGATACCGGAGTGCCAAGTCTAGGACCAAAAGGCTCCTTAACAGCTTCTACCCCCAAGCCATAAGACTAATCAAATGGCTACCCGGAGTATTACATTGACCCCCCCACTTTGTTTTTACACTGCTGCTACTCGCTGTCTGTTTATTATCTATGCATAGTCACTTTACAAATGACCTCGACTAACCTGTACTCCCGCACATTGACTCTGTATCAGAACCCCTGTATATAGCCTCGTTATTTTTATGTCATTTTATTGTTACTTTTTGATTCTTATTTTTTTTTTTTACTTTGGTTTATTTAGTAAATATTTTCTTAACTCTATTTCTTGAACTTCATTGTTGGTTAAGAGCTTGTAAGTAAGCATTTCACAGTAAGCTCTACACCTGTTGTATTCAGTGCATGTGACAAATAAAATGTGATTTGATTTTGCTTTGATTTGATTTGATTCACAGTTGTAGGAAAATCATATACATTTACCTTAGTACCACTGCCACACACAACCCATGTCACTCCAAGCAAAAAAATCCTTAAAAGGTTTTATTGAGAAATCCATTTCCAATGGATTTCCAATTACCAGTGTACCAGTACGATGAGCCAGTAAAGTGACAAAGTGTACAGTAAATGCAAATGTTTTTTAACTGAGTACTGGCGGTATTTAATTCCTCCCTTAGGTCTTCAATCACTCACCCATCCATCCGCCTGACAAACACAATTTTCACTGACTCAACGTGACTACCATTAAGTTGAAAGCTGAAAGGTTTTGCATTGGAGCGAGGACAGTAATCAGACTCAGACAGGACAACCAGCTATACAAAGGATAATTTATGTTATGATGACACCAGAATGCAACCCAATAAATATCTTTATGATACCAAATTACATTTTTTACATGTTATCTCAACAAACCTAACCTCACAAAGACAGCAATGACATATTTTATTATTTTGTGTCTATTACAATGCTCTTTATATGATGAATGGTTAAATATAGACGGTGAATATTAATTTGATGACATATGGTAGCCTAATAGTGTCAGGTGGTCCCTTGAACCTGGTTATCAGTTAGTTCTATAACAATAGTCAATCACAATTCAATGATGACCAGACAATGGTAATAGATAGTAGCCAAATATAGCAGCCTACAGCCTAAGCCTCCAAGAGCAGCTATAGGCTACCCTACTGTAGAAAGCCATAAGGCGTGCTGTACCTTTAAGGTTTAAATCTTTTCCGTATTGCTCGTATCTCAATCCCTTGTAGTTTCAAGCACAAGCTTTGAAAGTTTGACTGGGGGAATTGCGGTGAGAATGAAAACAGTGCCGCTGCTATTGGGAAAAAAGGAGAGAGAAAAAACGTTAAAAAAGGACTTGAACCTGGGATTTGTTCGAAGACAAATTGGCTTCGTTTAAAATGAACATTGAAGAATATTGGTGGACATAATTGAGTTTAATTGCGTACAATCTATCAATGTCAGCGATTAAAAGGATAATATATGCAATCGATTTGGATTTTTTAGTGTAGCTTCGATTAGTTCTTCAACCTTCTCAGTCATGCAGTTAGAATTACGAACATTGATGTTTGGAATTGTAACAGTGCTGGTATTATTTCTGATCATTGCTGATATTGCTGAAGTCGAGAAAGAAATTGCGTAAGTATAGCGGTGGATTCTGATTCGAGTTGTTCATGCATTTTGTTGCACGTGTTATCTAGATGTTAAAATGCATTATTAAGATAAATATAATTATCTTATGTTCATATAGAATTGTTAGATTCAGCGTTATCTTCACTCATTCAGTTTAGAACTTTAGAAGATGTTGAGCGCTCCTGTTACATTTCTTCAGTAGGATGCATGTAGGCTGAATGCGTTTTTGTGCATTTCAAGGTTATAAACCCCTGTGCATGTATTGATACGTTCTACTCCTATTCCTTTACTGTACATCTTTAAAAAAAAATGCAATCTAGAACCTAAAAAGATTATTCGGCTGTCCCCATAGGATTGAAGAGCCCTTTTTGGTTCCAGGTAGAACCTTTTGGTTCCAGGTAGAACTCTTGTGTTCTATGTAGAACCCTTTCAACAGAGGGTTCTACCTGGAACTAAAAAGGGTTCTCCAATGCGGACAGCTGAAGAACCCATTTGGAACCCTTTTTTCAAAGAGTGTAGTCTTGGATTTTTAATCGAACCATTCACTTTAGCTGTTCCTTTGTTTGTGATATCCCAGTGTAATAATGCAATTGATGACAGCTGTTCAACAGACGCTCAATACCTGTATCTCCAAAGAGCAATTTGTGTGAAGTGTAGCCTCCATGCATTATACAGTAGGGTATAGTATCTTTAAGGACTACCTTCAGATCCTAGGTGTGTGTGTGTGTGTGTGTGTGTGTGTGAGTGAGTGAGTGAGTGAGTGAGTGAGTGAGTGAGTGAGTGAGTATACATGTACTCTTGGCACTTTACTTATGGGGTGCATGGATTAACTAATTGCTACAAAACCAGGGGAGTTTTTTGGGGGGGAGACAATGTGCTGGTAATCAGATAGTTTCAGGTGTAACTTTACACTGTTAGCTCTCTTCAGTGAAGAATACTGTACTCTCTAACAGCTGTGTCAACTGGATTTTGCTCTAATTCTATTGCATTTTCATAATAAAAACAGTCTGTATAGTCACTGTTTTAGAAGAGATACTAACACAACAGAACAGACCACTGTATCAAAAGGAACCAGTCCAATAATTGGAAGCCCATTTTTCTTTCCACATCAAACCTTGAATCAATAGTATCATCAGGCTGAGCTGAGACACCCCAGGGCTTCGTGACAAATGGTATGCGCTTGGTGGTTTTGTTCCACACTTCAGTGTATCCTGTTTGCACTCCAGCTCCAGTCATGTCATGGTAGAGGGCTGTTTGGTGGGTGGCTGTGCAGATAGGAGATTACTGTTTGATTTGTTACTGAGAGAGCAACAGACTGGTGACAGAAGAAACAGTTTGCCTTTCTCCAGACATAATTGAGCCCTGCAGCAGAAATCCTCTGTTACACAAATACAACTCTTGAAGCTTGGAAGATACATGTGCTGCAAACAGTTCTGTCTTGGAGACTTCTGGGGCTGGAGAGAATGATAGCACAAATGTCAAGATTCTTAAGGCTGTAAATGTTAAGCAGCTGGAACAGTTGGTATGTAGTACTTTGTCTTACGGTTCAGAAATGACCAGGTATTTATTAACAAAATGATGGTGGTAATTACACAGTAATAATCATGTTTATATGGTAATTACATGCTAAGAACCAATGAGTTACAAATGTTTTATGAAGGAGCTTGCCTATATTAGTACATATCTCCGTTCCAAGAACAATAGAATAGTTGTGTTGCTCCCCAGATAGCACAGCCAGGCCTGTCACATTCATTTCAGCAGACTGAATGCTCCTGGCTCCTTGTCTGCTGCCTGGTATATTAGTGATTCTCCTTGCCTCTGTAATAACTGACAGAAGATGCAATTGCACATACCTAATTGGGATTTTCACTCTCCATTTGCACCTTCCAAATAGTGGAGCAATAGTGTTATGGTACTTGCTCTAATTGATTTTCTGGAGCTTTATAGTTTTACACACCCCGTGAGAGTTGGGTTTTTGAAGCAGATATGTGATGAGATTTTATCATCTTTTCTTTATTATGTTGAGATTGTGGTCATAAAAGGCAATGATGATGTATCTAATGTTGTATATCTTGAACAGTAGTCCATGCTACTCATAAAGTACAGATTATATACCATTCAGGTTGATCTTTGCAGGATGTGTAGAGGATGTTGACCGACTACACGTTTTTATCCAGACTCGGTAACAGTCAGATTGGTAGATCAGTTGGCATGTCCTGTTTTTTTCCCTCAGGTACATAAGATACCTGAGACATTGAGATATCCCGCGCTACCAGGGATCATGTGACACATTGCTTTACATACCTCTTTAATGACAAGCATGGCCTTCAGCGCACATTTTCCAGTATTATATCAATGTAATGGCTGTTCTGTTTCACCATCTGACTGCGTTTTGATGCATGCTCTTGTCCTTCATGTTCACGTCAGCGTGATGAGCCTTTAGGCTCATCTAAATACACATTAAGAGCATAGCCATATACCATATTCTGACAGCTTGAGTTATATGCCTGGAATTTGATTAAACCAGCTCTTGCCCCTCACACTTCATGTTCTGCACGATTCCATTTTTTTTTTTAACAATACAATACAAAACATACACATATAAACAATATTGTGAATTATGCTGTTGGTGGCTATAATTACTTTTTTCTTGGTCTAGGAATTTTGGAGGTTCCAGACAATTGTGCTTGCACAGCCTCATTCCCAAGCCAAACAGGTTTGTCAGGCTGGTCTGCCCCTTCCTCCATTGCCTTATGGTTTTGTAATACTCATCAATTCTGTTATTCAAGCTTTTTATTTTCTACCCTTCAGAGCTCATATGCTTGCAGACATGTAAAATAATTAACAGATTTAATACACATGAACATATCAGCAATCTCATTACCCTATGATTGGGTTTTGCCCTAAGGCAAGAGAATGAACCTGAATAAAAAACATTAAATTGCTTGTTTCCATAGAAACATGTAAGACCTATGAGATTTGGGAAAGCTGCATGGATTACAGAATTGTGTGTATCTAATTTAAATAATTAATAAATCACATAATTGATGTACAATCTCTGATGTGTACTGAACAAAAATATGAATGCAACATGCAACAATTTCAACGATTTTACTGAGTTACAGTTCATATCAGTCAATTAAAATAAATTCATTAGGCCCTAATCTATATATTTCACATGGCTGGGAATACAGATATGCATCTGTTGGTCATAGATACACTACATGAACAAAAGTAAGTGAACACCTGCTCGTCGAACATCTCATTCCAAATTCATGGGCATTAATATGGAGTTGGTCTCCCCTTTGCTGCTGCTGGGAAGGCTTTCCACTAGGGACTTGCTTCCATTCAGCCACAAGAGCGTTAGTGAAACCATTTCTGTATGGACCTCGCTTTGTGCACGGGGGCATTGACATGCTGAAACAGGAAAGGGCCTTCCCCAAACTGTTGCCACAAAGTTGGAAGCACAGAATCGTCTATAATGTCATTGTATGCTGTAGCGTTAAGATTTCCCTTCACTGGAACTAAGGGGCTTAGCCCGAACTATGAAAACAGCCCCCGACCATTATTCCGACGCTGGGCATTGGGCATGGTGATCTTAGGCTTGTGTGCGGGAACCCATTTCATGAAGCTCCCGACAAGCAGTACATGTGATGACGTTGCTTCCAGAGGCAGTTTGGAACTCGGTAGTGAGTGTTGCAGATGCTATGCTCTTCATCACTCGGCTCTCCCGTTATGTGAGCTTGTGTGGACTACCACTTCGTTGCTGAGCCGTTGTTGCTCCTAGATGTTTCCATTTCACAATAACAGCACTTACAGTTAACCGGAGCAGCTCTAGAAGAGCAGAAATTTGACAAACTGACTTGTTGGAAAGGTGGCATCTTTATGACGGTGCTACGTTGAAAGTCACTGAGCTCTTCAGTAAGCCCATTCTACTGCCAATGTTTGTCTATGAAGATTGCATGGCTGTGTGCACCATTTTATACACCTGTCAGCAACTGGTGTGGCTGAAATAGCCAAATCTACTAATTTAAAGAGGTGTCCACATACTTTTGTATATATAGTGTACCTTAAAAGAAGGTAGGGGCATGGATAAGAAAACCAGGCAGTATATTGTATGAGTTACCACCATTTACCTCATGCAGCACGACACATCTCCTTTGCATAGAGTTGATCAGGCTGTTGATTGTGGCCTGTGGAATGTTGTCCCACTCCTCTTCAATGGCTGTACGAGGTTGCAGATATTGGCAGGAACTGGGACACGCTGTTGTACACGTCGATCCAGATAATCCCAAACATGCTCAATGGGTGACATGTCTGGTGAGTATGCAGGCCATGGAAGAACTGAGACATTTTCAGCTTGTGTACAGATCCTTTCGACATGGGGCCGTGCATTATTAGGTGATGGTGGCACGACAATGGGCCTCAGGATCTTATCACAGTATCTCTGTGCATTCAAATTGCTATTGATAAAATGCAATTGTGTTGCTTGTCCGTAGCTTATGCCTGTCCATACCATAACCCCACCGCCACCATGGGGCACTCTGTTCACAACGTTGACATCAGCAAACCACTCACCCACACGACGCCATACACGTGGTATGTGGTTGTGAGGCCGGTTAGGCATACTGCCAAATTATATAAAAGGAAGTTGGAGGCGGCTTATGGTAACAAATGAACATTAAATTCTCTGGCAACAGCTCTGATGGATGTTCCTGCAGTCAGCATGCCAATTGCATGCTCCCTCAAAACTAGAGACATCTGTGGCATTGTATTGTGTGACAAAACTGCACATTTTAGAGTTGCTTTTATTGTCCCCAGCACAAGGTGCACCTGTGTAATGATCATGCTCTTTAATCAGCTTCTTGATATGCCACACCTGTCAGGTGGATGGATTATTTTGGCAAAGGAGAAATGCTTGCTAACAGAGAGACATTTTTGTGCCTATGGAACATTTCTGGGATTATTTCAGCTCATGAAACATGGGACCATCACTTTACATGTTGTGTTTATATTTTTGTCCAGTTTAAAAATGATATAAACATAGAAATTCCCTGGGCTTTGAAAATAAGTCTCATTAAGGATGTCATGAAATGGACTATAGGGATTTCATTACACGTTTGATGGCTTTACACACAGGACATGGTTGTTCATTCACACTGCTTTTTTAAGTGATGACATTAATTCTTATATCGCATGTATCAAAGTCATGTTGCCCTTAATTTAGGATTAATGCCTCTCTGTCCTGTTGTAGAAATGTAGCAGTGAAGGCCAATCCTAAACCTTTAGTCAGTGAAGGGGAGGACAAGAGCCCTGCTTCTACTTCATACTCGAATAATACCACCAAGCTCTCTACTGATAACTGGACGTTCAACAGGACCCTCTCCAATCTCATCAGGTAGGCCTACCTCTGCATTGGTCTCCATCAGATCTCACACTCCTCTAAGCCTCATGGATAACTTATTTTCTTTCTATAGGAAGAACATCCTGAGGTTTTTCGACCCAGAGAGGGACATCTCTATTCTGAAGGGCACATTGAAACCTGGAGATGTCATCCACTACATCTTTGATCGTCAGAGCACTACCAATATCTCAGAAAACCTATACCAGTTGCTGCCCACTGTATCCCCCATGAAGAACCAGTACCACAGGCGCTGTGGCATCATAGGGAACTCTGGGATCCTACTCAACAGCAGCTGTGGGCCAGAGATAGACTCCTATGACTTTGTTATCAGGTAAGGTGTGCTCTCGTTCTCTGTGGTCGACGTGAGTAAGTCATTTAAGCATGTTAACTCTCGCAGGGCTGCTGGCCCAGACAGTATCCCTAGCCGCGTCCTCAGAGCATGTACAGACCAGCTGGCTGGAGTGTTTACTCTCCATATCCCAATCTGTTGTCCCCACTTGATTCAAGATGTTCACAATTGTTCCTGTACCCAAGAAAGTGAAAGGAACTGATCTGATGAAGTGCTTTGAGAGGCTAGTTAAGAACCATATCACCTCCACCTTATCAGACACCCTAGACCCACTACAATTTCCATATTGGCCCAACAGATCACCATTGCACTGCACACTGCCCTATCCCATCTAGACAAGAGGAATACCTACATTATATACTATGAGTGTACAAAACAAAACCTTTTGCCCTCAGAACAGCCTTGATTAGTCGGGGCATGGACTACACAAGGTGTTGAAAGCGTTCCACAGGAAGGCTGGCCCATGTTGACTCCAATGTTTCCCACAGTTGTGTCAAGTTGGCTGGATGTCCTTTGGGTGGTGGACCATTCTTGATACACACAGGAAACTGTTGAGCATGAAACCCCCAGCAGAATTGCAGTTCTTGACACGCTCAGACTGGCACGCCTGGCACCTACTACCATACCCCGTTCAAAGGCACTTACATCTTTTGTCTTGCCCATTCACCCTCTGAATGGCACACAAACACAATCCATGTATTAATTGTCTTAAGGCTTAACAATTATTTTTTAACCTGTTTCCTCCACTTCATCTACACTGAAGTGGATTTAACAGTTGACATCAATAAGGGATCATAGTTTTCACCTGGATTCACCTGGTCAGTCTATGTCATGGAAAGAGCAGGTGTTCCTAATGTTTTGTACACTCTCAGTACTGTTTTCTACTAATGGCTCAACCTATATAATGATTTTTTTTATTTTCCTGGATTATGTGTGTATTGTTTTTTTACTGCACTGTTGGAACTAGCAACACAAGCATTTCGCTGGACCTGCGATAACATCTGCAAATCTGTGTACACGACCAAAATAAACTTTTATTTTATTTGGTTCTTATCAGGGGCGCAACTTTGATTTTAGAAGTGGGGGGAGCATATTATTATTTATTTTTTCCAGTCGGATAAACACTCCAAACAGCCTACCCGACCACTCGGAGGCGTCCGCATGGTCCCAAAGCACACTATTGCCTCGTGTTGTATCACATTCCAATGATAAAACTGTGGGGGACAAAAATTCCATTTAAAAATGTGAGGGGGACATATCCCCCCTACATCCCCAGTGAAAGTTGCACCCCTGGTTCTTATAACAACTATTGCATGAAATGAATTGATGCAGGTGAGTTTCAATATAGTGTTGTTATTTCCATTTAATCAAATTATCTTCTTGTACACAGGAAATTCTCCAGTGTTAAATTCAACACTAGTCCAGTGTCTATACCGATCCTCACTTTTCAGGGTTAAATTAACACACTGCTTAGTGTAAAGCCTTATTTGCATATTTCCCACAGAGCCTTGCCTTCCAAGTGAATTGTAGAGTTACCACCCATGACTGTATTTGTTAGTAACAGACAGGGGTGCAACTTTGGTTTTAGAAGTAGGGGGGACAAATATATATATATTTTTTTTATCCAGTCGGATAAACACTCCAAACAGCCTACCTGATCTCATGGAGGTGTCCGCATGATCCTACACAGCATTGCATCGTTTTGTTTCACATTCCAATTATAAAACTGGGGGGGACAAAAATCTAATTTCAGAATTTGGGTGGGATATGTCCCCCCATCCCCAGTGAAAGTTGCACCCCTGGTGACAGAGACATGGTTGTTGCATTCTTACATTTTTGGTCCTGTGGCCTACTAAGTGAATATGGTATCATTCAATTAAATTATTTAACACAATACAACACATATTTCATAAGGCCTTATTTTGAGGGCATAGTTTTATCCTAATACAGTGGTCTGAAAATCATGGTTTACAGGCAACACCAGGCCTGCAAGTAACATTATGCTGGCTTGCAAAGTGATGTGTAATTCCTATTGGAATTCAGCCAGAGTGGGGATATCCAACATTTTTAATTTATATTCACCCGCAACCTGCATTCAGAATGACTGCAGGAGGAATAAAATATGAGACTACCTAAAGCATCTAAACTGGAACAACCATTTCAGTAATGGGTGCAACAAGTCCCAGTAACTGATTGGTTTTGTTTAGAAAAATGTATGTTATTTATATTCGAGGGGCATAATATTAATTAATCAATCAATGTACATGTAAAAACATGGAAGCATTTGAAACAAACAATTCTAAAAATCTACCTGCAATAGAACATTCTGGTAAATATGATAATTTTGGGCGTGATTTTGGTTTAAGATTGGTTATTAACATCAACACTGGGATTCTTTTACATGAATGAGTGTTAACGTAATTTAACACCTGAATCAACACTAGAAATGTTACACTGAGAAATCAAGACTAGGTAACACGGGCCAATTTGCTGTGTATAAAAGTGAATTATGAGTTAGTTTATCATTGGATTTGCAGGGGAATATTCAGGATAGTAATGAGGCTCTATCTATTAAAGCACTATACATCTTTATACTCATAACTTTTATGTAAGCACAGTCCCTTAGATTTCACAAATACTTTACCTTGAGGATTCAATGCCACTGCTCTATAAAATATTCTCCACGCCTTTGAAATGCCTGCTACTTTTAGAAATGAGCAGCAGTACTTACAGCAATTAAATACCTGCTGGGTAAATGTGACATTTTCAAAAACTACTGCTATCCACCCGAAATGTAATGAGGTGCTTTAGAGAAGCACTGCCGTTTGTTCCTAGGACTGCTACACTCATTTACCAGGGGAGAATGTCTGTCTGAAACCATCCGTCAGTACTGTTCTGTGCTAGTGTGTCAGCAAACGGCTTTCTGTGAGTGGGTTATTTATTGCTATATAACTGCTTTGTCTGTCAGTATAGCAACAGAGAAAGTACAGCTATGCATAGCAATTGTACAACTACAGATGTTATAGGCAACCTTGGATTTCTTCCCCCTAACTGTGTCCACACTACAGCAAGGCATTGTGACAGTGGCGGTTGGTGCCATTTGAGATGAGGGAGGATGATTTGTCTTTTTTATGAGCATGGCTTTATTTCTGTTACAGCATATTGGATTCAAATGCCATTCACCCAGCTCAATGTAACATCGATAGGTTTAGGCTACTACGCGATAGACCAATTTTCCCTATACCCATCATGAGGTTGCTACAACCTAACCTATGAATAAAAGTTTACAATGTAGGTGCACAGGTCGAGAGATTTTTGACTAATCAAGGTGACAGACTTTGACACATTCAATACGCCTTGCACACTCTTGCCTGCATCTAGCTGATCTAGGGTGTAATCATTAGTCCAACAATTACAAATTAGAGTTTCTATTGGACAAATTCAGGTATGTTTAATCCCGATTCCGTTTTGCTTCCATTTAAAAAGCGTTTTTCAACAGAATCGGCAGAATGAATACACCACTGATCACACGCAAACACAGTTCACTTTCATAACAGCCACATAAAAACAGCATGATCACTGCTCGCTGTATATATAATTCCTTCTCGCAACTATCTACGCACTCTCCTCCTGTCATCTTTTCCCTTCGCTTGTGGACTTCAGTGCACAACACAGCAGCTTTCTGTGACCTGGCAAAAAAAAATCCACTGCATTGTGATTATGGGTAATAAGAAGGTAGAGCACATAAATCAGGGGTTTCAAACTCATTCCATGGAGGGCCTAGTGTCTGCTGGTTTTTGGCTTTTCATTTCAATTAAGACCTAGACAACCAGGTGAGGGGAGTTCCTTACTAATTAGTGACCTTAATTAATCAATCAAGTACAGGGGAGGAGTGAAAACCCACAGACACTCGGCCCAGTTGTGGAATGAGTTTGACACATGACATAAATTAATGATGAAGAGAGGCATCTGAACTAATGGGAATTGGGAAATATGCGAAACCATATCAATATTTCACAGATTTTTTGGAAGGGGAATCATAGTATATCTCGTTTTTTTGATTCCTGTACAATAATTGCAAAACTGTAGCAAGGCAGTGGATTTCTGCTGATACATTTGTACTGCTGTAATGAGATTGGGATATTTGAAGTCCCTCATTACTTTGGGAAGGTGTTTTTCCCCATTCTCCTTGTGTAACTTGATCTACCGTCTGGATATGCAGAGCCATACTGTATGCCTCTGGTGGAAGAGTAAATCCCCAACCTCCCTGCTGCTGGAGTGTCAGATCAACAGGGAAACGGAAAGACAGGTCAGGATGGGTTTGCAGAGAAAGACATGGCTTAGCAGGGGCCGTTAGCTGGGAGGGAGTGATGAGGGATTTGCTGAGGTATTCAGGTAGGGAGATAATGCCTCTGCTCACAGCAGTGCTCAGTTAAACCCGACTCTGGCTCTCACACAGCCCCACATTATTTATTTTTATAGATACAGGACATTTTATTTCCCCTTAGGTCATTATCTCTCGGTGCATTGGTATAGTATTGTAATTACTTTTACTGAGGTCAGTCAAGTAACCTTCTTTGGACACGATACCAACACACAGCAGGATGACACATGGAATACATTCATTAGGGTTTTCAGTTGCAGTTCACCCTTGAGCTAGCTGTGTTTGGTGTAGGGTTGTTCTTAGCTGACTGATTATGTGTTTAATGCATGTTAAACAATGTCAGAGCTACCTAAATTAGTGTATGTGGAGTTTACAAATCTTCATGGAGTTTGAGGACAGTAGGATTGGGCTAATTTATGAGTTCTGTGGTTTGACCTTAATATTTGTGAAAGACTAATCAAATGGACTAAGTGATTGCAGAGTAATTTAGATAAATGTATCTTTGCAGATGTAACCTGGCGCCAGTGGAGGAGTATGCTGGGGACGTGGGCCGGCGCACCAACCTTGTGACCATGAACCCATCTGTGGTGCAGCGGGCCTTCCAGGACCTGGCCAGTGAGGAGTGGAGGGAGCGCTTCCTGCAGCGGCTCCGGGGCCTCAGCGGCAGCGTACTGTGGATCCCAGCCTTCATGGCCAAGGGAGGAGAGGAGAGGGTGGAGTGGGCCATCCGTCTCATCCTGCTGCACACGGTTGATGTGCACACCGCCTTCCCCTCACTGCGCCTTCTCCATGCTGTCAGAGGGTAAGACAAGGAGGGAACGCGTGTACTCTTTGTGACACTGAAGCTCGTAGTCTGTACACCTGTGAGCTCCACAATCCAGGGTCTGGCAGCCACTAATTAAGCAGCAGTTCACAGGTCCCCTGCAATTATTAGAGCTACTCAACAGGCCATTGGTGACCAACTTACTGCTGCTGGCCTCTCTGCCTGCTGTTGAGTTTGCAGGAGGACAGCTAGCCAGCAGAAGTGTTATTTTTTTTGTAGTGTATTTTGACAAAAAGCCTTGAATCTTTTCTGAAAGGGCAATAAATGTTTTGAAATGCAGGGAAAACGCTGTTAGAAATGCAGTACGTGTCTATGACCTTTTAGCTACAGTCGTGCTTGATAAATGCCAAACTGAAAACTTTCCCCTGGGTTTCTGCTTCTCTGAGTACTCGATAGATCCACCATTGACCTCCTGCGAGTCCTAGTCCACTGCTAGGTCACTAGGCTCCTCTTAGAGTATCTCGAGGTCCAGGTAGGCCATGCTGGGCTGGGGGCCTGTGAGTGAGAGGACCAGATGGGGCTTGCATTGTTGACTGCAGGCCCGAGACCTGTCTCTCTTATTACAATTTTTTTCCTCTTCTTGAGTCCACTGGCGCCTCAGCATACATCCACCCAAAGAGCTGAGTGAAAGACACCACATAGGGAGAGAAAGGGTGCTTATTGTAGGGGCTTATCAAGGGTGAGTGGACTGCCATTGTAGTGCTAAGAATGCAGAGGGTTCAGTGCTTTCTAATGGATATTGGCTTCAATGCACTCATCCTCTACCAGACTTTGCTTCAGATAATCTTCAACACGATTGTATTCTTGCTATGTGTTCTTGCTATGTGTTATCTGTCATAGGACCTTGGCGTGTGTGCAAGTGTCCACTAGTTTTATAGGTTCTGTAGATTGATTTTCCAGATACAATGGGAAATATTGGACACTGAGAAATAGCTCTATCCTAAAACAAGATTCCAAATATTTCTTCTTAGGTATTTTTTTCAGATGTCAGGTAACTCTTGAGTGCCTTAAAATACCTTTAGCTTGGTTATATAACTATCTTGCTCCATTCTTCAGGTATTGGCTGACCAACAACGTCCAGATAAAGAGACCAACCACTGGTCTACTGATGTACACCATGGCCACTCGCTTCTGTGAGGAGATCCACCTGTACGGTTTCTGGCCTTTCCCTCAGGATTCACAGGGGAAATCAGTGAAGTACCATTACTATGACACTCTGACCTACGAGTACACGTCCCATGCCAGTCCACACACTATGCCACTGGAGTTCAGGACCCTGAGTTCACTCCACAGACAGGGGGCACTGCGTCTCCACACTGGCTCTTGTGATGTAGGAACATAATCTAAAAACACAGCATGGAATGTACTGTATGTCTCTATCAAAATGACCCTTACGCTTTTGGGAAAATACCTCCTGCTCAGTTGATGTCTGTCAGACACGGACATCTCAGAGGAAATACTTCCTGTATTAAACTGTAGGACATTTTTATGTAGCTGTGAATTTAGTTGAACGACAGTATGCAGGATACTGCATGTCTTATTTGGGCTCACATTGTTGTCCTACAAGAGACATGAGCACTGAAAAGTTTTTAACATTTCTACAGTAACCTGTGAAAATTTTACCTAAAACAGACACTTTTTAATTTGTTAAAAAATAACAAATTTAAGTTGGTATATGCTTTTTTCAACAAGAATACTTTTCCATTTACATGGAAGGTGTCATGTAAAATGTATATAATTACAACATTTATAAAAAAAACTTCCTCCAAGGGCTATGTAAATGTGAATTTAACTACTAAGTTATCAATAATGTTTGTCTTGATATTTTGGTAATTATTCCTTTGAATTATACGATAAATCTACTTCATCACTACTGTTGGAGACATCATATCAGACAGATCCAAGGCAGGAGCACCAGCCTGCAGAGCACTGGTTGAGCCACAAGATGGAAGCACTTCTTCATAAGGAAACTATGACTAGTAGTACATTTAGTTTTCCACATTTTGTTTATTAGTGAACATGGGTTCAGCTACATACTACTGTGTGATGTTTTGTTAGCTCTCACCTTAAATTGGCAATTGTATTATTTAAAGAGTAGCCTAATAGTGTAGGCCTAGTTTCTTATTTTTGGCTTAACTTCTTCCTCATCAGGGAAACTGGTTTGTGGTATTTGGAAATCGAGACCATGGGACTATAAGGTTATATCTGCACAAAGCATGGTTCTGAGATATTGAGAATTACATTTTTCACATCTCAGAAATGTTTTGTAGTGAATTATTTGCTTTCATAACCCATTAAGGTCCTCGCCATCAAGGTACCTAAAGTGCAGAGTATCCCAATTCTAAGACATTTGTCAATCTTTTTTTTTTTTTTTTTGAGGTGCACAGGATGTTAAAATGATTTCAATTTCAATAGAAAAGTACAGCTATTTAATGATTAAATAAAGAAAATACCCTTCATTATTTCTAATCACATTATCAAATATATTAATTCATGTTCATCACACATTTGTTAAAGAGATAGTATCCTATGGATAACTAGCAACATCTCACAGGTAAAGGACCACCTAAAGAGCAACTCTATGTGAATAACTCATTTTTTAACCAAAATGTCAGAATCTTGTAGTCCCCAGGTTATGAAATACAGTATTGCATTTCTTTCCTTGTTCTGTTTTGGGTATGAAGTATAACGAGTCTTTGAATGTAGTGTTAAGAAATAGCTGCATGCAGTAATCACTGAGGTTAAATCACCAATGTTGGAAAAGATAGAAAATAATAACCAAAAGAAAAAACTTGTTTCAGCAGCTTCACAGCTTATTAAATGGTCCTACAGATGATCTACAGAGCTCTTAAAGCCACGGGACTCAAGTCATCCAGGGCAGACATTGGCAATTATTAGTTTACCTACAGCTTAGTCTGAGGCAGTGCACTGTAGTAATGTTGAATAGAGGCACTCAACTGGAATGCAAAATGTTTAAGCGATAACAGTCAGACAGGGAACACACCCAGCTGTTCACACACTACTGTTTACACAGGAACAGCCAACAGCAAACTCCTGATCGTCAACGGTTCCCAGGGGGTTTGACAATTTTTTCTTAGGAATTTGCCTCTTAAGACCATTTCCAAGTATAGGTGTGTTAAAAGACCTTGGGTTGACGTTGGCTAATGCTTTGCAGATATTCAGAATGTTGTGCTTGTTTTGTTGTTTTACTATTTGTCTTAAACAAAAAATGTCCTCAGCAATCTACACACAATACCCCATAATGACAAAGCAAAAACAGGTCTTTAGAATTTTTTGCAAATATATTTAAAAAAAACAGAAATACCTTATTTACATAAGTATTCAGACCGTTTGCTATGAGACTCGAAATTGAGCTTAGATGCATCCTGTTTCCATTGATCATCCTTGAAATGTTTCAACAACTTGATTGAAGTCCACCTGTGGTAAATTCCATTGATTGGACATGATTTGGAAAGGCACACACCTGTCTGTATAAGATCCCACAGTTGACAGTGTATGTCAGAGCAAAAACCAAGCCATGAGGTCGAAGAAATTGTCCGTAGAGCTCCGAGACAGGATTGTGTAGAGGAACAGATCTGGGCAAGGGTACCAATACATTTCTGCAGCATGGAAGGTCCCCAAGAACACAGTGGCCTCCATCATTCTTAAATGGAATAAGTTTTGAACCACCAAGACTCTTCCGAGAGTTGGCCAAACTGAGCAATCAGGGGAGAAGGTCCTTGATCAGGGAGGTGACCAAGAATCCGATGGTCACTCTGACAGAGCTCTAGAGTTCCTCAGCAGAGATGGGAGAAACTTCCAGAAGGACAACCATCTCTGTAGCACTCCACCAATTAGGCCTTTATGGTAGAGTGGCCAGATGGAAGCCACTCCTCAGTAAAAGGCACATGACATCCCGCTTGGAGTTTGCCAAAAGTCACCTAAAGACTCAGACCATGAGAAACAACATTCTCTGGTATGATGAAACCAAGATTGAACTCTTTGGCCTGAATGCCTAGCGTCACATTTGGAGGAAACCTGGCACCATCCCTACAGTGAAGCATGGTGGTATCAAAAATCCTTGATGAAATCCTGCTCAGGACCTCAGACTGGGGCGAAGGTTCAACCTTCTAACAGGACAACGACCCTAAGCGTACAGCCAAGACAACGAAGGAGTGGCTTCTGGACAAGTCTCTGAATGTCCTTGAGTGGCCCAACCTGAGCCTGGACTTGAACCCGATCAAACATCTCTGGAGAGACCTGAAAATAGCTGTACAGCAATGCTCCCCATCCAACCTGACAGAGCTTGAGTGGATCTGCAGAGAAGAATGAGAGAAACTCCCCAAATTCAGATGTGCCAAGCTTGTAGCGTCATACCCAAGAAGACTCGAGGCTGTAATTGCTTCCAAAGATGCTTCGACAAAGTACTGAGTAAAGGGGCTGAATACTTATGTAAATGTGACATTTAACTTTTTATATATATACTGCTCAAAAAAATAAAGGGAACACTTAAACAACACAATGTAACTCCAAGTCAATCACACTTCTGTGAAATCAAACTGTCCACTTAGGAAGCAACACTGATTGACAATAAATTTCACATGCTGTTGTGCAAATGGAATAGACAACAGGTGGAAATTATAGGCAATTAGCAAGACACCCCCAATAAAGGAGTGGTTCTGCAGGTGGTAACCACAGACCACTTCTCAGTTCCTATGCTTCCTGGCTGATGTTTTGGTCACTTTTGAATGCTGGCGGTGCTTTCACTCTAGTGGTAGCATGAGACGGAGTCTACAACCCACACAAGTGGCTCAGGTAGTGCAGCTCATCCAGGATGGCACATCAATGCGAGCTGTGGCAAGAAGGTTTGCTGTGTCTGTCAGCTACCTCCGCCTTTGTGCAAGGAGGAGCAGGAGGAGCACTGCCAGAGCCCTGCAAAATGACCTCCAGCAGGCCACAAATGTGCATGTGTCTGCTCAAACGGTCAGAAACAGACTCCATGAGGGTGGTATGAGGGCCCGACGTCCACAGGTGGGGGTTGTGCTTACAGCCCAACACCATGCAGGACGTTTGGCATTTGCCAGGGAACACCAAGATTGGCAAATTCGCCACTGGTGCTCTTCACAGATGAAAGCAGGTTCACACTGAGCACATGTGACAGACGTGACAGTCTGGAGACGCCGTGGAGAACGTTCTGCTGCCTGCAACATCCTCCAGCATGACCGGTTTGGCGGTGGGTCAGTCATGGTGTGGGGTGGCATTTCTTTGGGGGGCCGCACAGCCCTCCATGTGCTCGCCAGAGGTAGCCTGACTGCCATTAGGTACCGAGATGAGATCCTCACACTCCTCAGACCCCTTATGCTGGTGCGGTTGGCCCTGGGTTCCTCCTAATGCAAGACAATGCTAGACCTCATGTGGCTGGAGTGTGTCAGCAGTTCCTGCAAGAGGAAGGCATTGATGCTATGGACTGGCCCGCCCGTTCCCCAGACCTGAATCCAATTGAGCACATCTGGGGCATCATGTCTCGCTCCATCCACCAACGCCACGTTGCACCACAGACTGTCCAGGAGTTGGCGGATGCTTTAGTCCAGGTCTGGGAGGAGATCCCTCAGGAGACCATCCGCCACCTCATCAGGAGCATGCCCAGGCGTTGTAGCGACGTCATACAGGCACGTGGAGGCCACACACACTACTGAGCCTCATTTTGACTTGTTTTAAGGACATTACATCAAAGTTGGATCAGCCTGTAGTGTGGTTTTCCACTTTAATTTTGTGTGACTCCAAATCCAGACATCCATGGGTTGATAAATTGGATTTCCATTGATTATTTTTGTGTGATTTTGTTGTCAGCACATTCAACTATGTAAATAAAAAAGTATTTAATAAGATTATTTCATTCATTCAGATCTAGGATGTGTTATTTTAGTGTTCCCTTTCTTTTTTTGAGCAGTGTATATATATATTAGCAAACATTTCTAAAAACCTGTCATTATGGGGTATTATGTGTAGATTTATAATAAAAAAAACAATTTAATCAATTTTAGAATAAGGCTGTAACCTAACAAAATGTGGGAAAAGTCAAGGCGTCTGAATACTTTCTGAAGGCACTGTATTTCCATTAGAGGAGGCTGGTGTGAGGAGCTATAGGAGGACATGTTCATTGTAATGGCTGGAATGGAATCAATGGAACAGAGTCAAACATGTGGTTTCCATATGTTTGATGTGTTTATAATTTCCATTTATTCCATTCCAGCCATTCCTATAAGCATGTCATCCTATAACTCCTCCCACCAGCCTACTCTGATCTCCATCAATGGGATATCGTCGGCAGACGACTTGTTATCAACAAATAATGTGAACATCTTGGTTACGCAGGCAAGACATAGAATTGTTTGAGATGGAATGTGTGTAAATATTTAGGAGTCTGCAGAATGATGATGTGTTTATCTGCACCCCTAGCTCAAGGCAGCTGTGTTAAAGAAAGTTATTTAATTCTAAAAGTTGTTTCAAAGGTTTGGCAAGATGTTCAATACTCTGGTGATCTCCCAGGAACAGATTTGTTTTGCCTCCATGGCGGGAACATTCCTCTGTTAATACAGTGCATTCAGAAAGTATTCACACTCCTTGACTTTTTCCACATTTTGTTGTGTTATAAAGTGAGATTAAAATGAATTTAATTGTTATTTTTCATCAATGATCTACACAAAATTCCCACCAAAAAATATTATGGAAAATAAAACACTTTCAATTAGATAAGTATTCAACCCCCTGAGTCAATACATGTTAGAATCACCTTTGGCAGCAAAGTCTTTCTGGGTAAGTTTTCAAGTCAATTTAAGTCAAAACTATAACTAGGCCACTTAGGAAGATGTAATTCTGTCTTGGTAATTAACTCCAGTGTATAATTGGCCTTGCGTTTTAGGTTACTGTCCTGCTGAAAGGTGGATTTGTCTCCCAGTGTCTGTTGGAAAGCAGACTGAACCGGGTTTGCCTCTAGGACATTGCCTGTGCTTAGCTCTATTTTATTTTTATTTATTTTTAACTCCCTAGTCCTTGCCGATGACAAGCATACCCATAACATGATGGAGCCACCACCATGCTTGAAAATATGATGTGTGGATTTGCCATAAACCTAATGCCTTGTATTCAGGACAAAAGTTCATTTCCTTGCACATTTTTTTCTTCACTTTAGTGTCTTATTACAAACAGGATGCATGTTTTGGAATATTTTTATTCTCTACAGGCTTCCTTCTTTTCATTCTGTCATTAAGGTTAGTATTGTAGAGTACAATTTTTATTTTATTTTACCTTTATTTAACTTGGCAGGTCAGTTAAGAACAAATTCTTATTTTCAATGACGGCCTAGGAACAGTGGGTTAACTGCCTTGTTCAGGGGCAGAACAACAGATTTTGTACCGATCTTGCAACCTTTCGGTTACTAGTCCAACGCTCTAACCACTAGGCTACGCTGCCGCTGTTGATCCATCCTGGTTTAAAATCACCATTGGCCTCATGATAAAATCAACTGAATTAGGAAGGATGCCTGTATCTTTGTAGTGACTGGTTGTATTGATATACCATCCAAAGTGTAATTAATAACTTCATGCTCAAAGGGATATTTAATGTCTGTTTGTTTTTATCTACCAATAAGTGCCCTTCTTTGTGAGGCATTGGAAAACCTCCCTGGTCTTTGTCATTGAATCTGTGCTTGAAATTCACTACTCGATTGAGGGACCTTACAGATAATTGTATGTGTATGGTACAGAGATGATGTTAAACTCCATTATTGCACAAAGAGTTAGTCCATGCAACTTATCATCTGACTTATTAAGCACATTTCTACTCCTGAAGTTTAGGCTTGCCATAAGAAAGGGGTTGAACATTTATTGACAAGACATTTCAGCTTTATAAAAATATATATATATATATATTCAAACAATTTCACTTTGACATTATGGGGTATTGTATGTAGATCAGTGACACAAAATCTAAACGTAATACATTTTAAATTCAGGCTGTAACACAACATTTTTTTATATTTTTACATTTTAGTCATTTAGCAGACGCTCTTATCCAGAGCGACTTACAGTAGTGAATGCATACATTTCATACATTGTTTTCCGTACTGGTCCCCCGTGGGAATCGAACCCACAACCCTGGCGTGCAAACACCATGCTCTATCAACTGAGCCACACGGGACCACAACGAAAGGTGGAAAAGGTCAAGGGGTGTGAATACTTTCTGAAGGCACTGTAGAAGTTACTAGAACTCAAATCAAATCTTATTGGTCACATACACATGGTTAACAGATGTTATCGCGAGTGTAGCGAAATGCTTCTAGATCCGACAGTAACAATTCCACAACAAAACCTAATACACACAGTCTAGTAAAGGAATGGGATAAGAATATATAAAATATATGGATGAGCAAGAACTATTAGAAATATTCAGTGTGGCTTACTCAAGTCCAATAAGCAGCCTCGTGCTCACACACGTGATCTGTCTGCAGAAAAATGTTGTTTTGACATGATGCTTCTGTAGAACTACATGTTGCTCTTATTACACTTCCAGTTAAAAATAGACGTAGTCTTAATTTAGATGTCAGTGGGCCTTCCGGAGTAATGAACGTATCTTTTCATAAAAGAAAGTCTGTGTTTTGCAAAAATAGAAACAGTATGTAACCAATACCCCTAAACTAATTACCCCTGAAATGGCCTTGGGGTCACAGCTTATGGGACATTCTGAAGAGATGTTTACATATCCTGCTGTCAAAATGTGTTAATGATTATTCTTTGGTATTCTATATTGAGGTTTTTCCTGTCTGAGCTATATATCCTCAGCATTTTGTTAAGATTTATTTTATGCAAATTCTTGTGTTGGATCTGAAAGTGCTTTTTGTTTTGGAAGGACGCCATACTAAAACGATGAAATCTTTATTGAAATAGGCTAATTTCATTTACCTTTTGCCTGTTACAGTGATTGAAACAGGAAGCACATAGAAAGTACATCTGTAGTATCAAAGGAACTGTGTGTATGTTACAGGAAGGAGGAAAGTTTGCGGAAAGGTGTAGAACATTGTGATAGAGTCACAATAGAAGGCTGGAGAGTACTGTTGATATACAACCGTGACTTCATATGGAACTCCAAAAGCCAAGGGCTTAGCAAAAATGTATACTGACCAAGTGCGAATATCACACTTCAGTAAAATTATTCAACAAGACCAAGACAGGAGATGGTTGATGGTGAGGGAGAGTACTTTTATTTGGGGAAAAACATGGAGCCAGCCAGTGGGTAGTTAACTCTACAATGACATTTTCTGTGACAGAAAAACCAAGCTAGACATGCTTTCTATATTCTTCAAACGAAGCATTAAACAATGGTTTTCCCACTTAGGCTTTTTTGGCTTAGAGTTGGGATGAGGGTAATTAGCAATGATCTAGATATAGTAAACAGCCTTGATTGCATTTACAAGAGGAAAAGCTGCCATAACCGGAATATTCATTTCAAATAAAAGTTCTCAATAAAGTTCAAATTAACATTGTTACGAGACATAAACCCCCAAATAAATTACTAGTACATTCAAACACTGCACTGAAAATCAGAAACATTCACACTATTATCCTTTTAGAGAGGATATTGTAAAAGAGATCAACTGCAGAGGAGAGAAATAAGGAAGGTGGAAATGTTCTAGCAACAATACATCTAAAAGAAATATCACAAATACAATCAAAGAAACAAGACTACCTGTACATTATTGAAAACGACAGCATTAATGAAATCACACTCAAAATATCCAAAATAAAAATCCTCTGACTGAAACATAAAATAATAATCCAAACTGGACTCAAGTTTTTATATTTGTATACAATGGAAAACTTGAATCTTATTGTCAATCTTCAATAGTAATTTATTTTAACTGCAGGCTGAAAAATACAAATCTAAATAGAAAACAAGTTAACAGCTTCAAATCATAATGTGCTCTCTGACAACGTGACATAGGAAGATTGAACAGAACGTTTTAAGTTCCCCTAATGGATTTACTTATCAGATAGCTCAAATGGAATTAATTTGAGTTTCTTGGAAACCCCTGTATGTACTCTAGTTGATAGTGTACTCTCAGATAACAAAACTGGTTAAACAGACAAGGTGACATTAGGGATTCAACATGTTTTTTATATTACTACACAACATTTCCAGAGGACCTAAAGACCACATTATCTAAGGATGGAATGATTCTTTGAGTTATTTCTTTATATTAACTGATTCTTTAAACATGTACTTTTGTTTAAATCAAAAATATTCCTTATGTTTTAGACTATTTAGAGAGACACGTCACAGGTGCCTTGAAATACCTGAGTTGATGGGAAACTTTTGTCCAACAGTGTGTTTTAATTGTAGGGGTAGGCTAATGTAAAGCTTTTGAATGTGAAAGCAAGCACTCCATTTACTGATGTATGGTCCAATTAAAAGGCACTATACATACACATTGGCCGTTCAATTGCTTCTATTTTGAAATAGAAAAACCATGCACTTTATAGAAAGTTTGCCAGTCCATTGGTCAGTTTATTATACTGCCACCATCTAAATGGTGGGACGTTGTTTGGGGTTTCAACTTTCTTAATTATTACAGGAAAGAGGTGCCAATTTCATTTGAACGTAATCTGCATACATTTGTATAACAACAGTCATAACCCCCTCTTCTCACACTTTCTTCTATCAACAGCTTAAAATCATTCATTTTGTAAGAGTAGTTAGTTATCCATGATTATTGCTTCACTTAAAATAAATATCTATCACACATCAGTCTAGTCGCAAAGCCAATCATTGTGGCATGGAACCAATCAAATAATGAATTCCACAAGTTCTGAGTAAATGTGGAACATGCCACGAAAGACCTGGGTTACGGTTACCATTTTTAATAAGCCTGTGTAAGCAATAGCAGGATTTGCCTGTTATGTGTAATTCCATTCACTAGAACACACCAATGACCCGGTCTCGGAACATGTCTGGCAAGGTAATAATGGTAAAAAGAAGATGAGATACTGTTTGTATATTCAAATATACAATGATATATTTTACAATCCAACTTTGAGAAACGTACATGTATTTCCAAAATCCTACAAAGTATATTCTATGACCTGTTCTTCAATATACTTGTTTGTCATTGTGACCAAACATATGCACTAGCAACCTTATCCAACCCCAGGTTAGAGATAGCAGCAAAATGGGAGACTCTCAAACACATACAGTAAAAAATATGCACCCAAACCAACTATGAGACAGAGGACAGAAAGCCTCAGACAGTATACAGTGTATGCACATTTGAGTGGTTAGTGTAATATTTGGAATAACAGAATAATAAGACAATTAAAATAATCTTTGCACCAGACGAGTAAATAAGTATATATATCAAATATTATTCTGAGGATTGTATCTTATATTTTTACAGTGAATAATATACCAAATGCATTACAGGACGGCAAAAGGATTGCCTTGCAGACAGCAAAAGCCATCAAATGTTCTCTATGTATTTGTTTTAGCTTAAAGAAGATTCAAATTTACTGAGCTAACCCCAATTCACAATCTATTGGCAACATCCCTCTGAAGAGGAACCTTCTGCGTTGGAAGTGTCTGATGTGTACAAAAGGATTGTAAATACAGCATGTTTACAATCAGAATACATTCTAGAATACCAGACCACAGAGGTAACCTTTTCTGCAAATATCGGTGAGATTGGAAACTTGACTAGACTTGACAGAAGTTACCAAACACTGAAGACATCAGGAGACTGCATTAGGCCACATATCCTTGGGTTGTGTTCCCACTGGAGAAAATGGTGGGATTAAAATCCAACATCCTCTGTTTAATGCTGGCATTCACCTAAAAAACAAATTACAATACATAATTACAGTAGCCTACATAGAAATGTGCATTTATAGGTTGGTGTGAAATGGTTCTAAGTTGTGAATAGTGTAGAATCAGACAGACCTGGCTTCCTATTCAATCAACACAAGCTACCAGGTTTCAAATAAACCTATTAACAGGAGAAGAACAATGTTTATAAATACTAGCTATTGATTTACCACTCCTCTGTTTGCTTTTGTAAGTCTACTGTCCGCTGGGTATGGGAGAGTTTGACTTATAAGCATAGAATGTCAGGTAAACAGGAGCCCATGTCTTCATCACAGGAAGTTGGGACCGTGTCAAAGAACAATTGAAAGGACGGAAGGGAGAACCCTAATGTTAACACTTGAAATGTTGCAACACATGAAAGCATGTGACTTTATTGTACAGTACAGTTTCCATTTCCCCTGGTATTTTAGTAACAATGGATACTTTGTAGTACTTCAACGAATTTGGTAACATGGTTCTAGGCTTGCTTGTTTTATTGAATCACAATGAAACAGACATGTAATTTGTGTTATTACTATGTAATTACAATTGTTGCATGTTATTTCTTATCTTATAGCTAGTAATTACTTTACCCTGAAATAACACCATAGGTTCAGTCAACATTAAGAACTTCCCAAACCATGTCAGATGGATGATATTGAGCAGATACATTTGAGCTCAAACAGTTCCCCACTTTCATGTTCATCGTAATTTAGTATTTATTAAGCAGACAGTCTAAAATCTAAATATCCCAGGTTCAAACATTTTCTAAATGTGCAATTACGGAAAAAGCAATGTGTGTGGCTGTTGCGCACAGAAAACCTTTAATGATGAAACATATAAGGGAAAACAATTATTGTAACCTTGTAAAATGTTTAATTACGCTTAAGCACTGGCAATGAAAGTAGTGGAGATTACACAAAAAAGCCAATATAACACATTTGTGTATGCTCTAATTTTGTCCTTATGTTTTTAAACTGAGATGGTATGAAGGGCCTAAGTGCACATGCTTTTTGCATTACAAACAGAACATACCTCAGAGGAAGTTGCACATTCATGGATGGGACAAAAACATATAACTTTAACCTAATGAGTTAATCAATTACACTGAAATAAATGTACGTGGCGTGGTTCTTATACAGGGCAGAATTGGAGACAAAATATCAAAAGGAATGTATTATTATACAGACTTTCTGTTGTAGACCTACTTCCTCTCTGATACGTTCCTTTGGATATTTTGTCTCAAATTCCACCCTATATAAGAACCAACCCCATGGACAATTGGTTGAGTAAGTTCAAATATAATTGTATTAAACATTGATGATAGATAAAGGACGTTTAGGTTTTAATCTATTCAAAAATCAGAGGCCCTGCTGTCCAGGGATTGGATAGCATAGTCACGTTGGGACTAGGTCGCCTGGAACTGATAAGAGTAGACCCATAACAGACCTACCTACCTGTACTTGACATCAAAGAGGGTGGAGTCCTCTTCTTCCTCATTCTCCTCATTCAAAGGAGCCATCTCTACTCGCTCTGCTGGTGTAGTGATTATGTCATACTTTCGTGTTTTCCTTATTCTCCTTCCAGATCTATGACAAACCAGAGAAGGGTTGTGATAATGAGACAAGAGGTGTGCAGTAGTTTCTCATCTTGAACCAAGCAGAACCTGACATGGCTGCTTTGCCATATGGACAGGATTAAAGCAGTGTATTGTGGTTAAGGCCTACTGCCCACCTGGTGTGGGAAGTGATTATGGCATTGCTGATGTAGCCTAATGTAGTGGTGTTTAACATTAGATATTTTAACATTTAGATATTCCCAACAGCAATTACTGACACAATATGATAGTTGCTGCAATAGAGAACACATCCCCCACTTGCCAACTTTCCTATTACATGCTGCATGACATAATCAATAAGGAGGATCTTTATGAATGCTCAAATTAGTTGTCTTATAAGAATAGTATAGCATATTACACAAGGATTATTTAATTAGGATAATTCAGTTGGCTATAGTTATTGGTATGGTGTAAACATAAATCAGCTTACCTGATCACTTTGATGACCAAGCACGTGATGAGAACAGCTGTTAGCACGCAGATAATAATGACAATATTTTTAAGAGTAGGAAGATATTGTAATATTGAAGAAATTCTTGATTCGGTCTGTGCATGATCTGTGCTATTATTTGACAAATCTCCTCCATGGGGGGTTGGTGTTGAATTTAACTGCGTTGCGGGTGAAGGCACAGTTTGTGGTTCACCTATAACTTTCCATGCCGCAGCAATAACCAAAGTGAATATTAAACTGTATGAAACCATCCTGCTTGAAAGAATAAGAAAAAAATTGCTCGTGAAAATAATCGTCGTTTCTTTCTCTCTAAATTTCTTTCACGAAGCCAAGGAAGATATGCGATTCAAGATTGGCGATGATGACATGCTGTGACATTTCAAGGAAGTGTTTAAAATTGCGCCTCCACTCGTCAAACGAACCGGTTCCTTAAAACGGTGTAAACAGCCTATCCATCTGTATAACCTAACCTATAATCTCCTGAATTAATATCTCCTGAATGGTCGCTGCTCGCAGTTTTTCCTAGCTGCTGTCAAAGCCCGTTGCTTCTAGTAGCCTACAATCCCTTCATGATTTCATTTGGAATGCGTGCAGGGAAAAGGGAGGAGGATTATCTACAGCCGGAAGAGCCCTGTGTGTGTAGACCGATGTTCATACGTGTGTGTCGTGAGCAACATTAGCGTGAGCAACAAATGTGGAATCGGCGGCTCGCCTTCAAAATAAATGTTCCTCATTGAAACTGATGCAAAGGGATAAAAATAGTGGAATCATGCCACAATTGGACTAGATAATGCTAAACAACATTTTACATTACATTTAAGTCATTTAGCAGACGCTCTTATCCAGAGCGACTTACAAATTGGTGCATTCACCTTATGATATCCAGTGGAACAACCACTTTACAATAGTGCATCTAAATCTTTTAAGGGGGGGGGGGGTTAGAAGGATTACTTTATCCTATCCTAGGTATTCCTTAAAGAGGTGGGGTTTCAGGTGTCTCCGGAAGGTGGTGACTGACTCCGCTGTCCTGGCGTCGTGAGGGAGCTTGTTCCACCATTGGGGTGCCAGAGCAGCGAACAGTTTTGACTGGGCTGAGCGGGAACTGTGCTTCCTCAGAGGTAGGGGGGCTAGCAGGCCAGAGGTGGATGAACGCAGTGCCCTTGTTTGGGTGTAGGGCCTGATCAGAGCCTGAAGGTATGGAGGTGCCGTTCCCTTCACAGCTCCGTAGGCAATCACCATGGTCTTGTAGCGGATGCGAGCTTCAACTGGAAGCCAGTGGAGAAAGCGGAGGAGCGGGGTGACGTGAGAGAACTTGGGAAGGTTGAACACCAGACGGGCTGCGGCGTTCTGGATGAGTTGTAGGGGTTTAATGGCACAGGCAGGGAGCCCAGCCAACAGCGAGTTGCAGTAATCCAGACGGGAGATGACAAGTGCCTGGATTAGGACCTGCGCCGCCTCCTGTGTGAGGCAGGGTCGTACTCTGCGAATGTTGTAGAGCATGAACCTACAGGATCGGGTCACCGCCTTGATGTTAGTGGAGAATGACAGGGTGTTGTCCAGGATCACGCCAAGGTTCTTAGCACTCTGGGAGGAGGACACAAGGGAGTTGTCAACCGTGATGGCGAGATCATGGAACGGGCAGTCCTTCCCCGGGAGGAAGAGCAGATCCGTCTTGCCGAGGTTTAGCTTGAGCTGGTGATCTGTCATCCACACTGATATGTCTGACAGACATGCAGAGATGCGATTCGCCGCCTGTTGGAAACAAGGTTGGAATAGTGTTATAGAAATCAAACACAATACTATTATAAGTTAATTTGAAAAACAAAATGTAAACATCAGTTAAAATCATACTGTGGATGTGTTTGAATTCAGAATAGCATTGGGGGAATTGGCTACTTACATGCACTGTACAGCCTGACCTATGGACTGTGCACCCATGAAATGGGGTATCGGCCTACTCAGTAGGCAGGTGTCCATTGACAAAGGGTTTATTCGACGAAAGCAATGTCGCAATAAAAAACATTTGCAATATGTGAAATGAAAACGGCAGATATAGGAGAAACTTATAAAGTATCGACAACATTTTTATTCGTTCAACGGGTGGATTTTCATTTTGTCGAACTTTATTGCGACAAACAATGGAAACGTTTTTTTTTTTAACTGAATCATTCTGAAGATACGCAGGGCACGTGATGTCATGGGTAATTTTAAAGCCCCTGTAAACTTGAACGCGTGAGGTTCGACTTCAAACAAGGAAACGGAATAGAATCCATCGTTCTATATGATAGGCGGTTTTCGCGACAGCTGTGCTGGACTGTGGTCGACATGGATGATAGTTCTGATGGTATGGTTGGGGATGATGAAAGTCATGGACCAGGATGGTCTGTTGTGAAAAGTAAAATAAAAAAGGATGGCACGTGACAGTTCTAGTGTTGAGTCCGTGAAGAGGGTAATGGTAGTGAAAAACCAAAGAAATTATGTCTCTTAATGGAAAGTTGTAATCATGTTTGATGCGACCACTGGGTCTCATTTACACCCTATTCGATTAACCAATGCTGTTAAGAAAGAGATAGGGGAAGTCACATTATCCCCATAATTGGGGGGGGGGGGGGGGGGGGGGGGCACAGTGCAGTCTTTGGTGGATGCCTGGTGCAGAAAGAGGCTAGAGAGGCCCAAAGATATAACATCTCTCATAATCTCTTACGCAGATGCTGCAAGGCAGATTGGCAGAACTATTAGGCAGAATGATGGAGATATTAGGGTTACTCCTGGAATAAGTGGACCTACTGTAGGAAATGTTGCTTATGTTGGTCCAGACACGGATACGAGACCTGCTCAGAAATCTTGCTCTCACAAATGTGTAGTTTCAAAGGACACCTTAATAGTTAATCAGATTTACTTTATAGCCTTCATTGGAAAGGTTATCAACCTGACTGCGTTTGTGGACAGAATAACTGTCAAGTTGAAGATCATTGTGGAAGCAGCAACAGTTTTTAGGAGTAACAGATGTTACTGTCGCCATGATTGTTGATATGTTGACTCCTATTAATACTAATGATGGAATGTCTCTGCATGATAAGTATAGTTATGGTTTTTCTTATCCTTCAGATGAATGCCAGAAGCCTTATTGCTAACGGTCAGGAGTTTAAGAAATATGTCATAGATTTAGAGATCAAACCTGAAGTGAGATGTATTCTAGAAACATGGCTTAGACTACATCTTGATTGTATTATTACTGGTTATTGTTCAGTCAGATGTGATAGATCAATTGGACAAGGTGGTGGTTGTGCTACGTTCATAAGAGAAGGTGTTGTATATTATAATTTAATTCAATGTGTGATGGTGGAAATCTACAGTGCAGGTAGAAATATTAAGTTACACAATTTGTACAACCCTTGTCGTCAACTATCTGTAGCGATGTTTGATGAAATATCAGGAGAATTGGGCTCTAGAGAGATATGGTGTGGTGAATGTAATGCACATAATAGTTCATGGTGAAGCACACATACAGATACTAATGTTAATATTGTGGAAGATATGATGGAAACAAGCATTAGTATGTCTTAATGACAGATGTGGTACAAAAGTTGATGTTAGAGGGGTTACATCCTGCCTGGACCTCGCAATGGCTTCTAACTCTATTGCATCTACAGTTGAAGTCGGAAGTTTGCATGCACTTAGGTTGGAGTCATTAAAACTCGTTTTTCAACCACTCCACAAATTTCTTGTAAACAAACTATAGTTTTGGCAAGTCGGTTAGGACATCATTTGAGTCAATTGGAGGTGTACCTGTGGATGTATTTCAAGGCCTACCTTCAAACTCATTGCCTCTTTGCTTGACATCATGGGAAAATAAAAAGAAATCAGCCAAGACCTCAGAAAAAAATTGGGGACCTCCACAAGTCTGGTTCACCCTTGGGAGCAATTTCCAAACGCCTGAAGGTACCACGTTCATCTGTACAAACAATAGTACGCAAGTATAAACACCATGGGACCACGCAGCCGTCATACCGCTCAGGAAGGAGATGCGTTCTGTCTCCTAGAGATGAACGTACTTTGGTGCGGAAAGTGCAAATCAATCCCAGAACAACAGCAAAGGAGCTTGTGAAGATGCTGGAGGAAACGGGTACAAAAGTATCTATATCCACAGTAAAACGAGTCCTATATCGACATAACCTGAAAGGCCGCTCAGCAAGGAAGAAGCCACTGCTCCAAAACCGCCATAAAAAAGCCAGACTACTGTTTGAAACTGCACATTTGAAGCCACCCTTTACCTTGATGACAGCTTTGCACACTATTGGCATTCTCTCAAGCAGCTTCACCTGGAATGCTTTTCCATCAGTCTTGACGGAGTTCCCACATGTGCTGAGCACTTGTTGGCTGCTTTTCCTTCACTCTGCGGTCCAACTCAACCCAAACCATCTCCATTGGGTTGAGGTCTGTGATTGTGGAGGCAAGGTCATCTGATGCAGCACTCCATCACTCTCCTTCTTGGTCAAATAGCACTTACACAGCCTGGAGGTGTGTTGGGTCATTGTCCTGTTGAAAACAAATCATAGTCCCACTAAGCACAAACCGGATGGGATGGCGTATTGCTGCAGAATGCTGTGGTAGCCATGCTGGTTAAGTGTGCCTTGAATTCTAAATAAATCACTGACAGTGTCACCAGCAAAGCACCATCACACCTCCTCCTCCATGCTTCATGGTGGGAACCACACATGCGGAGATCATCTGTTCACCTACTCTGCGTATTACAAAGACACGGTGGTTGGAACAAAAAATCGAACATTTGGACTCATCAGACCTAAGGACAGATTTCCACCGGTTTAATGTCCATTGCTCGTGTTTCTTGGCTCAAGCAAGTCTCTTCTTCTTATTGGTGTCATTTAGTAGTGGTTTCTTTGCAGCAATTTGACCATTAAGGCCTGATTCACGCAGTCTCCTCTGAACAGTTGATGTTGAGATGTGTCTGTTACTTGAACTCTGTGAAGCATTTATTTGGGCTGCAATTTCTGAGGCTGGTAACTCTAATGAACATATCCTCTGCAGAAGAGGTAATTCTGGGTCTTCCTTTCCTGTGGCGGTTCTCATGAGAGCCAGTTTCATCATAGCGCTTGATGGTTTTTGCGACTGCACTTGAAGAAACTTTCAAAGTTCTTGACATTTTCCGGATTGACTGACCTTCATGTCTTAATGTCATGATGGACTTTCATTTCTCTTTGCTTATTTGAGCTGTTCTTGCCATAATATGGACTTGGTATTTTACCAAATAGGGCTATCTTCTGTACCTTGCCACAACACAACTAAGTGGCTCAAATGCATTAAGAAGGAAAGAAATAACACAAATTAACAAGACACACTTGTTAATTAAAATCCATTCCAGGTGACTACCTCATGAAGCTGATTGAGAGAATGTCAAGAGTGTGCAAAGTTGTCATCAAGGCAAAGGGTGGCTACTTTGAAGAATCTCAATTACAACATATATTTTGATTTGCTTAACACTTTTTTGGTTACTGCATGATTCCATATGTGTTATTTCATTAGTGTTGATGTCTTCACTATTATTATACAATGTAGAAAAAAGTAAAAATAAAGAAAAACCCTTGAATGAGTAAGTGTGTCCAAACTTTTGACTGCTACTGTATATAAGCAACGCAGGTGTGAGATTTTAAATGCTCATGTTAATGTGTATAAGAAAAGGGATACTGTTGACTCTTCTTTAGATGCTGATTTTACCATACATGAAATGCATTCAGCCGTAATAGGCTGTGGATATACAGCCCCAGATCATGATCAGTTGTGCTATGTAATGTTTAAGCATCTACCTGATGAGGTCATACATGTTCTCCTGGTATTATTTAATAAGATTTGGAGTGAGGGGGTTATACCTTCTGGTAGGAAACGTGCAGTAATATTACCTTTTGTAAAGCCTGGTAAAGACCCTTCATGTGCTGATAGTTATAGACCAATACCACTGACCACTAACTTGTGTAAACTGATGGAAAAGATGATAGTCAATAAGTTGTCATATTTCCTTGAACATAGAGGTTTATTGAGTCGATGTCAAAGTGGATTCCATAAAGCTAGATCTACTTTGGATGCATTAGTAAAGGTGAGGAATGAAGTTGAAATAACTCTGGTCATGAAAGAAGTAATGGCTTCTGACTTTTTTGACATTGAAAAGGCTTATGACACTTTGTGGAGAGAAGGGCTACTGATTAAGATGGAAAGACTTGGTTTTGGTGGGAGATTATATAACTGGGTTTTGACCTTATTTAATCACTCTTTTCGAGTTAAAATAGGATCCATTTTATGATGCCTATGGAGTTGACAATGGTATTCCACAAGGCAGTGCTATCAGTCCTATTTTGTTCAACATTATAATTAACTATGTGTTTTTGAATGCAGGTAGGTGTATTGGGGCTTCCCTATATGCTGATGGAGCTATTTGGAAGAGGGGAAGGAATGTTTCTTGTGGTCAAATCTATTCAACAAGCTATAGTGGATGTTGAAAGATGGTCGATTGACTGGGATTATAAATTGTCAGTGGCGAAGTCTTGTATGCTCTTCACGAAGAAGAAAGTTACTGATAATATATTGTTGTTTCTGTATGGACAGCCTATGGGGAGGGTTTCTAAGTACAAATATTTGGGTCTATGGTTCAATGAGCAATATACATGGAAAGATCATGTCATAAATATTCAAACAAAGTGTAAGAAGGTGGTGAGTCTTATGAATGTGGTGCTGACAGACAGTCGTTGATGGATATTTATAGAGCTCTGATCAGGACGACAATTGATTACGGGTGTATAGTTTAATGGAACTGCGGCAAAGACTTGGCTTCAGAAGCTGGACAGAATCCAGTATATAGCTTTAAGGATATGTATGTGCCTTACTAGTGGAGGCAGGTGAGATGCCTTTGGATAAACGGCGAAGAAAATTGTCATTAGGTTGAAAAGCTGTGAGTTTGAGCATCCCACTGCTACTGTTCTAGATGACAGTAGGAAATATACTAGTAGACAAGGCAGTGGTTTTGGTTGGACAGTTGGAAAGCTTGCTGATGAGAGTGGTTCGAGGGAGTTAGAGGTTTGCCCTTCTGTGGTGATGGGGGGGGGGGATGTTCTTCCATGGTTACTCCCAGATTCTGTTGTTGATCTAACCGTGGTAGAGAAAAGGAAAGATTGGTCAGAAGTCAGTGATATAGGGAAACTGGTTGACAATTACATGCTTTTTTTTACCGCTGTTCACAGATGGATCCAAGGACCCAGATTGTGGGTGCACAGGATCAGGTGTTTACATTCCTAAATTTGATGTGCAGATATGTAGAAGACAACAGATGAACTGTCAGTATACTCAGTTGAACTATTGGTGATAATAGTTGCCCTCCAGTGGGTGGAGGACGTACAACCTGTTAGAATTGAATTATGCTCAGATTCTCTGTCTGTATTGAATAGTTTATCATCTGGTAAATCTAATAGGAGTGACCTACTATTGGAGGTATTAATGTTATTATGGAGAATTGAGAGAATGGGTGTAGTAGTGAGATTCTGCTGGCTCACAGGACATTTGGATGTGGAAGGGATATCATAAGGTGAATGCACCAATTTGTAAGACGCTCTGGATAAGAGCGTCTGCTAAATGACGTAAATGTAAATGAAGGGAATGAAATTGTAGACCAGTTAGCCAAAAGCGCTTTGAAACTAGATATTGATATGAATGTTCCACTGTGTAGAGGTGAGGCCAAATTTAAGATCAAAACTATTTTTATAGATGTGTGGCAGAAGAGATGGGACTCTGAGCACAAGGGCCAACATTTATATGCCCTCCAAAGAAAGGTCAGTGGACTAAGATTCAAAGGTCAGATTAGGAAGGAAGAGGTGGTGTTTTCTCGGTTGCGCTTAGGACATTGTACATTGAACTCGTCATTACATCTGGTTGACAAGCATGTGAATGGTTTGTCTGGATTGTATGGTCGATGAAACGGTGGAGCATGTGTTGTTATATTGTTGTAAGTATGTTGAAGAGAGGGAATTGAAGTGTAGGGTCATTGAGGTTGGACGGGGTTGGGGTAGTTTGGAAGGGATTTCGGGGATTGGAGAGGGTCTATTAGAAGTTAGTAGGGCTCTTTTTTATTTTCTCAGAAGTACTGAGTTAGGTAGGAGGATTTAGAAATGTTGGAAACTGTGATTGACCACACACTCCAGCACAGTAGATGGCAACGTGCACCTTTAACGATGGTTTGCGGACCGCCATTATTTCATAGAAGAATTCTAAAAGCCTACTGCAAAGTACATTTTTTTGTAACTGTAAAAATAATGTTAGTTTGCAGGACAAGGATTGTACTGACTTCAAGAATGCCTGAATTGCTTCTCCTTGCTTTTCTGGTTGGCTGGCAAGTTTCATCCAATTATTTAATATCTATAGGAGTGCAAGTTTTGAAGCTCTCAGTGACTTTCAATGTGCCACTGTCATAGGATGCCACCTTTCCAACAAGTCAGTTCGTCAAATTTCTGCCCAGCTAGAGCTGCCCCTGTCAACTGTAAGTGCTGTTATTTTGAAGTGGAAACGTCTAGAAACAACAATGGCTCAGCCGCTAAGTGGTAGGCCACACAAGCTCGTCTGTCCTTGGTTGCAACACTCACTACCGAGTTCCAATCTGCCTCTGGAAGCAATGTCAGCACAAGAAATGGGATTCCATGGCCGAGCAGCCGCACACAAGCCTAAGATCACCATGCGCAAAGCCAAGCGTCAGCTGGAGCATGTAGCTGTCATCTGAAATCTGTTAGAATGGGCCCACATTATTCTAGCAATCTCTACATCCTATTCATTTTATCAAGTATTTACCTAGAATTTAGCTTTTCTTAGAAACAAGTCTGTGGGCTGATTTTTTGGAACAGATTATTGTCACAGGTGGAACCAATTGTAAATAACCAAGAGATCTCATTGGCTTGTCTAGAAGGGGAGTCCAATTCTGTTTCTCCCCCTTCTCTCCAAGTACACTCTCACGCCCCCCTAGTGCATTAAAAAATAAAGGATTGGTTTTATGGTTGAAAGTCCCTAGCTAGCCTATACTTCGAACAATCAAATGCTTTAAATAATTAGAAATCATTGAAGTGGAGTACACTGTGCACAAGTTAACACTTTGGGGAAGGGGAGAAATGGAATTGGGCTCTAGTTGATTTATGAACTCTTTTGTTTTGTTTGAGGTGCCACCACAGACAGGAAGTGACGCAGTCCAGAGGTATGGTTGTTTCCTGTTTGCCCAGAGCATGGCCAGAGATACTGTATATATTGACGAGATTGTCTTGTCTCCGCCCTAACAAAGGCAGGAAGGCACACGGTCTGCTTATCGCTGTATTACCAAGTGGACAGATTTTGATAGGAATGTACCCTCTCATTTCGCCTCTTCCTCTCTTGCAATTTTGATTGCTCGTCCCAATCCCAAATCGACTCCTAGGCCTAAATCCTACACCCTATGCACTTGTGGAGATCTGAGATGTTTTGACAGGTGTAAGTGTAAAGGACATCAGTGGGGACACTTCAGGCGGAGGAGTAAGTTTCACACATTCACCCCTCAAACATACTCAACAGTGATCCCAGCGTTGAACGCAAATGTAGATCGGGTCACGGCACCACTGTGAAGGACGTTACGCTGCTTGCTTAGCGAGTACAGCTTCTTTCCGATTCGGCCTATACCTGGCGCGAACTCGGGACCTATGCCTTGCTAGCACACGTAACCGTCCTCCTGAATTTTCTTACCATTCAGCACCACCCGCGCAGCTAGCTATTCGCCGGCACAAGTGGGGATGCTTCAGGCAGAGGACTAAGTTTCACGCATCCCCATGTGCTACATAAGCAAGGGGTAGTGCAGTGTTAGCACACAGTTACAGTGCCTTCAGAAAGTATTCACACCTCAGGACTTTTTCCACGATTTGTTGTGTAACAGCCTGAATTTAAAATGGATTAAATTGAGATTTTCTTTTACAAATTGCCTACACACAATACCCCATAATGTCAAAGTGGAATTGTGTTATTAGACATTTTTACAAATTCATTAAAAATGAAAAGCTGAAATTTAACCCCTTTTATGGCAAGCCTAAATTAATTCAGGAGTAAAATAAATAATATTTGAAAGGAAATGACTGGTATATGGAAACTCCCTCTAGTTCTAGCCCATGCCTACACCAATCCAATGCTTTTATATTTGTTGTCAGTACTGAACGAGCACTGCTTTTTAATCCCACTTACATTGCCTCTAGCTGGATCCTGCAAACCTTAACCAGCCGGTCATAGCAGGCCGGAATGAAAAAAAAGCACTACATGTTACGCATTCATTTGCAACACAAAGAAGGGTATATATTGTTTACAAGCTGATACATTTTGTATTGTTCCACAAAAAGTTGAAGGTTATTGAACAAACATATTAAAATAAGAAAATCAATAACCAATTGCGCTCTAATAGACACTAGATGGCGGCATTTATTCACCATGACACTGGGAGGCGCATAGCCCTTTGCTTCCCAACTGTTTAAGGGGTGGAATGTCACTCTGGGATGTGCTGAAGCTCTAAGTAAGTTTATAAGAACAATGTCCTGCATTTTGACTTGTAGAATAACCCTTAAATATCAGACCATAAAGTTACCCAAACCTATAAAGGTGACTACCAGGTTGTTTTTGTAAAATATCATTTAATGCTGGCAAAATATTGATGTACCAATGTTTTCTAGGTGCCCGGTTACATTACAACTTGCCTGTAGACTTACTGTTGACTTTGAATTGTGGAATGGTGATGACTATGGACTGTCAAATGCTGCTTTTAGATCTATTTCTGAATTTTACAGAAATATAATGCAGCTTTGTTTGATACTATTGGTTTTATCAAAATAAAATGTCTGCATATTTGTCTGTCCGTTTGGAAGTAATTCTATGTCGGACACCAAGGCTGAAAACGAATAAATCTGGTTACTGTTTCCTGGACACCTGGTATTCAAACCAGTTAATGAGGTCTTCAGCAACAACAACTGACAGGGAACTGGGGCCTAGTCTTTCAGTCTAATACAAGACAAGCATAGCAGTTAAAATAATCAAAATCTACATAAATAGCCATATTGACGAGCAATTCTTTATTTCTAAAGCATGTGTAAACAAGCACTTTTAATCAGGTACCATCATGATTTTATAGGCCACTGTAAAAAATGTAAGCTATATTTTGTAATGTCTAACAATAACAAGTTTGATCAATGTTGCATTCATATCTCCTCTGTCCATTAGAATGTGCAGTGTCTTTCTAGATTTCAGCAGTAGAGCTGACCCCTAACCAGTGGTGTGTATTCATAGATGTCGAGAGAAGCCAGGCTTACCAAAAAAAACCAAATAAAATAATTTATCTTTTGTCTCTGTGTTTCATAATTTTCCTTCAATTTGCAAGAGGCTGAATTTATCTCACCGGAGAAAGCATCCGAGCGAGCGAAACAGCGCCCCTCTGTCTCTCTACGTGTAGGTCATCTATCTGATGCTGTCTGGTCCAAACGAGTATGACATTGTTGCCGAACATAGCATTGAATGGAATGCAAGAGAAGCCAGTGAGCAATTGGCCTCCTTGATTAACAAAAGTATAAAAAATTTGCCAATCAGCGTTGAGCTAAACTGAGCTAGCTCAACTGTGAATGGTCCTGGCGCACCAAACAAAGTGTCAAGGGAAGCCAACTTAGAGAGTTTGAGAGCATAAGTCAATTGACATAAACAACTTGAATTGTTGCATCTCGTTGTGTTGTTGCCCTCTGGTGGCTAGCTAGCTAGCTAAAATTGTCCCTTTCTTAAATTAGCCATGAATGGAGATAGGGATTTGGACTTGTGATTTTACTTCATTCTCTGTACTCGTTAATGAATATAACAGCAATTCTGATCCAACCATTAATTCATCCATTGCTGTGCCCCTGGCATGCACACAGAAGTCAGAACCGGAGCCACATCCTATTTAGCTTATGTTGATTGGACTAAATTGTTTTTGCTATATTTTACTTGTCAATGTATTAGACTAAGCAGAGGTGATTTAATGATGTTGAAATGATGCTGGAATAGTGGAGGCAGCTCCTGTTTTCTTGCTCTTGTTTTTTTTGCGACTTGCGGTAACTGTGGTTCTAAATCAATACTTGTTTTGTGGTCCGAAAATGTCAGAAACATTTGCTTGACCATGCTGTATGTCATGTAACTGTCTGTTACATGCAATATGCTTTGTGAACTAAACCGGACAGAGGTTGCTATCCAATTTGTGATAAAACAAAGGTGTGGTTGAATTTATTCTGCCAATGTCGTCTTATTGTCTCGGCCTTTAGGCCTATTTATACAACGGGTGGGTCTGATGCTGATTGGTTAAACCACATTATCTCCGGCTAAATCTATGACATTAAAATGCCTATTTACTCTGTTCCATTTGTCTACCAATCCACTGTCTCATCAGCTCAGCCAGGCAATTTATAAACTTGATCGCCACTATAAAAAGCATCTAGATATTATCTCACTTTTCTTTTAGACTAACATTTAGTTTTCAACAGCGGAGATTTGTATAAACCTTGCTGTATGTCTCTGACATTTGCAACATTGTTTCAATATTCAAATTCGATCTCCAGCTGTCGAATAGTAGTGAAAATGTGGGTAGTTGGGATGAGACAGGCAGGCAGCTTTTCTCAGCCAGTCAAAATCATGAATCAGCATCAATTTTTATGGATATATACAAAGAAATATCAATAGAAAACAGATCAAACTAAACAAAGTGCAGCTAGTTTGCAGTCATTCCAGATTCAGTTTGAAGTGATTGTGTTAGCTGTGTTGTTGGCTAGCTCCTCTGAACAACAGTGTCCTGACGAGAGAGCACATTTTCTATGCCAGGTGAAATAGCGCCTCATTAGCTGATTATTATGGATGTATCCAAATAAATGTCACTAGAAAACACCTTATGCAAATGCAACTACTTTGTTGTTATTCTGGCTGCACTGTTAGTTGGCTAGCTAGCAAGCAAGGGATACGATTGTTGCCAGCCAGTATGGCAATAGAACATTTAGAACGAATGACTGGGTTGCGTCCATAGATGCAGAACAAAAAGACTGGGTCGTGTCTCTGGCAACCGAAGCAATAGAACGAACGACCAGCCGGCTTGGATATCAACTCTAGATTTGTGTCGAGACTATATCTTGTGTCAGGATGAAATAGAATGAATAAAAATTACGTTTTTCTTGCAAATATGTAAATCGTTATTAGAATATGTTGGTAACCCGTTGTATAAAAGTGATAATGTCCTCGTAGCCAACTTCGCCTTGGGCCTAACAACTCCTGTGCCAATATATCCTCCAAACCCTGGCTTCTCTGGCATTATCACTTAAAAATCATGGTCGCAAGGCATATGAATTACCAGGTTATAGAGCAAACAACGCAATTATTGCAACCCATAGGTTGTAAAATGCCTTTTTTTCTGGCTTCCCAAGTGATTTCACCAACGCACCGCTACTGCCCTTAACCACTGATACAGGATCTGATTGTTCTTCCCTTAGTTATTAAGGTTAGGGTTTGGTAGGGTAATCTGATCCAAGATCTGTAGTGACGTGTAACTTCTACTTCAAGCTCATCTGGCACCCTTTTTGTTTTTCCAGTGCAAAGACGATTCTGGTCTGATTACAATACTATTGACCTGCACACCCTGTCTCCTCTCTTTGGGATGATCACTATCTAATAGTATAAAGCATGATTTGCACCATGTTTTTTGGGGGTTATTCAGTCTGGCGAGATCAGTGGTCCTCCCAAGCAGGGAGGGGCTTACAGTGCTTGTTGCTAGGTTGTGGTTCTTTTTAAAGAAAACCTTCCACTGCAAAACAGCAAGAGCTATTCTGGCTTTCATCTTATTGGTTGGTGATGGGGGTGGAGTACCAACGACTGAACACTGAACAGGACATTCAAAATGGCGTTTATGTTATTGCTGCTTCTTGCAAAGCAATGCAGTTACAGTCTATCCATGAATTCTTCAATTATATCTGTATGCAAGTGATTATTACATGGTCAATGCATATTATTGGTGATATCAATACAAGTCATTATCAATATTAGCAATTGTATCACCCCATCTTTGGTAAACAATTACAAATGTGATAGTAGTTCATTTGTTGAACTCCCTGTTGAGTCTACATTAGTTGACACTGGTATATTTTGACATATATATATATATGTGTGTATATGTATGTACACTGTTCAATAATTATTGAGGTGAATATAGGGCTATGCAACACGTGATGTAATAAGTGTCTACTGAAATGTTTAGTGAAATATACAGGACACGAGGAATTAAAACAAAACTGTGTTTGATATTCAAAACTACAAATTATTTCACTACTGAAGTTTGTTTACATCTTGCCTTTAAATGGTCTTCATAAACACATTTCTTAGGAGGCACAAAAAAAATGTGTATTTAAATGCATAACATACATAAATAACCCTTTGAGAATACATATTTGGGTAATGTAGGGGAATCTTGCAACAATATATCCTTCCGCCTTGTAACTAACATTAGATACATTTCAAAACGTTGAGCACAATGTTGCATATTGACTTCAATTAATAGATTCATTGTAATAATGTAAACCTTCCGCGTAGAGGCTCTGCTACCCAGGATGCCGGTGTGTTTCAGAGGAAGTAGTATGCGCTTATGTTGAAAAAGAGGGGGCAGAGCTGTACTGAACAGGATAACAGTTCAGGCAGACGTAGTGAGAAGGACAGACCGAAGAGACGAGCCTTCAGCACAGCACAGCATGGCAGAGAGAAGCACAACTGTCAGGGAGAAGATCCCGATAAAATACGAAAATCAGCAAGAAATGCGGCGGCCGCGCGGGTAGAAGACAAGGGATAACGCCCGTCTCACATATGGGTAAGTATCTGAAAGAAAAACATAGTTTTCCCCTGTAAAGGCGCGGTTAGAAGATGTGGCAATATGGTGGTGAGAGCGAGGGTTCGACAGTCTGTTGTAAAAATGGCCATGGTGGGTCCACTGCCAAGAATGAAAAGGAAAAACGATTTTCAGACGGGATGTCGGTGTGGTTGAAATTCTAATTCGTGGGATGAGTAGAGAAAAATGTGTTGTGTTAGCCTAAGTCAAATATAAAGCAACATATATGATTGGGTACACTTTCGAGTTATAGAACCTACGCATTTAAAATGTGCTTTGTCCTTGAAAGGGCAAATGCCCTTGTCTGAAATGGACAGAGAAATTTAAGTAAATTGAATACACCTTAACATTCATTTTTTATTTGAGTGGGTCGAGAGTAAGATGAAAGTATAAATCATTTTATTGTGATTTCAAGAGATAATATATTATGAGTGAATGTCGATGTTTTTCCATACAACAATTAATAAAAATAAAAAATCTATTAGAAAAGGCTTTATTGCCAGGTTTAGGAGTTACGTGTAGAAAAACATTCCAGACAGGTAGTTATGCCTAACGTAATATTTTGCCAAATTTTAACAGCAATTAATAATTAATTAAAATTAAGGTAAATCAATATGTTCGATAATGTTCTTTATGTACTTTATATATATATAACACCAAAGGTTTATTATGTTCAAATGAAACTGCCATGTCTTGAGGAGCATATATACACTATTTTTCGAAAATGTAAAATAGGGTGTTGCCTTTTAACTCGTTGTGGTACAGAATGGAAATAAAAGCCACTGAAAACATTTCATACATCGTTTTTAGGTTATTGTTTCTAGCTGTTATGAAGATGCGATTTGGGAGTAACGTTAGGTTTTTTCACACTTGACAAATACAAAACTATTCACTTTATCACAATTCATAGAGGAATTATTAAGACATGCACCCTTTTCCAAGACACAAAAGCTAATGCTGTCCTGGCCAGATTATTGAAATGTGTCCATACAGTGAGGATGAGATTTGTTTCATAGATATTTCATGTAATCAACTTGATGCTGTGTTATCACCTTAATTAAAGCTTAACATAAAGGTCTCTGGTGCTGAGAAAGTCTAAAGATCTTCCTGTTTAGAGATAGATTATATCTATAAGGTGGTCATAAATTGGTAAAAAATATTTTCATCTTAGTATTCCAATAACAATTCTTACAAATTGTCTTAATTTTGATACACACACAAGTGATTGGATCAATGGCCACAATGCATATTTATGTTTTTCAAGATGAATGTATAGTATTGTTTTGACATGCATGCATTTGAAATGTGTAAATGCAGATCAATTGCCTTAATACAAGTGGTTTTATATCAACAATTAATTATGGGTAGATATTAGTAGGTTTTTTTACCCACTTAAAATCATGTAAATGGTTGCCTCTAGCATTTGTAGTAACATATTTGATTATACAATTCTGTAAAGAATCAGATAAATGGATGGCATTCTGCCATATTTAGTGACATTTTATAATTGTTTTAATCTAACATGTTATAATAATACATTTTCCTATTTTATTTATTTCAGGAACCATTGAAGTTAGAAAAATGGGCTGAAAGAAGAATACCAATGTTTTGATATTTGAAAAAATGTAAGTTTGTGAGGGTATTTTATGAATATTAATGATTTAACCGTGAGTGTTTAATTAAGCGAGTATGATTCTCCTTACTGCTATATAAGACTAACCAATAGGTTGGGCTGTTGGCCTGTTTTCACTTTTGTATTTGTACTTTTGAAGGTTTGTCATCGGGATGGTCGACCAAATTTATGACTAGGGGGATTGGAATGACCAAGACTTGTAAGTATAAAATGTTTCCTTTTAATTAAAGACTGAGCAGATAATAAAACCTGAATGCATGACACATTTTAATAACATTAAAGAAAAAAGAGGGAAATAAATGTTTAATGTGAAAGATGATATGGATGTGTTTAATAAACCTTGTATCCTAAAACTAGTACATTGTAACAAGAAATGTGCATTGTGTACACACTTGGCATTAGTCTGCGCCCGTTCAATACTTGAAAGAAGAACAAAATAAACATAAGAAAGTAGTGTCCGATACTACAATACCAGATTTTCCTTGGGAAAAATGAAAACACAAAGCAGACTTAACTCTAAGGTCCTTAAAAACCTACTTTTGTCAAATATTGTGTTCTATAGCTTGCAAAATAAACAATTGTGACTCTGGGTGACGTCAGTCATTTTCCTCAAGAAATGTAGTCTGCTTCATGTTTTATTTCCTTTGCTTTGTTACTTCCATATATTGGTATCATGACAATACAACAAGAAAGAGTTAATAGGATTTGTGTGGGTGTGTGTTTTTGCGTATAAGCAAACACTTGCGGGCAGTGTTATGCTCGTTAAGACCACAAGAGGGCAACACAATTCACTTACGTTTAGCTCTTGCTGCTAACATGACGCTGCTTCAAATCTTCAAAGCGGAGAGGGTTCCTGTTACGTTTGCGATTTGTGACTTATTTTCGGAATTTGATTCTGGATGCATATGGTTACATTGCAGTGCACAAGGTCTCTGTTAAGTGCTTGCAAAATGTGCTGTTTATCCTTTTGAGGAGAACTGTAACTGACATCCATACATCAGAAGGGAAAAATAGCTAGCTAGCTAGCTAGCTAGCTAGCGGGTAAATATATGATCTCAGACAATTAAAGAACACTGCAAATTAAAGGTATTTTTAAAATGTGCCTATTCATCTGGCTCAACTCAATCATGCCTAGGCCTAAAACGTATGATCGTAAAAGTATCCGTTCAAGTGCTCCTTGGAAACTAGTATTTCCAAGTTGTTGAAGTTGCTATATGACTTAAGCCTGATGTTCTTTAGAAGTTGGGATGAATGAGATGAGTTAATGTAGTAAGCTTTATACTAATAAGATAGCTAAGATTGCTTAAAAAGTAGCTAGCTTGCTAATGTTGACAGTTGGTCAAATTAGCTACATTAACAATCAAGAAGATGCCATTTTAGTATTCTGTTCATAACAATACATGTTTATCATAATTATTGATAATACACAAAATTCTTATTTTATGACAATCTTTAAATTATATGTTTGAAAAGGTGAAAAGTAATATGTCATAACTCGTAAACTGGGGTTGTAGAATTTAGTAATTCCATTTTGGCGAGTCATTCAAATGTAAAATAATAAATAAATAAAAAGTTGGAAACCAATATTTTTTTATTAGCTGACAGTACTTGACCGGAGTATACAGCATAGCTCCAAGAAACCTGATAATTTCAGAGGTGACATTTTGGGGAACATATCTTTGGTTTGCATGAACTTAATCCAAGTAAAAGCCTAGATTTTTGAATTAATTCCAGAGTTGACCACATTTTTATGTGGCCAGTATGACTGAGTATTCATGAAACAACTCATGGTCTGGTGTATTTGATGGTTACCTAATTTAATCTCTTATCCCTAACAGAATCAAGGCATGAACTGTCATTCCCTCCCAATGAAATAAGAAGACAGCTATGTGTAAGTCATGTCTTTTGTTCTGTGCTGTAACAAATGGAATGTTTCATGAAATATCTGCTATAACACTTTTTCAATACTGTACTAAATCGATTTCTTAAACATTTTTACTTCTGTTACATAACATTGAAGTAAAGGTTGATCTTTAGCACATATAACAATCCAGAGGTAGGTCTATTTATTGGTAATGGGAGTAGGGTTCCCAGTTTTTATTTATATATATATATATATATATATATATATATATATATATATATATATATATATATATATATATATATATATATATATATATATATATATATATATATATATATATATATATAGTAACCAATTGAGATCAACAGAGATCTCCCACCATGGAATTGTACCTCATCTTTCAGTATTATTGAAAGATGTGTATTCCAGTGAAAGTTAGAACACTTTAGCTAAATCAGTTTAAAGTTGCTCATCTCTCCCTTTTGGTATAAGAAGCCTTGTACAAGGGCATCTTATCATATCACAATAATTCAAGACAGTTTACTCCTCCCCTTTTTTTAAACATTTGCACAAAATATGCCCATATGTCTCCTAGAAGCAGCATATTTTCCCTAGAAGCTGAAAGTTTCCATTCATTCTTGATAGCTTCTTCTCATCTTTCAAATATTCCCTGATTGTTTTCATGCCTGTGACATATGCCAGGCCAACATGTACTATGATTATTCACAACTGCCCAAATCTATCCTTTGGTCTTTCTTTTAACAAACTTAATCATAAAAGATTTTTCACTTCATCTCTATGGTAAGGTCAGTGTATTCTGACAATGCATAGACTATTATTCTATAGTACTCTGTCCATTTCTCATCTGGGATAATAAAGTAACCTAGATACTACTACTACTACCATTATGATTGACTTTTCCAACAATGTTAGAAAATAGTGAAACTGTCACACTTAGGCCACACTGTCTCCTGTGATACATTTGGGGCGGCAGGTGGTGCGACAGGCAGTGGTTAGAGTATTGGGCCAGTAACAGAAAGGTTATTACTGGATCGAATCCCCGAGCTGACAAGGTAAAAATCTGTCATTCTGCCCCTGAACAAGGCAGATCAGGGGCACTGTTCCCCAGTAGGCCGTCATTGTAAATAAGAATTTGTTCTTAACTGACTTGCCTAGTTAAATAAAAAAAATCCAGTCTCTTTTCTTTAGTAAAATATGAAACGGGGACTAACCCTGTATTAATTAGACCCAACCCACCTCTACTAATGGATTTCTGTGCATGGCCCCACTGTCTGCTGAATGATAACGTCAAACTAAATGTCCAACGGAAACTAAAGAGATATGTCCTTATACTTTTCATTGTAAGAATTCAGTTTTCTTGGCAGGATCCTCCAAAAACTAACTTTGTTGTCACCTGCTGGTCAAGAACTGACATTGGGTCGGAACCTGCCCCTTGTTTTTCTTGGTACATATGAATGCGTAATCCATTTTGAGAAAAAAATGGTTTTATTCTCATAGCACATGCTGATTTTTGTTATTTCATCTCTTCCTTGGTGAATCTCTGCTGGTCATGTTTGGAAATTTTGGAGGCAGAGTGCATGCAGAGGAAGCACATTTAGCATATTTTGTGCAGTTTAACTCATGTATGATTACTATTGTTGTAGTTTTGTGTATTGTTTACAAATCAAGCTGCAATAGTTTAGATACAACCGTAATGGTTCAGCAATGTCAGTTGTCCAAAAGTGTTGGAAAAGGAACTTTGCAGGATTATGAGATTAACTCATGCCAACGTGTGCTCAATGTGATTCTGGTGGACCCCCTAATGGACAGTTTAAGTAGTTTTGCCTAGCTTGACAGCAAAATAATAATAAACCGTATCAAGTTAATGTTACCAATTTATTTGATATCTAAAAAGCATGGTGTAATCCCAGAAGTAGATCACAAACCATGGCATAATTCGTTTTATTGATGATTATCTGAGAAATAACTAATTTACATGATCCACATTCAAATATAAGTTATAGTGAACGGTGATACGTTTCAATTAACAGATGTTAGAACATTCCATTTGCTTAGCTTTTACTTGTGCATGCAATTTTGTTGTATTTCCTGTTTTGTCTTTCGTTGTTTCCAATTATTCAACTCTAAAATGTGTTGAATGGTTGCTATTAAATTGCATAATGCTGCGTTCATGTGCTCTCGGAATTATTCGAAACTCAGGATTGGGATACCTCTGTAAAGCTCCCGGAATCGCCGTAATTACGAGTTTCCGACATCCAAAACCGATCACAACAAGCTCCCAAGTAGGAAATAGTCGCCGTACTCCCGAGTTTCCCAGTTCAGATAGTTTTGAGTTTCCTACTAGAACACTTGCATTACTTTTAGTATTCCTTATATTTATTCACTTCATTGTCTTAGGTTCATGTTTGAAAAGCATGAGCATCTCTGTTGGTGTTTTAAAAGCGATAAAAGGCACACAATGCCATTTTGGCAAATGGGTCAGAATTCTGAAATATTTATATTTTGTCCAATCTGTTTGCAAATTACATGTTATGTATGGGGAGTAAGGATTCAGCCCTTAATGCTCTTAGATAGGTTTTTATTATAATTTTATTTTTCATTGATTCGAATTGCGATATTTGTCACCGGATACTGCAGTAATACAGACATTTTAAACTTCTGGGTTTCATTACCAACTTGCCTTTTAGCTTTTAGATTCAGAATTTGAATCTTTTGTGGAGTTATTGATGCTATTTTGGCCAAAAAAAATCCAACTGATGGGTTTGGACAAAAGTTATTTATTAATTAAATGTTATATATTTTTTTTACTCATTTCATATTTTTTCTTAATTCCATTAAAGACCCAATTCTACTGGACATTGAAGTGGAGACAACTGCTTTGTCATCAAGATGGCGACTGGGATTTGGGAGCAAATTGGATTTTTGAAAAGCTGACTGCTTGGATTTTTCTGGATTTTATTTGACTGTGTCAATTGGAATTATTTAAACTTTCACATGGACTCTTGTGCTGGGGATTCTTTGGACTCAGTTGTTTGAATAGGCTATTGTAATAGTTGCTTTTACTGCATTCAATTACGGAGTACTTTTCTACTTCTGTGACTTCCTAATGCGCTGTTATTTATATTAAATAAAACAATGTTTTTTTCACTATTCTGACTCTTTCATTGGTCAATATGCTACCCAAGATTGTTACCAGACAATATTGTCTATTTGCTAAATGTGAAAATTCTAAGTACAAACTTCGAATCAATTTCACAAAAACGTAATGACGTTTCTGGTATTTTCTGGAGCTTCTGAATGCATCCTGTTAGTGGAAGGAATACAATGTTAAATTACATAAATAGTGCTAGCTAGTAATTACTACCTTTACGTAGGATCGAGGGATGTAGTAGAAGGTAAACGCAAGTAACACAGTTTACGCAACTTTTTATTTTGGGAATCTTCACACACCTATTACGCAAAAGTTTTTTGCTTAAGTGTTTACGTTACTTGTCTCCATCTCGAGCAATACTTAGCAACCTACCTTTGTGTACCACTACATCCCTGGTGGGATCATTTCCTTTCAAGTTAATTACATCATACACTTTTGGTACCATTTATACACTTTAGGTAGGACTTCTGTCCACAAAATCTGACTTGCGTGATTAGCCCCAAAATTTATACTGAAGTCAAGTTAAAGGGTATGGCTTATTGTGATTGATGCAGTCCATGGTGAAGTGTCTGGCTAATCCAGACTATTAATTAAACCAATAAAAGTTATACACTGCAGTTCTACATAATACAAAGAGTTAAAACTGCTTTTGGCAAGAACTGAAATGGTGTCCAAGGTTCTTTGCGTCTAAAATGGCTCCTGAAGTCTTATTTCCTGTCTGAACAGGAAGTGATGGGTCTCAGTGTTTTTAAATATTGTTTAAATATTATTGTTCAACGTCAAACCCATCTTTGTTTCAATATGTATCTAACTTTGGCAAAGGATATCCTCTTGAAGTGAAGAAACTTTATTTTTTTAATATAAAAATGTAATATAGTTTTGCCGTTTTTATACAAAATAAAGGGGGTGGGACTTTTGGACATCACCTGAGTGTGGGGTAAATGGAAATAACGTCAATCAAAGGCAAAGCTTTCAGAGCTAGGAAGGAGCTCTAGATGGCGGATGAGCCTTGGGAAGGGGAACAATTAACTGGGCTTTCGTCAGCTCTTTTCTTTTTCATGAAATCAAGCTGGAATATGACGCTCTATTAATATTTTTTTTTATTTAAAAGATAACGTGTTACTATAGTGAACAGTGAATTAGGTTTTCTGCGGTATTTAATGCGTTTTTCGTCGTGTAGATCCGTTTTGCAGCGTGTATGCGCGAGTCGTTGTTTTCTCTGCCTAGGTTTGGCAGCCATGGCGCCCCTCCATTTTTAGTGTGCTCTGTGAAGAGCTCTAGCATTTCGTCTCACTATCACTTTTGTGAGGTTTCATTATCCTATTATTAACGTTTAGTTTTTTTTGTGCCTGTTTATTTTCATTCAACCTTTTTAAATGGCATTTATTTTTATTTTAATGTCATAAGTATTAAAGTCTGCTTTTGCGGATGTGAATCTAACTTCATTATACCTTCCTGTACATGGAATAGGTATGTTGACGTTTTATAATACCTACCAACAATCGATTGTTTTATCATTTATCACATTTTAGTCGTCCTTTGTCTGGTGACGCAGTTAGAATTTGTGCATGTGGCTAGATCGGTGAATCTTAATTGAAATACACTCAACACTTGGCTTTTATTATATCACAGGATGTCATCAGTTGTCATTTATTCATCGATAATGTATATATTAATATAATGCCAGTTTTAAACGTCAGACACAATGCTGATGTCTGTTATTTCATAACGTCAAGGTTTTTACTGTCCTCTGAGCAAAACAATCTTATGGGAGTTTTATGGTAGTCCATCCCTCTAACTTTTGACAGTCAATACCAGGACATAATATCATCAAATCAAACGTTTTCAAGATAAACGACGATGAAGAATAAGAATAAAAAGCAAGAAGATGAAGGTTCGACTCAAAGCAACGCATCAAGGTACGATCTTCTATATTTTCACTTTTTTGACATCTGTCTTGATTGTTTACCTTGACAAGCATGGTTGATCACCTGTGAACATATTTGCTACTTAAGTTTTCCCGATTTGTACCAGTTTCAAATCAATGACCTTGGTTTTTAATAGCCACACCCTATTTTTTCTTAGCATTTGTTACAGTAAAGTCTGGACTTTCAGGCTCTTTGATTTACATCTTTACCCACATGTATACAAACTAGAAGTTTATGGCTTCTTCCCCAAGAAGAAATGCATGATATCAGTATGTGTTGTTCAATCGTTACAATGTAATATGACCTTGTCTTATTAGTCGATACTGCATTGCACCATTTGAACATACAATGCTTATATTTTTTATACATTTGAAACCTCTGATTTACTAATGTTAACGTAGGGAAATATTCAAATTAATATCTAATGCGCATTATTTGTTTCATCTGCATTGACAACTAACGTTATGCAGTTTAAGTTTAAGACACCATTGTCTTCATTTGAAACAGTTGACTACTAAAACAAATGTTAATTTAGACATTTTGGTAGCCTAAATCATAAACTATTCTGTGTTTTAATGAGAACTGTTTAATGTATAGTAGGCCATACAATCACTCTTGACTGAATGTTCACAAAATTTTAGTTTCTATTTGGCCTGTTGATCTATTTACCTCCTGGATATCTTGTTCTCAGAACTTACTTAATGTGTTTCTCAGCAAGAAAGGGAAGCTCAATATTAGTTTCACTGATAGTCAGTCCTCTTGTACATTTAACGTTTTATTTCACTTTTACAATATGTTTGTTATGGATAGCCATTTCAAATAGTTATTCAATTAGGTTTATACTGAAAGTATCTATTCACGTTAACTTATATGGGGTAACAATGTTATTGATGCGTTTTCCCATTTAATTCAGAGAACAATTTCAGTGGGGTTATTGGCATCAATGAATCTCTATTTTTCTGAAGGGATCTTGACCTGCACACATCTGACTAACCATTGACATGTTCAATTTTGCACACCTTAGGTGTTCACTAATTTATTTGTTATGTTGAGTATGAATAGAATATCAACTATGTGGCAATGCTCCAACTACATTTGAGATTTTATAGGACAGCTTATTCTGATTTAAATTGAGTGATGTCCTCAATGCTCAATAACCCTTTAATTCAGCTGTGCTTGTGCACTAGTTTTGAAGTTTGTACAACATCAACTGTATTGGTGATTATGAGTTCCTCTTAGCTTCTGATACCATGGAACAGCTATTAGCCTAAGTGCCAAGATGGTAAACAACATGTATTGCAGATGTTTTCATGGTCTCACGGACTTTAGAATTTGTTTTATTTTACAGATAAAGGTATAATCTAAAGTTGGGATTCAAATGTTTGAAATGTATTATCTCTCATTGTTGGAAAACAGAAGGTACACAAAACAATGTAATTAAATCTTCTTAATTAAAGGACCTCATGTGCTCAGTTTAGTTTGAGGCCATGTGGGAGATAGTCATGTTTGTACTGTCAAATAATCATTCTTGCTTGCATAATCTAATAGTAGTCTTGAGTTTAACATGAGATATGACAATATGGTTTTCCATTATATTTAAATAATTTCATACTCTGGGGGATGGTAAGTGCACATTGCTCACACCTCTGGTCTACCAATGATAGTTTGACTTAAGTCATGGAAGTTACTAATGCCAATGTATAATTGGTAACTGCATATCATAATTAAAGCCTAATAGGGCCAACCTCATATTTGTCATCTATTACATAGCCTATATTTTGACATTTGGCCCAGTTTTTGTAACTTGTCAGATGTCACTGACAACTACTACAACTATAGGCTTACATGAATGCTTCAACTACAGGCCTGGTTGGGTTGCTCAAGAGATAAGCATTGCATTTGTTAGATTTTGTCAATGCAAACTTTTCAGCTAACTGCCCCTAGTTCTGAATGTAATTGATAATGGGTCAGAAAAACATGACATGAAGACATGCTGTCAACCAAGAAATGCTGTACAAGTGCATTTGCTGTCCTGTTGGCAGCCATTTTAGTAACCATGCACAGTCAGTCTGTCCTCAAAAATCCTAATCTATCACACTTTTGACTGCTCTTGTCCTGATAGAGGATTATTTTCAAGTACATAGAAGCAAGATACACTGTGAGAGCAGATCACTTTATTAAATGTTCTTTTAAAATGCGTTGCATGAAGTGGAGTCCAATTTTAAGTCACAAAATGGCTCTTGCTTTGTGCTGCATAGACTGTATGACTTTCTGCATTAGAACTGTATGCTCAGAACTACAGGAACAGGGAACAGGAAGTGTTTCAAAGGTCAGAGGCTTGTCTTTTGAGCTGGGATTGGCTCATTCCTCACCTAGCAACCCACCAGCCTGTAGTAGTTCAGGTTAAAAAAAATTGTCCCGCCCATGTCTGACCTCACTAAATGGAGTCACCCACTCATGCGCTTGCTTGGTCAGCAGCAGTTGCATTCTCACTAGAGGAAGGGGTTTGAGCATTTGTTGTTGGGTGACTGAGTGGTGGATACATTACAATACCTTTTTAATATCACAATCCAATACCTTTTGATATCACAAGAACTTATTCAAATCTTTCCCCCCATTTTTTTCTTATCTGAATATTTATATTAACATTTCATTGTTAGTAAGATAGATAATATGAATTATAGGCTGACCTAATTTACCCTGTAGTTATTAACTGTATTCATATAACTACAGCAATTACATGTCATAAGTGACTAAACAATGGTATTAAAGCATGGCTTCAAATGAAGAAATTGTTTTGGTTCGTTCTATTGTAGCAGCCGACTCCATTTTTGAACCATTCAAGGTCGTCTTGACTGGATTTGATCTGGAATTAGGTACCCCCTATAGTCTGTTCAGGGTACTGCACATTCCATCATGGCAAACTTAACTAATGCAATGTGGGGCATAGACTGGTTTACTCCCTTGTGTAGCTGTGTTTAGGATGTAAGAATTACAGTTAAATAAATACATGTTGCAGTGATTTTTTTTTTCAGGTTTCCTTATGAAATTTAAATGTCATTATGTTTTTAGTTGCATGTAACATTTTCAAGCTAAACTACAGTATGAATATGGAATATTTGGTTAGATCACTAATGTGGAGTGTTTTCAATGAATCAGGGCATGGTTTTGTCATTGTTTACATACATTAGTTAAATGATGTTTGCATTGACAAATTATATAGGTTGTGATGTGCTCTTGAGGTGAATATTATTTCAGATCTAGATGGTTGTTTGACAGAATCTCAGTAGGTGCTTCATGTTGTTTGGTTGAGTTGCTGTTGGCCCTGTGTACTGAGGTGCGTTCAGTTCGCTTCAACGTTTGCTGAACGGTTTGTACTGAACGACACGTTTGCCAAAACTGTCTTGAACAGACTTTTGAGGTACTTGCTCCCGTTTGGTGGGTGTGGCTTGAACCAATGAGTGATGTATTTAAAGGGCAGTGACCATGCTGACAGCATTCCCCAAACCACAACCCCGCCCCGTTTTTCAACTGGTCGTAAAGTACAGCACCGTTTCCGAAAATGAACGTTCCAGAACGTAAAAACGTGCTGATCGTAGCCCTTGTGTGTCATTGGCAACCATAGGACTTATTTGGCGCCCTCTACTGTTTTACAACGGGTAATGGTTGTTTGTGAAAGCTTGTAGGCTATTTTAGGAATTGAATGAATGCAAATATAATTTTAGTGTAGGGAAGTTTTAAATATTGTGGAAAGGTCTTTCAGCATGACAATAATAATATGCACCCCATATTGAGAACCACTGATCTATGTGACCTCCAGCAGGTTCTCTTGCATGGGGTTAAGTATTTGTAAAGATCAGTGTAAGAGGATTGGTTTGAGGTGGAGAGAATAACTTTGTCATAACAAGCCCAATCTGAGCACACTATGGTGATGAGTCTTCGGTTTCCTTTCCACTAAAGGCATTAGCGTTGTATGTAGTCTTTTCGGTACTACAGGAACTCGATACTCTATTTAACATGTTACACATTCTGCAGCTTTTTCTACTTTGTGGTATAGGCCAAGGTCCCGCTAACTCAACTCTGTACCTCGAACTCAGGTTCCACTCTGTTTTTTTCATTGTTCCCCTCTAATCAGGGACTGATTTAGACCCTGGACACCAGGTGGGTGCCGTTAATTATCAGGTAGAACACACAACCAGCAGGCTCTGTATCTCGTAGGGTAATAGTTGAATACCCCTGGCCTAGGTTAACATTTCATACATACTAAACCTAGATTCCATTGCCTGCTGTTGTGCCCTTGAACAAGGCATTTAACCCACCACAACTGCTTCATGGGTACCCAGTGTGGCAGCCCCCTGCTCTGACCTCGCCAACCTGTATGTGTGTCTTTCATAGGGGTTGGGATGAAGCGGGAGTCAAATTTCCATTAGACCTTGTGTACAATAGGATCACTTTATTAATCCAAATCATAATTTGTTGAGCCAAATCAGTGTTTGACAATAGGTGGGAGGTCGGAGAAACTGTTCATAAAATTGGCTTTTTATTGAAAAAGGCAATGATTGTATAGCTTCCCAAATGAAAATCCAGCACTATAAAAGGGTGATACTATACTGAAAAAAAAAATATTAGTGCACCATGTTTTGGTCCAATGTTTCATGAGATGAAAAAAAAGATCCCACAATTTTTCCATATGCACAAAAAAGCTTATTTCTCTCAAATTGTGCACAAATTTGTTTACATCTAGTTGGTGAACATTTCTCCTTCGACAAGATAATCCATCCACCTGACAAGTGTGGTATATCAAGAAGCTGATTAATAAGCATGATTACATTACACAGCTGGAATGTCCATCAGAGCTGCTGGCAGATAATTGAATGTTCTTATACTAAATAATATATATATATATATATATATATATATATATATATATATATATATATATATATATATATATATATATATATATATATATATATATATATATATATATATATATATATATATATATAGTAGTGCAGGAATGTTTTATTTACACAAACTCCACATTTTTGATACCATAGCAATTCGGCCTCTGAAGAATCAAACCACTCTGGGTCGGAGTCTGGGAGTCAGTCAGAGAGTGAACAGGGCAGGGAGAGGAGAAGATCGCACCACTCTGGAGAGTCCAACAGTTCCTCTGAATCTGGGAGCCAGTCTGGGTCTCAGAGTGAATCCCAGCAAGCCTCAGCAGAGGTCAACGACAAACCACCAGTTAAAAAGAAAGACAATCTGGCAGATGTAAAGAAGGTAAACAAAGCAGGGCCTGTACTCCAAACTGGTTGTATTATGTAGGGCTGAAAGGCCCTTGAAGTTTTGGAAAGAAATATATTACACACCAATTATACAACAGCATTGATGCATGGACACTGTGCATATTTAGAAAGGGAGTAATGCCTCAATTCAGATGGAGACTGAAAATGTCAAGGAGAAAGTGGAGGCAAAGATGCAATGATCCAATTTGGTTTTTGATTCCAGATGTGGGAAGAGCATCCAGATGTCTATGGGGTCAGGCGATCAAATCGCAGTAGGCAAGAACCTGCTCGTCTCAATATTGGAGCTGGGGTAAGAAGTGCAACATGAAATATACTGAAAACTTCCATGTACTAAAAGTCCGACCCCACTAAAAATGTATTTTTCCTCAAAGGGGTTTGCACGTTCAGAAGTTGCACCATCTAGTGTATATGATGTGGATTTATTGGTGTCTCATTCACTAGCTGCATCCCCTAACGGCAAAGCCTAATATTTCATTGAGATTTAATCAATTTCAACACATTTGCAGGGTAGCAGTGACTCAGAAGGTGAAAGTCCTAAAAGAAAAACAACACGTCAAAAGAAGAAAGAGTGAGTATTGAGATTATCTGATGTTTATTATTTCATTTCAGTTTCTTATGTATTTTGATTAGTCTTATCAACTAAAATCTATCATGTCAAGAGATAAATGTACTATATTGTGTCAAATGCTGCTCAAAGTTATGCTATTTGTAATAACACAAGAAATAATTTAAATCATGATGTAGCCTACTCGTCAAAGCAATTGGAAGTGGTCAGTTGTCTATAGCATATGTTTGCCTTACAGGCTATCCCAAAATACACTTGCTGTCATCCAATTAGACTCTCTGCTATAGTCTTGTCTCACATTCTTGTTTGATATCATGAACATATATAGTATCTAGGGCTGTGGCGGTCACAATTTTGTCAGCTTGTGATTGTCAAGCAAATAACTATCGGTCTCATGGTAATTGACCATTAATTAACATAAACACATACAGCATCTCCTGTCTTCCATCTTAAAAGTCTAATAAATCCATGTAAAATAGCCTAAACCTTCACAATAAATCCATTAATTTTAGTCACGTCTAAAGAAGCATGATATGAAGAAAATGTAGTCTATTTCAGAAGAAAAGAATAGCGTACTCTGAGTTGTCCTGATGTAGCTATGCCAAATGGCTGTGGGCTACACTAGTTCATTTAGCAGACAAGATTTCCTTATAATTCCGTGGCATTATTTAATTGTATGAAGAATACAATTGAACAAACCTGAATAAAATATACATTTTCTCCAAACGATTTGAGGGAGTGTGTATGGCTATTCTGTGTTGAGCGCTTAACAAAGAAATAGGTACTCCTATATGATTAATTTATTAATGTAACTTTAGTTGTTCTACAAACGTTGGGCTATATGTTTGATTTTTAATACATTGTAAGGCTGCATGATTAGACTAACAACGATTTTTTTTTTAAGTCACTTGAAAGGCATGAGCTCTGCTTTGTTTTTTGCGCAGCCTGTACAAAATTCGTCAGTCTCGCATTCACAATTTGACAAGCACTTGATAATGCCTCAAACTTCATGCCGGCATCCCCTTTGTGGCTGTAATGCACCCTAAAAACAAATCTGTGTTTTGTGGTCTGGAGTGCTGCGTTGTGCCCTTCTACCAGAGTGTGCGGCACAATCTGAAGCGTCTTTCAATCACACGGCTTTCAGTCACGTGATCAAGTCTTTCTTACAGGCTACAAGTTAAGACTGACACATCCTTATCCAATTCCGAGGTGCATGTTGAAGATATTGGATGAACTGTTCACATTTGCTTTTTGTCAGCCAACAAGATGAGTAGGCCTAATGAACAGCAAAAGCACTAGCCTATGTCAATCTACTATCCCCCATAGTACAAAAGTTGACCTATTCTGTGTGAGAAATAAATATTCCAAACAGTCTGGGACAGTTGTGGAATGCGATAGATCCCAAGTTAATAAAACCACTAAGATCAAAAAACGTGTTTTATGCAATGTGGCTGACGCAACAGATCAGAACATTTCACTTAAAATGTTGATAAACTATTAGGCTATTTCTTCACATTATAAGCGCAGCAATGCACACATGGTATTAGGCTATAAGCGCGAATGTTCCATTAGCGGAAAACACCATTATCAAAAGTGACCGCAAATGCAATTATGCATGTAATGCTTTTATTATAAAGGTGAAAATGATCTTCCCCAAACTTGAGTCTCACACGCTGCTCATAAACTCAGCAAAAAAATAAACTGAGTTTATTTTCAGCAAACTTAACATGTGTAAATATTTGTATGAACATAACAAGATTCAACAACTGAGACATGAACTGAACAAGATCCACAGACATGTGACTAACAGAAATGGAGTATTGTGTCCCTGAACAAAGGGAGGGGTCAAAATCAAAAGTTACAATCAGTATCTGGTGTGGCCACCAGCTGCATTAAGTACTGCAGTGCATTTCCTCCTCATGGACTGCACCAGATTTGCCAGTTCTTGCTGTGAGATGTTACCTCAATCTTCCACCAAGGAACCTGCAAGTTCCTGGACATTTCTGGGGGGGATGGCCCTTCGCTGGCCATGGCAGAACACTGACATTCCTGTCTTGCAGGAAATCACGCAGAGAATGAGCAGTATGGCTGGAGGCATTGTCATGCTGGAGGGTCATGTCAGGATGAGCCTTCAGGAAGGGTACCACATGAGGGAGGAGGATGTCTTCCCTGTAACGCACAGCTTTGAGATTGCCTGCAATGACAACAAGCGCAGTCCGATGATGCTGTGACATACCGCCCCAGACCATGACAGACCCTCCAAAACGATCCCGCTCCAGAGTACAGGCCTCGGTGTAATGCTCATTCCTTCGACGATAAATGCGAATCCGACCATCACCCCTGGTGAGACAAAACCGCGACTCGTCAGTGAAGAGGACTTTTTGCCAGTCCAGTCTGGTCCAGCGAAGGTGGGTTTGTGCCCATAGGTGACGTTGTTGCCGGTGATGTCTGGTGAGGACCTGCCTTACAACAGGCCTACAAGCCCTCAGTCCAGCCTCTCTCAGCCTATTGCGGACAGTCTGAGCACTGATGGAGGGATTGTGCGTTCCTGGTGTAACTCGGGCAGTTGTTGTTGCCATCCTGTACCTGTCCCGCAGATGTGATGTTTGGATGTACCGATCCTGTGCAGGTGTTGTTACACATGGTCTGCCACTGTGAGGACGATCAGCTGTCCGTCCTGTCTCCCTGTAGTGCTGTCTTAGGCGTCTCACAGTACGACCATTGCAATTTATTGCCCTGGCCACATCTGCAGTCCTCATGCCTCCTTGCAGCATGCCTAAGGCACGTTCACGCAGATGAGCAGGAACCCTGGGCATCTTTCTTTTGGTGTTTTTCAGAGTCAGTAGAAAGGCCTCTTTAGTGTCCGTTTTCATAACTGTGACCTTGTCTTTACATATACTAAATAATATATGTGTGACATTTTGTTATGATTTAGAATGGACCATTATCATGCACCTGTATCGAAACGGGCAGCGGGAAAAAATACATGTCATCTATGCACTTATCTAGCGAATGGAGGATGCTTTTCCCCATGGTTTATTTTTATACCAGCCAGGTAGGCTATACTCCTGTTGTAAATATAAGCAATGTTCTTACTATTAGGAAGTTGATAAATAAATATAGTAGGCCTAGCCTATAGAAAGCTTATGGGATCCTCTTTTTATTAGCGGCCATCACTCTGTTTTCTCCCGCAATTGCATAGCCTATAGAAATGTTGCGCAACATGAGACATGGGCTCTCATGAAGTATTTGATTAGATTTTATAATACAGTTGCATTGATGTCAGAGTGATTAGAGGGACAATAGAGTGCTGAGTACCAGGCAGCAAGTTTGGTAGGCTACTAATGACCAGCAGCGGCATCATAGCTTGGAGAAGCCTAATTACAGTGACTAAACGGTCATGTGTAATTTGACTGTCTTCATGACTCGTGACCGCCGGTGTGGCAGTAATACGGTCACCGCAACAGCCCTAGCTGTCCCCGACTAAAACAAATCTTGGTCAACCAAAAGTTGTCTGTTCTTTCGACCAATCGATTGGTCTAAGTTTTTAAACGTGTATTTTTCCAAATATAGACACACCCTATGTGTTTTAACCTCTATGGGCTATGTGGGACGCAAGCGTCCCACCCCTGGTAGACCCTATCAACAACAGGTGATATATCAAGAGCGCCAAATTTGAAAACAATTAAATGTCATAATTCAAATTTCTCAAACATACAACTATCTTACACCCTTTGAAAGATAAACATCTCCTTAATCTAACCACGTTGTCTGATTTTTCAAAAAGGCTTTACGGCGAAAGCATAAAGTTAGATTATGTTAGGACAGTACATTGAAAATAGCTGTGTGTAATGTTTTGTCAATGCAAAGACACGCGTCACCAAAAGCATTAAACCAGCTAAAATGATGCACTAACCTTTGACAATCTCCATCAGATGACACTCCTAGGACATTATGTTAGACAATACATGCATTTTTTGTTCTATCAAGTTCATATTTATATCCAAAAACAGCGTTTTACTATGGCGTTGATGTTGAGGAAATCTTTTCCCTCGAATAACCGGCAGTCAATCAGCACAACAAATTAAATAATTACTATTCGAAAACATTGGTAAAATATTATATTGTCATTCAAAGAATTATAGATTTACATCTCTTGAACGCAACCGGATTGCCAGATTTAAAAAATAACCTTACTGGGAAATCACACTTTGCAATAATCTGAGCACTGCGCCCAGAAAAATACGCTTTGCGATAAGGACTAACCGCCATGTTGGAGAGATCTAAAATCGAAAATACTATGTAAATAATCCATTACCTTTGATTCTCTTCATCAGATGTCACTTCCAGGAATCCCAGGTCCATAACAAATGTAGTTTTGTTCGAAAAAGCTCATAATTTATGTCCAAAAAGCTCCGTGTCGTTAGCACATGAACTAAGCCCGCCGGACTTGTCCTCATGAAAGAGGGGAAAAAGAATATTTACGTTCGTTCAAACATGTCAAACGTTGTATAGCATAAATCATTAGTACCTTTTTCAACCAGAACATGAATAATATTCAAGGCGGACGATTGCATTCTCTTTTAAAACGTATTGGAACGAGAGTACCCAACATGAACTCGCGCGCCAGAGTCTTATCGGCCACCACCGTTCCAAGGCTCTTGTTCGGTCAGATCTCACAGTAGCAGATTCAAACCACTTTGTAAAGACTAGTGACATCTAGTGGAAGCCATAGGAAGTGCTCAACGATTAATAAGCCCCTGTGTGTTTCAATGGCATAGGCTTAAAGGTAATTCAACACATCAGGTATCCACTTCCTGTCAGAATTTGTCTCAGGGTTTTGACTGCCATATGAGTTCTGTTATACTTACAGACACCATTCAAACAGTTTTAGAAAATTCAGAGTGTTTTCTATCCAAACCTGAACAATAATATGCATATTCTAGCTTCTGAGTTGGTGTAGGAGGCAGTTAAAAATGGGCACATATTTTTTTCAAAATTCTCAATAGTGCCCCCTAGCCCCAACAGGTTTTTAATAAAATCAACAATATATGCATTGAGCTTGTCTGATGCTTTAAGCTCATTGTTTGATAAAATAAGACACAAATGACTCAAGTGGGAGACAGAGATCAAGATAACCAGAAGAAGAAAAAACTTGTCCCGACCATCCTCCTCCCACTCTTACTGGCTTTTGCAGATTCTGCCGTTACGCTCCTGAATTTGCCGGTATTAAGCTACGCGAGAAGTCTAAAACACTTATGTGGAATGCCAATTTATCTTACCATTTCTACTGATCTGTGTGCCAGTTATGATTTTCATATGCACATTTTCCTGGAGCAGTTTCATTTAATTTATAATATCTTCGTATCGCAAAATAATGCGGTAATTTAAATTCTATCCAAGTAATGAAAATGATACGAACCTAAAAAGTAACTTCTATTGCCAACTATGTAAAACCAGCCAATAAAGCCAACAAATAAAAACATTGCAGCCCGCAGATAGAAAATATCCAGATTTAAAAAATAATTATCCTATAAATCACAGAGGCTATGCATGGCCTGTCTGCAACAAACTTGAAACGACTATTAACTTGGGTTCAGCCTGAAGCTCCTTGCAACATTGTATAAAATATTCTGGGCCCTCAGAGTTTCCCGAGCCAGTGAGCTCAGTGACACAGCTATAGGCCATTTGTGCAAGGGATAAGAAGTTATCAGGTAGACCTATTTTCTGAAGATTCCACTGGATCAGAGCATTACATTTTTCCCTTTTTCATGCTGAGTGGTTATCTAAAGGCAGGGGTGCCACTGGTTTTGGAAGTGGGGGGGATCTGACCCTTCGGAGGCGTCCGCATGGTCCTAAAGCACACTGTTGCCTCGTTTTGTATCACATTCCAAGGATAAAACTTGGGGGGGACAAAATGCAATTTCAGAATGTCGGGGGAACATCCTCCCCATCCTCAATGAAAGTTGTGCCCCTGTCTAAAGGGAGAGATCTGGAATGATTTTTTTTCAAATACATTGAGGAATTGTCATTCTCAATGGATGTAAAAACCAACTTTGTTAGCTTGCGGTTGAAGAAAATATTTACTTTGAGAAGCTCCGCAGCTCATTAGTGGTGGTGCATTAAGCCATTTATATGCCTACATTTGCGAGCAGGCCAGGTAGCCTATAGAGGCCTACTTCTATGCGTAATCAGGTTGCACGTCATTGAGGAGCGCTCCAAACAAGACAATGACTAAATTGACAAAACTCGTAAATGGAATGAAATAAACCAGAACTTGTTCCTCACAAGTGTAGCATAGGTTGTGCGCTCTGCAAACAATGTGTCCACTCACTCCAACAATGACAACGGTAAAAGACTGGAATAGTAATATGTTGAGTGTATTAACAGACATTACCGCAACCCAAAAAACATTGTAGATTAGAAATGATAGGAATTAACAGTACATGTACGACTGATGATAAATGTAATGGGGAATTGATAGACAATAACAATCAAATGCAAACAATTCACACAATTAGTTTATAAAAACCATGAATGTGCACAAATTGGCGGGAGAGAGCACATTCTGGAGAGAGACGTGCATTGTGCAGCCACATTCCCCTTCTTGGACTATGCCAACCCCGCAGCCTCCACAATGGATTAGTTCACTGAGATGGCCGTGAATAAGACGTGTGTATTTGCTACTGCTCGACCCCCAAAAAGTCTTTGTTGATCAACATCCTGTTGACCAAACAATCGACCAGTCGAATAATTGGTCACACGCAATAGTATCCCATGACTATTTGGATGTAAGTGCATGACATTTATTTAGTTGTATTGTTCAATTCAGTGGTGTTTGTATTTGTCATTATTATGTTGCCAAATTATTTTCTGTGTTGTCAGTATTGTGTCCTTTCTATTTTCATGCGTTTGTGCTTGTCTAAAGTGGCTCATTAGGAGTTCCAGCCAGCCAGACTGAGGTGGTCTTCAGAACTTTAGTTTGTTTAGATATCTGATCAAACCTAACTAACCAGATCACCCTACAGCCATAATAAGCCCAAAGGGTGAACTTGTGGTATTTCTGTGTTGTAAGAAATACCTGGAAGAGTGACGACGAGGAGGAGGAGGAGGAGCAGGAGGAGGAGGATGCCAGCAGTGCAGACAGTGAGCAGGAAGAGAAAGTTAGATCCAGAAGACTTCCTGCTAGAAGGTAAGGATATAGTGAAGCCTGGCCTTCAGACAGGTAATCTGTACACTTTCATTTCCATTGTGTGAAATCAGAAACTAGCTATATTAGTGCTTTTTTGGCTTTCAAAGTGCTGCATGACTGGGCTTCTTTTTAGCCTTCAGTCACTAACGAAATATGAAATCTGTAAATTCAAATCTGATAATTATGTGAAACTTTATGTATTTATTACTGAGCATTTAATGTTGTCAGCTATGATATCCATTCTACTATTCTATATTGCAGTGAATATTTGAATTTAGACTCCGAAGGATGACAAAAAAATAACATGTCAAAATCCCAAAGTCAACCAAATGATGTTCTGATGAAAGCTCGCTAACATACCAGCTACGTGGCCCAAAAATCGGGCGATGTCTTATTAGTGTTTTTGCAGTGTCACTTTTTGTGGGTTGACTTTAGGATTTCCCCCAATTGAGCACTTAGTGCTCTGAAGGCATTTAATGAAGACGCTCACCTGTAACCTTAACACCAATATTATTCATATTGCTGAGGTTGGAGGTTTGGAAGTTGTCTCAAGGCCTTTGGTGTGAGTCAGGTTGTTAGGAGGGATTATAGTAAGCTAGAGTTGTTAGTGAAAAAAATAGTAAGTAGGCTGTCTTGCAGAGTGGTTAGAAGTGGTATACATGTGTGTATTTGACTCAATATTTTAGACCACAGACCAAATCATCTACAGTCAAAAAACAGCAGCCTCCAAAGGGAAGGAAAACCAGGAAACAAGAGTCATCTGTGGAGGAAGATGATGATGATGACGATGATGAAGATACCCCAAAGAGACAAACCCGGCGAAGGGTAGCGGCCAAAGTCAGGTATGTCATTGTGTCACTAGTTCAATCTAAAATATGAAGGAAAGTGTTGCTGTTCCACATTGCTTCTGTCACATTACTTTGCATTACATGCGTTGTGTTGGTTTGTTCCAGTTACAAGGAGGATCAGAATGACTTTGAGACAGATTCTGATGACCTGATAGAGATGGAGGGAGCTGAGGTGGAGCCGGAAGATGACAGTGAGACCATTGAGAAGATCATGGACATCAGAACAGGCAAAAAAGGAGGTGATGCATCCTCACTTGGTATCTCACCTGTATTGTGTTAACCCATCTAGTTAGACATTGCCAGCAGGTGTTGAAATAGAAGGCAAAAAATCTTGTGGCTAGCAGAAGAGGTGATGATATTACCCTGATAGACGAGACATGTTTACTCAAGGCTGCTGCCTGGTTAGGAATTTAAATTGTGAATAAAAATCAGATATTGAAAATATTTATGTCAGAATTTTGTGCGTGTATCTATTTTAGCCTGTGGGGCTTCCACTACCCAGTATGCTGTGGAGGAAAACGGGGACCCCGGAGCAGACTTTGACCCTGAGAAGGATGAAGGAGAGACCCATTACCTGATCAAGTGGAAAGGCTGGTCCTATATCCACAACACCTGGGAGAGCATCGACTCCCTCACTCAACAGAAGGTCAAGGGACTGAAGAAACTAGAGAACTTCAAGAAGAAAAATGATGAGCTCAATGCTTGGTGAGGGTTTGTTTTGTACACATAGCTACATACCACTGAAGTTTTACCTTTCACTGTTGATGAGTTCTGTTACTTACTGACACTGATTGTCTTCCAAAGGTTGAACAAAGCATCCCCTGAGGATTCAGAATACTACAACTGCCAACAAGAGCTAACCACTGACTTAAATAAGCAGTTCCAAATTTTGGAAAGAGTCATTGGTAAAAAAATAAACTCTAAACGCCTTTTGAAATTAGTCTTCGTTGACTTGCAGCAATGGTTCAACAATTAAATTAGATTTGTTTGACAAAATGTGACTATTACAACAGACTTACCCTCTTGCTTATCAAAAATATTTCACATACTGTATCATATATTTAGAGAACTGGTGTAATCAAAAATATTTATTTTCAGCGACTAAAACAGGGAAGACACAGGGACCCTCTGATTTCCCTTGTAAGTTCCTCATATCCTCATCAACATTATCATGATCATATCTTCATCATTATCATACTCAGCACATTTTGATTCTGAAAAGCACTTCAACTAAAGATGTTATTTTCACTATATATCAGCTCACAGCCACAAGAATGCGTCATCGTCCAATGAGCCGGAGTACCTGTGTAAGTGGATGGGCCTGCCCTATTCAGAGTGCAGCTGGGAGGATGGAGCTCTGCTGGGGAAGAAGTTCCAGCACTGTATAGACTGCTTCACCAACAGGAACTCCAGCAAAACAGTCCCCTCCAAAGACTGCAAAGTGAGTGAGGAAAGTGTTCTGACTAGATGGATTGCACATGGTATCCTATCACAAATGTTTTATTTAAAGTTGACTATCAGCTAGAACACAAGCACTATAGCTATAGTCATTTTAGAACAGTGCAGTGATTTTGTAACTCTAATGTCAGGTGCTGAAACAGAGGCCCAGATTTGTTGCACTGAAGAACCAGCCATTGTACATTGGGGATGAGAACCTGCAGCTGAGAGATTACCAACTAGATGGACTGAACTGGCTGGCTCACTCCTGGTGCAGGTACACATCAAGTCACGAGGAATGCTGTATTGAGAAACATATTATTATGGTTTGGAACATCACATTTAGTGGATATACTGATGCTTTACTGAGGTGTACTGTCAATTACCTGCAATTTAGATAGTTTGAATATAATTTTTGTAAAAACACTCATTTACACTAAGACTCCATGGTCGGTGTTTTTCAGGTGCAATAGTGTGATCCTGGCTGATGAGATGGGTCTGGGGAAAACCATCCAGACCATCTCATTCCTTTCCTACCTGTTCCACCAGCACCAGCTGTATGGGCCCTCTCTGGTAGTGGTGCCCCTGTCCACCCTCACCTCCTGGCAGAGAGAGTTTGACACCTGGGCCCCCGACATGAACGTGGTGGTCTACCTGGGAGATGTGATGAGCAGGAAATCGGTATGGAAATCTGCTCTTTACAGAACTCTAAAGAAACGTTGTCATCTTGTGCCCAACCAAAAGTAAATGTTCCCCAATTATTTGCTTTTGTGTTGAACAGATCCGTGACTATGAGTGGGTATGCCATCAGACGAAGAGAATAAAGTTCAATGCACTTATAACCACGTATGAAATTCTACTGAAAGACAAGGTAAGGCATCAGTATTGTTTGGAAGTATTTTCATACAGATATGTTTAGATATGAACTTGGATTTGTACTTGCCAAAATAGTACACATTTTTATTTTTATGGAAATAAAATGTGAATTCTTTGATTGAATGGAACTCTCCGCTCACTCAATTGGTGTGATCTGTCCATAGGCAGTGTTGGGGAACATAAACTGGGCCTTCCTGGGTGTGGACGAAGCTCACAGGCTGAAGAATGACGACTCCCTGTTGTACAAAACCCTGATCGAGTTCCGGTCCAACCACAGACTTCTAATCACAGGGACCCCACTGCAGAACTCTCTCAAAGAGCTGTGGTCCCTTCTGCACTTCCTCATGCCTGACAAGTATGTACTTCTGCTCTCTATTAAATACATCAGATAAACTTTGGCAAATTCTGACTTTGAGAAGAACAGCCTATACATTAATATTAATTTACAGTAATCTTATCCCAATCCAATTGTACTTTCCACCTCCTGAAGGTTTGAGAATTGGGAAGATTTTGAAAGCGACCATGGTAAAGGGACTGACAATGGCTACCAGAGCCTCCACAAAGTCCTTGAGCCCTTCCTCCTGAGGCGTGTCAAGAAGGATGTGGAGAAATCCCTGCCTGCCAAGGTAGAACAGATCCTCCGTGTGGACATGTCCGCCGTGCAGAAGCAGTACTACAAGTATGTTCCCTCATATGTAGCTTTTCGCTCTATCAATGTTTGCCTGTCTGGACAGATGATTTGAGCAGCATCTAAACTGTCTTACTCCTTGTCCCTGAAGTTAACTGGTGATGTGTTTGGTGATTGTTTCAGGTGGATTCTGACCAGGAACTTCAGAGCCTTGCAGAAAGGCACCCGAGGCAGCTCCTCTGGTTTCCTCAACATCGTTATGGAGCTGAAGAAGTGCACTAACCATGGTTTCCTCATCAGGCAGCCCGAGGAGGAGTGTGACACTCAACAGGAGCACCTGCAGGTAGGACCAGCAATAAGAGCTCAGCTCAATGCATTAAAAGGTGTGTTATGTGAATTAGTCTCTACCTTGCAAATGATAAGACTGAACTAATTATCTCCTCTGTTTTTGCTGTTTTGAACGTTGAGAAATACATTGATTAAAATGGAATAGCATGATTCCATGCAACCCACACTAATGTATTGGTTTGTTTACCGGTGGAGAACAGATTTGACTTCTTACCTTGTGTGAATCTCAGGCGTTGGTGAGGGGCAGTGGAAAGCTGGTGCTACTGGACAAGCTGCTGACCAGACTTCGGGAGAGGGGCAACCGAGTCCTCATCTTCTCCCAGATGGTGCGGATGTTGGACATCCTGGCTGAGTATCTGGCCCTGAAGCGTTACCCATTCCAGGTAGGGTATAACACAGCCCAGGGGATGGCAAGGCAGCAGGTCCAAACCTTCAGTAGTCTACCTTCTGTTGTTCTTGTGTTCAGTTTGACTTCTCCTTGTTGTTAGTTCTTTTACATCTCCATTATATGTTTTGTTTATTCCATGTGTAACTCTGTGTTGTTGTATATGTCGAACTGCTATGCTTTATCTTGGCCAGGTCGCCGTTGCAAATGAGAACTTGTTCTCAACTAGCCTACCTGGTTAAATAAAGGTGAAATAAAAAAAATGTTATTCCATATTTATTATATTGACTGCGTTTACAGTAGAGGAGCTCTTGAGATATTGGAGCAGTGTTGGCGTCAACTCTGGTGTTAACCGGCTCATGTGTCAGTTTTGCAGCACATGTGCACTGGCAGACTGGTGTATAAAGTTATTTTTATCCTCAAGTTATTTTTGATGGGGACTGGCTGGTCCCCAAAGCCAGAGTGCCCACTGTCTTCATGCTAGGCTTTAGCACGGTTAAATCACTATAGACATAGTTTTACTGCTGTATTGCTCTTTGACAATATGCTGCTTGCCTGATGGATCGTATAATGGCATGTATAGCTGAGCGTCGCTCAGTGGCATCTTAGGGCGGTGGGAGTTTCGGCAAGGTTCCAAGGTTTGAGGTTTCTCTCCTTCCCTCTTCTCAGCGCCTGGACGGTTCCATAAAGGGAGAAATACGAAAACAGGCACTTGACCACTTTAATGCTGAAGGCTCTGAGGTATGTAATCGGAACTATGTGATGTTTTAGCTGTTGCAGATTGGAGGGGTTGATAATTTCAGTGTTTATGTCAGCTCTGTATCTGCGTCAGAGCTTAGTTATTATGTTTGTTACTCTGTGAATGATTATGCGCAAGGAGATGTATACATCGCCAAGATTACCATATTGATACTAGAATCTCATTTTCTTTGAGTGTTAGGATTTTCCACGTTGAAGTTATGATATTCTGTTAAGAAAAAAAAAATTATTTTAAGAAGTGTTAACAACATATCTAATTACCCATACAATTAAAGCCACATAAACAATAATCACTCTTGACATGTTTTTCAACTTCAAGCATTTAATCCCTTTGCGATGTTCATCAGGTCGGCTGTGAAGCACTATGTAAGGTGGGTAGTTTTTTAAATATAATTTCTCCTCTCTATCTAGGACTTCTGTTTCCTGCTGTCCACCAGGGCTGGAGGGCTGGGGATCAACCTGGCATCTGCAGACACTGTGGTCATCTTTGACTCTGACTGGAATCCTCAGAACGACCTGCAGGCTCAGGCTAGGGCTCATAGGATTGGCCAGAAAAAACAGGTAACCACAACTAGACCTATAGTGATTAGTATGGAGCGCAGGCTTGGCTAAGCACAAGCTGGCTTGATTCTGCTAACTTGAGCAGAGCCGTCATGGAAATGTTGGTCTTTGCCAACTTTCCTAGTAAGACACAAGCATATCGCTATGCTGCAATAACATCTGCTAAATATGTGAATGTGACCAATTAACATTTGATTTGATTGAAATATCTCCTTGTCTCGCTGAACAGGTGAATATCTATCGCTTGGTCACAAAGGGATCTGTGGAGGAAGACATTATTGAGCGAGCCAAGAAGAAGATGGTTTTGGACCATCTTGTCATTCAGAGAATGGACACCACTGGTCGAACTGTACTGGATAACAACTCTGGAAATTCTAAGTAAGGAAACTTTAACATGGAATCTGTTAGTCTGGATATAGCTTTGTTTGACTAGTAACTCCTGAAAACATGAGGTTCCTCAGATTCTTAACATCAACTTCTTTTCACAGTTCCAACCCATTCAACAAAGATGAGTTGACTGCCATCCTGAAGTTTGGAGCTGAAGATCTGTTCAAAGAGGCAGAAGGAGAGGAGACTGAACCTACGGTACATAGAGACACACACATCTATTGATTATGTGCTTGGAAAAGAGTTGAAACCGTATTGCGTAAGAGTGTTAATGACAGATTTTCATACTTCCATATTTGCCAAATGTCTGTGTTACTTGTAATTTACCTTGTGCTGTTCTCTTTTGGCCCTTGCAGGAGATGGATATTGATGAGATCTTGCGGTTGGCTGAAACCAGAGAAAGCGACCACGGATCAAGTGCCACAGATGAGCTTCTCTCTCAGTTCAAGGTACCTAGAAGTTGATCCAACTCTGAGCCTGATTTGAACAAAATCTGCAGGAATACCTTTAGCTACTACACTAGCCACTCTACTCCCAGTCTCAGACAGTACATGTGTTCTGTGTCCCTCCAGGTGGCCAACTTCTCCAACATGGAGGAGAGTGCTCCAGACCTGGTGGAGCGGACGGTGCCTGACTGGGACGACATCATCCCTGAGGACCAGAGGCGGAAGCTGGAGGAGGAGCAGAAGCAGAAGGAGATGGAGGACATCTACATGCTGCCCAGGAGCAGGAGCTCCAACAAGAGGGTAAGCAGGAGAGAACACACACACACATCTCATGTTAGGTCTTCTCTCTAGAGCAGGAGTGCGACGTGACTGCTCCATGGTGCAGCACAGTTGGCGGCTGTGTGTGTGTGTGTGAGTGAGTGAGTGAAGGGGCTCCCCTAGTGTGCTGCTGAGCTGTGTACTCTACTGCTCTCAGTCAGGGGGATATGATGGGGTGGTCATGAGTAATGAGGTTTTTACTGCCTGCCTCGGTGTAGGTGATTCCACTGTGTGTGAATCTACCACATAAGAAGCTTCCCTTAATAAATCATTAGGTTTTATTTCAGTGGGTCTTTCTATCACACAGATAATATCCTCTCCTGTTGAAGATCTAAATTCATGAAATGCATGGAAGAGTCATCTCGAAATATGGTGATAAATTATCATTATTGATGATTTGATTTGATCATGATTTGATTTCTTATTATTGTAAACACGCATAATTTAAGCATTCAGAAGTATCCATAACACAAAAAGGCACTTGGCAACTACATTCAGTAGGAATTAGGTTTTGCTTGTTGTGTCTGAAGGTTGTCTTGTGTCTTGCAGGCCCAGGCCAACGACAGTGACAGTGACATTGGCTCCAAGCTGAAGCACCGATCCTCAGGTTCTGAGAGCGAGACGGACGACAGCGGCGATGACAAGAAGCCAAAGAGAAGAGGCAGGCCCAGAGCCCGCAAGAACAACGTGGAGGGTTTTACTGATGCAGAGATCCGCAGGTACAGTATGTAGGTGTCTTTATACATTAAACTGAATGGTTTCTCAATGTTTCATTGAATGGTTAAGGTTAATGTTTTACTAATTCCTTTATCAGGTTCATCAAGGCTTACAAGAAATTTGCAGCTCCGCTTGAAAGGCTGGAGTGCATTGCCCGGGACTCTGAGCTGGTGGAAAAATCCCAGGCAGACCTGAAGAGACTGGGAGAGCTGATCCACAACAGCTGTGTGACGGCTGTCCAAGAGCACGAAGAGCACCTCAGAGAGAACCCCAGTGAAGGTGTGACATTCTGACTGTCTGTTTGCATGACTCAGTTTTTGGGGAATTATGGCTAACAAGTGTGTCGTAATGTTTTTACTCATGTATACCCTGTTCCTTTAGCCAAAGGTCCTGGGAAGCGCAGAGGTATAAACATCAAGATCTCAGGAGTGCAGGTCAATGCCAAGTCCATCATTCAGCATGAGGAGGAGTTTGAGCCACTGCACAAAGTTGTGCCAGCTAATCCTGCTGAGAGAAACAAGTAAGATACCATTGCAGGTATATCTGAGGCATGTGAAACATTTTATCAGCTGAATATGCACAGAAAATAAATATTCCTATACAGGTTGAAAATGGTAGATTTGGACACTAATAAGTGAGTAAATTGAAACGCAGTGGTTGTACAGTAACATGCTATACATGACGACAGATCTTAGGGTCTCCGCTTCACAGCTCTGTATGGGTTTTGACTGACGGCCATTCTGAACTTGAGCCTCTACGTGCAACTTGAAGTTGCAGATTGCGATTTTGTAATAGATTTTGAATTGCGTAAACAACAGTAATTATGTGATGGGGGGGATTTAGGGCTGTGTTCAAAACAACTACAAGTGTGCTTACTCTAGTTCATCAACGGCACAGCTAGGAGAGCTCAAAAAAACAATTTATAGTTGAAGACTTTCTTTGAGTCATAAAAGTGCATTGAAATGACTTAGGAACTGTGCACTCTTTGGAGAGGTGTGTGGCCACTTGGAGACACCAGTTTGATCTCTCTCTCTCAAACCCGTGTCATTTGTTTGTCTTATGCTGCAACTACCCCACATTTTCCAACAGAATTCTTACCATGTTACTGACTATGAGTATTTTCAGATTTCGTTATCAACAAATACGTCTAATGCAGTAAATGTAAAATCCACATAAAATCAACAGTGTAGTGTTTGGATTGTCTTGTCAGGTGAACTTTTGTCTGTACCTCTAGTCTAATAATTTACCATAATCTCCATACTGTTCCCTTTTAATTGCTACCATGGTTATGCATTTCCATATTTCTTCTGTAAGAAACATTTCAATTTATCCCTCTCCATATAGGCCAATTCCCTCTACTGTAAAGGTTTAAAGTTGTAACAACTGATGCAGACACCAGAGCATCATCTTGATGGGCAGCAGTAGCAGATGGTTTGACCACCTCTCCTCCTCTTCCTGCCATAGGTTCCAACTGACCTGCAGAGTGAAGGTGCCTCACTTTGACGTGGACTGGGATCTGCAGGATGACACTCAACTGTTGCTGGGGGTCTATGAGCATGGCTACGGCAACTGGGATTTGATGAAGACCGATCCGGATCTCAAACTTGCAGACAAGGTAACCATCAGAATGTCAGAATCAAACATTTCTCAGATAGCTGTGGAACTCAATAAAGCTGTGTGGGTGCATTTTATTCTTCTGGTGACAAATTGTATTCAAATCTGTATTCCAGATTCTCCCCGATGACCCAGACAAGAAACCCCAAGGGAAGCAGTTGCAGGGCAGAGTGGACTATCTTCTGAAGACGTTGAAGAAAGAAGTGGACAGTAAAGATGTCACTAAGGACGAGGTAAGCAAAGACCTCGCTGCTCTGTTTATCAGGACCATAGGGAATGGTAATGCCTAGGCATCTCAACCCCTTGGATTATCTATATGCAAATCCATTCAATAATGCTCTTCCTTACATTCTGTCTGGTATTGGTCTCTTCACAATAGAGCACATATCCCCTTAGCTGATCATATCTTCCCCCCCCAGGCCAAAGTGAAGCAGAGGAAGCCTCGGGTGAAGAAAGAGAACAAGGCCCCTAAAGATGAGCAGGGAAATGACATTTCCTCCCCTCGCCTGTCAGACAACCCCTCCGAGGAAGGGGAGGTGAGGGTAAGTCACCTCAAAAGACCCAGCACAACCTGCCTATAAACCACCTGCCTTTTCACAAGGGAATTTCCTGTTGGTTACAGAATACCGGGATAGAGAACACAATGGCAACATGATGCAGTCTTTGTAGTCCACCAGAACTGGTTTATTTATTTACCTTTCTGCTTTTTATTTAACCAGGATGATGGGACAGAAAAAACTCCCTCAAAGAAGAGACAGAAGAAAAAGGATAACAAAGAGAACAAAGAAAAACAGGGAACTCCTAAAAAAGAGGTGGAAAAAGACAAAAAACGTCCCAAGACAAAAAAAGAAAAGGTACTTTAGCAGTCGTGAACTTTATGCATTGTGCTGCGGTAGTATACAATTTCACACCCACTAACCTGTCCTGTGTCTGAACAAATGGGGAACTTTTGTTGGAAGGTGGATCAAAAGACTAGGTTATCAGATTGTTCTTGGACCAGCAGGTTGAAGTGTCAATGTGCAGGTGTTTGTGTGGAGATCTGTGTTGCCCTGCTGAGTGGTGTCTGTTGTTTGTCTGTGTTTCAGGCTAAAGGAGCCAAAGGGAAGAAGCCCCAGGGGCCGGTCCACATTACTGCTGGGAGTGACCCTGTTCCCATCGGCGAGGATGACGACGAGCTGGACCAGGAAACCTTCAGCATTGTGAGTTATTACACCATGTCCCTACTGACGTGGACAGGATAAGGATATATTATTCACTACATACAAGACTACATTTAAGCATTAAGGCCCGAGGGGGTGTGGTTATATGACCCTACCTCGACTAAGGGCTGTTCTTAGCAGTGTTATATTGACCATATAACACAAACCCCGAGGTGCCTTGTTGCTATTACAAACTGGTTACCAACGTAATTAGAACAGTAAACAATTAGTTTTGCGTCATAACCTTGGTAAATTGTCTCTCATACCATGGCTTTCAGCATCCAGGAGCCAAACTAGTCATTTAGCAGACCCTTTTATCCAGAGCGACTTATAAGAGCAATTACACGCATCAGATTTTTCATCTAGTCGGCTTGGGGATTCGAACCAGTGACCTTTCAATTTCTGGCCCAACACTCTGAACAGCTAGGCTACCTGCCGCCAACCATAAGCCATTTAACGTGTCAAACATAATGGAGGTGCCGTTACAAATGTAAGATCTTCATTTGATCATTCTTTTTTTGGTTGAGAATTGTCCTGCACAGCAGGAAATGCAAACTTGTGGTGTGTTTTAGTTTTTAAAAGGCTTCTAAAGTTTGTAATTTCAACTTAGAAATCTGATTTGATTTGCCCTAATGAAAAAATGTTTAAATCCCTACAAAAATGTCCATTAATTATAATCCACATAATTCACATTTACTGTTGCTGCAGGATTATTATCCTGCTGTAGCAAACTGTCTATACAGGGGAGGATAGTTGAAACATATGGATCATTTTTTACTAAGAGCTCGCTTTTACTTAGCTGAGTAAACTGTGTGTTCGTCCAGTGTAAGGAGCGTATGAGGCCGGTGAAGAAGGCCCTGAAACAGCTGGATAAGCCTGACGAGGGCCTATCTGTTCAGGAGCAGCTCCAACACACGCGCACCTGCCTGCTGAAGATAGGAGACCGCATCACTGAGTGCCTTAAAGCCTACAGCGACCCAGAGCATGTCAAAACATGGCGTCGGTAAGCCCTTATTCAACCATAAGTTAGTTATGTGCACTGAAGGTTTGATTATGAAACCTACTCCGTGGTCATTTAGGTCAGTCTTATGTTTTTAATTCTGATGCCATTTGAGTTTCATTAAAATTGTTCTCCATATTAAGGGTAGCTCTTACCAAGATGTCTCTTTGTTTGGCAGGAATCTCTGGATTTTTGTGTCCAAGTTCACAGAGTTCGGAGCGAGGAAGCTTCACAAGCTGTACAAGATGGCTCAGAAGAAGCGGTCTCAGGAGGAGGACGTGAGCTGATCTCTTTTCTCCCAGTATCAAAACTAGTGCTGAGCGATAAACCGAACTTTGGCTTTTTTTCCGGTTATTAACTTCCCTGGGCTAGCGTCCCACCCTAGTCAACAGCCAGTGGAATCGCGTGGCGCGAAATACAAATACCTGAAAAATGCTATAACTTCAATTTCTCAAACATATGACTATTTTTCACCATTTTTAAAGACAAGACTCTCGTTAATCTAACTACATTGTCCGATTTCAAAAAGGCTTTACAGCGAAAGCAAAACATTAGATTATGTCAGGAGAGTACCCTGCCCAAAATAATCACACAGCCATTTTCAAAGCAAGCATATGTCACAAAAACCAAAACCACAGCTAAATGCAGCACTAACCTTTGATCTTCATCAGATGACACTCCTAGGACATTGTTATACAATACATGCATGTTTTGTTCAATCAAGTTCATATTTATATCAAAAACCAGCTTTTTACATTAGCATGTGATGTTCAGAACTAGCATACCCACCGAAAAATTCCGGTGAATTTACTAAATTACAATAATTATATGCATATTCTAGTTACTGGGCAGGAGTAGTAACCAGATTAAATCGGGTACGTTTTTTATCCAGCCGTGTCAATACTGCCCCCTAGCCCTAACAGGTTAAAATCAATTTTTATATTATTTTTCTCGTAAAATAGCGTTAATATTCCAACCGGGCAACGTTGTATTCATTCAAACGCTGAAAGAAAAAAATTGAGAATTCTCCTGACCTCGCAGCTCAGTCTCACTGTCCCCAGGCTGACCACTCACAAACTCTCCTGCTGTTCTTCGCCCAGAGATAGCAGACACCCCATTCCACTTTCTGGCGGCTTTAGAGAGCCAATGGGAGCCTTAGAAAGTGTAACGTTACAGCACAGATGCTGTATTTTCGATAGAGATGCAACAGAAGGACAACAAATTGTCAGACAGGGCACTTCCTGTATGGAATCAGGTTTTGGCCTGCCATATGAATTCTGTAATACTCACAGACACCATTCAAACAGTTTTAGAAACTTTAGAGTGTTTTCTATCCAAATCTACTAATTATATGCATATTCTGCTTTCTGGGCAATAGTATTAACCGGTTTAAATCGGGTACGTTTTTTATCCGCCGTGCAAATACTGCCCCCTAGCCCCAACAGGTTAACCTCTTACATCTAGACATTCTGCTAGCGGAACACCTGCTCCAATATCCAATGATGGGCGTGGCACGAAATACAAACTCCTCGAAAATCCGAAAACTTCAATTTTTCAAACATATGACTATTTTACACCATTTTAAAGACAAGACCCTCCTTTATCTAACCACACTGTCCGATTTCAAAAAGGCTTTACAGCGAAACCAAAACATTAGATTATGTCAGCAGAGTACCCAGCCAGAAATAATCACCCATTTTTCAAGCTAGCATATAATGTCACAAAAAACAAAACCACAGCTAAATGCAGCACTAACCTTTGATCTTCATCAGATGCCACTCCTAGGACATTATGTTATACAATACATGGATGTTTTGTTCAATCAAGTTCATATTTATATCAAAACAGCTTTTTACATTAGCATGTGACGTTCAGAACTAGCATTCCCACCGAACACTTCCGGTGAATTTACTAAATTACTCACGATAAACGTTCACAAAAAACATAACAATTATTTTAAGAATTATAGATACAGAACTCCTTTATGCAATCGCGGTGTCCGATTTTAAAATAGCTTTTCGGTGAAAGCACATTTTGCAATATTCTGAGTAGATAGCTCACCATCACGGGCTAGCTATTTTGACACCCACCAAGTTTGGTACTCACCAAACTCAGATTTACTATAAGAAAAATTGGATTACCTTTTCTGTTCTTCGTCAGAATGCACTCCCAGGACTTCTACTTCAACAACAAATGTTGGTTTGGTTCCAAATAATCCATAGTTATATCCAAATAGCGTCGTTTTGTTGTGCGTTCAAGACACTATCCGAAGGGTGACGCGCCCGGTGCGTTTCGTGACAAAAAAAATCAAAATATTCCATTACCGTACTTCGAAGCATGTCAAGCGCTGTTTAAAATCAATTTTTATGCGATTTTTCTCGTAAAAAAGCGATAATATTCCGACCGGGAGTCGTTGTTTTCGTTCAAAGACTGAAAATGTAAACATGGAGTCGTCTCGTGCACGCGCGACCAGTCTCATTGTTCTCAGATCGACCACTTACCAAATGCGCTACTGTTTTTCAGCCATGGCCTGCAAAGTCATCATTCAACGTTCTGGCGCCTTCTGAGAGCCTATGGGAGCGTTAGAAAATGTCACGTTACAGCAGAGATCCCCTGTTTTGGATAGAGATGACAAAGAAGGCCAAGAAATGGTCAGAGGGGGCGCTTCCTGTTTGGAATCTTCTCAGGTTTTGGCCTGCCAAATGAGTTCTGTTATACTCACAGACACCATTCAAACAGTTTTAGAAACTTTAGGGTGTTTTCTATCCACATCTACTAATTATATGCATATTCTAGTTTCTGGGCAGGAGTAATAATCAGATTAAATCGAGTACGTTTTTTTATCCGGCCGTGAAAATACTGCCCCCTATCGATAACAAGTTAAACAACTAATTGACCGGCATCGGTTCAATTACTTGAATTCCATTTAGGTTTGTTTTTTGGGAGCCTAAATATTCAACCTAGTTTAGTACAGAAACGTTGTAATCAACTACAATGGCCATAATCATTGCACCATTTTTTTCCGGCTCATAGACGGATCAGACAGGAAGAGGCGACGCTAGAGGGTTACACTCTCACCAAATCTGTCCAAAATAAACCCAATGCGTTTCTGTGGGCTTATTTTGGACCTGAACTTTTAGCCTGCCTTTCGGATGACGACTACCATTATTAGGGCATAGACATGAACATCTCGTCATTGTATACAGATCTCTGGACGGATACACTTTTACGCACGCGTTGTGTGGCCTGGCTGGCTGACTGTTAGTGCCTGAGATGAGATGATTACTTTTAAGGAATGAGAAAGAATAGTAATCAAATAAAAACTAAATAATATACACAACTGACATTTTTTTATTATTTCTTAGGAAATTACTATCTGTCTTCCTACCTGTCTACACAATGTGGACCTGATGGAGACAATGGAGTATCTTCTATGTTTTTGGCAATTTAATGTTTGCAATTCTTTGCTTTGGAATTTCCATTAAAATGTCTAAAATCATTATACTGTCATTATTTCATAATACATTTATTTTATGTTTATTGAAACTGAAAACCATGATTACCTTTTAAAACCTGTTGGGGCTACAGGTTAGCAATGAACCCCGAGTCGGGATTGCTAACAAGGCTGGAAATTCAAAACATAAAAAATCTAATAATTTCAATTTCTCAAACAATCAACTATTTTACACAATTTAAAAGATAAACATCTCCTTAATCTAACCACATTGTTCGATTTTCAAAGAGGCTTTACGGCAAAAGCATAAAGTTAGATTATGTTAGGACAGTACATAGCCACAAAAGTACAAACATCCATTTTCAATTCAAGGTCAGGCGTCACCAAAAGCAGAAACCAGCTAGAATTATGCACTAACCTTTGTCAATCTCCATCAGATGACACTCCTAGGACATTATGTTATACAATACATGCATTTTTTGTTCCATCAAGTTCATATTTATATCCAAAAACAGCATTTTACAGTAGCGTGAAATTCAGATTTTTTTCTTCTCTGAAATGCTTCCGGTGAACATAACAAAATTACTATTCGAAAACATTGGTAAATTATAATATTGTCATTCAAAGAATAATATATTATCATCTCGTAATTGCTACCGAATGGCCAGATCTCAAAATAACTTTACTGGGAAATCACATTTTGCAATAAACGGGGTGCTATGCTAAGAACAATAAGCTATGCTATACAGTTAGCATCATCTAATATCGATAATAACATTGTAAATATCCCCTTACCTTTGATTATCTCCATCAGAAGGCACTGCCAGGAATCCCAGGTCCGGAAGAAATGTGGTTTCTTTTGACAAAGTTCATAATTTATGTCCAAATAACAACAAGTAGTTAGCGTTCATTATGCTCCCACAAAACGTGGTGGGGGGGGTGTAAAATCACGCCGAAAAGCTAAAAAAACGAGTAAATAATCTATTTACGTTCGTTCAAACATGTCAAACGTTGCTTAGCATTAATCTTTTGGTCCATTTTTAACGTTAAACATCAGTAATATTTTCACACAACCTATCCTATGTCTAGATAAACAATGATGACAAACTCACGCTTCTCAGATTTATGCGCAGGCGCAAAAAAATGAAGTGATGACATGTCAACTTCCTTGCATTCTAATTTGCTCTCTGTTTATCATAGACGCTTCAAACAACTTTATAAAGATCGTTGACATCTAGTGGAAGCCGTAGGTGTTGCGAAATGAATCCTTTCTCACTATGGTATCTATAAAACAATGACACTAAATAGTACAGTCACAAAATGCACATTTTTTTTAATCTATTTTTCACAGGTTTTTGCCTGCAATATGAGTTTTGTTATACTTACAGACACCATTCAAACTGTTTTAGAAAATTCAGAGTGTTTTCTATCCGAATGTGTTAATAATATGCATATCCTAGCTTCTGAGTTGGTGTAGGAGGCAGTTAAAAATGGGCACATATTTTTTTCAAAATTTCTCAATACTGCCCCCGAGCCCCAACAGGTTAAGAATCAAAAGGACCTCAAAAAGCATGAATCGCTCAGCACTAATCAAAACTTTCAGGTTTTTGTAACAAGTACAGTCAGCCAATCATTTATCTGTTTTTGCTCAGTCCTCTGCTTAACTCTTCCATTGTCCTTTGCTCATTATCAGAAGGAGCATAGAAAAAAGGGGGATGACCTGTCGGGCAAGAAGAAGTCTTTCAGAGCAGAGGCGTCTAGTTCCAGTCGAGACTCCACCGGCACCCAGCCATCGTCTAAGTCTCATCCAGGCATGCCTCGCCCCTCTCCCACATCCCCCCAAGGTCACCACAGAGAAGGCTATAACAAATCCAACAACAGACACTTTGGAAATGATGGTAAGAGCTGTTTATTTGGTCTTATCAAATCTGAAGTATAAAATTCTACAACTTGGCAGCAATTGTGAGGATTTGTAATTTTAGAAATGAGCACAACATATCTCATGGCCCACTGTATTTTATCTCATGATGACAGATCGAGGAGATTGGCAGAGAGATCGTAAATACAACTACCCTGGAAATAGCAACCAATCCTGGCAAGGCGAGCGACATCATCCATATGACGCCCATCGGTATAAGGACCATCACTATGGCGACCGTCGTCCACGTGAAGACTCCTACCGTAGTAGCTGTAGTAGTTACCGTAGTGGCGGCAGCAACTCCCCGCGGAAGAGGCCATATGACCAGTATGACAACGACCAGGATCACAGGGACCGCCGGGCCTATTACGACAGGTGAGAAACACTCACAATTAGGCCTCATCTTTTCAAACCCAATAATGTCTAGATTTTGTATTTGTCAGTATTGGAATGTAATGCTAAAACCGTAAGTGTTGTGGTAGCTTGTAGCTCTGTAGTCATAAGCTTTGAAGACATCATCCCTCTCACTTCAGACATCCAGACGCGAAGCGGAGACGCGGCGATGACTTCCGTCCTCCCCAAGACTTCAGGAGTGGGGGAGGCCATCCCCAGGACTTCAGGGGGAGGATGCTGGAGCAAAGGGGGCCAACAGGGCAAGAACACTTCACCAGGCCCTATCCAGACAACAAACCCCCTCCCCTGCTGGACCCACGCTCCCCACAGGCTCAGAAGTCCCCCCAGGACTCGCGCTCGCCAAACGCAGAGCATAAAGCAGCTGGGGCTGATTTAAACTGGAACAACAGGAAGACATGAGGTCTGGTCTGTCACTGATTGGAAAGGTGTTGTGTGCAGGTGAGGAACACAGTGGTGCTGCTGAAGGACAGGTCTGGGCTGGCTAGACTCACTGTTTCGCTTGGCCAGACATAACCTCACAGTCGGAAACGGAATTGACAAATACTCTGTTTACCAGCGAACACCAAACTCTCCACATCCCTCCCCCAGGTGTGACTGTGGTAACGATCTGTGTCTGTGCCCATGTAGAAAAGTGTTCAAGATTATGAAATATGTATCACACTAAGAAATGTTGTTGTTGAAATGACAGATAATCAGTCAGTGTTAGTGATGAGTCTGTAGAATGCCTATGTATAGTTAGTCCTATGGACTATTATGTGGGGAAAGATTACGATGCCCGAAAGGTTGATGACTGATTTGGAAACATTAAAGTGTCTGAAGTATTTGGCCTTTTTAAATGTTAGCGGTATGGGATTATTCCCAAATACTTTCGTTATTTTTTGTGTTTAGCTTTATGCCATTATAATAATAAAAGTCATGTTTATTGATCTTGACCTGGTTATGAAACTATCATAATTTCTTAGATGCCCCTTCTTTCCCGAATCAATCCTGTCAAAATTGAAGACGAATAGTAAGTTAGTCACGCCAGTACATAGTTCTCAGAATTGCTATTTAAAATGTTTTAATGAGCATTTGTCATTAGTGTTGATAATAATTCTTCTGTAAAGACATTCATTGCCATTGTCTTTTTTTGTTTATGATAACCACTGACCTGTTAATAAGTTAAGGACCTAATGAGAAGGACATGTTTATAACCATTATTTAAGGTCATTTGTTGTCCAAAGCTTCAGAAGAACACTGACTATGTTAAAGCTATCCCTAACAATGTTTATTTGTAGATGTGCAAAGAATTTGCCATTTAAACCATATTTCTCTCTATCCTATGTATGAATGGTACTTTTGCATCTTACATTGCACAATTAGTACTGCACTCTACCGGCTTATTCAACCCGTAAAAGTATTGCGCTATGTTTGAGAAGAATCTGGAAATAATTTTTTCACTTTCTATAGTTAAGGTTTTGTGATTCCCAGTGACAGCAGTGTAACCACTGATAGATTTTCTAAGGGTCACTTGAGTGTTTACGGATGTGGTTGATGACAAGCTGTTATTGGTCATTCTGTTTTAGTGCCAAACCAGAGACTGGCCCTGCTGTGATTCTTATGATTTCTGGTGTGCTTCTCCATTTGTGCCTTATTTCTGTGTATATTTTCATACTGTATATCCTACTGGACACATGTCAATTCAATGTAATTTCATTGAAATGACATGGAAACACCTTTGACTCAACCAGTGTGTGTGCCCAGTGGGATGGGTTATGGACATTACTGTACTCTACTACAGAGATGATGCAGTATTAAACAGTCATGTTTTGAGATTGTTCTCAATGGATGATTGTGTAACGTGGCATGCTTGTTAAGCGAAGACTGGTGGTGGGAACAAAATTATATTGTTTGTCATGTTCTTCTGCAACTCCCCAAAAGATCTTGGGAAAAAGGATTTACACAGATGAATCAGTGTTATGTCCTCTGGGCAGATCTGTTAGAAGGAATAGCCAATCAACAACACCTTCCTTTCCACCACACTACAGTCCCTGGACCTGTGTTCTTGAAAACAAGCCTAAATAATTTATATTTGTGAGAAAGCCACTCTACGTAAAATATACTGTCAATATGTTTATAGACATATGTATTAAACTTTGCTACATTATAAAACATATGTTCACTGTTGTTTATTAATCCAGTATAGTCTAAGACCTAAAGGTGTCCATCTGCATGCTTAGCATCTGGGACAGTTCGTGCATATATTATGACAAGTTTGTGTGTACAGTTGAAGTCGGAAAATTGTTTTTCAACTACTCCACAAATTTCTTGTTAACAAACTAGTTTTGGCAAGTCTGTTAGGACATCTACTTTGTGCATGACACAATTTTTCCAACAATTGTTTACACACAGATTATTTAACTTATAATTCACTGTATCACAATTCCAGTGGGTCAGAAATGTACATACACTAAGTTGACTGTGCCTTTTAAACAGCTTGGAAAAATCCAGAAAATTGTCATGGCTTTAGAAGCTTCTGATTGGCTAATTGACATCATTTGAGTCAATTGGAAGTGTACCTGTGGATGTATTTCAAGGCCTACCTTCAAACTCAGTGCCTCATTGCTTGACATCATGGGATTTTCAAAAGATATCAGCCAAGACCTCAGAAAAAAACAATTGTAGACCTCCACAAGTCTGGTTCATCCTTGGGAGAAATTTCCAAATGCCTGAAGGTACCACGTTCATCTGTACAAACAATAGTACACAAGTATAAACACAATGGGACCTCACATCCGTCATACCACTCAGGAAGGAGATGCATTCTCTCCTAGAAATGAATGTACTTTTGTGCGAAAAGTGCAAATCAATCCCAGAACAACAGCAAAGGACCTTGTGAAGATCCTGGAAGAAACGGGTACAAAAGTATCTAGATACACAGTAAAACGAGTCCTATATCGACATAACCTGAAAGGCCGCTCAGCAAGGAAGAAGCCACTGCTCCAAAACCGCAATAAAAAAGCCAGACTACGGTTTGCAGCTACACATGGGGACAAAGATTGTACTTTTTGGAGAAATGTCCTCTGGTCTGATGAAACAAAAATAGAGCTGTTTGGCCATATTGACCATTATGTTTGGAGGATAAAGGGGGAGGCTTGCAAGCCGAAGAACACCTTCCCAAACGTGAAGCACGTCGGTGGCAGCATCATGTTGTGGGGGTGCTTTGCTGCAGGAGGGACTGGTGCACTTCACAAAATAGATGGCATCAAGAGGGGGAAATTATGTGGATATATTGAAGCAACATCTCAAGACATCAGTCAGGAAGTTAAAGCTTGATTGCAAATGGGTCTTCCAAATGGACAATGACCCCAAGCATACTTCCAAAGTTGTGGCAAAATGGCTTAACGACAACAAAGTCAAGGTATTGGAGTGGCCATCACAACGCCCTAACCTCAATCCTATGGAAATTTTGTGGGCAGAACTGAAAAAGTGTGTGCGAGCAAGGAGGCCTACAAACCTGACTCAGTTACACCAGCTCTGTCAGGAGGAATGGGCCAAAATTCACCCAACTTTTTGTGGGAAGCTTGTGGAAGGCTACCTGAAACGTTTGACCCAAGTTAAACAATTTAAAGGCGACGCTACCAAATACAAATTGAGTGTATGTAAACTTCTGACCCACTGGGAATGTGATGAAAGAAATAAAAGCTGAAATAAATCATTCTCTCTACTATTATTCTGACATTTCACATTCTTAAAATAAATTGGTGTTCCTAAGTGACCTAAGACAGGGAATTTTTACTAGGATTAAATGTCAGGAATTGTGAAACTGAGTTTAAATGTATTTGGCTAAGGTGTATGTACCAGTCAAAAGTTTGGACACCTACTCATTCAAGAGTTTCTTTATTTTCACTATTTACTACATTGTAGAATAATGCAAAGACAGCACTATGAAATAACACATATGGAATTATGTAGTAACCAAAAAAGTGTTAAGCAAATCTAAATATATTTGAGATTCTTCATGGTAGCCACCCTTTGCCTTGACAGCTTTACCCACTCTTGGCATTCTCTCAACCAGCTTCACCTGGAATGCTTTTCCAACAGTCTTGAAGAAGTTCCCACGTATGCTTTTCCTTCACTCTGCCGTCCAACTCATCCCAAACCATCTCAATTGGGTTGAGGTCGGGTGATTGTGGAGGGCAGGTCATCTGATAGAGCACTCCATCACTCTCCATCATATAGCCCTTACACAGCCTGGGTGTGTTGGGTCATTGTCCTGTTGAAAAACAAAAACACTGAGCGCAAACCAGATGGGATGGTGTATCGCTGCAGAACGTTGTGGTAGCCATGCTGGTTAAGTGTGCCTTGAATTCTAAATAAATCACTGACAGTGTCACCAGCAAAGCATCATCACACATCCTTCACGATGGGAACCACACATGCAGAGATCATCCCTTCACCTACTCTGCATCTCAGATTTGGACTCATCAGACCAAAGGACAGATTTTGGTTTTTGTGACTGCAGTTGAAGAACCTACCGAAGTTCTTGAAATGTTCCGGATTGACTGACCTTCATGTCTTAAAGTAATGATGGACTGTCGTTTCTGTGTTTATTTGAGATGTTCTTGCCATAATATGGACTTGGACTTTTACCAAATAGGGATATCTTATGTATACCAGCCCTACCTTGTCACAACACAACTGATTGGCTCAAAGACATTAAACACTTTTTTGGTTACTACATGATTCCATATGTGTCATTTCATAGTTTTGTCTTCTCTATCATTTTACAATGTAGAAAATAGTAAAAAGAAAGAAAAACGCTGGAATGAGTATGTGTCAAAACTTTTGACTGATACATTGTGTGTATATATATATATATTTCTTTTTTTATTCTTCGTTTTGGTCTCCAGCAAGGGTTTTTTCGGCTGTTCGTGCACACAAAACAATCTTGAGGCAAGCCGAATTTCGGTTGCTGAATTTCGGTCAATAGGAGGAATTCTTCAATTAAGTGTTGTCATTGAGATAGATGACTCGTTTTCATGCACATGTTTCACTTGAGAAATACTGCACCAAACATTTTCATGTAAAATTGCGCAACAAATTTCTTGAGTCATCTTAGATTGACTATTTTGAGTAAGTCTATACTGACTACGGCGTCTCAAGACAGACAAACTGCTATTGACACTTTTTCATGTTTTTCAAGCGAAGGTCTTTTAAGGGAATTATGCGAGCGCACTTGTTCCGTCAGCCGAACCAAAGCATGCGGAAGCCTTAACAGTCTGACACTTGTAATTGGGCCTCAGCCTAAAACGGTCTGGTTATAATAAATGTCTTTGCCTTTGGGGATCTTGATCCTCCCCACAACAATTATGCTAATACATAAAACATACATGGCTATCACTACAAGCATCCACCTGGATTATTATGGTTTATCAAGCACTGCTGTATGATAAGAATGTCAGGGCTCCCCAGGGCTGTTTTTAAATGTATTCATATCCTTACACAATGCTTACACTAGGTGGCAGTGTAACGAAGCAAATCAAGTAGCCTAACCTCCACTAGAAATCTAGATCATTTAAAAAAAAAAAGCTCTTCATTGGTTAGTGTTTCGTTATCACTATGAAACAAAGTACAAAAGTTAGCAAGACACATCTTTTATTTAATAAATAATTTACAATATAAACAGTTGGTGTGTCACACCGCTTTTGTCCTACATACAAACACAGTTTGATCTTTCTGGCTTCTGCCATTCGGCCAAGTGTTTTAATGCCATATTTTCTACCATTACAAATTTGACAACCTCTATTCACAATCAAGTTCAAACAAGTAAGAGCTAAGTGAAAAGAACATAAAGTGCTTTAAAATTAAAAACATGGACACCAAAAAAAGGGACACTTTCTTGTATTCATATTTTTAGATATCCACCTGGATGGAATCCAGGTTAACTTGTGTCTGCTCCTGAGCAAGCAAATTAATGCTCTGAAACTACAGTAACCAGGATAGGATCCCTGCCATTGATAGATAGCTGAACACTAGGCCCTAAAGACCCCCTACAGCTTTGTGATGTGCAGTTTTGTGGTGTTCACGTTTTCATCAAATTATTTTAAAATAAAAAGGTCACATTCACCAAACCCTTTCTCATATTCAAAACTGTAGTGAAATTCAATACAGATAAAATACAATATTTTACACACAAACGTATATACAATCTCACACTACACATGTAGAACCATATAGAAAACTCAAAATACAAGTTACATCTCTAAAAACAAGATTCAATGTTACAATCATGTTTGTATATTTGAACAACTTTTTTTTTGCCAGACTAAGAACAAACGGCACCAGTACATGTAGTTAGGCCTGCCAAACACTTCAGTGTAGGGATATATTACCTTGTTAAGTTGTTGGATAGATGAGTACTAAGGGAATAGTCAAATCTAAATATATTCTACCGAGATGAAATAGAAGGGGGAAAAAAATGAAGCAAATCGTCTGACAAGGTTGTATCCTTTGAGCTTTACTTGGGTATACAACAAATAATTAAAATAAAGATCAAAACAGAATTTAGGTTAAATGTCTTGTTCATAAATAGCAGGCCTTCGGAGTATTAGTACCTCAGCCTCAAGATTTAGGCTTACTGGTGAATGACATTATTACTATTAACACAAACAATGCAATAGGGAAACTACAACAAATCAAAATGGTACTGTAGATGTATGCACATCACACGGGTCCTGCATATGACTAGAGGTACAATTCAAAACCGAAAACTGACAGCTTATTTGCCATATGCTGCTCTGAATATGTCTATCCATTTAGCACCGTCCAGCGTTCTACACAATCAAAAGTTCAAATACTTAGGCCTAGATTCAATCAGATCAAGCATTAACCCGCGCTACATCACCCATGCAAGTGTTCGAACTTGAAACAGCTGCATAGGATTTCTACTTATGCGACTAGACGCATCCAATAGCAATGTCCGCAATAGGTATAACGCCGGGTGCTGCTTTTAGATTTGACAGCTATTCCATTCCAGCCATTCCAATGAGCCCGTCCTCCTATAGCTCCTCCCACCAGCCTCCTCTGATACAGGACCTACTCTCTACAGAGTGGTCAGAAAGACTATCTTTCTCAAACCAAATACATGGCCATGATACCTACATCTGCGGGGAACTGTTGACTGCCGAGAAAAAGAGAAATAACTCACAAAAGACCGTTCTTGGCCATGGTACATGTTGGTTGGTTGATTGATCGGTTGAATGAAGGGATGAGATATACTCTGTAAACGTGATCTGGGTTTCTGCATTATCTGTGCCCTTGGTAAAGTTTGTAAAGGGCTGTTTTCTTATGAACATCTTAATTACACCCTATACAAAAAATACAATTATCATAATTAACACTTTAAACGCCAATATTCAAGACAGCCTGTTCTGGCGGACACACTAAACCACAGAGGGGCACAACCACACACACACAATCTTACAAAAGACCTGGCGTTATGACCTATTAACCTCCACAGCAGACTAGACTGTCACTCACTGCTTTGACATCCTTTTGGCCCGAGTACTTTCTCCAAAAAGCTCCGGCTTTTCCAAAGCTGGAAGCTCATCAGACAGTGAGCTCCTTCTGGACAGACATTAACAAAAGCCCCTGTCATGTCCTCTAGCCCAGACCCATGAGCCACAGAGAGCTCCACTGGCTTGGCACAAGTGAGGAGAGGAGATCAGCAAACTCTTCTTTCTGTAAGAGATCATCTCGTCTTGCTTCTCATAGGCATGCAGTCCCAGTGGGAATGTAGGATTTAATCCCAGCTGGATATCCAAAGTGCTGGGGCTCCTGGGCTCTCTTCTCTCACCACTGCTCCTTTAATCAAAGGACAACTCCTTAACCAGCTGAATGAACGCAATGATAGGTGGGAGCACAGAGAGCTCACCTCTCCCCCAGATGTAAGTCAACACATGATGACGACAATGATGAGACCATGGGCTGGGATGAGTTTGATTGCAAATGGGCTGCTGTGACCCCTCAGAGGCATGGACGGCCCTGCTGACTACACTGGCCACCAGCCACTGAGAACAGAGCAGTAGAGGTGAAGTATGACACGGTGAGGGCACTGTTTCACACCCACTGACAGCTAGCATAATGAGGATGAAGTTGGCAGGGCACTATAGATGAACCCAGCAGCACTCAATCCACAACAACATAGCCAGACAGTTGAGGAGGACTAGCGAGAACATATCTGATCCCCTCGGTGCTGCATTACTCCCGAAAGCATTCTTTTCAAAAATGTGGTATTTGTCCTTGTTGGAGTGGAGCATTTTCACATCCTCAAAAGCATAGTAGGCGGCCATGGTGAAGTTGATGTCCCCAGAGGAAAGCAGGTCGAACACACAAGACTGGAAGTACAGGTCTTCCACTGGGAGGCGCTCTTTACACTTGGCCATGGCAGCCTGATAGGTAAACCCATGGGACTGGCTGCCCGTCCTGCTCTTGGCCGGGCCGTGGCCCTCCACAGCACGGTCCCTGAATGTCCTGAAGTCGATGCGCTGGTTGGCGGGACAGCCGTGCAGGCAGAGGTACAGGTCCTGGTTGTCTTGGTCTTCTACAGAGTTCACAACTTCCTCTGGCATCCGCACAGCAAAGGTCAGGTATCGGCCCACCTGCCGGACCACGATAGTTGTACCGATGTAGCGCGCGTGGATCTCCACATGCTGCCCAGGCACCTTATCCACGATGCGCAGCGTGTTGGCCCCATGGCGGTCTCCACCGTTCTTGGAGCCGTCGGCGAACGCCGCAGGCAGCTCATCTGTCTCTGCATGGTACATCTTCTGGTCCACACACTCCTGGAAGTTCTTGAAGATGATTGTCAACTGTACCGAGAGAGAGAGAAGGGAGAATATTAGAATTAGCAGTCAGCACAACACTAGCCAATATGTTTCAATATGTGTCAGGCCTTTTGAGGATGAAAATAGCAAGGTACATATAGACATCAAAATATTAAATCATTGAACAGCAGTTGAATTAAAAAACAATGTATGGAACCTCTATATTTACATGTTTATATGGACAAGAGTTAGTGGTAGGGCTACACAAATGACTGAGGGGAATCTTTGTGCTTTGGCATTAAGAACACCAGTAGTTTGTGTAATGCAGACCCATCTACACCACCACCCCAGTTCAGTGTCACATTTCAGCTCTGCCTCAACATGGGGGAGGCCAAAGTAAACGCTCTCAGAAAACACGGGTATAGGCCATGTTAAATCGGGCCTCAGTGTGCAGACACAAAGACGAGCCATTCATAGTGGTGAAAAACCTGCCTGTGAACCCCAGAACTGTGCTCCAGGGAGTGGCACTGAGCCAGGAGGGGAGAGCGTGCTCTGCTCTGTGGCTAATTAACTAAAGCTGGTCACTTCTCTGCTTGCATGATTTCATTAGGACGCCAGTGAGCCGTTGTCTCAGAAGAGACCCCGGGACAGCCGATAGGCTCTGATCTCAAATAGGGGGCAGGGGCGGGAAGTAGAGCACCAAAATGCCCTGTTATTACCCAGTCAAGTCATCTGCCAACCCAGCCCCCAACCCACCCCTCAATCCTCCCACCCCACAATCCACCATTCCCAAAACATTTTTTTTTAACCTGCCACTGACCCCTCTTTTCGAAGGATAACATGATCTAAGAATATGAACAAACCTCTACAAAACCCCTGTGCATAAAGAAACAAACTGTTTCATCAACCCATCCCTTGAATGAAGGTAGTGCATACAACAGACCATTCCATACACTGCAGCAGGAGCCCATATGAAACAGAGCTACAGCAATACCCAGTCTTGTTTGTACAGGTGGCATAGGCTTCTGCCTTGTTTTCCCTTTGTCCAGACTGAATAACTTCAAAAGCTGTGTAATTTGCTTCCAAGTACAGCTGTGTAAAAATATCATTACCTTAAGCACACAGAAAAAAGCCAGAATGCTGAAAGTGCATCATTAGGTCTGATGATGGAAAATTGGTCTCTCTCTTTATGTGATTGAGGACAAAATGTCAGTGTAAACCCTGCAGTCAGGATACAGTGCACGGAGGCTTATTGGTCACACAACCACGACTGCCAAAATCGTACCAAATGTGGACCTAATATTAAGTGACTTTGCAGACTACAAATGCTCAGGGATCTTTGTTTTCGCCTCATGTTCTAATGAAATACATTTCTGGGGTGGCCCTCCAGGCCGTCCAATGTACTGTAGAAACAAAACAATGATAATTTATGAGGTATCAGGGCCAACTAATGTGCAGAAAATATCTGCAGTTTCCTGCATGGCTTGAGCACTTAGTTAAAACAACAGTTTCTAACTAACATACACACAATGCTAGGGTATGGACTGCTACACATAGGGTGGGCCTAAAATTAGACTTGGCTGTCCACATGATGTTTATACTGCGGGTATAATACTGGCACATAATTTGTAAACCTTATCAGGATCCCAACAATTGTTCTGTGTATTGCCTATTGGTCTGCGATGGAACTGATCCAAACATTAACCAGAGTCCACAGTAAAACATTCCCACGGCTGCTCCTACTTCTCTGGCCACATTAAAGAGGCCCACAACCTCTTACATACGAAGGTCTTACTTAAGATAATATTTCTTGATTTGAGAGCTCTTACAAATAAATCACTGCAGTACAATTTGTCCAACAACATTCCATTCAGTGTTTCAAACAAAGCAAAAATATTCTCTCCCATTACCTGAAAGGGCTTTCTTTGTAAGAAAAGGGCAAAACAGAGGAGTAGCAGCCTTGGTCAGGAGACAACAAAACTTTCCCTTTCCTAAAATGGCCATGGTAACCAAAATAATGACCTGCATGCCCAGCATTTATGTACATGACCCTAAGCATGATGGCATGTTAATTGCTTAATTAACTCAGGAACCACACCTGTGTTCAAGCACCTGCTTTCAATATACTTTGTATCCTTCATTTACTCAAATGTTTCCATTATTTTGGCAGTTACCTGTATCTTTTTGCTATATTTTTGTTCTCTACTTAGATGCATGTCTACACTCCTCCACAGTGGTGAGAAGACCAGTGTTATCAGACGCAAGGTCTGTTGGTATTTCTATGATAAGGAAAGTTGTGAAATTTTACTTCAAGAGAGTAGTTTTCAAGGATTCAGTCTGTAGCAATGAAATAATCACAGAATACTTGGATCAGTAGCAATGTCAAGCATCACCAGACACTCTGTAACTGTGCTGTACCCAACATACAGTCAATATCACATTGATTCAATATGATAGAGAGATGTAGCGGCTCCTCTCACCTTGCTGGTGGCCGTAGCAGAGGAGCCAGGCACGACAGGTGTGTTGGTCACCTGAACAGACAGGTATTTGTTATGGATAAGTGGCCAGGCGCCCTCCACCTTGCAGGTCTGGAAGTCATCGCTGAAGGTACGGAGGTGTGGGTCTCCAAAGAAGCCGCAGTGGGTGTAGTTGGGTGGCGAGGAATGGCGAGGAAGGCTGCGTTCGTAGTGACACTGCTCCGGCCCATCGGAGCGCTCCTGGCTGTCAGGCTGGAGCTGTGGTGGTGGGGGTGGAGCGGGGGTCCGGGCTCGAGGCTGGGTTGTAGGTCCCTCCTTGGAGCAGTTGTGTTGACTCATGAGGTCCTCTATGCCATGTTGGGCTGAGTGGTAGGCCAGGTCGCCTCTGCAAGTGCGTGCGGTGCGGCGTACACAGTTGTTGTACGCCCGCAGTGCCGTACAGAACTCCTCCTCCGGGCCAGAGCTTGAGGTGGAGGCCCAAAACTCTGAGTTACACTTGAGGATCTTACACTGCAGACTCACTGTAGAGAGAAGAAGAAAACATTAGGACCATAGATCACACAACAATGGCAAACCAATACCCACAATGGACTGTTCATCCAATCACTAAACATTGTGTCAAACAATTAATGTACTAAACAAACAGGAAAAGTATGTGTTATACAGTCTTATCTGTGTGTTTGAAACCCTTATACAATAACCTATGCAATGGCCAGTCTTTAGACTCCTATAATCAAAAAAAAGCCCTGCAGCATTCTTTGAGTTTTTCCATGTTTTTTCAGTGTCTCGAGACAAATTGAGCATTTATTTCCATCAAATAACTGACTTCAAGTGTAACGAAAACCTAAATTCCACCAAATATGTGGATTCCAAGTGGCTGCAGTTTGCCAACTCCATCATCCCATTGGGCATAGACATCAATTCAACATCTATTCCATGTTTGTTCAATGTAATTTCATTGAAATGACGTGGAAACAAAGTTGATTCAACGAGTGTAAGCCCAGTTGGATGTGTATGCACACTTCATTACAAATCAAGTCTGCTCTGAGACTTCATACAGCACACAATGAGTTTTACCTTTTCCAAGAGATTCAGTGAATCTGCAAAAGATCATGCATCATAAAAAATAATAATTGGTGTCATAAAAAATATACAAATTTGATTTCAACAGGGATATTGGGGGCTACATTAGGAAAAACACCAACACACACATCATTAATTAGTCAAAACAAGCTACTCAGAAGTGTTAACTGCATAAATTCACAGCTACCTAATGTTTGCATCTATACTACATCCTCCTGTTGCATGGTTAAAAGCCAGAACGGAGTGAGGAAATTATTATTTTGAGAATTTAGCTATTGTTGAGGCGAACTGGAAAGGGTATGAGATTGTGCGAGCCAATGTGGGAGGGGGTAGACTTACGGCTCTGAATGAGGGCAATGTAAGTTGCTATTGTGAAGAGACCAGCAGTCATAAATTTGCCCTGTGTAAGGGGATCAGGTTGTTCATCAGCAATGGATTGTGGCGTGGGGGGGGGGCTGGGGGTTCAGACAGGAAAGAAACTAGCTCCAGGACCAGAGAGCGGAACAGAAGAGAGGCCTCACCATTCCACAGGTCAAACTTGATATAAGATATCCACCTGTCCATTGCAGAAGGCCTTAATCAAAGAGTAATGCAACTTCCAACAGGCATTCCCCAGGACTTAAATGACATGACCTGAAATTGAAGTTGCTTTGGGTGGCATGGTACGGGGGTTACATAGGAAAGAATAGATGTCATTCAAAGCAAATACCAATACAATTGGATCTCCTAACTTCACCCTATTAAACAAACTTCAGTTTAGGACGAGTCTACATGTAACTTTGCTGCACCAAACGTTCCCTCAGAACTTATTAACCAATGACTATACAACACTTAGAAGTCACACTTTCAGTTATTAATACTGATGACTCTACCATTCCACCACAACTATTCCAACCCCCACACAGCACAGACACCACTCCCTCCTCCCAGTCACAGCAACAAAAGGCATTTATTATCACGCATCTGATAAGTGGCAATAAACTAATCTTAATCTGGAATAAACGTCAACAACAACTAACACTTGCATTATCACTTTTTTTGTTTGGCGGTAAATGACTTGATGTGGAAATTGAGTTCTACGAGGCCATGGAGATCTCATAAAAAGGAAGAAGGGCTGAAGTAAGACCGTTATAACCTGTGTTATATCAAGGTGTTTTAATGTTGCTTAGAAAGATCCATGCAGGTCGAATAATAAATAACCTAAGCATGGTTACGAATTGCTTATTGTTCATCCAACCAAAAATAAGCTAAACGCCTGTGATTCAGGGATTCATGGGTTTCCCGAACTATTTGTCTTTACTTTCTTTAGACCGACGCAATACGGGTAGAAAAAGAAAAAGGCAAGTACCGTTAGGTTACTTTAGAAAAGAGGGTTAGAATGTATAAACCCTATCCCCTCCCCCCAAAACATAACACAACTACGGGGTTTACCGCTTGAGTAGCATAGGCTTGAGCTGTGTAAAATTATTCAATAGAAACAAAAAAGTCTTACTCCCATGTGACGATTTCTTTTATTACGAATATACCACAACATGGAGCACAAGAAACGCGAAACCATTGGCGGTTCGTACTGACACAGTCGATTCCACAGGACTCTGACATTATATGTTTTACCAGTGTTGACATGCAATTTATAAAGTCAGTCTTCCATTTTTGTTGATAAACTCAACTAATTGTCTTGTTTGACAAATAATGTAGGTACATGTCTATACATCCATCTGGCAGGTTGTTTATGCTATGTGAGCTGCAAATGGTTACCATAGGGCAAAACAAGGGTTGTAATAACTAGATAATAATCATATTAATACAGTTAACACGCATGATTTAAATAGTATCTCTAAGTTTTGCGAAGTCTTACCAGAAGGAAACAGGCAAAGAAACAAAACAAGGATCTTGCCGACTTCAAGCGCCGAAGGTCCTGCTACTCCCTTCCCCATAACCGTCCATCCAGCACGGGGTCGCACTTCTCTCCTCTCCCTGGTCGAATCAAATCAAGAAGGTGGAAGAAAAATGAATTAGGAGATATTCCTATCGTCTATCTTGTTGAATAACACGGAGCAGTAGGCTACATGAGATCTGAAGTCACGTAATACAGTCATGTCCTCGATCAAGTACTTGTTTCGAAATCTCGAAGTAACTTTCGCCCTCTTTCTAGGAGCCGATTCAATGCACTCGAATTCCTCAGCAAACAGTAAAAGCTGGCAATCGATCTTGAATTTAGGGAGTGTCAAGAAGGTGCAGTCTATACTACTCACCGGACCAATGAGGAGCCGTTGTTAAAGCCTTCGGTCCCTCCTGAGTCTCAAATTACAACTCAACGTGTAGATTTGTTCAGTATAGCACGTTGGGCCTCAACAGTATGATGGGAACAAAAGTGTTTTGCTTTGCTGCTACATAACATGCTAACCTTAATAATATTATTTCTATGTTGCGTAAATCTATGTTGGGGCAGAGGTTAGTCTGCATGGGTGAATTTCACTTCTCTTGCGCCTTGACTTAGTCCATTATGAAAATGTTTAACCTTGCTAACCATGCTAATAGTAGTACAAAAGACAAATTAACATATACGTGACAATGTCAAATAGGCTATGTCTAAAGTTACCACTTACAAGCATGTAGGCTATACGCCCTTTAGGCTAATACTGTATTATTGACTCATATTGTGTTATGTCTTTGTGGCATTTCTTTAATAGACTCATAATCAATGATAACATGACTGATTATACGCTGAGTATACCAAAATGTAGGAACACCTACTTAATATTGTGTTGGGAGATCTTTGCAAACCATTTTTTAACACTGTTTTAACACTTTTAGATGAAATAAACAAACTCCCTACAAAAATGAATTACTTCTACACAGAATTATTGTCCGATGTTATTCATGACAATCTGTGTAGAATTGAAATTGAATTTAAAATGGAGATAAACAGCAAAAAAGGATAATAGCATTTCTCCTCAAAAAAGGTACTCAAACAAAACATGTTCTTTTAGCTGTGTCAAATAACTAGTAAGATATATTACGCTGGTTGGTGCACTGTCAATGAAACCTCCATAACACAATAGTTGGTATTTGATCATCCAGATGATACAAACACATAGAAGGCTATTATGGTTTAAATTGGAGCAAACATTGATGCTTTGCACTGACCTTTTAGTAACATGATACATAACATCTTTATGAAATCACAATTGAAAGAAAACATACGCCAGCCAGCAAACAATTGAGAAACAAGTAAGCAGATGTTCATTAAGAATTTTTTTGTCTGTCTATTAGTTATAAACATTATGTCATGATTTGGATAATGAATAGGCAATATGCACCAGGACTTGTATGAAGAACTACTACACCTGTTGATCAACCACCCATCAGTACAATACTGCTCTCCACAACACTGTTTGCTCTGTAGGTCTACATTAGAAATGTCACTGAAGCAAGTCAAGTCCGTTGTGTGGTGTAAAATATGTCTGACCATGTTGATCCATTTTTTTATCCTTAATGTCAGGCAATTAAGGTGGCTGATGCCCTAAGACATTGAACATATTGATGCACCATTGCACTTCAATGAGAATACTTAAGAATAATATCCAGCTAAGATGTTATGTAGGCATAAATACATACTGTGTAGGCTATACTAGTCTATTGGGGTTGATAAAAAACCCTGGGAACATTAGCCTACTGGAAAACCCCAAACACCATCCAGACTAACTATTTGTCTGGAAAGAGATAGAACAACGGCTATAAGTGAATATGATTATTAAACCAGATTAAAACGGCATAGTTTGTTGAAACCACATGGATGTGTTTAGACATTTAGTTGGGCCACTTGAGTGATATTACATTGATAGTGCTTTGTTTCTTAACATACTTATGTTCTGTAAGGACTGGAAGATGTTTTGGATTGCTTAACAATGTATGGTAACTGACATGTAGCCTAGACTTGTAGTGTGGTAACTGACATGTAGAACATTCAATCACATCTCACTGTAGGGCTACAATATCACATCTCAACAGGGACCTACAGTATAAAGCCCCCATGTAATGCCTCCTGTAAGGCCAGCTAAAACCAAACTCCCCCCAAGCTAAATCAGTCCATAGAACAAATAGATGTCTCATTGGCCAAAATGATTTTTGATTTCATTTTAGTCATCACTGACCTTGAAATATAAACGTAGGGACTATCCTTAGGCTTAAAATACCTAGACCTAAATGTCGATTTAAATTCATAAAATTCCTAGCGTTCCAGATGTTTTCTTTATATATTTTGGGGAGATAGACCTATACTGATAATGCATCTGGCCCATAGCCACATACTGTATGATCTGGCTTATACGACACCGGGTGAAGATACTTCACACTTTCCAACAGATGGCGCCTGTATTAACTCTAGATATCAAGCCTCACATCATGACAAACGCACATGGCATTATGAGTGCCGGGACAAGTTGATCTGTCATTAAATGTGTGCACAGGTCTATTATTTGGCGGTTTAGTGCAACTGTAGCCCACAACTGTCTGTCAGTCATCAACATTGATAGGCCTACCACCCCATTTCCTTTCTATCACAGCGAATAAAGAAGCCCATGTTCTATGTTCTTTTTATTCAAAACACAAATATGATAGGCGCTCCATTGGAAGTTTTCTGATAGGTTTCCAATTCCATTTTTTTCCTGAATAATGCATTCGTAAAGGGTTTGATTTTAGCATTGTGAAAGAGGAGAAGCGAACGATATTGTCTAATAGAATCATATTAAGACCATTATGATTTTACTATAACCCATAGACCTTAGGCTATACAAGTAGCCTAGTTGTGTAGCAATGCCATACCCTATGTCAATGCTTATAGGCCTAATAACATTTAAAACATGTTATTACAGCTGGACAACTTGCATTGCAAGTTCACTTTTGTAGTCTGTAGGCCTACTATGGCTATTGCCGTTTTTTTGCCACAAAAATGTAAAGAAAGTCTGTAGCACACAATGCCTGTCAAATGTATTATAAGGGTAATCAACACACAATATAGATTACCATTACGCTTGACAATAGAAGTAGTCTCCTATAGTCCACTGTCAAAAACACAAAATTCAAAATAAAATGACCCATTGACAGAAATATCATGAGAAGCCTCCACGAAAATATAATGTTGGATTTTAGCCTGGAAAAACACTGTACATTGCCTAATTGTTCGCTGTTGAGAAACGACCAATACCAACCTTTGCGACTGCATGGATCCCTCCAAGTTTAGCTGCTGAACGCGAGGAAGGCGCAAAGGCGAGAAGTCCGAGTCCGAAATTCCACCCAAAATAGGTGTTGTGCGGCAAAGTAATCCAAATGTTTCGCATATACCGTTGTTTAAATTGGTGGAAAATGCCGACCTCCATTCATGGTTTCCTTCGATGGTGTCTCAAATAAGGAGTGTGAAATCAAAGTGATTTTTTGCACACAATAATTCGCGTTGAAATAGAGCACCCGATCAACTCATTGATTCTCATACACTTGGATACTATTCTTCCTCATCCCGTCGACTGAACGTTCCCACGATATAAACGTTCACGTCTCATAAAATATTACCATAATTAACAGTTGTTCTCATCTTTACGCTTGTATTCCTGCTCTCAGTTTAGTTGGTTCTCGTTGACGTTGAGAGGAAGAGCCCTCCGGGCACCGCTGCTGCTTCATGGGCTGCTGATAGCTCTGGCCCGACTCCTTTCGTTGCTCACTGTTGTGTAATGGATACTTAGAAAGTGTGAGAGACAATGATCGGCTCTACAGGACGCCGCTGGGACCCCTCTTCAGTCCCCCGACACCTCGCGCCGTTTCAGGCAATTTGCGAGTGTTTAGACTGGGGATTTATTCTCCAAATATTATGCATAAACAGCTGCAACTAATTTTAATGAACCACAATAACTAAGATTCATGCTCCTCCTTCACATTTCGTACCTCCCACCACTCTGGATTACACTACAATAACTACACTATAACCACTATGTTATCAAATGGCAATAATAATGATGCATACTCTGTTTTAGTAGGCTACCTTAGGCAATATTTGACATTTATGCCAAAATAGCCTACCATTCACTTCACTGAGATTAAAAGAGAAAGGGAAACAGCAAGTACAGTAGTACAGCAAGACTAGAGCTTGGGTCCAAATCCAACATGACTATATATTAGATATTAAAAACTAGCTTTGGATATGGCCAAATTTAGAAACAGGAAGGTAACGGATGGATCAGATTCAAAGACAGAGGGGGGAATAGGGGAATTACACTGCACCTGTGTTTTAGGATCAAACTCAAGCAGAGTGACCAGACCACCCCCTCCTAGAGAGCCATTACAAGGCCGGGCTCCAACCCCATCCCTCTAGGGAGAAGGCTCTCACTGCCTCAACCGCTCTGTGATCAGGAAAATCCATCAAACAGGTGATTGGAGTCAACTATATCACTGAGTCATGGGACAGACATTTGCTAAGCTCCAATGGTGTAGGCTATTATGCCTTCTTTCCAGATGTAGCTAGACAGAAAAATACCCAGAATGGGCTGGCATCAGAAACAGGTAGCCTATGAATCTGAACATATTACCAGACATGAACCACTAAATATGTCAGTGGAAGTAGCCCAGTTCTTCAAATGGTGTTATAAACTTGTGCATTGAGTGCCATGTCAAACATGAGAAATATATTGCTTCTCTTGGATAGCTGCTATGTCCTACTGTAGATAGTGCAACATTTCTGAGTCCATCACATTTATCAATCTGAACCTGACATACTGGGGACATGAAGTGCATTCATATAGTTACAGCCTGAATTCAAAATTGATTAAACATTTTTTTCCTCACCCATCTACACACAATACCCCATAATGACAGAGTGAAAACATGTTTTTAAACATGTTTGCAAATTTATTGAAAATGAAATACAGAAAAATCACATTTACAAAAGTATTCACTTAAATCGTCATGGCCGATTAATTAGGGCCAATTTCAAGTTTTCATAACAATCGGTAATCTGCATTTTTGGACGCCGATTATGGCCGATTACATTGCACTCCACAAGGAGACTGCGTGGCAGGCTGACCACCTGTTACACGAGTGCAGCATGGAGCCAAGGTAAGTTTGTAGCTAGCATTAAACTTATCTTATAAAAAAACAATCAATCTTAACATAATCACTAGTTAACTACACATGGTTGATGATATTACTAGTTTAACGAGCTTGTCCTGTGTTGCAAATAATCAATGCGGTGCCTGTTAATTTATCATCGAATGACAGCCTACTTTGTCAAACGGGTGATGATTTAACAAACGCATTCGTGAAAAAGGCACTGACGTTGCCCAATGTACCTAACCATAAACATCAATGCCTTTCTTAAAATCAATACACAAGTATATATTTTTTAAACCTGCATACTGAGTTAAAATAAATTGTTAGCAGGCAATATTAACCAGGGAAATTGTGTCACTTCTCTTGTGTTCTGTGCAAGCAGAGTCAGGGTATTTGCAGCAGTTTGGGCCGCCTGGCTCGTTGCGAACTGTGTGAAGAACATTTCTTCCTAACAAAGACCGTAATTCATTTGCCAGAATTTTACATAATTATGACATAACATTGAAGGTTGTGCAATGTAACAGCAATATTTAGACTTATGGATGCCACCCGTTCGATAAAATACGGAACGGTTCCGTATTTCACTGAAAGAATAAACGTTTTGTTTTCGAAATGATAGTTTCCGGATTTGACCATATTAATGACCTAAGGATTGTATTTCTGTATGTTTGTTATATTATAATTAAGTGTATGATTTGATATTTGATAGAGCAGTCTGACTGAGTGGTGGTAGGCAGCAGCAGCCTCGTGAGCATTCATTCAAACAGCACTTTCCTGCGTTTGCCAGCAGCTCTTCGCAATGCTTGATGCACAGCGCTGTTTATGACTTCAAGCCTATCAACTCCCAAGATTAAGCTGGCAATACTATAGTGCCTATAAGAACATCCAATAGTCAAAGGTATATGAAATACAAATGCTATAGAGAGAAATAGTCCTATAATTCCTATGATAACTACAATCTAAAACTTCTTAACTGGGAATATTGAAGACTCATGTTAAAAGGAACCACCAGCTTTCATATGTTCTCATGTTCTGAGCAAGGAACTTAAACGTTAGCTTTTTTACATGGCACATATTGACTTTTACTTTCTTCTCCAACACTGTGTTTTTGCATTATTTAAATCAAATTGAACATGTTTCATTGTTTATTTGAGACTAAATAGATTTTTATTTATGTATTAAGTTAAAATAAGTGTTCATTCAGTATTGTTGTAATTGTCAATATTATATATATTGTCCAATTATATAAAAATTGTCTAATTAAAATCGGTATCATCTTTTTTTGGTCCTCCAATAAATCGGTATCGGCGTTGAAAAATCATAAAATCGGTCGACCTCTAGTATTCACACCCCTAAGTCAATACTTTGTAGAAGCACTTTGGCGGCGATTACAGCTGTGAGACTTTTTAGGTAACTTTCCAAGAGCTTTGCAAACCTGGATTGTATAATATTTGCCCCTTGTTATTTTTTTAAATTCTTCAAGCTTTGTCATGTTGATTGTTGATCATTGCTAGACAACCATCGCTAAGTCTTGCCATAGATTTTCAAGTCAATTTAAGTCAAAACTGTTACTAGGCCACTCAGTAACATTCAATGTCATCTTGGTAAGCAACTCTGGTGTAGATTTGGCCTTGTGTTTTAGGTTAATGTCCTGCTGAAAGGTGAATTCATCTCCTCTAACAGTGTCTGTTAGAAAGCAGACTGAACCAGGTTTTCCTCTAGGATGTTGCCTGTGCTTATAGCTGTAATCCTTTTTTTATCCTAAAAAACTCCCTAGTCCTTGACGATGGCAAGCAAACCCATAACATGATGCAGCGACAACTATGCTTGAAAATATGAATGTGTTGTGTTGGATTTTCCCCAAACATAACACTTTGAATTCAGGACAAAACGTTAATTTCTTTGCCACATTTTTTGCAGTATTACTTTAGTGCCTTGTTGCAAACAGGATGCATGCTTTGGTATATTTTTTATGCTGTACCGGCTTCCTTCTTTTCATTCTGTCATTTAGGTTAGTATTTTGGAGTACAATGCTGTTGATCCATCCTCAGTTCTCATATCACAACCAATAAACTCTGTTTTAAAATCACCATTGGCCTCATGGTGAAATCCCTGAGCAGTGTCCTAGTGAAGGGCAGCTCAGGTCTGCCCTTCACTAATGGCTATTGAGAAGAAGAATTTTTACATTGATGTAACAGCTCACACATGAAAGGCTGCTACCCCAGTGTGAAAATAATGGCTTTAGAAGTGCCGGATGCTGGCCCCCTGTCTCAAACACAGCTGGTGCGGGGGGGCTGCCTCTCTGCAACAGTATGGTCAGTTAACACAAATAGTCAGTTGACATCAGTATGACAGACTGCAGTTTTGTAGAATTATTTACTGTACTGACATAGTAGATAGACACACTCTACCAAAAATATAAAGGCCCACTGTAAAATAGAAGGCCCACTGTATTTTTTGTGCTAAGATATCAAGATGTCAAGCTCATTACATTTCAACCGTCATTGTTTCAGAACAAATTAGATACAACAGCGTGGCAGGTAGCCTAGTGGGTAGAGTGTAGGGCCAGTAACCGAAAGGTTTCTAGATTGAATCCCAGAGCTGACAAGGTAAAAATCTATTGTTCTGCCCCTGAACAAGGCAGTTAACCCACTGTTCCTCGGCTGTCATTGTAAATAAGAATTTGTTCTTAACTGACTTGCCTAGTTAAATAAAAGGTAAAATAAAAATCTGCCAAATGACTAAAATGTTAAATGCAATCAGTCATGTAACTATTATTACCCAGAGTGAAAGACACGATCAATAAAGCCTTCCATTGGCTCCCTATGATGTCCTTCACCACTGAATACTGACTGGAGAAATGTCATAATGTTTCATTTAATCCATTATACCAAGTCTGTCAGGTCTAGACCCACATTAAACTCCAGCAAGTGAAATAGAAAATGAAGGTGAAAATGGGATTTTGTAAGGCTAAAACTGTCAGGGCTCAGGATATTCCTATTAATAATCAGGAAAGGAGATCATGAGCCCCCTGATACTGGCAAAGACATTTATTTTCCAATTTGTTCATGTAAAAAAAGTGTCAAGGAATCAAATGATTATATGCTGTCTACTAGACTTCCTCTTATGTTTATTCAATGAATCTATATACCTGTGACCCAAAGAGACAAAGATAGCCATAATGAACAAAGCATATTCTTTTTAAAAGTAATATTACCCTGTAGTAGTCATTTTGTCTTACATTTCTGAATGTGTCGCTTTGACACTGTTTTGAAAGGGAAATATTTCTGATTCCACTTTAACTTTATCTAATTTGGTTGTGGCAGATAAGCTGTTGGAGGGGTCAGGCTAATATATATGAAACACCTTTGCAATGTGTATGTAAGGTGGTATGAGTAAATACTGCTATATCAGACAATATTCTCTCTCTATAAATGATATCTTTAAAACACATTTTGTGTGTGAATGTCACCTTGGCTGTAGCTGATAATCAGCCTTACAGAATAGACTGGGGTCATTAAGGGGACAACAAAATAAAAAACAATGGTGACAGAAGGTAAACAACCAGGGTAATTAATATGGGTTCTTCAATTTCACTGTTAGGTGAATGCTTCCTCTCAATGTTTTTAATTTCTATCAGAGAGATATACAGGAAATAGTACCGGTCTTCCTAATGTTCAAAGTTCAACTGCAAGGACGTCATATGTCAGGGTTTGTTTTTAAAGTTATCTTTCAGCCCCTCACATGGCTAAGATCACAACAATGTTGCACCCTATTAGTGCCTCCCTTGCATTTGGCAGCAAATCAAAAATAAAGGCTTGCATGACAAACAAGAACCTTTTTTAAAAAAGTATTTATTTAATCTGCTGATCATTAGAACTTCTCATAAATCTAAGCTTGTGATGACAGCCTCTGTTTGGATACAGGTTTGTTTACATTCTTAGCCATCGTTCTGTTTTTGCTTGTGGGAGATTCCAGATTCTGATTTGTGTGCACGGAAATGCAAATAGGTGCAAAACATTCATAATGTTAAGTTTCACCTAATACCAGTCACTGAACAATAAGAATGAGAATACAGTCATCCACATTTTTAAAATGTGTCACTTACTTTTTCCACATTTTGTTGTTACAGCCTGAATTTTAAATGGATTCAATTGAGATTTTGTGTCACTGGCCTACACACTATACCTCATAATGTCAAAGTCCAATTATGTTTTTATAAATGTTTACAAATTCATTAAAAATGGAAAGCTGAAATGGCTTGAGTCAATAAGTATTCACCCCCTTTGTTATGGGAAACCTAAATATATTCAGGAGTTAAGATTTGCTTAACAAGTCACATAATAAGTTGCATGGACTCACTTTGTGTGCAATAATAGTGTTTAACATGATTTTTGAATGACTACATCATCTCTGTACCCCACATAAACAATTATCCGGTTTGGAAGGAAACCGATCAGTGATTTCACCTTGAGGCCAATGGTGACTTTAAAGTTTAATGGATGTGACATAAGAAAACTGAGGATGGATCAACAACATTGTAGTTACTCCACAATACCAACCTATATGACAGAGTGAAAAGAAGGAAGCCTGTACAGAATAAAAAATATTCAAAAACATGCATCCTGTTTGCAACAAGGCACTTAAGTTATACTGCAAAAAATGTGGCAAAGAAATTAACTTTTTGTCCTGAATACAAAGCGTTATGTTTGGGGCAAATCCAACACAACACTGAGTACCCCTATTCATTTTTTCAAGCATGGAGGTGGCTCCATCATGTTATGGATTTGCTTGCCATCGTCAAGGACTAGGGAGTTAATTTAGTATTTTTGGAATATTTAAAGCATGCAATATACTTACAGTGAAGCCGCTCAACAACTACATCACATTAGTCATCTAACAGACTCCCATCCAGAGCGACACACAGAAGCAACCAGAGTCAACACCCTGCTCAATGGCATGTCGACAGATCTCCCACAAGGTCGAAAACGGGGAACCGAACCAGCGATCCACCAACTGCCAGGCTACCAGCCCTCCAAGATCCCCCGACAGTTCCCCTAGAGCTGGCCCTCAACCATCCGTGACCCCCTCCCCCCGAGAAAAAAATTATACACTCAATAATTCCATTCCCCACCCCCAAGACCCTCCAACAACCAACAAAATGAATAATAGCGAAAAAAGAGAAATACAAAGGAAAACAGAAAACAACAATGTAAAAAACAAAAGACATCACGGACAACAATCATAACAGCAAGGTCAACCGAATATGTTTGAGTGCATGTATGGCACTTTTTACGTGTGTGTCTGTCCGCATATGTGTACATGTGTGCATTTGAATGAGAGTGTGGGTGTATATGCATGTGTACAAACACCTGCATGGCATCAGCCTCAGGCAAACCGGCATTAACTAACAACACTGCCCCTGTGTCATTCAAACTTACTTTTTGTTATGTTTTATTTTGACTTAATTTTTTTTACTTTTATCTTTGACCGTCATTCTGTCCCCCGCACAGCAACTCCACTTGTCTCCAATTCCACATCTCTACTCTGTTTCCCTAAGCCCATCCCACCTATCTCTGCTGGCCACCCTCTTCGGATTTCTACGCATCATATATCTTTCAACTATGCTGTGATGTTTAACATACAATTTCAACCTATAGAATCCACAGATTGCGAGTTGAAGATAAATACTTTTACTAAGAGTATTAGTAATTGACTGACCCGGTCTCTACAGATCTCCCAACAGTACTATTTCTAGGGTCAATTTTAGATCAATGTTATTCATTTTTAGCCATTCCTGAACCTGAGACCAGAAACGGGCTACCCGAGGGCAATACCAAAATAAATGGTTGATTGATTCTGTATCCTCACAACAAAATCTGCAGAGCTTCAATAATGGTATGCCCCAAATATTGAACATTTTGTTGGTGGCAAGAATTCTATATAATAATTTTAGCTGAAAAGCACAAAGTCTTAAATCTTGCGTCGTTTTATGTATCAACTCATACACCCTGTACCATGGAATCGGTACATCAAAAATCTCTTCCCAACCATTTTGCAATCTGTATGGCACAGCTGTCAACATCCTGGTCCTCAAATAAAACTGGTATACTTTCCTATTTATGCAATTTTTATTCCTCTGCCAGTTTTGATCCTTTATATTGGGCAGACAGACCAGTTGCCTTCCTCCTCCCGCTGCCACCTGCCTCCTCCATTTTTGGGGTAATGCTGTAATCAATTGTAATCTTGGATTGAGCAGACCTTCCCATGCAATTCTGATAACTCCATGAAAGACAAACTCTGCCATTCCAATTTACAATATAATTTAAAAACAAAATAACATTTCAAACATCTTTCCCATAAATACAGGTCTTTTAACAACCAGCACATTTGAATTGGACTAGAGAGTTGTTTAGGATAAAAATAAACAGAATAGAGCTAAACACAGGAAAAATCCTAGAGGAAGATCTGATTAAATCAGCTTTCCAACAGACACTGGGAGACAAATTAACCTTTCAGTAGGACAATAACCTAAAACCCAATGCAAAATCTACACTGGAGTTGCTTACCAAGACGACATTGAATGTCCCTGAGTGGCCTAGTTGGTTTTGAGTTAAAAATCGGCTTGAAAATGTATGGCAAGACTTGAAAATGGCTGTCTAGCAATGATCAACAACAAACTTGATAGAGCTTGAAGAATTAAAAAAAATTATAAATGTGCAAGTATTGTACAATCCATATGTGCAAAGCTCTTAAGGCATAATACACATCCCAAAAAGTTCGGAACAGTTCGTGCATATATTATAATGCCATTTTGTTGTTTGTTTGTTTTGGTCTTCGCCAAGGTTTTTCTCGGCTTTTCAGTAGCCGAAGTCTACGCCTCTTTGTTGGTCAACAGTAGGGATTCTTCAATGAAGTGGTTGTTGTCATTCAACTAGAGACGACTCATTTTCACGCACATTTTTTTCACTTGAGAAATACTGCACTAAACATCTTAGTTAGACGTAAAATTGTGTGACTAAGATCTCCTCTGCAAAAATGTTCAAATGAATACCAAATTTTGAGAGTTATTTCAAATTAATTCAGACTATTTTGACTACAGCATCTCAAGATGGACAAACAGTACTATTGCCGCTTTTTTCCCTCATTTTTCAAGCAAAGGTCTTTTAAGGGGTATGCAAGCACACTCATTCTGTTTGCCTAGCCGAGTTCGAACCGAAGCATGCTGATGCCTTTAGAGACTTACCAAAAAAGACTCACGGCTGCAATCGCTGCCAAAGGTGATTCTAACTTGACTCAGGGGTGTGAATACTTATGTAAATTAGATATTTCTGTATTTTATTTTCAATAAATGTGCAAAATGTCTAAAAACATGTTTTCACGTTGTCATTATGGGGTATTGTGGGTAGATGGGTGAGACAAAATCGATTGAAACAATTTTGAACTCAGGTTGTAACAACAAAATCTGGATGAATTTTACATTTACGTCATTTAGCAGGCGCACTTATCCAGAGCGACTTACAAATTGGTGCATTCACCTTATGATATTCAGTGGAACAACCACTTTACAATAGTACATCTATATCTTTTTTTTTTTTGGGGGGGGGGGGGGGGGCGGGGGGGTTAGAAGGATTACTTTATCCTATCCCAGGTATTCCTTAAAGAGGTGGGGTTTCAGTTGTCTCCGGAAGGTGGTGATTGACTCCGCTGTCCTGGCGTCATGAGGGAGCTTGTTCCACCATTGGGGTGCCAGAGCAGCGAACAGTTTTGACTGGGCTGAGCGGGACCTGTGCTTCCACAGAGGTAGGGGGCCAGCAGGCCAGAGGTGGATGAACGCAGTGCCCTTGTTTGGGTGTAGGGCCTGATCAGAGCATGAAGGTACGGAGGTGTCGTTCCCCTCACAGTTCTGTAGGCAAGCACCATGGTCTTGTAGCAGATGCGAGCTTCAACTGGAAGCCAGTGGAGTGTGCGGAGGAGTGGGGTGACGTGAGAGAACTTGGGAAGGTTGAACACCAGACGGGTTGCGGCGTTCTGGATGAGTTGTAGGGGTTTAATGGCACAGGCAGGGAGCCCCGCCAACAGCGAGTTGCAGTAATCCAGACGGGAGATGACAAGTGCCTGGATTAGGACCTGCGCCGCTTCCTGTGTAAGGCAGGGTCGTACTCTGCGAATGTTGTAGAGCATGAACCTACAGGATCGGGTCACCGCCTTGATGTTAGCGGAGAACGACAGGGTGTTGTCCAGGGTCACGCCAAGGCTCTTAGCACTCTGGGAGGAGGACACAATGGAGTTGTCAATCGTGATGGCGAGATCATGGAATGGGCAGTCCTTCCCCGGGAGGAAGAGCAGCTCCGTCTTGCCGAGGTTCAGCTTGAGGAGGTGATCCGTCATGCACACTGATATGTCTGCCAGACATGCAGAGATGCGATTCGCCACCTGGTTATCAGAAGGGGGAAAGGAGAAGATTAATTGTGTGTCGTCTGCGTAGCAATGATAGGAGAGACCATGTGAGGATATGACAGAGCCAAGTGACTTGGTGTATAGCGAGAATAGGAGAGGGCCTAGAACTGAGCCCTGGGGGACAACAGTGGTGAGAGCACGTGGTGCGGAGACGGATTCTCGCCACGCCACCTGGTAGGAGCGACCTGTCAGGTAGGACGCAATCCAAGAGTGAGCCGCGCCGGAGATGCCCAACTCGGAGAGGGTGGAGAGGAGGATCTGATGGTTCACAGTATCAAAGGCAGCAGATAGGTCTAGAAGGATGAGAGCAGAGGAGAGAGAGTTAGCTTTAGCAGTGCGGAGAGCCTCCGTGACACAGAGAAGAGCAGTCTCAGTTGAATGACCAGTCTTGAAACCTGACTGATTTGGATCAAGAAGGTCATTCTGAGAGCGATAGCAAAAGAGCTGGCCAAGGACGGCACGCTCAAGAGTTTTGGAGAGAAAAGAAAGAAGGGATACTGGTCTGTAGTTGTTGACATCGGAGGGATCGAGTGTAGGTTTTTTGAGAAGGGGTGCAACTCTCGCTCTCTTGAAGACAGAAGGGACGTAGCCAGCCGTCAAGGATGAGTTGATGAGCGAGGTGAGGTAAGGGAGAAGGTCTCCGGAAATGGTCTGGAGAAGAGAGGAGGGGATAGGGTCAAGCGGGCAGATTGTTGGGCGGCCGGCCGTCACAAGATTTCATCTCTAGAGAGAGGGGAGAAAGAGGTCAAAGCATAGGGTAGGGCAATGTGAGCAGGACCAGCGGTGTCTTTTGACTTAACAAACGAGGATCGGATGTCATCAACCTTCTTTTCAAAATGGTTGACAAAGTCATCCGCAGAGAGGGAGGATGGGGGGGAGGGGGAGGAGGATTCAGGAGGGAGGAGAATGTGGCAAAGAGCTTCCTAGGGTTAGAGGCAGATGCTTAGAATTTAGAGTGGTAGAAAGTGGCTTTAGCAGCAGAAACAGAGGAAGAAAATGTAGAGAGGAGGGAGTGAAAAGATGCCAGGTCCGCAGGGAGGCTAGTTTTCCTCCATTTCCGCTCGGCTGCCCGGAGCCCTGTTCTGTGAGCTCGCAATGAGTCGTCAAGCCACGGAGCAGGAGGGAGGACTGAGCCGGCCGGGAGGATAGGGGACATAGAGAGTCAAAGGATGCAGAAAGGGAGGAGAGGAGGGTTGAGGAGGCAGAATCAGGAGATTGGTTGGAGAAGATTGAGCAGAGGGAAGAGATGATAGGATGGAAGAGGAGAGAGTAGCAGGAGAGAGAGAGCGAAGGTTGCGACGGCGCAATACCATCTGAGTAGGGGCAGAGTGAGTAGTGTTGGAGGAGAGCGAGAGGGAAAAGGATACAAGGTAGTGGTCGGAGACTTGGAGGGGAGTTGCAGTGAGATTAGTAGAAGAACAGCATCTAGTAAAGATGAGGTCAAGCGTATTGCCTGCCTTGTTAGTAGGGGGGGGGGGGGGGACGGTGAGAGGGTGAGGTCAAAAGAGGAGAGGAGTGGAAAGAAGGAGGCAGAGAGAAATGAGTCAAAGGTAGACGTAGGGTGGTTAAAGTCACCCAGAACTGTGAGAGGTGAGCCATCCTCAGGAAAGGAACTTATCAAGGCGTCAAGCTCATTGATGAACTCTCCAAGGGAACCTGGAGGGCGATAAATGATAAGGATGTTAAGCTTGAATGGGCTAGTGACTGTGACAGCATGGAATTCAAAGGAGGAGATAGACAGATGGGTCAGGGGAGAAAGAGAGAATGTCCACTTGGGAGAGATGAGGATTCCAGTGCCACCACCCCGCTGACCAGATGCTCTCGGGGTATGCGAGAACACGTGGTCAGACGAGGAGAGAGCAGTAGGAGTCGCAGTGTTTTCTGTGGTAATCCATGAATTCAAGTGGTATGAATACTTTCTGAAGGCACTGTACAAAACGTGGATGATGTAATATGTTACTTAAAGAGGTAAATTGACCACTGAACTATGTATTAATGGAACAAGTGTTTAGAGGATTATAGCGGTACAGAGATAAATATTCAGAGCCTCTAACAGATTAAAGAGATTTTTTTTAAATTTGTGTTTGCATTGACTTGAATAGCATGGAATTGTTGCATTATGACCGCCTAATGGCTGGTAGGCCCATCTGTTTACTACCTAGCTAGCATAACAACAAGGTGCCAAGAGTGAATCAGGCAGTGAGCTGAATATCTGCTGAGGTGTGTGTGTGCATTTTGCAGACATACTCCAGATGGATTTGTCATGGCTGTCCGAGAAGCACTGGGATTTTTGCTCCAACTGAAATAAAAAATGTAATTTCTCTCTTTCACACAGCGTTTAATCATCATGAACAGTCAAAATAATGTTTTTCATGAAATTGGATGATATTTGGATGAAACCAGATCAAAGTATGATGACCAAATTATGAATAAGGGCTGTTTCTTTTACATTGATAAAGTTTGATCATAAAGTTACTGGTCCCCTCCCCTGTGTCAAAAACACTTGTATTCAGGAGGCGGGATTATTAAGGGGATAGGGTGACATCACCGTAACTCTCTCCTTTTAATACCCCAATGGTAACATGATATTCTCTTACCTAATTTAAATAAGTAACGCTTTGTGACCAACATCGGAGAAGGCGTGTTTGCAGAGCGGCGTGGTTTACGTAGCTAGATAGCTACTTTACTGGCGCTAACAAAGAAAAATGAAGACAGGCAGTTCCACGTCTTCTCATCACAGCTAGTGTACAAACTCAAATAAAATAGGACTCAAAAGGTATCATAGCCTAGATGAATGACGTCTGAAATGAGGGTGTGTCATTGTCTTTGATAATGAGAAGTGAGAGTGAAAAGTTATTTGCTGGTGATATGTAGAAAACAGGCAGTGCATTGAATTACTCAGGCGTAGTCTATAACAATGTGAATGCAGGAAAGCCATAAATTGGCAGAACCTTACACAGAGTTATGGAGTAGAATTCTTACACCCTCATTATATATAAAAAAACACATTCTCATTCTAGGCAGGGAAGGATAATCTTTTTTTTAAAGCCCAGACACTGATCCAATGAGAATTATGTGCACTCCTTAATTCTAGACATGCACCAAACCGGACTAGGGAATGTGCATGGACCGCAAGTATAATTAGTCCTGATACCAATAGAGATAATCAGACTGAATGAGACTGCACATCAAACTTAATGACCATGAGCAACATTGGTAAGAGCAGAGCCAACCCAGTGAACAGTATGGTCCTTGGAATAATGCATGTGGTTTGTCAAAACATTGCAATGCAGTGTGAGTTGGAGAACAACAGGCCTGCTTCGATTTGCATGTTTGGTCTTGTTAATGTATTCTACAGTACAGAGGCTTATCTCAATAAAACAGCTGCCTTGTACATTTCTTGCTGCAAAATGTCTCCCAAATGGAGGGAGGGCAGATCCTAATTTTCTGAGTACATGGAATATAATTTCACACATTTAGATGAGCTGCCACTTTTCACATATTTTAGAATGCATCTTAGATGGTCTTCAGTCAAATAATATGCTGAACAAAAATATAAACAAACATGTCAAGCATTGGTCCCATGTTTCATGAGCTGAAATAAAAGATCCCAGAAATGTTCCATATGCACAAAAAGCTTATTTCTCAAATTTTGTGCACAAATTTGTTTATAGCCCTATTAGTGAGCATTTCTCTATTGCCAATATAATCCATCCAGCTGACAGGTGTGGCATATCAAGAAGCTGATTTAACAGTACACAAGTGGACCATGTGCTGGGGACAATAAAAAGCCACTTTAAAGTGTGTAGTTTTGTCACGCAACGCCACAAATGTCTGAAGTTGAGGGAGCGTGCAATCAGCATGCTGACTGCAGGAATGTCCACCAGAGTTGCTGCCAGAGAATTTATAGTTGAATTCAATGTTCAATGTTTAATTCTCTACCATAAGCTGTCTCCAACTTCATTTTAGGAAATTTGGCAGTGTCCAACCGGCCTCACAACACGTGTAACCAAACCAGCAAGGGACCTCCACATCCGGCTTCTTCACCTGCGGGATCGTCTGAGACCAGCCACCTGGACAGCTGATGAAACTGAGGAGTACTTGTCTGTAATAAAGCACTTTTGTGGGGAAAAGCTCATTCTGATTGGCTGGGTCTGGCTCCCAGGCCCACCCATGGCTGCACCCCTGCCGAATCATGTGATATCCTTAGATTAGGGCTTAATGAATTTATTTAAATTGACAGATTTCCTTATATAACTGTAAGTCAATAAAATAATTGAAATTGTTCCATGTTGTGTTTATATTTTTGTTCAGTACAGATGAGTGAAATGAGTTTACTGAGAGTCCCAAAATTAACAACAGACATTGATATCATGCCCATCTTCGGCTTCGTTGTCATAGAAACAGCCTGAGTTGCGATTTTGTATTTAGCATTTTATCTAAAATTCATATTGCATCTTCCCAAAATGTTAGTACACATTGCACAAATGATAAGTGGGTGAAAGAGATAATTATTTGTTATTCATGAGAGAGGGGAAATTGCTGTGCAATACAGACAGAGTATGTCAACAGAACCTACCTTAAAGGTGACTGCAGATAATCCACAGAATACGACTAGATAAATATATGAGTCTTCTACTTTGATCTGTGTGAGCTGTTGCATTATGAATCATAAATCAGAGGCCTGACATGCTTATCGAAGCTATTACTAATGCAAATCTCTAACAAAATACCTTTCAATAGACAGTCTAGTCGTTAGCTATGTGGAAACTAATATATTGCAATGGCTTTTAACAGAGGAAGATCTAGAAATGACAACATTTGCTGAATAATGCATAAAGGGCACGATTCAGATGTAGGAAACATACAACTGACCTACACGAGCCTTTTCGAAGCACTTGTCAGTAGTTGTTATTCAGACTTACCTTTTGCAGGTGCGTAATGGGCTTTGTAGGCGTGGTTCCCTTGCGTGCGCTGAATACATTTAATTCAACCACTGAAAACCCTTCCACTTGCTAGCCAAAAGATTCTCATGGAGTTTTCATTCAATAGGGTTTTCAGTACATTTATCTTAAGCCATCCCTTTAATAATGGTGCACCTTTAATTCAAATTGTCAACAGACTAGAATACATTGAGAGAACGGGTTCAGAATACAGTGATCAATGAAAAGAAGCCATCTATATATCACGACTCAGATGCAGACACAGGAGGTGGATAATTCGACACTCAGAATTTTTATTATACAAAGGGGCAGGCAAAGAGCAGGTCGAGGGCAGGCAGTGGTTCGTAGTCCAAGGCAGGGTCAAACAGGGACAGAACGGCAGGCAGGCTCAGGGTCAGGACAGGCAGATAGATCTGGGAAGACTAGATTAACAAATTTGAGAGCAGGAGAAACGGGAAACACGCTGGTAAGACAAGATGAACTGGCAACAGACAAACAGAAACATGCAGTTATAGTCGGAAGTTTACATACACTTAGGGTGGAGTCATTAAAACTCGTTTTTCAACCACTCCACAAATTTCTTGTTAACAAACTGTAGTGTTGGCAAGTCGGTTAGGACATCACTTTGTGCATGACACGTCATTTTTCCAACAATTGTTTAGATTATTTCACTGTATCACAATTCAAGTGGGTCAGAAGTTTACAAACACTAAGTTCACTGTGCCTTTAAACAGCTTGGAAAAATCCAGAAAATGTTATGGCTTTAGAAGCTTCTGATAAGCTAATTGACAATATTTCAGTCAATTGGAGGTGTACCTGTGGATGTATTTCAAGGCCTACCTTCAAACTCAGTGCCTCATATCATGGGAAAATAAAAAGAAATCAGCCAAGACCTCAGAAAAAAAATAAATTGTAGACCTTCACAAGTCTAGTTCATCCTTGGGAGCAATTTGCAAATGCCTGACGGTACCACGTTCATCTGTACAAAAAAAATTGTACGCAAGTATAAACACCATGGGACCACACAGCCGTCATACCGCTCAGGAAGGAGACGCGTTCTGTCTCCTAGAAATGAACGTACTTTGGTGCGAAAAGCGCAAATCAATCCCAGAACACAGCAAAGGAGCTTGTGAAGATGCTGGAGGAAACAGGTACAAAAGTATCTATATCCACAGTAAAAAAAGTCCTATATCGACATAACCTGAAAGACCGCTCAGCAAGGAAGAAGCCACTGCTCCAAAACCGCCATAAAAAAGCCAGACAACGGTTTGCAACAGGCATATAACCCCACCCACTTTGCCAAAGCACAGCCCCCACACCACTAGAGGGATGTCTCCAACCACCAACTTACCGTCCTAAGACAAGGCCAAGTATAGCCCACAAAGATCTCCGCCATGGCACAACCCAGGGGGGGGGGGGGGGGGGACCCAACCCAACCCACTCAAGTGACACACCCCTCCCATGGACGGCTTGGAAGAACACCAGTAAGCCAGTGACTCAGCCCCTGTAATAGGGTTAGAGGCAGAGAATCCCAGTGGAGAGAGGGGAACCGGCAAGGCAGAGACAGCAAGGGCGGTTCGTTGCTCCAGCCTTTCCGTTCACCTTCACACTCCTGGGCCAGACTATACTTAATCATAGGACCTACTGAAGAGATAAGTCTTCAGTAAAGACTTAAAGGTTGAGACTGAGTCTGCGTCTCTCACATGGGTAGGCAGACCATTCCATAAAAATGGAGCTCTATAGGAGAAAGCCCTACCTCCAGCCGTTTGCTTAGAAATTCTAGGGACAATTAGGAGGCCTGCGTCTTGTGACCGTAGCGTACGTGTAGGTATGTACGGCAGGACCAAATCGGAAAGATAGGTAGGAGCAAGCCCATGTAATGCTTTGTAGGTTAGCAGTAAAACCTTGAAATCAGCCCTTACCTTAACAGGAAGCCAGTGTAGGGAGGCTAGCACTGGAGTAATATGATCAATTTTTTGGTTCTAGTCAGGATTCTAGCAGCCGTATTTAGCACTAACTGCAGTTTGTTTAGTGCTTTATCCGGGTAGCCGGAAAGTAGAACATTGCAGTAGTCCAGCCTAGAAGTCACAAAAGCATGGACTAATTTTTCTGCATCATCTTTGGACAGAAAGTTTCTGATTTTTGCAATGTTACGTAGATGGAAAAACGCTGTCCTTGAAACAGTCTTGATATGTTCTTCAAAAGAGAGATCAGGGTCCAGAGTAACGCCGAGGTCCTTCACAGTTTTATTTGAGACGACTGTACAACCAGCCAGATTAATTGTCAGATTCAACAGAAGATCTCTTTGTTTCTTGGGACCTAGAACAAGCATCTCTGTTTTGTCCGAGTTTAAAAGTAGAACGTTTGCAGCCATCCACTTCTTTATATCTGAAACACAGGCTTCTAGCGAGGGCAATTTTGGGGCTTCACCATGTTTCATTGAAATGTACAGCTGTGTGTCGTCCGCATAGCAGTGAAATTTAACATTATGTTTTCGAATGACATCCCCAAGAGGTAAAATATATAGTGAAAACAATAGTGGTCCTAAAACGGAACCTTGAAGAACACCGAAATGTACAATTGATTTGTCAGAGGACAAACCATTCACAGAGACAAACCGATATCTTTCCGACAGATAAGATCTAAACCAGGCCAGAACTTCTCCATGTAGACCAATTTGGGTTTCCAATCTCTCCAAAAGAATGTGGTGATCGATGGTATCAAAAGCAGCACGAGGACAGATGCAGAGCCTCGGTCTGAATTCATTAAAAGGTAATTTACCACCTTCACAAGTGCAGTCTCAGTGCTATGATGGGGTCTAAAACCAGACTGAAGCGTTTCGTATACATTGTTTGTCTTCAGGAAGGCAGTGAGTTGCTGCGCAACAGCTTTTTCAAAAATTTTGGAGAGGAATGAAAGATTCGATATAGGCCGATAGTTTTTTATATTTTCTGGGTCAATAGTCGGCTTTTTCAAGAGAGGCTTTATTACTGCCACTTTTAGTGAGCTTGGTACACATCCGGTGGATAGAGAGCCGTTTATTATGTTCAACATAGGAGGGCCAAGCACAGGAAGCAGCTCTTTCAGTGGTTTAGTTGGAATAGGGTCCAGTATGCAGCTTGAGGGTTTAGAGGCCATGATTATTTTCATCATTGTGTCAAGAGATATAGTACTAAAACACTTTAGTATCTCCCTTGATCCTAGGTCCTGGCACAGTTGTGCAGATTCAGGACAATGGAGCTTTGGAGGAATACGCAGATTTAAAGAGGAGTCCGTAATTTGCTTTCAAATGATCATGATCTTTTCCTCAAAGAAGTTCATAAATGTATTACTGCTGAAGTGAAAGCCATCCTCCATTTGCGAATGCTGCTTTTTAGTTAGCTTTGCGACAGTATCAAAAAGAAATTTCGGATTGTTCTTATTTTCCTCAATTAAGTTGGAAAAATAGGATGATCGAGCAGCAGTGAGGGCTCTTCGATACTGCACGGTACTGTCTTTCCAAGCTAGTCGGAAGACTTCCAGTTTGGTGTGGCGCCATTTCCGTTCCAATTTTCTGGAAGCTTGCTTCAGAGCTTGTGTATTTTCTGTATACCAGGGAGCTAGTTTCTTATGACAGATGTTTTTAGTTTTTAGGGGTGCAACTGCATCTAGGGTATTGCGCAAGGTTAAATTGAGTTCCTCGGTTAGGTGGTTAACTGATTTTTGTCCTCTGACGTCCTTGGGTAGGCAGAGGGAGTCTGGAAGGGCATCAAGGAATCTTTGGGTTGTCTGAGAATTTATAGCACGACTTTTAATGCTCCTTGGTTGGGGTCTGAGCAGATTATTTGTTGCAATTGCAAACGCAATAAAATGGTGGTCCGATAATCCAGGATTATGAGGAAAAACATTAAGATCCACAACATTTATTCCATGGGACAAAACTAGGTCCAGAGTATGACTGTGGCAGTGAGTAGGTCCAGAGACATGTTGGACAAAACCCACTGAGTCGATGATGGCTCCGAAAGCCTTTTGGAGTGGGTCTGTGGACTTTTCCATGTGAATGTTAAAGTCACCAAAAATGTGAATATTATCTGCTATGACTACAAGATCCGATAGGAATTCAGGGAACTCAGTGAGGAACACTGCATATGGCCAAGGAGGCCTGTAAACAGTAGCTATAAAAAGTGATTGAGTAGGCTGCATAGATTTCATGACTAGAAGCTCAAAAGACGAAAACGTCATTGTTTTTTTTTAGTAAATTGAAATTTGCTATCGTAAATGTTAGCAACGCCTCCGCCTTTGCCGGATGCACGGGGGGTATGGTCACTAGTGTAACCAGGGGGTGAGGCCTCATTTAACACAGTAAATTCATCAGGCTTAAGCCATGTTTCAGTCAGGACAATCACATCAAGATTATGATCAGTGATTACTTCATTGACTATAACTGCCTTGGAAGTGAGGGATCTAACATTAAGTAACCCAATTTTGAGATGTGAGGTATCACAATCTCTTTCAATAATGGCAGGAATGGAGGAGGTCTTTATACTAGTGCGATTGCTAAAGCGAAACACCGCCATCTTTAATTTTGCCCAACCTAGATCGAGGCACAGACACGGTCTCAATGGGGAAAGCTGAGCTGACTACGCTGACTGTGCTAGTGGCAGACTCCACTAAACTAGCAGGCTGGCTAACAGCCTGCTGCCTGGCCTGCACCCTATTTCATTGTGGAGCTAGAGGAGTTAGAGTCCTGTCTATGTTCGTAGATAAGATGAGAGCACCCCTCCAGCTAGGATGGAGTCCGTCACTCCTCAACAGGCCAGGCTTGGTCCTGTTTGTGGGTGAGTCCCAGAAAGAGGGCCAATTATCTACAAATTCTATCTATTGGGAGGGGCAGAACACAGTTTTCAACCAGCGATTGAGTTGTGAGACTCTGCTGTAGAGCTCAATCACTCCCCCTAACTGGGAGGGGGCCAGAGACAATTAATCGATGCCGACATCTTTCTAGCTGATTTACACGCTGAAGCTATGTTGCGCTTGGTGACCTCTGTTTCATCCTAACATCGTTGGTGCCGACGTGGATAACAATATCTCTATACTCTCTACACTCGTCAGTTTTAGCTTTAGCCAGCACCGTCTTTAGATTAGCCTTAACTTCGGTAGCCCTGACCCTGGTAAACAGTGTATGATCGCTGGATGATTCGTTTTAAGTCTAATACTGCGGGTAATGGAGTCGCCAATGACTAGGGTTTTCAATTTGGCAGAGCTAATGGTGGGAGCCTTCGGCGTCTCAGACCCCACAACGGGAGGAGTAGAGACCAGAGAAGTTTCGGCCTCCGACACCGACTCGCTTAATGGGGAGAACCGGTTGAAAGTTTGTAGGCTGAATAAGCGACACCGGTTGAGCATTCCTACAGCATTTCCCTCCAGAAGCCATGAGAAAGTTGTCCGGCTGCGGGGACCGTGCGAGGGGGTTTATACTAACGTTACCATCTGTACTTACTGCTGGCACAGACGCTGTTTCATCCTTTCCTACACTGAAATTACCCTTGCCTAACGATTGCGTCTGAAGCTGGGCTTGCAGCACAGCTATCCTTGCCGTAAGGCGATCGTTCTCCTGTATATTATAAGTACAACGACTGCAATTAGAAGGCATCATGTTAATGTTACTTAGCTTCGGCTGTTTGAAGTCCTGACGAACCATGACCAGATAAAACCTCCGGGGTGGAAAAGTTGAATGAAAAATGTTGAGTGAGGGAAAAACTAAAAATATACGGTAATGAAAAAGTAAAAACCGTGAGGTAGTCAGGTAGCAAAGTAAGATCGGCAACAAAACGCACAGCAGCACGTAAACAAGTCAGCTCGCTCCCAAGGCTGAGCGCGTGACTGAAATCATGCATTATCCTGGGACACCTGGTTCCAGGAGCTCTTGTTCGCTCCATATTCACAGTAAAAGCCTGGAACAAGGTTCTAAAGACTGTTGACATCTAGTGGAAGCCTTAGGAACTGCAACATGACCCCGTTGACACTACAAATTGGATAGGGATTCAATTGAAAAACTACAAGCCTCAGATTTCCCACTTTGTGGTTGGATTTTTCTCAGGTTTTTGCCTGCCATATGAGTTCTGTTACACTCACAGACATCATTCAAACAGTTTTAGAAACTTCAGAGTGTTTTCTATCCAAATCTACTAATAATATGCATATCCTACCTTCTGAGCCTGAGTAGTAGCAGGCAGTTTACTCTGGGCACGTTTTTCATCCGGACGTGAACATACTGCCCCCTATCCCAAAGAGGTTTTAAGGACAACAAAGTCAAAGTATTGGAATGGCCATCACAATGCCCTGACCTCAATTCTATAGACAATTTGTGGGCAGAACTGAAAGTGTGTGCAAGCAAGGAGTCCTACAAACCTGACTCAGTTACACCAGCTCTGTCAGGAGGAATGGGCCAAAATTCACCCAACTTTTTGTGTGAAGCTTGTGGAAGGCTACCCAAAACGTTTGACCCAAGTTAAACAATTTAAAAGCAATGCTACCAAATACTAATTGAGTATGTAAACTTCTGACCCCCTGGGAATGTGATGAAAGAAATCAAAAGCTGAACTAAATCATTCTCTACTATTATTCTGACATTTCACATTCTTTAAACCTGATGTGGATGGGGGCAGTATTTGCACGGCCGGATGAAAAAACATTTTCTGAACATCACGCGCCAATGTAAAATTCTGTTTTTGGATATAGATATGAACTTGATCGAACAAAACGTACATGTATTGTGTAACATGATGTCCTAGGAGTGCCATCTGATGAAGATCAAAGGTTAGTGAATATTTTAGCTGTATTTTTGGTTTTTGTGATACATGTCCTTGCTTGGAAAATGGCTGTGTGGTTTTTCTTGTGAAGTTTATGTCCTAACATAATCTAATTTTATGCTTTCGCCGTAACGCCTTTTGAAATCGGACAATGTGATTAGATTAACGAGAAGTTTCTTTAAAAATGGTGTAAAATAGTTGATTGTTTGAGAAAATGAAATTTAGATTTTTGCTGTTTTGTGTTACGCGCCATGCTATTTCACTGGCTGTTGAATAGTGTGTCCCGCAGGCGTCCCACGTAGCCCATAGAAGTTAAAGCGGAGGAATGTGAGTTCCATCATTCCACTATCTCATTTCTGGGATACGTCATTGCTGCAGGGAACATTCAGGTGGATTCTGACGAGGTGAGAGTGGTGGTGGATTGGCTCCAACCCACATCCAGAGTGCAGCTGCAATGTTTCCTGGGGTTTGCTCATTTCTACCACCACTTTATTCGGGGCTACAGCACCCTGGCCTCTCCTTCTCTGCACTCATCTCTCCCAAGGTTCCGTTCATGTGATCCCCAGCTGCTGACCGGGCGTTTCTGGATCTGAAGCACCGTTTCACCACAGCCCCCATCCTCATCCATCCGGACCCGTCCAGTCAGTTCGTAGTGGAGGCTGACGCCTTGGACATCGGAGTAGGGGCCGTCCTGTCCCAGCGTTCTGTCCAGGACCAAAAGCTGCTTCTCTGCACTTTCCACTCCCATTGTATCAATTCCTCTGAGAGGAACTATGACGTGGGAAATCGGGAACTTCAGGCGGTCAAGAAGGCACTGGAGGAGTGGAGGCACTGGCTTGAAGGGGCGGAACATCCATTCTTAGTGTGGACCGACCATAAGAATTTGGAATATCTCCGCACCGCCAAGCGCCTCAACTCAAGGCAGGCTCGTTGGACTCTGTTATTCACTCGATTCAATTTTACCATTGCCTACCATCCTGGATCCAAGAATGTGAAGCCTGACACCCTCTCCCACCTGTATAGTTATGCTGCTAAACCACCTGACCCTGAGACCATCCACCCTACCTTCTGTCCAGCAGCTGTCCCAGATTCGGCCTGGTCTGGGAATGGGCTCATTCCTTTAAACTCACCTGTCATCCCAGCTCCCGTCGGACCCTGGCTTCTTCTGGCAACATTTTTTGGTGGCCCACCATGGTTCCTGACATCTCCGCATTCATCGTCACCAGCATTAGGCAGTTTACTCTGGGCACGCTTTTCATCTGAAAATGAAAATACTGCCCCCTATACCTTAAAAAGTTAAACAGCTGGTTCTCCAGGAGACGCTGAAGGACTTGTCAGACATGGAGAACATGCTTTTGAACCGACAAGGATGCCATCGAGATATACAAACACAAACCGGTTCAACATGTCACGGAGCACATCGTTGACCAGGGCCTGGAATACTGCGGGAGCATTGGTCAGACCAAACGGCATAACCAGGTACTCGTGGTGTACGCTAGCCACATTGAAGGCTGTCTTCCACTCATGCCATTCCCGTATCCAAACCAGATGTTAGGCGTTCCGCAGGCCCAACTTCGAAAGATGGTGCCTACTGGAGAGGCTCGAAAGCAGAGAGGAGTGGTAGCGGATAATGCTTTTTTACAGTGATGTCATTGAGGCCTCGGTAGTTACACAGGCACAGGTTTTGTCCTTTTCCACAAAGAAAATCCCTGCACTGGCAGGAGGACACATGATCCCGGCAGCTATAGAGTCCTCAATGTACTATATGTGTAACCTTTATTTTACTAGGCAAGTCAGTTAAGGACAAATGGGACAATTGTGCACAACCTTGAGACTACCAATCACGGCCGGTTGTGATACAGCCTGGATTCGAACCAGGTTGTCTGTAGTGACGCCTCTAGCACTGAGATGCAGTGCCTTAGACCGCTGCGCCACTCAGTATACCTCCATGGTCTTGGTCTCCGGGCCAGACAGGGAATAAATCTGCCTCCGAGGTGGTGTGGTGTGGTGCCTGGGAGGAGGTCAATAGCGCAATCGTAGGGTCAATGCAGAGGAAGGGATGTGGCGCGAGCCTTATTGAAAACCTCCAGTAGGTCCTGGTACTCCGCGGGGATGGCAGAGATCCGAGGCTTTACCCAAGCCCGCAGAAGGACGTCCCAGGGCATGCTGCGCCGCCTTAAGGTAATGTGCGTTGCAGAATGGGCTCCAACCCAGGATAGAACCAGTCGATCAGGGGGTTGTCCCTCTGGAGCCATGAAAATCCCAAAACCACAGGTGCATGAGGAGATTCAATTAGTAGGAACTGTATGAACTCACTGTGGTTACCCAACACTCGTAGGTTAATGGGAACCGTACTGTGAATGACCCTGCCAATGGAGCATCCGTCCAAAGCTTTGGCATCCATGGCAATGGAGAGGAGTTGAGTAGAGATACCCAGCTCAGATACCAGGGTAGAGTCCATGAAGCTCTCGTCATCCCCAGAGTCAATGAGTACCCAGAGAGATTTTGAACGGTCACCCCACAGCAGGATAGCGTGGAGAGGAGTACAAGTAATGGAAGTTGAGAATCCCTGTATGGCCCACCAGTGTACCGTACCTACTGATGATTACATATCCACCTACTGGACATGTGGATATGTAATGTCCTCTAGTACCACAATACAGGCAACTGTTGGAGCTCAGCCTGCATAAACATTCACTAGGAGACAATCTAGCCCTGCCCAGTTGCATGGGCTCCGGGAAGAGACGAGTCACTAGTCACCGAAGATGCGAGGGGGTTTGAGTGATTTCGGGTTCTCTCGGGAACGCATGCGTCGGGGACTTCCGGGGTTCTTTGGAGAAGAGGGAGAAACCGTGGACGTGTGAGTGTGGCTGAGAACAGACCTCTCCCTCCTGCGAATTCGTCTTTGATTTCCTCCGATAACCCACTAAGGAAGGTGTCGAACAGAGACTCCGGGTTCCAGGCACTCTCGACAGCCAGAGTGTGAAAGTCTATCGCGTAGGCTACCACACTGCGGGAGTCTTGACACAGACAAAGTAGCTTCCGAGCCGCCTTTCTCCCGTACACCGGGGAATCGAACACCTTCCTTACCTCCGCTACGAAATCCTCCAGACTAAGACAAATGGCGGATTGTTGATCCCACATTGCCGTAGCCCAAGCAAGCACCCTTCCAGACAGAGTTATACGATACGCTATCTTTGACCGATCCGAAGGAAATGACAAGGGCTGTAGCTGAAAGTTGAGAGCACTGGGAGACAAATGCCCGGCAGGTTCCAGGATCTCCTGCATAGCGCTTCGGAGGAAGTAAGCAGGGTTCTCGGGAAGTCGGGGTAAGCATCACTAGTAGCGAGGTTACTGAGCACCCGGGAGGTTTCCATTGTGGCTTACTCCAGTAATGAGTTGAACATATGGTCATGGCATTCCTCCAAGGTATGGAATTCCTCCATAAGGTTCTGAAGTAGCTCCTTGTGTATTCCAGTGGTGGCTCCTTGCAGGGAGACAACATTGTGGAGCTGGTATGAGTTTGCTGGGTCAATCATGGCCAGTTCGTACTATCACGACTCAGGATATGACCCAGATGCAGACATAGGAGGCGTATAGTTCGATACTTCAAATTTGTATTATACAAAGGGGCAGGCAAAGGGCAGGTTGAGGGCAGGCAGGGGTTCGTAATCCAAGGCAGGGTCAAAGAGGGAGTGAATGGCAGGCAGGCTGAAAAATAGGAGACACCTTTTGGAGGGTTGTGACAAGCACAAGACAGGTGAAACAGATCAGGGTGCATATTCATCTACGTTTAAGCACCAGCTGGTAGATGAAAAAAATACTCTGATTTTGTTGATTATTTCGGGGCATTTTTGGGTTAGGAAAGTATTTATGAATAATAAAAAATAAAAAAAAACTTGTTAGACGAGCCTTTACACACAAAATATATTGATTAATATAACATTTTGATTTGATTCATCCTGAAAGTTGGCATATTCAAGTTTAATCCATGAAATATTGGAAAGTGGAAAAATAAAATAAAATAAAAAAAAAGTACAATAAGGCTTGAACAATAGTCTTATAAATCTACCCTAATTCTCACTAATCATGGAACTGTATGACAATGGTCCGGTGTCGTGAACCATGCACCATGCTCCAGGTTTAACCTGCTACGTGTGGTCTGAGTTCCATAATTATTCAAATAGGCTACATGTCCAAAATTATTGCACAACGTTTGCCTAATATGATCCAATAATGCTAGCTACCCTCAGGAACAACTACACAGACGTGACAGAGGAAAGAAAGGTAAACGGAACAGAATGATGCCAAATGTAAGAAAACAAACTCTAAAGTGACCGTTATAAATGTATGTGGGTATTACTGACGGTGGCTCCCGACAATAGCTAATGTTTAACATGATACAAGTTGTAAATAAAATGGAGAAAAGCCCAGGTATATAATTCATTCCAAAGCGCATACATCAATTCAGCAGGTTCAGCCCTAGAGAAGCCTATAGCTTGGATCTCAATTTCAATTCACGCAAATTATGAGGGCACACAGTAAAAATTCTGAATAACGGCACAGCTATTTATAGCCTACCTCAATGTGGAAAAGGGGCTACAATACATGTCATGTTAATATGATTTTCAGTTTGTTTCCATATGACAGGTTTCACATTCTTCTCCATGGATCATAAGGAATTAAATTCAATTACCTAACACAAATTACAGTGCATGAAGAATGCTGTTATTTCTATCGGAAAAAAAGTAGATGCTTTTTCCACTTGGAACCGGCAAGTTCGCTCGACCTTATTCATGGTTTCGTGTAAAGGTGGTGGAATTATCAGGGCATTAAGTCAAGGTCAGAACACGCTGTATCTGTAGACACCTCTGGCACACCTTCATTTCTTAGATCTCCACCACGAACTAATAGCATGCTATTCTCATGTTTCAGTTCAAGGTCAGAATACCCATAGAGAGACATGTGCATAAAAAGGGAATTATGTTCTATTTTCTCACGCTTAACTAAGGTCGGCCCCTATGTTATATAAGAAATTAAACCCTTTCCCTCTGTGTGAATGTTGTCTGGACTGATATGGAATCATTGAACAAAGACACCAGTGCTTGCTCTGTCTTTGAGAGGGGTATTCACAGACAATCACAGTCTTCCACTGATGTTTCAGCTACAACTAGCCACTCTCGTCCTCTTTCTAATGGTAATACAGAGTAATGACCCTCTGGGCAAAAACTGGTTAAATCAATGATGTTTCCACATCATTTCATCAACAAAATTAAATTTGATGACGTTGAATCAATGTGGAAAACTGATTTGATTTGCAAAAAGTCATCAACCTAAATGTTGATTCACCAAATGTAAATCAAAACTAGAGATGTTGAAATTACATCTGTGCACAGTGGAGACACAGTAACATCTCTAAACAAGGACATAAACACCTGGGGAATGTAGATCAATTCCAAATGTCATCCACAACCTGCTTACCCAACATTTTGTTTAGTTTGCATTTAGAGTTACCAACATCTGGGAATCTGGTGTTAGAAAATTAAGCAGTAGGTCTGAAAATCTTTGGAGGCCTTTTATTTCTTTGTTTCTTCTGCTCTGCTGCTGAACTTGACCAGTGTGCTGTAGTGTTGTCCTGTGTGCACAGCTGCAGGGGCTAAGGCTTGCCCTTCCTTTTGTGGCATCCTGTCACAATGGCTGCAGCGAGAGCTAAAGTTATTGCAGCTGCAAGCCAATTATTGGCAGCCTTAAATTATTTTGCAGCTTTCATGCTCGGGTGATAGTGAAGCGTGCTTTGAAATGGTGTTTATGTAATTATGAGGGCGACTGGATACTCAGAGAGAACTTAAGATTTCATTGCACAGACATTACAGTGCATGACGCTCTAGTCAGAACTGCTGTTAACTCCTGTGGGAGAGACCTTATAGTGATCCAGCAATGAGACCTCAGCCTCAGTGGACTGAAATATAAAGGGAAAAATGCTATATTTTTGGTAGTACTTACAACAAGCATGTAACCTTTCCTGGCAGTAGGCCTGTCAAGATAACTGTATGAACACATTCATATTCAGTGTACATGTGAAATAATGTAACTGTCCTTGAAGCCAATATCATGGGTCAATTGCTTTATACCAGTTCAGAACGCAATTCTATCCTTATTCAATAGCTGGAAATTAACTTGCAACTCAAAGGACTTGGAACAAGATCATTTACATACTGAAATATTTATAGACTTCTTAAATTCATCGATGTGTAGAAAGCTGTGGTGGCTGGAAGAGCAGATTCATTTGAAGCTCATTAAGACGTGCTATCAGCTCAGTGTGCTGGAGAGTAGGCTAGTAGCAGTATCCCATTAGAAGCTGCTCCCGAACATTTGAAAGTAAACTGCTGAATTTGTTGGTTAGACAGGGATGTCATGGAACGCTGTGTGATACATGTTCATTTCTCACTGCGCCCATGTAGGCCACTCCGTCTCATAAAGTACACTGTCTCGTTAATGAGCCGTGGAAATGTCAGCGCCGATTACAGGAAAATTCTTACAGATATCCCCGGCCCTCCGAAACATACTTCTCCTCGGGGCTTAATTACTATGTTATTGCTCATTTTCTGTAAGATGAAATTGTAATTGCTCCAACTTGGCTGTTACAATAGACCTCTATTAATTAAAAACTCTTAAGTATCTTACTGTGATTCTTAATTGAAAATAAGGTAAAAAAGATACCAAAATATCTTACCAAAGAGCAATTTCTCAAGCAATAATTTTGCTAGAACTTGTCTCGGAGTGGTCTGAGTGTGGAGGGGAAAACTGAAAACTAACTGTTATTGGCAGAGAGGTTTGCAACTCTTTCTTATTGGTCTATTAACTATTTTAGTTTATCACCTGGTGATGTCACCAGGCCGGCCAAAACACCATCCCATGAAAACAGGCAGAAATTTCAAGCGGTCTTTCCAAACTACTCACACACTAAAAGGGCATTATCATAATTCTCACAATTTCACAGTATTATTCCAACCTCATAGCGTGGAAATATATATCGAACACAGGAAAAATCACATTTTTTGACTGGGCCTTTAAGAAAGAAAATCCAGGTAGGTTATAGGTTCCCAAAACTCTATGGCTGACACCAGCCCAAACATTGACAGGAGGGGCATAGACTGCGTCCTATTTTTGGTGAGGCAGAGGAATGATGAAACCTGATGTCTTTGATATGTCTCTGTGACACTGTAGCAGAGCAGCAGCACCTGATACAGACAGGCCCTCAGTACAAAACTCTCAGCCAATAGTTGGGAGACAAGACTGAAGCCCAGCATAACTCCCAATGCCAAAATAATACCAGTGAGTCATAGTTGCCTTTAGGCCGCGCTGCCATTATATTCCTTGTCTCAACATGCAGTCTAGTCCTCTCATCAGGAACTTTAATTAAACATGGTATATGAAGATACCAGATACCCAACCTCACCTTTCTCCATCTGTCTGACTGTATACTGAAAAAAGAAAGTGTTGACATGTCTTCTTTAATTTTACTCCTGTTCCATGTGCAATGTGCCCAAGTAAGTGGGACCTGCATTGTGTGTGTGTATATATATATGTTAATATCTGTAGTTTTATACTTGGCTGGTAAAAACATTTATTTAACTCGAAAAAGGGGCCATCCCTGGTGAAATACAACTCAAATTACATTAGCAGATGTGTGCATGCTTTTGTTTTCCCTTGAGTGATATAGGAGTTACTTTTATAAGTGCAATGTGTGCAAGGGAATGGTAAACTGGAATACTGGAAAAAGTCTGTCTCTCTGCCAGTTCAATTGGAAACAATACTCAATTTCCCTTAGATTCCTTTCTGCGTCCAATCAAAGTAAAGTGTGGGATAGACAACCTCTTGGCCAATAAAAAAGGGACATTATGATATACCTCTTATTGGATGAAGTGCCATTTTGTAAAACAAATACAAGTGTTTGGCTATCATACGTTTCCTATGAGCCAATAGAGATTGCCAGTCTAAACAGCTATGTAACTAATTTAGCATGTAAGCATTGTAAGGCAAAGCAGAACAAGAGGAATAATATTGTGTAACTAATGTGTGTTCCAGTGAGACTGTACAGTATAGCAACTCAAAAGGAAAACAACAGCTTGGAAATTCATATGTAGTCGAGAATACAGAAACAGAGCAAAGCTTTTCAAAAAGTAAAATGACTCCTTTGTCTGATCTCAGAGGATGCACCGTGTTTTGGGTGAGTTCTCCAGATGGCTGACACATGTTCATTTACTTTCCTGCTGCTATCAGTCTCTTTTCTACAGTAAGGTGATCTGCACCAGCGATCAGCCGTCAATTATATTATATAAGCAGTCCAGCGACAAGATCTAAACTCAACATTTCTTCTCCCAAGACCCATGTTTACCCCATTTGTCTGAACGTCTGGCTGTCCCTCTCCCACACACCACTAACAGAAGAAAGAATGCTCAAACACATCTCAGCTGATGGACACACATGCAGAGGGCATACCAAGACAGATGGATGAATATAGACAAAGCCAACAGGAAGAGAGAGCGAGAGTTGACAGGGTAATGTTGGAATCCAAACCGTTTGAGAGCAATACAGCTGTATTGATTTTGTGTGCATGTGTCTGTGCATTTTAGTGTGCATACATCTGAGTGTGTTCATGTGTGTGTACAATTATATTTATGACACATTTGCACTACTGCCAATATCACTGTGCCGAGCTCTGAAAATAAATCCTGAGCTTTCAGTCAGTACAGTCCACACAGAGGAAATTGGACATCACACAGCAGTTTTAAATAAGAAACTCAATTCCTTTCAGATCACACAGCCAAGAATTCTACAGCTAGAGACACTCTCAGGGTATGTGCCCACACTTGCCTCTTGTTGCATCTATATCAATATTGAATAAAGGTGTTGGCAGTTTTTCTTGTATTAAAACAGAAAAAGATGCTGAGTGAGCTATTGAGGAATGCCTCTCTGCTCTTAGCAGTATTGTTTGCACTCTCTGTGCTACAGTGCATGCCCGCATGCAGTTGCTTGTCACATATTTAACCAATCAACCTTTCCCAATACACACCTAATGAGAAAATATTAAGTGTTGAAAGTTCTGTTCCATTCTTGCATCAAGTGGTAAATATTTCCAGCCCTACCCACATTAAAAAAAATACAGTTTACTATAAAATACTATAGTACTTACGTAGAATTCTGTAGTAAACTGTGGAATCCGGTACTCCACACTGTAGTATCCCTTGATCTTGTAGTGCTTACTACAGACTTTTGCAGTATACTATACTACACACTGTACTATCCCTTGGTCATGTGTAGTACTTACTTTAGAATATTGTTATATACTGTGGAATACTATATAGTGTAGTATCGGTTGATCATGTAGTGCTTATTTTAGAATTTTTGGATCGATTGGACTGCTAGCTGGCTTTACTGCTAGCTTTGTCGATGCTGTTTTGAACGTGCTGTCCTTGGGAAGCTCACGCTGGGGATTCCCTCTGAGGTTCCCCCTCAGTGTTTACTATAGAATTCTGTTGTATACTGTACTCCAAACTGTATTGTCCCTTGATTGATTTTATTTGACAATTTAAAAACACAATACAACCACACGTGGATACAATGGATACAACACACAAAAACAACAACATTGTGGTCCTAGTTCAAACATGTTACACATGTACAGCTAACCCACATGAAAAAAATACTATTGTATACTGGTCTAAATACTGTAGTATTACAATATTTATATACACAGTATTCACTGAAATGTTTTTGCGAACTTTACTGTGGTATTTACTATAGTGTTTTTGCAAACATTATTGTAGTATACACTAATGTTTTTGTGGACAATAATGTACTTTTATTTTCAGATGGTTTGTTTGAAGAGGCTTTGCTGGTTTGAGGTCCAGGCAGTTTATTGGCAGCGCACTCCAATAAGGTGACTGTCTTTAAGTAAAGTAATTTGCATTTAAAAAATATCTATTGTTTATGTAAATGCAATGGTTAACCATTTGTTTTCACCATCAGAAGTAAAGTATTGTTTGGCCACTGTTTTTGGTCATCTGAATCTCTGTGAAAGCATTGTATTTCAGCAAGCTATATTGGAGGTAACAGATTAAGTCATTTTGGTGAACTCTTGTTAATGTGTTATTTATCAGTGTCAAACAAACAAACCTAATCCTCACTTTAGTATAAACTGGGTGGTTCGAGCCCTGAATGCTGAAAGCCGTGGTATACCACGGGTATGACAAATTACTTTTTACTTGTCTAATTACGTTGGTTACCAGTTGATAATAGCAATAAGGCACCTCTGGGGTTTATGCTATATGGACAATATACAGCATTGCGGCGTGCATAAGAACAGCCCTTAGCTGTGGTATATTGACCATATACCACACCCTCTCGTGCCTTATTGCTTAGATAAACTTAGCTTGTTCTTTACATCTGCCTCTGTACTGTTTACCTTTATTTGGCCGAGAACCTGTGTCTAACATTTAGATGTTACAATTGTTCTAAATTGTATATTTTTGCTAAGGTGTTGTCTGGTCCATTGCATTGCGCAGAACTCACCTATCTCAATAGGTGGCCTGTCATGAACCTGTGTGTATTATTTTATGGTTGAAGTGCTCCCCTCAAGTAACTGGCGTAGTCTGGTGGTTGTACCATAGCTAACCCTAGTCGGCAGCTGTTACTACAATATACTACAGTAAAGTTAGCAAAAACACTACAGTGAATACCTTACTATATTTATATACTAATACTACAGTATTTAGACCATAGCATATTATAATATTTTTCATTGAGGGTAACCTTCACAGACATGATTACCTCCGTTTTGGGATCATCCCTCTCGAAATTACATTATTTATAAGTCATGGGTTGGAACCAAAATAATTTTCCAATTGTTTTGTTTTGAAAATAACCACTATTATTTAACCCTTACGTTCCAGAGTTCTGACCAGCAAAAAAAAGTTGTGAACCGGTTCGAACCCCCAAGAAAGTACTGGTTTATATCATTCCTTTCTGTTCCTTTTTTAACCTGTGAAATCAAGTTTTTTACATTTAGCTCATTAAATAGCTTCAATCAGTGTGGATAGAGCAGGCAAGCTTGTTGCTTACATGCGTGATGGACAGACAAGTGTAGCCTATGATGCAAGATGCGCCGGAAATTTTGCGGGTGGGGAGAGGGTGAGAGAGGATTGCGGAGGCTTGAAGCACTGGGCATCTTATGACATGCATTATATGAACTAGGTCCAAAGAATTTTACCTAGGAGAATAGGCTTGTATGGAGGAACTTTGAATATTCTTTGAGCTAGCTAGCTAACAAGCTTGTGTGTGCAGAGCGGCACCAGAATTAAAAACATTTTTGTAGTTGATTAATCCAACGTAAAATCTAGGCCTATAGTATCCTTAACTTGCACTGAAAAAGTTACTCCATTGTTCTCTAGTTAATAAAAATCAAGCTTGCAACGTGAGTACAGTAGCCTATGCCACAGAGGGGACAGGGGCAGGTAGCCTAAAGACACATAGGCAACAATTTTCAGCTTGCAGGCAAACACTGGAATAAGTTTATGATGAACAGAGAGGGCTTAGCATAGGTGCTTTGTTGCATTTTGTTGTGAGATTAGAAAAAAAATGCCTGGAACGTAAAATAACGTTATTAACCAGTTCCCATGCTTAAAAAAAAAGAAGTTTCTGTTCCACAACAGTATGGATCACTTTCATTTCAGGTTCCGTTTCTGTTCCTTGAAAATGTTTGTAGTTTTCGGTTCTGTTCCCTGAACCGGTTCCAACCCCTGTTATAAATACACGCACGCACACACACTCATCCCTCGTCCCATCTCATTCAATTGCAAAGTGATTTTTGCACCTGCAAATCCTTTGACACAATATAGCAGGCTAACAAAGTGAATCCCCCAGTTTCAGTGAGGCAACTGTCAACCAGTGTAGTTTCTGCACAATGGAGAGAAGAAAATACATTCTTTAAAGGCATCAAATTGGAACCACATAGGCAAACAGCTCAAATAAAAAGGAGGTATTGAGAGTGAGATGGATACAGACAGGCAGGAGGGAGAGGGATAAAGAGGGAGGGATCAAATAAAGAGGGAGTTGGACCCAGAGATGGGCACAGGCAGGCCCTGTTTCTACCTTCAGAGCAGCTGACACCTTCCTCACTCATGGGTATTCTAATTTCTTTCATCAACAAAACTGAAAGCAAAGCAAAGACTTTTGAGAGAAAAGTATATTTGTCTTATCCACATTGAACCACATTCATTAAAATGACAGTTGTGTTCTGCAAAAACAACAGTCATGTTCTCCCTCCCCCAGCAGTGGTTTCACACCATGGTTAAACTCAATAGGTTGAATCTGCTTTTATGAATTGTTTGTTTTCTCAGGAGTACATCAAATCCACACGTTGAATGTCAGTTCAGGAAGAAAAAAAAAAACAGGTGTATGTTGCATTTACTTTTTAATTATTAGTTGGTCTGTGAATCTTTCATGCTGGACATGTCTTGCTTGACCCCCAGTAAGCCAAGATGGAGACAGAGCGCCTTTGTGTCAAAACTGGGAAATTACTAATTTCCACAGGCTCTCCCCCAATCTAAAGCTGGGCCAGAAACTGTGGCTGTAGAGGTTCAGTGCAAGAGCTAAAAGTTAACCCTTTGTTGTGAGCTGCGAACTTCAACAAGTTGCTCCTTCAGAAACATGGAGGGAGCAAGCCATTAATGCAGCCCAGCTGCCTTTATTGCTGGGCTTTCACTTTCTGGGTTGTGGCAGGAGTGTTTAGCAGTGATTGGACCTGACAGCCTACACTGTGCTTTGCCTGGAGAACCACCTGGAATTGCTCTGCTCTGTGAGTATACAGATAAAACCCCTTAAATATACTGTTAAACCCAAACTGCTTCAATACAGACCCAATTAGTATTTCACAAATCACTTTTTGCACAATATTTTGCCTGCATTTCTAATCTCAGCTACAGAGCTGCTGTAGCTCAATTTAAGATCACACTCTTATAGCTCCAGATGGGAATATCTGAGCGAGTGTCATCATAAGTTCAGACACTTTCACAGTTCTAAAGCTTTGCCTGTAAATGTGTGTGGGAAAACGGAAGCAATAATTTGAATGTGCCACTCGATGTGGCTTCAGCATATCTGCTCTCTTAATCCTGAACACAAAACTGGGATGAGCACTGCCTTTGTATATGGCAGAATGGCAGACTAAAAAAGCAAGCCCCGGCATGCACAACTTTTTGTACAGCGGCAATATTGTGGCAAGTAAGGAATCTTCGGTTACAATGAGGATAGAACAACATGGAGGTAAGGTAGTACTGGTAGGAGGGGTGGGAGTTGGAATACATCAGCACACATCACAATGCCTAAAATGAATTGTCACATATCAAGTCATAACCAGCTCAGGCATATATACTGAGGAATATATTTCACTTTCAGTTTTACCCCTTTTGTTTTGAGAGTAAATATTAGCCAGCCATTGTGTATTATGACTGGATGCATCAGGGCATTTGTTACAAAACCAATTAACAAGCCAGCTAATATTGTTGCACTCATCTAGGGGTCTTAGGCCTAGCTAACTGGTCTGTAACCTGACTAGGTGTGTGCATTTTATGTCAGAAGTCAGGGTATGCGGACTGTGTTGGATGCATGTACCCATGGCACAGCAACCTTACCTGGGTCCAGGGCTAGCTCCGCATTGACTTCTGCGTCAGCTAGCGCAAGTGGGTTATCGTTGTTCAAGGTGACCAAAATAAGTGTATACACAAGAACTACAAAGAGGCATGCCTAAACTAGAGGTTAATTAAGCCAAAAACAGACAAATGCCAGCTGAGGCTTTCAGCCACCTCTCTCTGATTCACAATCAATCTGATAGCCAACACCTGAGTAATCATCAAGGCTTCCTGGCAGAGCATAACCTGACCCGGTTGGTGCTACCACCTGGAGTATGGAAGTGTAGTGTAGTGTGTAATTATGATAACCCTAACCCACCAAACCTATTCCATAACACATTTGACTCACCTGGGTGAGTAACAGGTTTGAACCAATGGAAACAGCAAAAGCCTCTCAGGTGTGGGCTTGGTTTGACCCGTGACCTCCTCTGTCTGCTGCATCTGTAGTGCATCAGGAGCAGCAGCAGACCTGCATGGCATGTATGGGAGCCTTTACAATGGACAGAAAAGGAGTGAAAAACAGAGAGAGACCTCTGCAGGCTTGGTTAAAAAACATCAAAGTAGTTTATCCTACACAGTTTAGGTGTAGAGATCACACTCTTTCTGTCAATATTTGCATCTTTACTCCTTCGATGGTTGTGCCAGTGTAGCCTACTGTCAGCTTTCCCTCACACTGGGAAGGAGAGAGAACAATTAATACATGTGCATGTATGGCAGTGCCTGAAAAGCTAGTTATAGGCAATGATATCATCCATGTATGATATGATTGGAAAAAGCAGACTGATTATGCTAATATGGGGGGGATGGACTTTGGCTTGACTAACGAATCATGTCTAGTTAGGGGGAGAGACTGTGCTTCTGGGGGAGGGGTGGCGGTTGGGGGTTGAAGTAGTCCACACACTTGTATGTGGGCTACTGTTGGGAGAGTGTCAGTGCATGCATTGTGTGCATTTGTAGGTGTTTTGACATATGTTGTGTGAGAAGGGCTGATACTGTTGGAGAAACAATTTTTATTTTATTTTTATTTATTTCACCTTTATTTAACCAGGTAGGCAAGTTGAGAACAAGTTCTCATTTACAATTGCGACCTGGCCAAGATAAAGCAAAGCAGTTCGACAACATACAAAAACACAGAGTTACACATGGAGTAAAACAACATACAATCAATGATGCAGTAGAATAAAAAAAAAAAAAAAATAATAATAATAATAAAAAAAAATACAACAAAAAAAAAAAAAAAATATAATAATAAACAAATAAGACTATATACAATGTGAGCAAATGATGTGAGATAAGGGAGGTAAAGGCAAAAAAATGCCATGGTGGCAAAGTAAATAAAGTATAGCAAGAAAAACACTGGAATGGTAGATTTGTAGTTTGAAGAAAGTTCAAAGATAAAATATAAATAATATGGTGCAAAGGAGCAAAATAAATAAAATAAATAAATACAGTAGGGGAAGAAGGTAGTAGTTTGGGCTAAATTATAGATGGGCTATGTACAGGTGCAGTGATCTGTGAGCTGCTCTGACAGCTGGTGCTTAAAGCTAGTGAGGGAGATAAGTGTTTCCAGTTTCAGAGATTTTTGTAGTTCGTTCCAGTCATTGGCAGCAGAGAACTGGAAGGAGAGACGACCAAAGGAGGAGTTGGCTTTAGGGGTGACCAGAGAGATATACCTGCTGGAGCGCGTGCTACAGGTGGGTGCTGCTATGGTGACCAGTGAGCGGAGATAAGGGGGGACTTTACCTAGCAGAGTCTTGTAGATGACCTGGAGCCAATGTGTTTGGCGACGATTATGAAGCGAAGGCCAGCCGACGAGAGCGTACAGGTCGCAGTGGTGGGTAGTATATGGGGCTTTGGTGACAAAACGGATGGCATTGTGATAGACTGCATCCAGCTTGTTGAGTAGGGTATTTGAAGCTATTTTGTAAATGACATCGCCGAAGTCGAGGATTGGTAGGATGGTCAGTTTTACGAGGGTATGTTTGGCAGCATGAGTGAAGGATGCTTTGTTGCGAAATAAGAAGCCAATTCGAGATTTCACTTTGGATTGGAGATGATTGATGTGAGTCTGGAAGGAGAGTTTACAGTCTAACCAGACACCTAGGTATTTGTAGTTGTCCACAAATTCTAAGTTAGAACCGTCCAGAGAAGTGATGCTGGACAGGCGGGCAGGTGCAGGCAGCGATCGGTTGAAGAGCATGCATTTAGTTTTATTTGTGTTTAGGAGCAGTTGGAGACCACGGAAGGAGAGTTGAATGGCATTGAAGCTCGTCTGGAGGGTTGTTAACACAGTGTCCAAAGAAGGGCCAGAAGTGTACAGAATGGTGTCGTCTGCGTAGAGGTGGATCAGAGATTCACCAGCAGCAAGAGCGACATCATTTATGTATACAGAGAAAAGAGTTGGCCCAAGAATTGAACCCTGTGGTACCCCCATAGAGACTGCCAGAGGTCCAGACAGTAGGCCCTCCGATTTGACACACTGAACTCTGTCAGAGAGGTAGTTGGTGAACCAGGCGACGCAATCGTTTGAGAAACCAAGGCTACTGAGTCTGCCGATGAGGATGTGGTGATTAACAGAGTCAAAAGCTTTGGCCAGGTCAATGAATACGGCAGCACAGTAATGTTTCTTATCGATGGCGGTTACGATGTCGTTTAGGACCTTGAGCGTGGCTGAGGTGCACCCATGACCAGCTCTGAAACCAGATTGCATAGCGGAGAGGGTGCGGTGGGATTCGAAATGGTCGGTAATCTGTTTGTTGACTTGGCTTTCGAAGACCTTAGAAAGGCAGGGTAGGATGGATATAGGTCTGTAGCAATTTGGGTCAAGAGTGTCACCTCCTTTGAAGAGGGGGATGACAGCAGCTGCTTTCCAATCTATGGGAATCTCAGACGACACGAAAGAGAGGTTGAACAGGCTAGTAATAGGGGTTGCAATAATTTCGGCAGATAATTTTAGAAAGAAAGGGTCCAGATTGTCAAGCCCAGCTGATTTGTAGGGGTCCAGATTTTGCAGCTCTTTCAGAACATCAGCTGAATGGATTTGGGAGAAGGAGAAATGGGGGAGGCTTGGGCGAGTTGCTGTGGGGGGTGCAGTGCTGTTGAATGCAGTAGGGGTAGTTAGGTGGAAAGCATGGCCAGCCGTAGAAAAATGCTTATTGAAATTCTCAATTATAGTGGGCTTATCGGTGGTGACAGAGTTTCCTATCCTCAGTGCAGTGGGCAGTTGGGAGGAGGTGTTCTTATTCTCCATGGACTTTACAATGTCCCAGAACTTTTTAGAGTTGGAGTTGCACGAAGCGAATTTCTGTTTGAAAAAGCTAGCCTTGGCGTTTCTAACTGCCTGTGTGTATTGGTTTCTAACTTCCCTAAAAAGTTGCATATCGCGGGGGCAGTTCGATGCTAATGCAGAACGCCACAGGATATTTTTGTGTTGGTTAAGGGCAGTCAGGTCTGGGGAGAACCAAGGGCTATATCTGTTCCTGGTTCTAAATTTCTTGAAAGGGGCATGCTTATTTAAGATGGTGAGGAAGGCATTTTTAAAAAATAACCAGGCATCCTCTACTGACGGGATGAGGTCAATATCCTTCCAGGATACCAGGGCCAGGTCGATTAGAAAGGCTTGCTCGTTGAAATGTTTCAGGGAGCGTTTGACAGTGATGAGTGGAGGTCGTTTGACCGCTGACCCATTACGGGTGCAGGCAATGAGGCAGTGATCGCTGAGATCTTGGTTGAAAACAGCAGAGGTGTATTTAGAGGGCACGTTGGTTAGGATGATATCTATGAGGGTGCCAGTGTTTGCGGCTTTGGGGTTGTACCTGGTGGGTTCATTAATAATTTGTGTGAGATTGAGGGCATCAAGCTTGGATTGTAGGATGGCTGGGGTGTTAAGCATGTCCCAGTTTAGGTCACCTAGTAGCACGAGCTCTGAAGATAGATGTGGGGCAATCAGTTCACATATGGTGTCCAGAGCACAACTAGGGGCCGAGGGGGGTCTATAGCAGGCGGCAACGGTGAGAGACTTGTTTTTGGAGAGGTGGATTTTTAAAAGTAGAAGTTCAAATTGTTTGGGTACAGACCTGGATAGCAGGACAGAACTCTGCAGGCTATCTCTGCAGTAGATTGCAACACCGCCCCCTTTGGTCGTTCTATCTTGTCTGAAAACGTTGTAGTTAGGGATGAAGATTTCAGAGTTTTTGGTGGACTTCCTAAGCCAAGATTCAGACACAGCTAGGACATCCGGGTTGGCGGAGTGTGCTAAAGCAGTGAATAAAACAAACTTAGGGAGGAGGCTTCTAATGTTAACATGCATGAAACCAAGGTTATTACGGTTACAGAAGTCATCAAAAGAGAGCGCCTGGGGAGTAGGAGTGGAGCCAGGCACTGCAGGGCCTGGATTCACCTCTACATCCCCAGAGGAGCAGAGAAGAATAAGTATGAGGGTACGGCTAAAAGCTATAAGAATTGGTCGTCTGTGACGTCCAGAATAGAGAGAAAAAGGAGCAGGTTTCTGGGGGCGATAAAATAGCTTCAAGGTATAATGTACAGACAAAGGTATGGTGGGATGTGAGTACAGAGGAGGTAAACCTAGGCATTTAGTGATAGTGAGAGAGATATTGTCTCTAGAAACATCATTGAAAGCAGAAGATGTCATAGCATGTGTGGGTGGAGGAACTGAGAGGTTGGATAAGGTATAATGAGCAGGGCTAGAGGCTCTACAGTGAAATAAGCCAATAAACACTAACCAGAACAGCAATGGAGAAGGCATATTGACATTAAGGAGAGGCATGCTTAGCCGAGTGATCAAAGGGTCCAGTGAGATTCAGACAGCTAGCCGGGCCATAGGTAGCAAGCTGGTGGAAGATGGGAGGGAGGTCTGTTTTTTAGCCAGCTCGTGCGTTTCCGTCTGTGGGTTAGTGGGGTTCCGTGTGGAAGGGGGGACCTGTCCAAGTTGGCAAAATAGTTAGTTATAGTGGCCCAAGAAAAGTGTCCGATAGACCTATTCAGATCGCAGCCGAAAAGACAGCTAACGATTAGCGGGCCGCAGATGGGCGATCAGGTTACGTCGCGACGGAGGGGCCAGTTGGATAACTCCCTCGGGCAGATAACGTCGGTGGTCCAGTCGTGAAGACCCGATGGGGCTCCGGATCGGCAGTAAAACGGGTCAGGATAGGTGAGTTGTAGCCCAGGAGACACTTCAGCTGGCTAGCTCAGGAATAGCCCAGGAGTGGCTGACGGAACTCTTCAGCTGGCTAGCTGGCTAGCTCCGTAATAATGTGTGTTATTTCCGTGACCGACGTTGCCAATAGTCACTCAGGTAGCAGCTAGTTAGCTGCAAGATCCAGGTGTAAATGTCCAGAGCCTGCGGTAGAAGTCGGGGAAAGGAGAGAGAATAGGTCCGGTATGCTCTGGTCTGAGTCGCGCTGTACAAAAACTGCCGATAGCTTTTCGAGCTAATGGATAGCTGAGGACAGCTAACCGTGGCTAGCTGAACTTCAACGTTAGCCAGTGAAAATGGCTAACCTCTTGCTAGCTTCTGTTGTGGAATTCAGATGAGGTAAATAATACTTTCTTTTTTTAAATTGGTGAGGCGGGTTGCAGGAGAGTGCTTTGAGGTTGAGTTTTAGAATTAAAAAAGAATATATATATATATATAAAAAGATAAGTGAAGAAAAAAAATAAATATGTAAATATATAAATACACGGGACACGACAAGAGGAGGGTAGAGGACGTCTGAACTGCTACGCCATCTTGGGAAAAAAAACAAAAATTAACTTAGCCTACATTAACATGTTAACTTTCTTGATCTAAATAACCTATCTGAACATGTCATTATAATATACTGCATGTATGGTGACCAAAACAATCATTTTGTCAACAGATACAGTAAAGGCTGCACTTTTCTTTGCAGGCTTAGAATTAGCCTGAATATTTTTCATACTCTCCAACTTGCAAAGTTTGGCTGTAGAAGTCATCACTCATCAGTCAGCCTCCCTTTATGTGTGTTTTTGTCTCCCTCCTCAACCTGTGTGCTGACACGCTTGCACCTGGAGGTGTTTGTCCCTCAACTTCCTGGATACAATAAAAAAGCTGATGCAGACATAAAATACCTGCAGTCCTTCCACTTCAACACCTAAAGCTAAGGTGGAGATAGGGAAAAGGAGCAGGCTATTTGTCATAGCTGGGGTGAGGTTGTTAACTACAGCCTTTGTTCCACAATAACATTTTATGGGTTAAGATATTGATAAAAGACATGACAGTATATACAAATGAAAAAAATCACAGCGAATGACTTATTCAGGCATACAGAACAGTCACTAAGATGTGCTGGCTCTCTGATATGTCGAGGGAAGGCAGATTGTGAATGTTCCTACTTGAACAAATAATGCAGAGATGAGAGGAGCAATCAGTCACTCAAAAGCCTGGGTGTCTCTTGAGTTTGTACCAAGATTTGTGTAATTCTTGAAACTATCGTTCTTCTCATAAGACCACAACAGCAGTATTTACTCACCTTCTCTCCTGTCTTTAGAGCAGTATTTCACTACTGTGATCACCTGCTGGAGAAGCTGTCATATTGTGAGAGGTACAGGAAGGACAATGATATTTTATTTATTTAACCCTTATTTTACCAGATAAGTTGACTGAGAACACGTTCTCGTTTACAGCAATGACCTGGGGAATAGTTATAGGGGGGATGAAAAAGCCAATTGGAAGCTGAGGATGATTAGTAGGCCATGATGGTCAGATTGGGAATTTAGCCAGGACATCAGGGCTAACACCCCTACTCTTATGATAAGTGCCATGGGATCTTTGGTGACCACATAGTCAGGACACCTGTTTAACATTCCATCCAAAAGATGGCACCCTACAACACAGGGCAATGTCCCCAATCAATGCCCTGGGGCATTGGTATATTTTTATACACCAGAGGAAAGAGTGTCTCCTACTGGCCCTCCAACACCACTTCCAGCTGTATCTGATCGCCCATCCAGGAACAACCCTGCTTAGCTTCAGAGGCAAGCCAGCAGTGGGATGCAGGGTGGTATGCTGCTCACATTTAATGGGTCTCATCCTTGAAAGAGGTAGCTGCTTGTAAATGAGCTGAGTCTCTAGTGCAGGGGTACTCAAGTACTATTTGAGAAGGTCCGGTCACACAAATATCCGAGGTGGCAAAGGTCCGGATGGATAATGTAATTTATCGGCATAGTCACAAACCCTCACCTCGCAACTCATGCAACCCCAAACTGTTCACAGCCCTCTTGTTGGCGAAGATAAAATGTATTCTTCCATGTCTTCTGTGTGTTTATATGATACCAGAGGTCGAAGCCCGAAACATGTAAAAAAAAAAAACCTGCAGTCTGTATTGACCCTGTTCTGGGTCCAGATCCGGTCCGTGGTCCGCCAGTTGAGTACGGAGGCTCTAGTGCTTGTCTTTGTGGTAGTATGAGGGTGCTAAAGCTAGGATGGAGAACATTTCTATTTCTACGTTATAATATTGGAAGTTGTAAATTCAGCTAGTGCCTTTTTCATTAGTGTAGTAGTGTTTCCCTGATGCTCCCCAAGGCAAAACCACCCTGGCAGCCTGACGCATGCAGGATCAGGCCAACCACCTGTCAGCTCATTTCTACACATGGCCTTTTCTGTCAAACACTCCCCAAATCCCCCATCTGCTCCACACAACACCTGTGACTGGCTTCTCTATTGCCATCCCAGCTGTCCCTTTTATCATCAGCATTAATTAAAGTGATATCCAAAAACACACAAAGTACTCCCTACGTTGTACTAATTCAGAAAAGCTTATCCTGGCTAGCCTACATTAGTATTTCTGAGGTAACCAAAAGACTTTCTTGGCGTCTTCTCTCTGTTATCTTTAGTTCTGACATGCTGTCTTTTCTGCCAGAGTGCTGCAGTGAGCATCAAACATTATGCAATTTAGATATTTGTGGTAGTCTGAAACTCAGCTTGAGGTGATATAAATCCTACTCATTTTCTGAAAGTACTCCTGCATACTCAAGGGTAGGAATGTGGAGAAAAGCTGGTTAAATACCTTACAATAGATAACACAACCAACTTGTAATACAGGCAAACTGACAGGCAGCCAGCGCTTACTGCAATAAATATAATTTACATTTTTGGCTCTTTACATTAGAAGCCTGATTTGCAAAGAAACATTCCAGGATCCGCTTGAGTAGATTCAGCAAATTAACCGAAGCAGATTGAAATTAAAACAAATTCCCCATCCCTGTGCGATTGTATTTGTGTCAAGTTCATCTCTAGAGACTTTTGTTCTCAGAATGCCATGATTATGATATTCAGCGGAATGAGACATCATTCACATTGATCCAATCAATCCATGCAACAGAGCCTCATTTGGAAGTTAAAACTGCTGTGTTGTCTTATTGATTATAGGAAATTAGCATTCGCTGCCCTATATAGTGATCATGTATGTGTCTATAGCAGGGTTTCCCAAACTCGGACCTCGGGACCCAAGGGGCTCACATTTTGGTTTTTGCCCTAGCACTACACAGCTGAGTCAAATAATCAACTAATCATCAAGCATGGATCATTTTAATCAGCTGTGTAGTGTTAGGGTATATACCAAAACGTGCACCCCTTGGGGTTTTGGAAACGCTGGTCTAAAGGGAATGTCAAGATGGCAGAAAAAGACATTATGAAAAACATATTGTGCACTTGTGAGAGGTCAGAGTATAAGTGTTGTGATATTTTATATAATTGGCTGTTGTTGGTTTTATTAATGGATCTTGTAATATTTTGCCCCAGTCGCAGAAATACTGTGGGAAATGTTCCCCAGTGAAGTTCCCGCTCATTTTTTCTTGCTCATTTTTTCTCAGCCAACCAGTTGTGCTGCATGTCTGTGCACATTCAGTTAAATGTCTGTTTGGGGGAGAAAGAAAGACCATTCATTGCTTGCAGAATTAATATCATATTGATTTGAATTAATATCTTCATTGGGCATTTATCTCACCCTTTCAAAAAAGGATTTCAGTTTTGAAACTGCAGTAAAAGTGCAGTAACTACAGTTAACTGTGATATTTTGGATGCAGTTTTTGCAGAATAACTGCACTGTACTCTAACTACAATCTTTTTCATAAGGGCACAACCACCCTTATGCGAGGTCAGCTGTTTTGCCATCATTACTGAGCTTGTAACGTATACGCTGGGAGTCGGAAAGCAAGTGCAGGTGGTGAGTTTGATAATAAACGGAACATTGAACAATACAAGAAACACGAGTAGCGTATAGACATGAAACAGTCAATACTTCCTGGGAAATGGAACTAAGGATGTGACAGATATAGGGGAGGTAATCAGTGAAGTGATGAAGTCCAGGTGTGTCTCATGATGAGACACAGTTACATGTAATGATGGGTGCCAGGTGTGCACAAAGATGGTTGCCAGGGCCGGTGGTTAGTAAACCGGCGACGTCGAATGCCGGAGGGAAGGAGCGAGAGTAGACGTGAGAGTACCCCCCCCTCCTCCCCTGACACGCGGCCCCAGCCGCAGGACAACGACGTCCAGAGGGATGGCTCCGAGGATGAGGAGAGGTCCGGGCAGTGAAGATGGAAATCACGGATGATGTTGGGATGCAGAATTTCCTCCAACGGAACACAGCTCCTCTGGGCAGTACCCCTCCCAGTCCACCAGATACTGGAGCTGACCCCCACGACGTCGGTAGTCCAGTAGGGATCTGACGGCATAGGCGGGACTTCCCTCGACGTCCAGGGGGGGAGGAAGGGTGTCGTGGGGAACTGCATCAGCCAAGGGACCAGGAAACACTGGCCTGAGAAGGGAGACATGAAAAGAAGGTGAGATACGGTAGTCCCTGGGAAACTGTAGCCTATACGTCACCTCGTTGACCCTCCGGAGAACCTTGAATGGCCCCACAAAGCAGGGGCTCAGCTTCTTGCAGGCAGGCGGAGTGGGAGTTTCCTGGTAGAAAGCCTGCTCCTTCTGGCGATGGACGGCACGCTGGGGCCTCACATGAGCTTCACCCCAAACCTCCTCTGTGCGCCGGAACCATTCGTCCACGGCAGGGGCGAATGGTTCCGTCCGGCTGATAACCCAGGACACACTGGAAGGGAGTAACCCCGGTGGAGGAGTGACGTAATGAATTCTGGGTGTATTCCGCCCAAGGAAGGAATCGGGCCAACTACCCCAGCTCCTGGTTCATCCTCTCCACCTGCCCATTGGACTGAGGCTGAGGAAGTGAGGCTGACAGTGACCCCCAGTTTCTCCATAAATGCCCTCCATACCCGTGACGTGAATTGGGGCCCACAGTCGGAGACGATGTCCCCAGGAAGGCTGTAGTGCTGTCCACAACCACCAGAATGGTGGTGAAACCGTCAGAGGAGGGGAGATTGCTAACAAAGTCTATGGATAGATGAAACCAGGGACTTTGAGGCACGGGAAGGGGAAGGAGCTTCCTTGGGGACTTAGTTTGAGCACACACAGAACAGGAGTTGATGTAACAAATAACATCCTGCGCGAAGGTGGGCCACCAATACTTCTCAGAGATTGAATAGTATGGGTTATCCCAGAATGTCCAGCGACGACAGCTATGTGTACCCAGGTCAACAGCCGCTCCCTTATCCCTGTGGGAATGTAGATGCGCTCAGGAGGACAGGTAGTGTGTGCGGGTTCCCTCTTCAGAGCCTGGCGAATGTCCACATCTATGTCCCAGACCACAGGGGATACGACATGAGATGGAACGGGAAAGCAGGTCCTCCGGCATTCGGGTGACCAGTCCGTGATTTTCATCCTCGACATGAGATGGTGGGGTTATGGCGTTGGAGCCATGGGAGGCAGAGGATGATCTTGTGAGCTGGTGCACTAGTCATGAGGAAGGGAATATTCTCCTGATGAATGGACTCCACGGTGAGTGGTGTGGTGACGTGTGTGTGATGGTTCTAGATCCTAGTGGTCGATTATCAAGGGCTTGGACAAGAAACGGAGAGGAGAGTGGGTATGATGTTATATTGAGAGAGGAGGCAAGTGTATGGTCAATAAAGTACTCTGCGGCACCTGAATCCACTAGCACTGTAGAAACAGTACCTGAGGGACAGCCAGCTAGTGTGATCGACACTAAAAAGGGATCTGGCAGAAAATTATGAAGATGGGATACTCACACCTGCCCCAAGGGGTAGAAGATCGCGTGACTGTCCCTCTGCTCTTGTGGATCCCGAGTTGGGACATACTGGACACGGCTGAAGCTGATACCCTCCTTGACCAAAATAGGGACAGAGCCCCAGCTGTTTCCATCTACGTCGTTCAGCCGTGGGGAGGCGTGTGACCCCTACCTCCATGGGCTCAGGCTCTGATACAGAGTGGTCACTGAGGGAGGGAGAGAAGCGATGAGGGTACCGACGCTCCCAAAGAAGGTTATCCAAATGGATGGCCATCACGATGAATGCATCCAAGGCGACGTTGTCATCTCGACATGCCAGTTCCGTCTGGACCTCCTCGCGCAGTCCTCTTGTGAAGATGCCGGAAAGCGAAGCTTCTGTGGTGGTGTTCAAATGTATGCTAAGTAGTTTTTGTTCTCCTTAAAATGATCACGAGTATTGCATCATAGGTTGTAAGTATTTTTTCCATTTATTTTTTACACAAAGTGGATTTCTGTTTTCTCATTGAAAAGTGTTTCTTATTCTCTTAGGCTTCATCAGAGCTTTTAAACGAAATACTAAACCATATTTTGGCTGCGTTATGGATGTCATTTTAATCAGGCCTTTTGATTTGAACATATGGATTGTTTTCGTTTTGTAGTCTAGCCTATTTAATTTATGGATCAATCCTTAGCAGTCATTCTGATCTCGTTCCCAATGATCAGTGCTTTAGTTTATTATGTTGCTGTCCAGCGGTTATGAATTTGCGATGCACCCAACTGTCAACGTTTTTTCTGTGAAATAGCCTTTTGATTTGAACATTTGAAAAGTTTTGGTGTGTGTAGGCTATTTGATAAAATGTATAAATGTTACAGCACTTTGGTTTCACTGATAAATATGTTGAAATGGAATCAAATGATCTGTTTCTGTATTCAGTCCTTTTTAAATAGGATAGATGGGCTTTATAGCCTACAGTATAGAGTGCCTTCAGAAAGCATTCATACCTTGATTTATTACACAGTTTGTTGTGTTACAGCCTGAATATTTTTTTTTCTTTTTTTCTCACCCATCTACACACACAACCCCATAATGACAAAGTTAAAAACATGTTTTAAGAAATATTTGCATGTTTATTAAAAATGAAATGCAGCAATATCTCATTTACAAAAGGCAATATTTTGTAGAAGCACCATTGATGGCAATAACAGCTGTGAGTCTTTTTGGATAAGTCTCTAAGAGCTTTACACACCTAGATTGGACAATATTTACCCATTGTTCTTCAAAAAATCATTCAAGATTGATTGTTGATCATTGCTAGACAGCCACTCAGGAACATTCAATGTTGTCTTGGTATGCAACTCCAGGGTAGATTTGGTCTTGTGTTTTAGGTTATTGTCCTGCTGAAAGGTGAATTCATCAACCAGTGTCTGGTGGAAAGCAGACTGAATCAAGTTTTCCTCTAGGATTTTGTCAATGCCTGTAGCTGTATTCTGTTCATTTTTATCCTAAAAAAACTCCCTAGTCATTGCTGATGAGGAAGTGTTTCAAGGAGCTTTTTCATATAGCAAACATACTTTTTTTCCCTTCATGAGGCCAAACAGGACTATTGTAAACATTTCAGGTTTTGTATAGCATATAGTAAATATATTCATTTTATTTTATGGCCGCATCATGCCAATAACATGATGCAGCCACCACCATGCTTCAAAATATGAAGAGTGATGTGATGTATTGGTGATGTGATACTCAGTGATGTGTTGTATTGGATTTGCCCCAAACATACCGCTTTGTATTAAGGAAAAAAAGGTTTACTTTGCCACATTTTTTGCAGTATTACTTAAGTGCCTTGTTGCAAACAGGATGCATGTTTTGGAATATTTTTATTCTGTACAGGCTTCCTTCTTTTCACACTGTCATTTAGGTTTGTTTTGTGTAGTAACTACAATGTTGTTGATCCATCCTCAGTTTTCTTATATTACAACCATTAACCAATCAACTCTAAACTGTTTTAAAATCACCATTGGCCTTATGGTGAAATCCCTGAGCAGTTTCCTTCCCCTCCGGCAATTGAGTTAGGAAGGATACCGGTATCTTTGTAGTTACTGGGTGTATTGATACACCATCCGAAGCCTAATTAATAACTTCACCATGCTCAAAGGGATATTCAGCATCTGCTTTTTTTTATTTTACACATCTACCAACCAGTGGCCTTCTTTGCAAGGCATTGATACACCTCCCTGGTCTTTGTGGTTGAATCTGTGCTTGAAATTCCCTACTCGATTATGGGACCTTACAGATAATTGTTTGTGTGGGGTACAGAGATAGGGTAGTTATTCAAAAATCATGTGAACTACTATTTTATTTTTTATTTGTATTTATTTCACCTTTATTTAACCAGGTAGGCAAGTTGAGAACAAGTTCTCATTTACAATTGCGACCTGGCCAAGATAAAGCAAGCAGTTTGACACATACAACAACACAGAGTTACACATGGAGTAAAACAAACATACAGTCAATAATATAGTAGAAAAATAAGTCTATATACAAAGTGAGCAAATGAGGTGAGATAAGGGAGGTAAAGGCAAAAAGGCCATGGTGGCGAAGTAAATACAATATAGCAAATGTGAACTACTATTACTGAACACAGAATGAGTCCATGCAACGTATTATGCTATTTGTTAAGCACACATTTAGGCTAGTCATAACAAAAGGGTTGAATACTTATTGACTCAAGACATTCCAGCATTATATTTATTTTTCATTTCTAAAATGTTCTACAAAAAAAAGTCAACTTTGACATTATGGGGTATTGTGTGTAGATCAGTGACACAATCTAAATGTAATAGATTTTGAATTCAGGCTGTAACACAACAACATTAGGAAAAAGTAAAGGGGTGTGAATACTTTCTGAAGGCACTGGTCTAATGTGATAGTCTGCTTATAATTCCACTCTATTTTATTCAGAGTTTAGAGAAATTACTTCATTTCTGCCTATAACTCCACTATTCTATTCAGAGTTTAGAGAAATTCATCAAATGGTAAATGAGCTATCATCTTTCTGGTTAATGTAATACATGTCTGTTGAATTTCGGAAAATCCACCCGCACTCGGCCCTACCCCACCTATTCAGCCAGTCAGGAGCCGCTACTGTGTTGTAGACGATGTATACTGCCTACCTTTTACTAAATGGTACTTGCTAAATAGTATGCAGCGATGAGTACATAGTATGCTGTTTAAGTACGTAGTACGCTAGTATGGGTATTCAAACATGTCCAGTGTCTAGTGAGGGAAATAACGCTATGCATTCTCACATAATGTCCCTGGGGCATTATAAATGAGCCAAAAGACACATGGACAAGGTTGTATGTGTATTCAAAGCATTCCTTGTGTTAAGTGTTCATTTCCCTTATCAAGATTTCATCATGCGTCCCATGAATGGTCCTCCCAGCCAAATTGTTTGTATTGCCTCATTATGCTGTGAAGGCAGTGCTTTCACAAACACCATGCAGTGAATCATTAGATACTATTCATGCTGTATTAGTAGTACAATCAGGGCTTGTTGGTAAATCTCTTTCTCAGAGTCTCATGGAGCTGTATCTCAGCTCTTTCTGTGATTTCATTTGTGTGGGAAGAAATTGTAAAAATCACTAGCTGTCAGGAGAAGACATCATGGAGTGATTTGTGCACAGACCCAAAATGCTGAAATGGTACAATATTACATTTTTGGTGAAAGGAAATACTGTATACGGCATGATTATCATACATTTACATCATAACAGAGGGAGGTCTTAACAAGACATGATTATGTGCTCTTCTTTGTGGATATGTAAAGGCACTAAGTTACACCAAAATGTACATTTGAGATGGAAATGGTGTCCATTAATAATTTAACCTGAAAAAATAGAGCAACAAATTGACTCATTAACCACAACCCAAAATGCGTTATTCATATTGGTGAGTTAAATTGGAGCTCATTAAAGGCAATTCTTTGTGAAGTTTATTATGGGAACTTCGGCCCCCTTTTATGTGTTGCCCTCTCCTTCTGTGATACAACTCTGACAAGGAATGCTGGGGACCACTGTGTGACTGGCATCGTTTTCTTTAAGTTCTGAAGCCATTAGCTAAGCAGTCACACAACCATGCAGAAAGCCTCCGATCTGTGCCCTCTAACACTGTTTTGCCTCAGCCATTTCCTTTGCCTAGACAAAACCAATGTGTTTACTACAGTACATTCAGAAAATATTCACACCCCTTGACTTTTTACACATTTTGTGTAACTGGCCTACACACATTACCTCAATGTCAAAGTGAAAGATTTTTTAAAACAAATTAATGAAAAATAAAACCCAAAATGTCTTGAGTCAATAAGTATTCAACCCCTTTCTTATGGCAAGTCTATGTAAGTTCAGGAGTAAAAATGTGCTTAACAAGTCACATAATAAATTGCATGGACTCACTCTGAATGCAATAATTGCTTAACCTGATTTTTGAATGACTACCTCACCTCTGTATCCCACACATACAGATAATTGTAAGGTCCCTCGGTCGAGCAGTGAATTTCAAACAGATTCAACAACAAAGACCAGGGAGGTTTTCCAATGGCTCGCAAAGAAGGTCACCTATTAGTAGATGGGTAAAAATAAAAAATAGACGTTGAATATCCCTTTGAGCATGGTGAAGTTATTAATTACACTTTGGATGATGTATCAATACACCCAGTCACTACAAATATACAGTTGTCCTTCCTAACTCAGTTGCCGGAGATGAAGGAAACCGCTCAGGGCTTTCATTATGAGGCCAATGGTGACTTTTAAGCAGTTACAGAGTTTAATGGCTGTGAAAGGAGAAAACTGAGGCTTGATCAACAACATTGTAGTTACTTCACAATACTAACCTAAATGACAGAGTGAAAACAAGGGAGCCTGTACAGAATAAAAATATTCCAAAACACATCCTGTTTGCAAGAATGCACATAAGTAAGACTGCAAACAATGTGGCAAAGAAATGACATTTATGTCCTGAATACAAAGTGTTATGTTTGGGGAAAATCCAACACATCACTGAGTACCACTTCATATTTTCCAGCATGGTGGTGGCAGAATCATTTTATGGGTATGCTTGTCATCGGCAAGGCAAGAGAGTTTTTAAGGATAAAAAGAAACGGAATGAAGCTATAAGCACATGCAAAATCCTAGAGGAAAACCTGGTTCAGTCTGCTTTTCTTCAGACACTGGGAGACAAATTCATCCTTCAGCAGGACAATAACCTAAAACACAATGCCAAATACATACTGGTGTTCCTTACCAAGACGACATTGAATGTTCCTGAGTGGCCTAGTTACAGTTTTGACATAAATCGGCTTGAAAATCTATGGCAAGACTTGAAAATGGCTGTTTAGCAATGATCAACAACCAACTTGACAGAGCTTGAATAATATTGTACAATCCAGGTGTGCAAAGCTCTTAGAGACTTACCTAGAAAGACTCACAGCTGTAATCGCTGCCAAAGGTGATTCTAACATGTATTGACTCAAGGGTGTGAATACATATGTAAATTAGATTTCTGTATTTCATTTTCAATAGATTTGCAAACATATCTAAAAATGTTTTCACTTTGTTATTATGGGCTATTGTGTGTAGATTGGTGAACAAAAAAAATATTGAATCCATTTTGAATTCAGGCTGTAACACAACAAAATGTGGTATGAATACTTTCTGAAGGCACTGCACATTCAAATGGCGAAATAACGATAGAGAGGGCCAAAACGACATTAATAAAGCAATTCTTACTTTACAAAAGAGTTCAGTCAAAGTAGGCAGTAATGTAGCTTGGGTTTTTTGTAAAAACGACAGCCAAGTTTTGTTCAGCTGACACAGAACAAACTCTGTTGTTGAAGGAGTTACTGAGAAAGGACTTGAAACATCCGGTTTGGAAATGACAGAGGAACGCTGAGTTCTTCTATGCATCTATTCAGCTCGCAGGGAAGGATTTTCCCAAGCCCAGTGTTCTCGCACTTGTACTTGCATCTCGAATAAACCTCCTATGGATTCCCAACTTCACAGACAGAAGGATGTGGGGGGCTAGGGGTGGGTGGAGTGGGGAAGTGGATTGTGAATAAAAAAAGTGTTTTATAGAGATGCTGATTTCTTATTCACTCAGCCTTTGCAAGAGCAGAAGCACAGAGGAATGCAGAAAGAAAGCCCTCTCTCATTGAGAGGCCATAATGCATCCATCGTATATGAGTTGAAAAAGGATTCCCTGGTGGGAAAAGGCTGACCCCCGAACCCATTGAGGAGAAAAGCTGCTGCTGTGGGCCTCTCTCTACAGAGGTGCATTCTGGTATGAGGTAGCTGTGTTTTCACCTGGGGGGGGACCATCTCCGGGTGTTTACGAAAAGCCCTCCTCTGCCTTTGCAGCAGAGCGAATGAATAACAATATAAATCCCGCTTGAGTCCGCGGAAATGTGCTGTTGCCAGATTGTAATCACATCTTTTCAAAAGCAGTAGTGAAAAGACTAAACGACATCTCATTCCCACTTACTTTGCTGATTTCCTCTAGCTTTATTTTTGGTCCGTGGTAGATCACGATGTAGGCATTACGAGGCATAAAATTATAATAGTTGTATATAAAGAAAAAAACTAAGAGCTGTCAGACCTGATAAGAATTGTTAACGCAGAAACCAAGTCTAGGGTTTGGCAGCGATAAACATCCCAGTGACAAACATCCAGACAAAATTACCCTTTGGGACAACGTGATGTTCTGTCAATTGTCTTTGATAAACAATGACTGTTCATAATGGAGAATTTAAAAATAAATGTTGAATGACTTCATATGCCCTTACAGCTGATAATGTACATTCTATGTGTGGGCAATTTATCATATGTGCATCTACTGCATAACTATGTAATGTTTACTTTCAGCATACTGTAAACACACCCCAGATGACCATGATGGTGTTAAATGGTCTTGCTTGGGACCATTGCAGATCAGAGGCACAATAGGGGCCAATGGGCCCGGGGCAGAAAGTCCACATCCTGACAATGCTCTTTGGATGTGCATTTCTCTTATATCCCCTGATTTGAATTCAATTAAAGTCAGGATTATGCATGGATACTGGCAGATTTGGGGGAATTAGAGGTAATTCACTTTTCCAGTTTACGTGACTGTTAAGCAGATGTTGGAAGAAAAGTATTCCTCAGTGGAGAACCGCCAAGAATAACAATTGGATTTCCACATTATCAGAGGATGAACACATGTGGCATTTGGGCAGAGAGTGTATGTGTTTGTGTGTGTGTTTGCATTGTGTAAACTCTATGGAAAATCGCTATGGAAAATCGTGAATATCCTCTAATCCTTAAAAACAACTTTGTTTATTCCTCTCTGAAATGCTGTGTGGTCATCAATGACATAAAATGATAAAGTGCCCTAATATCAATGCATTATGTTCAATATTATGCATGAACAATGTTGTATAATGAAGTACACTATTTCTCGATTATGGGATGCAATATGTCATAAATTTCTCTTAGAAACAACAGAAAACCATTAATTATACTCCTGGGCACTATTGTCCTTCACATGCCTGTTTGATATTCACAAAGACTTCAAAATCTAACTGAGAGCATTTTGCCAGACGTATATTCACAAGTTCACTGCATATTATTACTCATTATAGGTTGTAAATGTATTAATATGCACATTTAATGTGGAAAATAAAGGATTTTGCTTGACCTGTTAATGTCAAATCAAATCAAATGTGATATTATAGTTCTGTTCAATATACCAGTATATGTATGCTATGGAATTTTAGCATGTTACTTTGATGCACCATTTTGTTAGCAGATTTATAGCTCGCTTACTTATACGTTGTTCTTCAGACGGAGCTGAAGATCAAATCAAAGTTTATTGGTCATGTGCACAGTTTAGCAGGTGTTATAGCGATGAAGCGAAATGCTTATGTTGCTAGCTCCTAACAATGCAGTCAACCCAGATAGCACTGTAGCACAGATGCACTCCACTCATAACCTCCATCTCTGTATGTGAAGGGCTGTTGTGATGAAGGTATGGTGATGACAGCCCAGTGACAGCTCAGAGTTGATTAGGTTTCCAGGGTGACATTAGCATTAGCATGGGCTGTGCACAGTGGCCCCATTAAAGATGCTCTTTATTCAAAGCCTTCCAGACGCTCCGGAATAGCTCTGTTCTGTGCTGTTGACAGGGCCCACTGCCCAGAGAGCCTCTGTAGACTGCTAAAGGTCAGCGCCTTTCTTCCGCCCCCTCTATTCAGACCATTGTGTGTCTATTTACCAAGGCCATATGCTACCGTTCCACTGAGGAGACCGAGACCCCCAACTTCCATCACACGAACAAACTCAGTTTTTAAGACCGTTATCCATTTATTATCCTATTATGGTGATGAGAGTCAAAAATATGCCACTCTACAATCAAACACACATGAGAAAGTATGAATACTGGGGGAAGCAGATTTGGATAAATAGAAGCACCTTACGTTGTTAACACTAGAACCAGTAAAGCAGTCATTTTGACTGCTTAGACATATTTTTTGTATTACTCTGCCTTTTTTAAGTCATGCCCCCTTCTATCTATATAACACACTACCATTGTTAGAATCTTAATATCACAAACAGAACTGGAGTTATAACCAGATTTATGAGGACGTCATTTTTTAAAATTGTTTTCCCCCATTGTCCTCCAGGACCTTCTCCGCTCCTTCTCCCAACATTGGAATGTGCCGTGCCCGTTGATAATCAACTCGACCATTGCCTCGAAATTGAATCTAAACTATACCTAAACTAATTTCACATACATATACACTGCTCAAAAAAATAAAGGGAACACTTAAACAACACAATGTAACTCCAAGTCAATCACACTTCTGTGAAATCAAACTGTCCACTTAGAAAGCAACACTGATATTGACAATAAATTTCACATGCTGTTGTGCAAATGGAATAGACAACAGGTGGAAATTATAGGCAATTAGCAAGACACCCCCAATAAAGGAGTGGTTCTGCAGGTGGGGACCACAGACCACTTCTCAGTTCCTATGCTTCCTGGCTGATGTTTTGGTCACTTTTGAATGCTGGCGGTGCTTTCACTCTAGTGGTAGCATGAGACGGAGTCTACAATCCACACAAGTGGCTCAGGTAGTGCAGCTCATCCAGGATGGCACATCAATGCGAGCTGTGGCAAGAAGGTTTGCTGTGTCTGTCAGTGTAGTGTCCAGAGCATGTAGGCGCTACCAGGAGACAGGCCAGTACATCAGGAGACATGGAGGAGGCCGTAGGAGGGCAACAACCCAGCAGCAGGACCGCTACCTCCGCCTTTGTGCAAGGAGGAGCAGGAGAAGCACTGCCAGAGCCCTGCAAAATGACCTCCAGCAGGCCACAAATGTGCATGCGTCTGCTCAAACGGTCAGAAACAGACTCCATGAGGGTGGTATGAGGGCCCGACGTCCACAGGTGGGGGTTGTGCTTACAGCCCAACATCGTGCAGGACGTTTGGCATTTGCCAGAGAACACCAAGATTGGCAAATTCGCCACTGGCGAGCAGGTTCACACTGAGCACGTGACAGACGTGACAGAGTCTGGAGACGCCGTGGAGAATGTTCTGCTGCCTGCAACATCCTCCAGCATGACTAGTTTGGCGGTGGGTCAGTCATGGTGTGGGGTGGCATTTCTTTGGGGGGCCGCACAGCCCTCCATGTGCTCGCCAGAGGTAGCCTGACTGCCATTAGGTACCGAGATGAGATCCTCAGACCCCTTGTGAGACCCCTTATGCTGGTGCGGTTGGCCCTGGGTTCCTCCTAATGCAAGACAATGCTAGACCTCATGTGGCTGGAGTGTGTCAGCAGTTCCTGCAAGAGGAAGGCATTGATGCTATGGACTGGCCAGCCCGTTCCCCAGACCTGAATCTAATTGAGCACATCTGGGACATCATGTCTCGCACCATCCACCAACACCACGTTGCACCACAGACTGTCCAGGAGTTGGCGGATGCTTTAGTCCAGGTCTGGGAGGAGATCCCTCAGGAGACCATCCGCCACCTCATCAGGAGCATGCCCAGGCGTTGTAGGGAGGTCATACAGGCACGTGGAGGCCACACACACTACTGAGCCTCATTTTGACTTGTTTTAATGACATTACATCAAAGTTGGATCAGCCTGTAGTGTGGTTTTCCACTTTAATTTTGAGTGTGACTCCAAATCCAGACCTCCATGGGTTGATAAATTGGATTTCCATTGATTATTTTGGTGTGATTTTGTTGTCAGCACATTCAACTATGTAAAGAAAAAAGTATTTAATAAGATTATTTCTTTCATTCAGATCTAGGATGTGTTGTTTAAGTGTTCCCTTTATTTTTTTGAGCAGTATATAACATCAGATGAAATAAAGCGAACAATTCATAATTTGAATGAAAACAACTCGGATGGCGAGGAAGAAATTAATCTCTGATGATTATTCTTTGGATTCTGAGCCTCAGCCTCGATAACCAACACATCCGAGGTCGTGGCGCCAAAAAAAGAACGGTGTGCACTGAGCAGGTACCCACTCCATTACCAAATAAAACAGTAAGACAGGAGAAAGGAAGAGATAGAACATGTATGTATGGGATACTTTTCTTTGGAGAAACCATGTCACGGGATCGCTTCAGAGAGATTATGCTTTACCTCCAATTTGATGACAAACATATGATATCCAACATAAATATATATATATTTTTTTTTACTGCTGTCATATCGACACTTATAATCATTATAATGGAATTATTGATTTTGTGCCGATTTTCACTATCAAGCAGACTTGGCACTTATCATGTTTAGGTTACTGATGTTTTCTTCATTTGATCGCGCGTCTTGCTGACCGTGTGTCTTGGTGGTTGGGGTATTTTGGGATATTTTTTATTTATTTGGTCGTTATAAAAAGAAGCTCTAACCCTGTTCCAACAATTACGCTTTCTGTTTAATAGTTGTAACAAAGACACTCCACGAAAATGGTTTATTGAACACTTGAATTGTTTTGTTTTTACATATAGCCTACAGTAACATAAACTAATAAAGGCCATTGTGTTATTTGAAATAAAATAAAAATTGTATTTTAACGTCACCTTAGACCTTCATAAACATAACCAAATTATCATTTTTGCCATAGCGTATGTGAAATGTATTAATTACATTGTTAGAATGTTGTCGAAGGCCCAGCGGTTTTAGTGTTAAGGGCTAGAGACTGCAGCATTTATCTATCCAATGCATGATAAAATGCACACACGCATTGGGGAGGCCAAGGGTCAAAGAGAGACAGATAAAGGGGATGGGGATAAAAGGGCCAATATATAAAATAAATCACCTAACCAATTAGGCTTGGGCAGTAGCAGCTTTCATATGGCATCCGTGCCTGAGAGACATCCAGCAAAGCACCTGGATATAGAGAGCTCTGGATGGGGATGAGAATGGGGTGGGGAGGGCAGTGTTTCAGATAAACAAACCCTTATTATCCTTGGATAACCTAGTAATTAATTCAGAGACAACAGCAAGGAATTAAAGTAGTGAGGAGCTGAGCTGGGACTGAGATGCCTGAGAGTTCCTAATAACCACAATGAATAAGACAGCGCTAGGCAACTGCCTTCCCCAAACACAGAGAAGGAAACAAGCCCTGGGGGCTGGCCCAGGCAGAATGACCCTCCTAATTGGCCTCTCACTAGTGACTGGCCCTGCTAATACACAGCATTGTGCGCAGAGGAATAGACCAGTGTGAGAAAGTTTATTATTCTGGACTGGGCTGAAAATAGAGGAACCTTATTCCGGAGTTACATTGGCAAGACAAAGTATGTAAACACTTTGGAAATACCTGGATTTCTGCATAAATTGGTCATAAAATGTGATCTGATCTTCATCTAGGTCACAACAATAGACAAACACAGTCTTCTTAAACTAATAACACACAATTATACATATTCATGTCTTTATTGAACACACCGTGTAAACATTCACAGTGTGAACCCTTGGATTTAATAACTGGTTGACCCGCCTCTGACAGCAATGACCTCAACCAAACGTTTTCTGTAATTGTGGATCAGACCTGCATAAATGTCAGGAGGAATTTTGGACCATTCTTCTTTACAAAACTGTTTCAGTTCAGCAATATTCTTGGGATGTCTGGTGTGAACTTCTCTCTTGAGGTCATGCCACACCATCTCAATCGGGTTGAGGTCAGGACTCTGACTGGGCCACTCCAGAAGGCGTATTTTCTTCTGTTGAAGCCATTGTTGTTGATTTACTTCTGTGTTTTGGGTTGTTGTCCTGTTGCATCACCCAACTTCTGTTGAGTTTCAATTGGCGGACAGATAGCCTAACATTCTCCTGAAAAATGTCTTGATGAACTTGGGAATTTATTTTTCTGTCGATGATACTGTAGTAAGCTGTCCAGGCCTGAGGCAGCAAAGCAGCCCGAAACCATGATGCTCCCTCCACCATACTTTACAGTTGGGATTTTTATTTAATTTAATTTATTTCACCTTTATTTAACCAGGTAGGCCAGTTGGGAAGAAGTTCTCATTTACAACTGCGACCTGGCCAAGATAAAGCAAAGCAGCGCGACACAGGTAGTTGGATGGGCTATTTCCAGATGGGCTGTGTACAGGTGCAATGATCTGTGAGCTGCTCTGACAGCTGATGCTTAAAGTTTGTGAGGGAGATAAGAGTCTCCAGCTTCAGTGATTTTTGCAATTCGTTCCAGTCATTGGCAGCAGAGAACTGGAAGGAAAGGCGGCCAAAGGAGGAATAGGCTTTGGGGGTGACCAGTGAAACATACCTGCTGGAGCGCGTGCTACGGGTGGGTGCTGCTATGGTGACCAGTGAGCTGAGATAAGGTGGGGCTTTTCCTAGCAAAGACTTATAGTTGACCCGGAGCCGGTGGGTTTGGCGACGAAAATGAAGCGAGGGCCAGCCAACAAGAGCATACAGGTCGCAGTGGTGGGTAGTATATGGGGCATTGGTGACTAAACGGATGGCACTGTGATAGACTGCATCCAATTTGCTGAGTAGAGTGTTGGAGTCTATTTTGTAAATGACATCGCCAAAGTTAAGGATTGGTAGGATAGTCAGTTTTACGAGGGTATGTTTGGCTTCATGAGTGAAGGATGCTTTGTTGCGAAATAGGAAAGCGATTTTAGATTTAATTTTAGATTGGAGATGCTTAATGTGAGTCTGGAAGGAGAGTTTACAGTCTAACCAGACACCTAGGTATTTGTAATTGTCCACATATTCTAAGTCAGAACCGTCCAGAGTAGTGATGCTGGACGGGCGGGCAGGTGCGAGCAGCGATCGGTTGAAGAGCATGCATTTAGTTTTACTTGCATTTAAGAGCAGTTGGAGGCCACGGAAGGAGAGTTGTATTGCATTGAAGCTCGTCTGGAGGTTAGTTAACAAAGTGTCCAAAGAATGGCCAGAAGTATACAGAATGGTGTCATCTGCGTAGAGGTGGATCAGAGAATCACCAGCAGCAAGAGCGACATCATTGATGGACACAGAGAAAAGAGTCGTCACGAGAATTGAACCCTGTGGCACCCCCATAGAGACTGCCAGAGGTCCGGACAACAGGCCCTCCGATTTGATACACAACTCTGTCTGAGAAGTAGTTGGTGAACCAGGCGAGGCAGTCTTTTGAGAAACCAAGGCTGTTGAGTCTGCCGATAAGAATGTGGTGATTGAGTCGAAAGCCTTGGCCAGGTCGATGAATATGGCTACACAGTGTTGTCTTTTATCGATGGCAGTTATGATATTGTTTAGGACCTTGACCGTGGCTGAGGTGCACCAATGACCAGCTCGGAAACCAGATTGCATAGTGGAGAAGATATGGTGAGATTCGAAATGGTCAGTGATCTGTGTGTTAAACTTGGCTTTCGAAGACCTTAGAAAGGCAGGGTAGGATAGATATAGGTCTGTAACAGTTTGAGTCTAGAGTGTCTCCCCCTTTGAAGAGGGGGGTGACCGTGGCAGCTTTCCAATCTTTGGGGATCTCAGACGATATGAAAGAGAGGTTGAACAGGCTAGTAATAGGGGTGCAACAATTTCGGCGGATAATTTTAGAAAGAGAGGGTCCAGATTGTCTAGCCCAGCTGATTTGTAAGGGTCCAGATTTTGCAACTCTTTCAGAACATCAGCTATCTGGATTTGGGTGAAGGAGAAATGGGGGAGGTTTGGGCAGGTTGCTGTGGGGGGTGCAGGGCTGTTGACCGGGGTAGGGGTAGCCAGGTAAAAAGCATGGCCAGCTGTAGAAAAATGATTATTGAAATTCTCAATTATCGTGGATTTATCGGTGGTGACAGTGTTTCCTAGCCACAGTGCAGTGGGCAGCTGGGAGGAGGTGCTCTTATTCTCCATGGACTTTTTGGATTTTGTGCTACAGGATGCACATTTTTGTTTGAAAAAGCTAGCCTTTGCTTTCCTAACTGCCTGTGTATATTGGTTCCTAACTTCCCTGAAAAGTTGCATATCGCAGGGGCTATTCGATGCAAATGCAGTATGCCACAGGATGTTTTTGTGCTGGTCAAGGGCAGTCCGGTCTGGAGTGAACCAAGGGCTATATCTGTTCCTGGTTCTACATTTTTTGAATGGGGCATGCTTATTTAAGATGGTGAGGAAAGCACTTTTAAAGAATAACCAGGCATCCACTACTGACGGAATGAGGTAAATATCCTTCCAGGATACCTGGCCAGGTCGATTAGAAAGGCCTGCTCGCTGAAGTGTTTTAGGGAGCATTTGGCAGTAATGAGGTGTGGTCGTTTGACCGCGGACCCATTACGGACACAATCAATGAGGCAGTGATCGCTGAGATCCTGGTTGAAGACAGCAGAGCTGGAGACACAGCGATTCAGACAGCTACCTGGCCGGGGCTAGCAGGCTAGCAGAAGGGCCTTCAGGGGTCGTCGTGATGGAGGAGCCTGTTGAAACCCCTCGGGCGGATTACATTGGTAGACCAGTTGTGATTGAATCGGTGGGGCTCCGTTTCGACAGTAAAAGGGGTCCAGGGCAATTGGCAAAATATGTATTGTAGCCAGGGAGTGGCTGATGGACTTCTTCAGCTAGCCAGGAGATGGGCCTAGCACGAGGCTAGTTCCAGGCTCACTGGTATGCTCTGGGTTGAATCGCGCTGTGCAGACTGGCAGGAGTTGACTGGGCTAACGTTAGCTGATGACCGCTAGCAGTTGCTAACTGAAGTATACTATACTAAAGTATAGAAAATAGCAGATCCATACCACATTGGGTGAGGCGGGTTACAGGAGAGTTTGTTGAATTTGAGGTAAAAAAAAAATATATATACGAAATACATACGAAGGAAAAAAATATATATACACGGGACACGACAAGACAAAGACGTCTGAACTGCTACGCCATCTTGGAAGAGATCTGGAACTCTTCTGAGCTCATGTTTTGATGTTGGTGTGCTGTGCCTTTTTTTCCCCCACACATAGTGTTGTGTGTTCCTTCCAAAAAACTCAACTGTAGTGTCATCTGTCCACAGAATATTTTGCCAGTAGCGCTGTGGAACATCTAGGTGCACTTTTGCAAACTTCAGACGTACAGCAATGTTTTTTTTGGACAGCAGTGGCTTTCTTCTGTAGTGTCCTCCCATGAACACCATTCTTGTTTAGTGTTTTAGGTATCGTAGACTCGTCAACAGAGATGTTAGCATGTTCCAGAGATTTCTGTAAGTCTTTAGCTGACACTCTAGGATTCTTCTTAACCCCACTGAGCATTATGCGCTGTGCTCTTGCAGTCATCTTTGCAGGACGGTGTCATAGACGTCGATGAAAGGGGACCAAAACACAGCGTGTATAGTGCTCATCTTTGTATATTTATTAAAGAGAGTGAACACTTAAACAAAAATAACAAACGACAATCAACAGTTCTGTAAGGTACACAGACTATACAGAAAGCAACCACCCAGAAACCCAAAGGAAAAACAGGCTGCCTAAGTATGGCTTCCAATCAAAGACAACGAAAAACACCTGCCTCTGATTGGAAACCATACTCGGCCAAACATGGAAAAAGAAACATAGAAATAGAAAACTAGAACCAAAATCCCCTAGAACCAAAAAACCCCAAAACACACAAAACAAACACCCCCTGCCACGCCCTGACCATACTACAATGACAAATGACCCCTTACTGGTCAGGACGTGACAGACGGCCACTCCTAGGGAGAGTAGCAACAGTGCTGAACTTTCTCCGTTTATAGACAATTTGTCTTACCGTGGACTGATGAATCTCAAGGCTTTTAGAGATACTTTTGTAACCCTTTCCAGCTTTATGCAATTCAACAATTCTTAATCTTATGAATTCTGAGATCTTTTTTGTTTGAGGCATGGTTCACATCAGGCAATGCCTCTTGTGAATAGCAAACTCAAATTTTGTGAGTTTTTTTATAGTGCAAGGCAACTCTAACCAACATCTCCAATCTCGTCTCATTGATTGGATTCCAGGTTAGCTGACTCCTGACTCCAATTAGCATTTGAAGAAGTCATTAGCATAGGGGTTCACATACTTTTTCCAACCTACACTGTGAATGTTTAAATGATGTATTCAATATAGAGAAGAAAAATACAATATCTTGTGTGTTATTAGTTTAAGCACACTCTTTGTCTATTGTTGTGACTTAGGTGAAGATCAGATCAAATTTGATGACCAAATTTATGCAGAAATCTAGGTATTTCCAAAGTGTTCACATACTTTGTCTTGCCAACGTAACTGTTTGGGAATCGGGCCAAATTAGAGAGATATTTCCCCCTTCAGAGGTGCATGGCTGACACACTCCAATCAAGGACATTTCCAGGTCCTCTTTGTTATTACATTCATATCTCGTTCAGTAATGTGTTGTAATTATTTTGTCAAGCATGCCATTCTCTGCGCTGATTATAAAGTGCCGAGATCTAACAACATAATGGAGCAAATATTTTTCTATGGAAATGTGGAGTTTGCCGTTTGTGTGAAATTCCGTACTCATCCTCCACAGATGCGCAGACATCCCCCACTAAATCAATTAAATGTGTGTGCAGAGTTGGAGCCCCATTGAGAAATAGCAACAGATGGCACGTTGAGATACCTGTCAACAGCCCTAGCCTGTCTGTGGGGGGCAGGAAGGAGAGGTGGGACCAGGGTTTGTCAGACCTCCCTGCTCTGTTTTGAGGAGTCAAATCAGTGGCAAATGGTGTCATCCTTGTGTAATCAAGTGCCACACCAGCAATATGGGATGCTGTGATAGGTGTTCAGAGGGTAAACCTCTGGAAAAGCAACTCACAATCTCTAGGCTGTATATGAAAATGCCTGTAATTAAGCATGATAATGTGCATAGCTACTTTTAACCAATAGTAAAAGACCTTTCAAGGTCCAAACTGAATTACAATGGGATGGGTAGAGACAACAGAAAATGCATACCCATACATTTTAACTGCTTGAGTTTACACTGAAGTAATGTGATAGATGCCTGATATTAAAGGAGAAGTTTATCCAGAAACTCTCAAGTGATTCCATACATTGAAACTAGTCAGTGGAGTTTGCCCTCTTCCCCCTCTCTCTCCATGGATTGCAGAACTGAGACAGCTGCAAAAACGGGTCATGTGACTCGTGACGTTGCTGGGTGCAGGCCTTGCTCTGCTCCGTTGTCAGTGAATGCAAGATTCACAAAGCCGCGAACTGTGGACAAAGTCGTTGTTTTATTGAAAGCATATGACCGACTTAGCTATTTTTTGTCAAAAGTACTATCGATTTTGAGTCAGGAAATGTGTACTTTTCCACCTAAAACATTTGTGATTATTTTATGTAGCCGACTGCCAAAGCAGTGGAGATGGGGAATAGAATATCCCAAAAACATTGTGATAAGTAGATATAGGTTATATAGTGGTATGAGCTAATGTCAAAACATCAACCCACTAACGGTCCCGCTCATAGAAGTGTATGATAAGCGATTATTCAATAAAGTACAGTTTGACTACTTACTCGTTGGATAACTGTCCATTTGGCACAGCTGGAACAGCATTGTCTGCCCAATTCCTTTTTGGAATAGGGAAACTGTTTCCAGGACAGAGTTTTGTGGGCAGCAAAATCCACGTGGTCTCAAAAGCAAACTAACTGCACCTCATCATCAAGTTCCTCCATGTCTAAGAATTGTAGTCACATATTCGAATTCTCTGCAGCACAAACCTTCTTCAATTGTTGTCATTGGAGCGCAATTGCCTCAAATGCACACACCACCAGTCTGTGTTGATCCTGGGGATGGGTTGGGGCTCCGGTCCAGCTGCTGTTGCAGCCTCGGTTTCTAAAATGGTTGCTGCCATCTGAAGTTCAATTTGTCTAAATTCTTCATCAGAATGGACTACTATGCCTCAAATAAATAAGGTTCGACAACATCAACGCCCCTCCAGTAGACTACCCTTCCTCCTCACTCGTGACTCTTTCGTCGTAAGACATGTTTTTGGTTGTTTTTTTTGTAAGAGAACTATAGTGCAATTGTACTGTAATTTCAATGTGTGACAAAACAAGCAATAGTGCAAGCAATAGTGTAGAGCATCATTGTACAATCTAAACCTCTGAAATATATTTTCAATAACCAAAAATATTGTATTTTCCGCTGCTTGAAGCTAGTGTACAAAACAGAAGATGCAAAAACGAAACATAAGAAGGGAAGCATAGAAATAGCGCATATAGAACAGATATACTGCTTCTTAGACTTGCTTTCAATGAGAATGACAGATCTATAACTCATATTTCTATGTGAATTTGGTCAGGTCACCCCAAAAAGTTACATATTGCAGCTTTCAGTATCCTCACTACTTCTACCCCCCAAAAAAACTTGTGACATCAAGCACCATATAAGGGCATATCTTGACATTTCTAAGTAGCAGGGTTTCCAAATGAGGGCACACATGCGTTGTTACCCATCTCCGCTGCTGTGGCAGTCGGCTACATAAAATAATGATATAAAACATTTGCAGATATTTTATACTGAACAAAAAAATTTACTCAACAGGTAAAGTATTGATTGGTCCTATGTTCCGTGAGCTGAAATAAAAGATCCCAGAAATGTTCCATACTCACAAAATCTTATTTCTCTCAAATATTTTGCACAAATTTGTTTACATCCCTGTTAGTGAGCATTTCTCCTTTGCCAAGATAATCCATCCACCTGACAGGTGTGGCATATCAATAAGCTTATTAAACAGCATGATCATTACACAGGTGTAACTTGTGCTGGGGACAATAAAAGGCCACTCTAACGTGCAGTTTTGTCACACAACACAATGCCACAGATGTCTCAAGTCTTGAGGGAGCATGCAATCTGTTATGCTGACTGCAGGAATGTCCACCAGAGCTGTTACCAGATAATTGAAAGTCCATTTCTCTACCATAAGCGCCCTCCAATGTCGTTTTAGAGAATTTGGCAGTACGTCCAACCTGCCTCACAACCGCAGACCACGTCCAACCATGCCAGCCCAGGACCTCCACATCCAGCTTCTTCACCTGCGGGATCGTCTGAGACCAGCCACCCGGACCGTTGATGAAACTGTGGGTTTGCACAGGTGAAGAATTTCTGCACAAACTGTCAGAAACCATCTCAGGGAAGCTCATCTGAGTGCTCGTTGTCCTCACCAGGGTCTTGACCTGACTGCAGTTCGGCGTTGTAACTGACTTCAGTGGGCAAATGCTCACCTTTGATGGCGACTGGCATGCTGAAGAAGTGTGCTATTCACAGATGAATCCCAGTTTCAACTGTACCGGGCAGACAGTATATATGGCGTCTTGTGAGCGAGTGGTTTGCTGATGTCAGCGCTGTGAACAGAGTGCCTCATGGTGGTGGCAGGGATATGCTATGGGCAGGCATAAGCTATGGACAATGAACACAATTGTATTTTAATCGATGGAAATTTGAATGTACAGAGATACCTTGATGAGATCCTTAGGCCCATTGTCACGCCATTCATCTGCCTCCATCATCTCATGTTTCAGCATGATAATGCACAGCCCCATGTTGCAAGGATCTGTACACAATTCCTGGAAGCTGAAAATGTCAAATTTCTTCCATGGCCTTCATACTCAAAAGACATGTCATTCATTGAGTATGCTCTGGATCGACGTGTACGACAGTGTGTCCCAGTTCCCGCCAATATCCCAAAACTTTGCACAGTCATTGAAAAGGAGTGGGACAAAATTCCACAAGCCACAATTAACAGCATGATTAACTCTATGCGAAGGAGATGTGTCACTTTGCATGAGGTGGTCACACCAGATACGGACTGGTTTTCTGATCCATGCCCTTACCTTTTTTAAAAAGGTATCTGTATTCCCAGTCATGTGAAATTCATAGATTAGGACCTAACTAATTAATTTCAATTGACTGATTTCCTTATATGAACTGTAACTCAGGACAATCTTTGAAATTGTTGCATGTTGCGTTTATATTTTTGTACAGTGTAGGTGGAAAAGCACACGACTCAAAACCGCTAACATTTTTTTTGCTAATTTGGCCGTACGCTTTCAATAAAACAATGAATTTGTCCACAGTTTGCAGATTTGTGAATCATGCATTCAATGACAACAGAGCAGAGTGAGGCCTGCATCCTGCAAGGTTACGAGTCACGTCACGCGACACGTTTTTGCATCTGTCTCAGTTCTGCACTCCAGAGAAAGATAGGGGGAGAGGGCAAAAAACACTGAACTAATTTCAATGTATGGAATGACTTGGGAGGTTCTGGATTTTGGGTAAACTTCTCCTTTAAAGTTCTTCATGACCAATACATGTGAAATCCTGCAGTATTTAGCATGTATCAGGCCAAACAAAGACAGTTGCTAAGCAGGTCGGTCTCTGTGCACATTAATCACTCTCTAAAATTAGCAGTGTGAGGAGGAGTACGTAGGAGGAGTACGTAGGAGGAGGCCTGTCAGTGTCACACATGGTATGGCATTTCAGAGTTTAGTCAGGACTATGGAGATGGAGCCTAGCAGGTCCAAACCAAGGCCAATGATGACAACAATGTCACACAGACTGTAACACCTGAAAGGAATCAATCGGGATTGACAAAGCATTCAGCTTTAATTTACCATAGAAGGGCTATGCTTTCTTTGTGAACCTGTATTGCTCAACGAAAATATTTGTCAGTTATTTACGACCCTGATTAACATCCACTGGCTAAACTTCATGCCAAAGATGTTCTGTATGGGGCTGGCTCAACTGGCTGGGTGAGCTTGGCTTGATGTGAAAATCTTATGACACGCCAATGCAACTACACTTCTAATCGACATGTGTTTGTATAATGCATTGAACTATTGCACATCAACTGCCATACTCCCATGAAGAGACACAGCTAAGACTGACAGTTTTACACATTTAGTATTCCATTCCATCCCTATGACAACATCAGAGTAGATTTACAACCTGTTCACTTGGTTCACATCAATCTCCTGAGATGATGGAAGAAACAAAGGCAGGACAGGAGAGAGGCAGTGGCGGTGTGGAGGCGCAGGCCTCAGGTGTGAACAGGTGGGTCGGTTCATTGCCATGCAGGAATTGTGCACAGATCCAGGTGCACAGCTGCAGGGAGGGGTATAACAGACACGTACGCTGAGCTTCCCAGGCCATACTGCCCATGTTGAAACAGTTTGTCCCAGGGGAGGTGAGGAGAGTGTGGGTGGGTGCTTCTAGATTCTACATGCTTAATGGTGGGTGTTGGTAGCTGCAAGAGGGAGAAAAACAAAAAGGGGTGAGAGAGCGATAGCTTGAAACTATTATTATGTGCGTGTGTGTATGTGTGTGTTTGTTTACTTGTGTGAATGTTTGTGTGCAATAGGCATAGCTGAGTAAAAGAGCATTAGAGGGAGAATGAGCAGCAGAAGCTAGTTTGACTAGTTACTGAATGTATAGTTTCCCGGGCAACGATTGTCGCAATCGATCTGTGATTTAACAAAGTCAGTCATTTGCAAACCTGCCATTACACATCCTGTTGAGATTCCAATAAGACCATGCTCTTATTGGACTTCTCTAAGCCACCGGCTGCATCAATCACAGCCGTGGGACAGATTAGGTTCTAGATGAGTGCCGTCCCTCCTGGCTGGATACATGAGCACCAAGTCCTCAACCTCAAAGGTCAGAGGAGCTACAAAGTGAAGGGGATCACTGAGGCATTGCACTCTTGGTAATTTTGAGGAGAGGCAGTGGAGAAATGGGTCAGTGACCAGTGTGGATGGATTGGCTCAAGTCAAGATTCCTTTGACACAGATGGGAGCCCACAAGCCTGGATTGTAAAAATATATATCTGTAGATAATAATGCAGTGATAGAACACACCCTAGATAGCTCAAATACCACTATTTTCTGACACAATATCATCCCAGCAGCTCCATCCACCGCCAGACAATGAGCCAGACAGACAGGCTGACCTTTGGTGTCCTTGAAACAGTTGATGCTGTGTAATGTATTCTGCAGTTGATTCCATTTTTAAAAATCATTCTCAATCCACCGAGTCTCTGTGTCTCAAACCCTGCTGGATATTATTCCTGTTATTATTTTTCACTAGTCCAATCACTATAGGTCCTGTGGAGAAACAATGCTGAGAGACTCGGGCTAAGACGGGAATGCCAATTTCCTCTGAGCACACCATCCTCAGGTTCAGAGGAAGATTAGCTGGATGTCAAATCTCACAGCTCAAGTGCTCAAACTTGAAAGTGCATTTGAAATGCAGATCTTCCTAGGGATATGGCGAGTAATATGAATGGTTTAGATGGGTGCTATAATGACACGTTTATGGGCCTTCTTCAGAATCGTCTTTAAGGAGACCATGACAACAATAATAATTACAACATTTTCATATGTATGACCAAAAAAGGAAAATGCTAAAGACATTTAAATGAGGTATCAGCCTACCTTCACGGTTACACAGAACCCACTGTGAGAATGGTGTAAAATGACCAGTGACAAATGACAGGATGCCAGAGTGTCAATCAGAATCCATTAGTAGCACAGTACTAATTACTAGTGACTCTGGGGTTGATTAAAGGAAATCATAAAACAGCACCAGACACTATTATGCTAATGATATCTCATTTGGAGTGGCCGGGTTTGGGGGCCTAAAAGGATTTGGACAGCGCTACCAGTCTGGCTCAGGAAAATGTGAAGCATGTCATTAGAGCAGGAACGGAATATCAATTCTTGAGATGATGGCAGCATTTTAATCTTGTTCGGGGAGTATACTGATGGGCTCATTCCCTTACAGATGATCATATGCAGGAATATGAGCAGGTAAAAGTCATTTACAGTCACATTGTCCTCTATAATGAACCATATCACATAGCAGTGATGATATAGTGAAGAAGATCGCAGGATACTGTATATTTTTTATTTTTTTATTTTATTTCACCTTTATTTAATTAACCAGGTAGGCCAGTTGAGAACATGTTCTCATTTACAACTGCGACCTGGCCAAGATAAAGCAAAGCAGTGCGACAAAAACAACAGAGTTACGCTTGGAATAAACAATAAACAAGCCAATAACACAATAAACAACTCAATGACACAGTAGAAAAAAAGAAAGTCTATATACAGTGTGTGCAAAAGGCATGAGGAGGTAGGCAATAAATAGGCCATAGTAGCGAAGAATTACAATTTAGCAGATTAACACTGGAGTGATAAATGAGCAGATGATGATGTGCAAGTAGAGATACTGGTGTGCAAAAGAGCAGAAAAGTTAATAAAAACAGTATGGGGATGAGGTAGGTAGATAATATGAGTCTGGAAGGAGAGTTTACAGTCTAGCCAGACACCTAGGTATTTCTAGTTGTCCACATATTCTAGGTCAGAACCATCCAGGGTGGTGATGCTAGTCGGGCGGGCGTGTGCAAGCAGCGAACGGTTGAAAAGCATACATTTGGTTTTACTAGCGTTTAAGAGCAGTTGGAGGCCACGGAAGGAGTGTTGTATGGCATTGAAGCTCGTTTGGAGGTTAGTTAGCACAGTGTCCAAGGAAGGGCCAGAAGTATACAGAATGGTGTCGTCTGTGTAGAGGTGGATCAGGGAATCGCCCGCAGCAAGAGCGACATCATTGATGTATACAGAGAAAAGAGTCGGCCCGAGAATTGAACCCTGTGGTACCCCCCCCAGAGACTGCCAGAGGTCCGGACAACATGCCCTCCGATTTGACACACTGAACTCTGTCTGCAAAGTAGTTGATGAACCAGGCGAGGCAGTCATTAGAGAAACCAAGGCTATTGAGTCTGCCGATAAGAATACGGTGATTGACAGAGTCGAAAGCCTTGGCCAGGTCGGTGAAGACGGCTGCACAGTAATGTCTTTTATCAATGGTGGTTATGATAGCGTTTAGTACCTTGAGCGTGGCTGAGGTGCACCCGTGACCGGCTCGGAAACCGGATTGCACAGCGGAGAAGGTACGGTGGGATTCGAAATGGTCAGTGATCTGTTTATTAACTTGGCTTTCGAAGACTTTATTGAGGCAGGGCAGGATAGATTTAGGTCTATAGCTGTTTGGGTCTAGAGTGTCACCCCCTTTGAAGAGGGGGATGTCCGCAGCAGCTTTTCAATCTTTAGGGATCTCGGACGATACGAAAGAGAGGTTGAACAGGCTGGTAATAGGGGTTGCAACAATGGCGGCGGATAGTTTTAGAAAGTGAGAGTCCAGATTGTCTAGCCCAGCTGATTTGTACGAGTCCAGGTTTTGCAGCTCTTTCAGAACATCTGCTATCTGGATTTGGGTGAAGGAGAAGCTGGAGAGGCTCGGGCGAGTAGCTGCGGAGCTGTTTGCCGAGGTTGGAGTAGCCAGGAGGAAGGCATGGCCAGCCGTAGAGAAACGCTTATTGAAATGTTAGATTATCAGGGATATATCGGTGGTGACCGTGTTACCTAGCCTCAGTGCAGTGGGCAGCTGGGAAGAGGTGCTCTTGTTCTCCATGGACTTTACAGTGTCCCAAAACTTTTTGGAGTTAGAGCTACAGGATGCAAATTTCTGCTTGAAAAAGCTAGCCTTTGCTTTCCTGACTGACTGCGTGTATTGGTTCCTGACTTCCCTGAACAGTTGCATATCGCGGGGACTCTCCGATGCTATTGCAGTCTGCCACAGGATGTTTTTGTGCTGGTCAAGGGCAGTCAGGTCTGGAGTGAACCAAGGGCTATATCTGTTCTTAGTTCTGCATTTTTTGAAAGGGGCATGCTTATCTAAGATGGTGAGGAAAGCACTTTTAAAGAACGGCCAGGCATCCTCGACTGACGGGATAAGGTCAATATCTTTCCAGGATACATTACATTACATTACATTTAAGTCATTTAGCAGACGCTCTTATCCAGAGCGACTTACAAAATGGTGCATTCACCTTATGATATCCAGTGGAACAACCACTTTACAATAGTGCATCTAAATCTTTTAAGGGGGGGGGGGGGAGTTAGAAGGATTACTTTATCCTATCCTAGGTATTCCTTAAAGAGGTGGGGTTTCAGGTGTCTCAAGGATACCCTTGCCAGGTTGATTAGAAACCCGAACCCTAACCCTAAGCCTGCCGGGGTGTTAAGCATATCCCAGCATATCCCAACAGCTGATGCTTAAAGTAAGTGAGGGAGATATCAGGCCTGGGCAATTATCTTCCATAGAGGGGGGGCACATTAGAATATATACTGCTCAAAAAAATAAAGGGAACACTTAAACAACACATCCTAGATCTGAATGAAAGAAATAATCTTATTAAATACTTTTTTCTTTACATAGTTGAATGTGCTGACAACAAAATCACACCAAAATAATCAATGGAAATCCAATTTATCAACCCATGGAGGTCTGGATTTGGAGTCACACTCAAAATTAAAGTTGAAAACCACACTACAGGCTTATCCAACTTTGATGTAATGTCATTAAAACAAGTCAAAATGAGGCTCAGTAGTGTGTGTGGCCTCCACGTGCCTGTATGACCTCCCTACAACACCTGGGCATGCTCCTGATGAGGTGGCGGATGGTCTCCTGAGGGATCTCCTCCCAGACCTGGACTAAAGCATCTGCCAACTCCTGGACAGTCTGTGGTGCAACGTGGCGTTGGTGGATGGAGCGAGACATGATGTCCCAGATGTGCTCAATTGGATTCAGGTCTGGGGAATGGGCGGGCCAGTCCATAGCATCAATGCCTTCCTCTTGCAGGAACTGCTGACACACTCCAGCCACATGAGGTCTAGCATTGTCTTGCATTAGGAACCCAGGGCCAACCGCACCAGCATATGGTCTCACAAGGGGTCTGAGGATCTCATCTCGGTACCTAATGGCAGTCAGGCTACCTCTGGCGAGCACATGGAGGGCTGTGCGGCCCCCCAAAGAAATGCCACCCCACACCATGACTGACCCACCGCCAAACCGGTCATGCTGGAGGATGTTGCAGGCAGCAGAACGTTCTCCACGGTGTCTCCAGACTCTGTCACGTCTGTCACGTGCTCAGTGTGAACCTGCTTTCATCTGTGAAGAGCACAGGGCGCCAGTGGCGAATTTGCCAATCTTGGTGTTCTCTGGCAAATGCCAAACGTCCTGCAAACCTTCTTGCCACAGCTCGCATTGATGTGCCATCCTGGATGAGCTGCACTACCTGAGCCACTTGTGTGGGTTGTAGACTCCGTCTCATGCTACCACTAGAGTGAAAGCACCGCCAACATTCAAAAGTGACCAAAACATCAGCCAGGAAGAATAGGAACTGAGAAGTGATCTGTGCAGAACCACTCCTTTATTGGGGGTGTCTTGCTAATTGCCTATAATTTCCACCTGTTGTCTATTCCATTTGCACAACAGCATGTGAAATGTATTGTCAATCAGTGTTGCTTCCTAAGTGGACAGTTTGATTTCACAGAAGTGTGATTGACTTGGAGTTATATTGTGTTGTTTAAGTGTTCCCTTTATTTTTTTGAGCAGTGTATTTTCCCGGGACAGAATCATATTACAGGATTATACATATTGTGTATGACTCACATCCACATTACATTACTTTTTAAAATGTACAGAAATAAACCACATCATGTTCTCCTTTTGGTAGGTATTTTCATTATTAAACATGCAATGAACTACACGGAGGGAAAAGTACACTGTGCATTCAGCATCACAGACAGAACTCTTGTTAATGGGAATGCACAAAAACAAGAAAGAGAGAGCTCAACATTACATTTAAACTACTCAATCAGTGTGAGGAGTGAAGTCTCTGATGGGCATTGACTAGAGCAGTGAAGTCGGGTATAGTTTCTGACGTCGCTATGCACAGGATTGCTGAGAGGTGAGAGTCAGTAAGAGATGATCTGTGCCTTGACTTGTTATATTTCATCACTTAAAATGTCTGTTCACATACATAGGTTGACCCAAACAGTAGAAACATCTTCTGAGCATGACTCCTAATCTTTGGAAAGTTTTGTTCATCGAGAGATGCATAGAACCTCGTCAGTGACATTGTTTTGAATAGTTCTCCAATCACTGCATCAGACTGACGATCGGTACGCTCAAGTTGTAGGTCAGTGGGAGCGTTATCCACATTGAAGGTGAAAGGAGAGGAAACCAACAGCATGTCATTTTCCAACACTTTGAAATCCTCAAAACGACGAGAAAACTCACCGTTCAAAGCATGGAGCAGCGATGTATACTTCTCCCGCTGGTCATCTGATAGGGAACAGACTAGTAGTGTCGGAAGGTGGGTGAGATTGTTAGCTTCTACTTGGCAGGTCAGGAGGAGTCATTTTCCCTTGAAGGCTTTGACAAGGCTGTTCATCTGATGTTCAAAAAGGCCCTTCCCTTGTAGTTTGGAATTCAGTTCATTCATGAGGGCCATGATGTCCACAGTGAAGGCAAAATCAACCAACCATTCTTTATGTTGCAGTTGAGGGAAATCCACATATTTTCCTTTCATTTGCAAAATTTCAGCAATCTCTGACTTCATGTCCCACACCCTTTTAAGCCACTTCCTCAAACTCAGCCATCTCACGTTTGTGTGGTAGGGGAGATCTGCATGACCCAACTCTGTCTCTTCCAACAGTGACAAACTGCCTGTGGTTTAAAGATTTTGCTCTTATGAAGTTCACCACTTTAGTGTCTGTATCAACAACATGGCTCATTTTCAGAACACATTTACAGAGCACCTCCTGATGAATAATGCAATGCAGGAAAATAATTTTCTGATCTGGTTTCAGCTCAGCTACTTCATCTTGTATCCTTTTCAAAAGGCCAAAGTTTTTTCCTGTCAAGTTTGGGCACACTGGATAACTTTCCAAAACTCAGTTCCAGCTTTGCCATACATTTATTAACCTCCAATAAATCTTTCCCCGTGGTTGTGCTTTCATTGACTGCACTGAAGCAAGCTCCTCTGTAATTTCAAAGTCTGAGGTTATATATCAACAACTGCGCCGTGTCACGTGCATCACTGCTCTCATCCAGGGCCAAGGAGAAATAGGAGAAATAGGTTACCTTGTCTTTCAACTGTTGTTCCATATTCTCTGCGATGTCCTCAACATGTCGTGTCACTGTTCGTCGTGACCTGTGTGTCAGTCACTATCCTCATGCAGTTGTTATTTATACGTGCCTTCAAAATAAATGTCCCACAAGCGGTGGGAGTTAAATCATTACATAATGGTGAGAATTCATTGGTCTTTTAATTTGAATAACAAATACGTTTTTAAAAACTTTATTATCACAAATTCTTTATGTGATCTGAGCATGATTCTGCGGGCGGTATTGAATCAGGTCGCGGGCCGCATATGGCCCCAGGGCCGGCCTTTGCCCAGGCCTGGTATATGTGAAGATATGAAGTCATAATCCATTTCCTGCTCTGATTAGAAGCCCTTGAGGGACATAACATTTATGAAGGAAGCAAATTAATTGGTTTCCAGGTGACGATACCCTAGAATACCAGACATAACAGTATTACTGTATCTATGGAGAAAAAAGTCTTACCTCAAAAACCATTCAGACACGTGCTGAAACGCCAGTGCACTAAGAACGCATTCCTGCTGGTATTCCGTCATCCTTCTGAAAAAGCTAAATTCTATTATGGGCTACATTAGATTTGTATTCCTGCCATGCAGGAATGTTAAGAGGTTGTCCATCAGTGTTGCAGCAGTATTATACAAAGCTGGGAGTTACTCAGTAAGTACTGACAACTGTTCACAAAGACATGTACCGGTGATGGATTACTCTATCAATGTAATGGTCAATTACCCATTGAACAAAGCTTGAGAGAGGTAGCATTACATCCATCGCTACATTGTTCAGACAGCTACACCTTTAAAAAAGATAATCAGCTCCATTCAAACTATCCAAAAGGCATTACATAAACTTTATAGAACACCACATAGGGTAAAGTAAGGTATATGGCCTTAATTACACCAGTCCTTATTGAAGATGGGCCTTCTTGGCAAATGTTTTTTTCCATTACTGACTTTATATTGCACCATTTATTATCCCAGCTTTTATCAGATGTTTTTATCAATTAATTACAATAGATTAATTGTGTTAACCCCAATGAAAATTACCCATGGAGAACCGCTCCTTAATTTCCAAATGCCCACTCAGACTATTTCCAAAAGTCTATCTATACCCTCCTTGTCTGACAAGGAAACAAAGCCCAATCTCACATGCGGAAAAACACAGGAATATGTTCAATGGAGTGATAGCCAGCAAACAAACCTTATGTCAATGAGACTCTTATTGACATTAGAACAACGGCTAAATACTGACCAGGCACAATGCTGTGATTATACCAGCGTCTCGAGCTATGCAAACAGAGTGGAAATGGGAAAGAACTTCACAGCCCTGGTATCAGGCAGCACACACGGATGCAATCAGTTGGGTATCAGCAATCCGGAACACAATTTGTATGGCATTCACACCCATACTGTTTACTCTGAGTGGCAGGGATAAAAAAATGGGAACACTTTTCTTCTCTTTGGCTTTGTAAATAAATAGCATGGTCAAAGAGCTCATAGCTAGCTCTACATATGTTCCAAACACACACACGCACTACATACATACATAAATGCACTCATGCACACTCTCTCTCTCTCTGTCTTTCCTTGGGGGCACAAAACAACAACATTATGAGGATGTGGTCTGGTGGAAAAGCCACATCACTCTCCCTGCTGTCACTGAGGTTGTGGCCTTATCTCAGTGACATCAGCACGTGGGGGACTTTTTAAGGTTGTTGACTGTTCTACTCTTAATGGGTTAATCCACTGGCTGAAAAGAATACCCAACTCTCTCTGGCTGTTCAGTTATTCTGTTATTTCAGGATGCCCTCTATGTAAGCCTATAATACCCTGTACTTTCATTATGAATTATGGGGAGGCAGGTAGCCTAGTGGTTAGAGCGTTGGACTAGTAACCGAAAGGTTGCAAGATCAAATCCCCGAGCTGACAAGGTAAAAATCTGCCCCTGACCAAGGCAGTGAACCACCTGTTCCTTGACCATTGTTGAAAATAAGAATTTGTTCTTAACTGACTTGCCTAGTTAAATAAAGGTAAAACAATGGACCGGTCAGTGGGGAAAATATTTCTTAAAGACGAGACATGTTGGGCAACGCTTTGCATACATCCAGCCCACCCTATTTGCTCATTACACAAGGCGAGGCTTTTACTTATGAAGTGGATATTTACATCAAGGTGACACATTGGCAAAGTAACAACTCAGAGTAGTGACAGCGGGCTGAGTCACCGGATGTGTTTAATGCTCTCATTGGAAATAACCCCAATCCATTTCCTATATACATATGCTGTTCACATATTTTTATATTGATATACACATCTTATAACATGACCCATACACACATATTTGATTATTTTTCACATTACGTTACACCAGTGAATATTTCCACAAGGGCTTTAATTTCCTACTTCCTTTGTTATATGGATAATACCACAGTGCTTTCCAGGGGCTCATCCTCTCCTCTAACAGCCAGACCTAAAGCTGTGAACTGCCATCCATCCACCCCCTGAACACCTGTTGGAGAGACTAGCAGCTTCTCCATGGCATCTGAAAAACAGGGACAAGCTGGAGGCTCTTGGACATGTTCCCTCTTTGGCCTTCACATCTGTGATTCCCCCAGCCTTCCCAAATCCCCTCGGCAGTTCAGAGATCTTTCTCAGCTGTTAGCATGCCCTCAGGCTGGGGCAGGCCTGCTATGCGCTCCAGCTGCAGGCTTTGCTATGGTCTTGGGGCCCTACTGAAGGGCACTATTGTCCATTCATAGGGTTCACTGTGTGAGAGGTCAGATAAGGGGGAGCCTGAGCTGGGGCCTGGCAGGAAATGAAGGTGGTGTGGGCCGTTTGGGCTTGAGTGTGCTCCAACACACTGAGTAAATGTGACCGAGCAGTAAGCACTCTAAAGACTAAACTATAATTAAATGATAATACTCCATGTATTTGTATGCGTGAGAATGTGTGTTCATAATGTTGGTGTATTTGAACACTGTGAATTTACTGTATAAATATATAGGATTACATAACTCAATTCAATGGAGATTTAAGTATCTAAATTGTAAATAAATTATAATAGTTGGTCATCTTTCTTTCTTTAGTATAATGTGTCTCCCCTCTCCACTGTGTGTATGTGTGGGGGAGTTAAGATACATGGCATGGCAGGGGAAAGAAAGCGCCTAGCAGATGTGCAGATAAATCTTCATTTCTCACCCAGTTAAGCAATTCAGCAGGCGCGGGATGGAGCTCTCGCTCCTAGCCAAAGGCACCTTGCAGGAGCCAGAGAAACGGCATAACAAATTGGAGAACAAACAGTCACAACAGGGTCACCCACATTATCCTTTATCTACAAAGCCAAGGAGCGCAGGAGGTTGCGAGGCTTTGCCCAACAATAGGCAATAACACACATGTTGTGACAATACTTCTCTGACACTGTTTAAAATTACATTCTCATATAAAATCACCCACTTTTAGAGACTTACAAGTCTTGGTAAGTTCAACACTACGGAACTGCTGAAAAACATCCCTGCAGCATGATGCTGCCACCGCCATGCTTCAGAGATGATTGTCCTTCTGGAATGTTCTCCAATCTCCACAGAGGAGCTCTGGAGCTCTGTCAGAGTGACCATCACGTTCTTGGTCACTTCCCTGACCAAGGTCCTTCTCCCCCGATTGCTCATTTTAGCCGGGTGGCCAGTTCTAGGAAGAGTCTTGGTGATTCCAAATTTCTTCCATTTAAGAATGATGGAGGCCATTATGTTCTTGGGGGCCTTCAATGCTGCAGAAATGTTTTGGTACCTTTCCCCAGATCTGTGCCTCAACAAAATCCTGTCTCGGATCTCTACGGACAATTCATTCGACCTTGAGTTGGTTTTTGCTCTGACATGCACTGTCAACTGTGGGACCTCATATAGACAGGTGTGTGCCTTCCCAAATCATGTCCAATCAATTTACCACATGTGGACTCCAATCAAGTTGTAGAAAAATCTCAAGAATGATCAATGGAAACAGGATGCACCTGAGCTCAATTTCGAGTCTCATAGCAAAGGGTCTGAATACTTATGTAAATAAGGTATTTCTGTTTTTTGCAAAAAAAATCTAAAAACCTGTTTTCCCTTTGTCATTATGGGGTATTGTGTGTATATTGATGAGGACATTTTTTTATTTAATACATTTTTGAATAAGCCTGTAACATAACAAAATGTGGAAAAAGTGAAGGGGTCTGAATACTTTCCGAATGCATTGTATTTTACATACATGGATTACCAACTTGGGTCATTTTGACCCCAAGAAGATATTACTGGAAAAAGCAACAATCATGCCAAAATATGAACTTAATTCTTCTCAAAACATCATTAGACATGTAAATAGTGTTATTTGAAATAGAAAATAACATAAACAGACTGCTACTTTAGCAAATACTTATTTTGTATTTTCTTATGTAATGTCATAACAAGAGGAAAACTGCTGATGCACAACCAAATTTCGAAATTGCACCTTGTGTATTCTACTTTTCTAATTCTTAACAGTAAATTGAGACCCTAACTGAGTTCCGAGAAAAAAAAGGATACCGTAAAACATAAATTCATAACCCAGGCATTTATTTGCTTAAATCACTCTACACAAAAGGCACTTATTAGATACAGTTTTCAATTTGAGCCAAGCGTCTATTTCCATAATCCGCATAGCTTTTGCTCCTTTACAAAGTTAATTGTTTAATTCCAGTATTCATTTCCAGCATTGCAATCAATTTCTTCATTTCCTGCACTAATGTGTTATCATTTTCACCTTTCTTTTTTCTTAGCATGCCTCTATTCCCCCCAAAAAGTACATCCTTGACAGACAAATTCTTCTCCTCTTTGACTATGCATTTTCAGCAGTTCTTACTTTCGCCACCAGAGGGCAATCTGCCGATTTCTGAGGGTCTGTACTGTTTTTTTTTAGCTGTTTTTAACAGTTAACTAGCAGACAGACCCGGGGATAAAGTGACTAAGGGGGCAGTTGAAATCAAGGTGGTGCAATTTTGGGGTCTTCTTGCATTGGAATTATATGAATTCTACTTATATCACGCTATACCACAATAAACATAAAGTTCAAATGCCGTGACTCCGAGACCAAAAATGTCAGAAAAACACTTGTTCTTAAAACCTGTTATGGACAGGAGTTCTGCTAGCGGAACCCCTAGCCAACAGCCAATGTAATAGCAGGGGCGCGAAATACAAAACAGCAACGTTTGACGGGTTTGAACGAACGTAAATAAATGTTTTTTGCACATTTGTGACGACAAGTCCCGCGCGCCTCGTACATTATGAGTAGCCTTCGGAACGCGCTAACAAGAAGGAGCTATTGGGACATAAATTATGAACTTTTTCGAACAAAACTACATTTGTTGTGGACCTGGGATTCCTGGAAGTGCCTTCTGATGAAGATAATCAAAGGTAAGTGAATATTTACAATAGTATATTTGATTTTAGATGAGTCCAAGATGGCGCTAACCTGTATCGCCTAGCCTATTTTTCTGAGCATAGCACCTCGTTTATTGCAAAGTGTGATTTCCCAGTAAAGTTATTTTTAAATCTGGCAATGCGGTTGCATTCACGAGATGTTAATGTATAATTCTTTGAATGACAATATTATATTTTACCAATGTTTTCGAATAGTAATTTTGTAAATTGTAGCGCTGATTCACCGGAAGCATTTGAGGGAAAATATTTTCTGAACATCACGTGCCGATGTAAAATGCTGTTTTTATCCTGTTAGGGGTAGGGGGCAGTATTGACACGGCTGGATAAAAAACGTACCCGATTTAATCTGGTTACTACTCCTGCCCAGTAACTAGAATATGCATATAATTATTGGCTTTGGATAGAAAATACTCCAAAGTTTCTAAAACTGTTTGAATGGTGTCTGTGAGTATAACAGAACTCAAATGGCAGGTCAAAACCTGAGAGATTCCTTTACAGGAAGTGGCCTGTCTGACCATTTATTGTCTTTCTTTGACATCTCATTCAATTACAAAGGATCTCTGCGGTAACGTGACACTTCCCACGGCTCCAATAGGCTCTCAAAGCCCGGGAAAAACCTGAATGTCGTCATCCCAGCCCCAGGCTGAAACACATTATCGCCTTTCTCAAGTGGCCGATCAAGGGACAATGGGCATTAGGCGCGTGCACTGGTCGCCCCCGTCTTTGTGTTTTTTCCTCTGTTTGCCGAAAAGGAGATTCCCGGTCGGAATATTATCGCTTTTTTACGAGATAAATTGCATAAAAATTGATTTTAAACAGCGGTTGACATGCTTCGAGGTACGGTATTGGAATATTTAGAATTTTTTTGTCACGAATTGCGCCATGCGTGCGACCCTGATTTACCATTTCGGATAGTGTCTGGGACGCACGAACAAAACGCCGCTATTCGGATATAACGATGGATTATTTTGGACCAAACCAACATTTGTTATTGAAGTAGCAGTCCAGGGAGTGCATTCTGACGAAGACAACAAAAGGTAATCAAACTTTTATAATAGTAAATCTGATTTTGGTGAAGGCTAAACTTGCCGGGTGTCTAAATAGCTAGCCCGTGATGGCTGGGCTATGTACTTAGAATATTGCAAAATGTGCTTTCACCAAAAAGCTATTTTAAAATCGGACATATCGAGTGCATAGAGGAGTTCTGTATCTATAATTCTTAAAATAATTGTTATGCTTTTTGTGAACGTTTATCGTGAGTAATTTAGTAAATTGTTAGTAAATTCCCCGGAAGTTTGCGGGGGGTATGCTAGTTCTGAACGTCACATGCTAATGTAAAAAGCTGTTTTTTTGATATAAATATGAACTTGATTGAACAAAACATGCATGTATTTTATAACATAATGTCCTAGGTGTGTCATCTGATGGAGATCATCAAAGGTTAGTGCTGCATTTAGCTTTATTCTGGGTTTTTGTGACATTATATGCTAGCTTGAAAAATGGGTGTCTGATTATTTCTGGCTTGGTACTCTGCTGACATAATCTAATGTTTTGCTTTCGTTGTAAAGCCTTTTTGAAATCGGACAGTGTGGTTAGATTAACGAGAGTCTTGTCTTTAAATAGCTGTAAAATAGTCATATGTTTGAGAAATTGAAGTAATAGGATTTTTAAGGTATTTGAAAATCGCGCCACAGGATTCAACTGGCTGTTACGTAGGTGGGACGAATTCGTCCCGCCTGCCCTAGAGAGGTTAAATATAAATATGAACTTTATCGAACAAAAAATGCATGTATTGTGTAACATGATGTCCTAGGAGTGTCATCTGATGAAGATTGTCAAAGGTTAGTGCTGCATTTAGTTGTGTTTTGGGTATTTGTGATGCATGCTAGTTGCTTTGAAAATGGCAGTGTGATTATTTTTGGCAGGGTACTCTCCTAACATAATGTAATGTTTTGCTTTTGCTGTAAAGCCTTTTTGAAATCGGACAACGTGGTTCGATTCAGGAGAGGTGTATCTATAAAATGGTGTAAAATAGTCATATGTTTGAGAAATTTAAGTTTTAGCATTTATGAGGTATTTGTATTTCGCACGACGCGATTCCACTTGCTGTTGACTAGGGTGGGATGCAAACGTCCCACGTTTCCCAGACAGGTTAACAGCCAATGGAAGCCTTAGGAAGTTCAATGTGACCCCACAGACCCTGTAGTTTCGATAGGGATTACAAAGAAAAACTACAATTGTCAGATTTCTCACTTCCTGGTTGGATTTTTCTCAGGTTTTTGCCTGCCATATGAGTTCTGTTATACTCACAGACATCATTCAAACAGTTAGAAAACACTCTGAAGTTTCTATATCAAAATCTACTAATACAATGCAAATATTTGACTCTGGGCCCGAGTAGCAGGCAGTTTACTCTGGGCACGCTTTTCATCCGAACGTGAAAATACTGCCCCATATCCCTAACAGGTTTTAAGTTACTGTGTTCTGGGGAAAAGAGAAGTTGGGGTGAAGTTACCAGGGCTGGTCATAAAGATGGCAAACTTCCTCACTTAAATAGGTGGTTGTTGGGCAAGTGGTTGTTGGACACACACACACGCAAAACAAATCCAAGTCTACAATATTGTTTGTTTATATTGTACATCATTATTTTATTTAAAAAATTGTACTGAAAATCAAAGTAAATTTATTATTTATTATGTTCTGACATGTCTGCAGAAATGTTGCCATTTTTTATGTGTTTTGTTTGGTAAATTGTTTCGTAAATATTAATTCACATTTGTGGTGCTACTAAATAAACAATTCATTATTTAAATCAATATTCAAAATATTGTAATTATTATCATTGAAATATTTTTTGATAATGGGGAGGGTGGACGGGGTGTTAAAAAAATTGACCCCAAAAGGTTATTCAAGGATCCATTAGAAGGGGTTCTTCAAATAATATTTTTCAAGGGTTCTTCGATGAACATATAGGGGTTCCCCCCAGTTTCAATTTGAAGAAACCCAAAGGATACTCCAGGAACCTTTTCTTTTTAGAGTGTATATACAGTATGGAGACTGTTTAGTGACAAAAATAAGAGGTTAAATACACGTAAAAATATATATCTTTCTTATAAATCTCTCAGATATAAATCAAATCAATCAAATCGAATTTTATGTCACATGCTCAGAATACAACAAGTACTTACAAGCCCTTAACCAACAGTGCAGTTCAAGAAGAAGAAAATATTTACCAAGTAGACTAAAATAAAAAGTAATTATAAAAGTAACACAATAAGAATAACAATAACGAGGCTATATACAGCGGGCACCGTTACCGAGTCAGTGTGCGGGGGTACAGGCTAGTTGAGGTAATATGTACATGTAGGTGGGAGTGAAGTGACTATACATAGGTAACACACAAACAGCGAATGTACAAAAGGGAGGGGGCGGTCAATGTAAATTGTCTGGTGGCAATTTTCTGAAATATTCAGCTGTCTTATGGCTTGGGGGTAGAAGCTATTGAGGAGCCTTTTGGTCCTAAACTTGGTGCTCTGGTACCGCTTGCTGTGCGGTAGCAGAGAAAACATTCTATAATTTGGGTGACTGGAGTCTCTGACAATTTTATGGGCTTTCCTCTGACACCGCCTATTATACAGGTCCTGGATGGCAAGAAGCTTGGCCCCAGTGATGTATTGGGCTGTTCACATTACCCTCTGTAGCGCCTTGTGGTCTGATGCCGAGCAGTTGTCATACCAGTCGGTGATACAACCGGTCAGGATGCTCTCGATGGTGCAGCTGTAGAACCTTTTGAGGATCTGGGGCCCCATGCCAAATCTTTTCAGTCTCCTGAGGGGGAAAAGGTTTTGTCCTGCCCTCTTCACGACTGTCTTGGTATGTTTGGACCATGATAGTTCGCTGGTGATCTGCGGCCCCTTTTCCGGTGTCTTTTCTTCACACAAAAGGCATTGATCTGGGCCTATTCCAGTGAAAGCAGGATATCATTCTCGTCGGACTCGTTAAAGGAAAAGGTTTCTTCCAGTCCGCGGTGAGTAATCGCTTTTCTGATGTCCAGAAGTTATTTTCGGTCATAAGAGACGGTAGCAGCAACATTATGTACACAGTAAGTTTAAAAATAAGTTACACAAAACGCCAAAAAAATAACAAAATAGCACAATTGGTTGGGAGAATGTAAAATGTCAGCCATGTTCTTCGGCGCCATCTTTAGTATAGGATAGACACTTCAGAACAAACTTCCTTTATATCGTTTCTTTGGGGGGGACTATCTGTTGTTCCATGTAGTGAATCTGTTATTCAATGCATTTGTATGCGCTAATAGCAGTAAGGCACAAATTACTTTTTTTTTTCTTCCTTTTGATACTTAAATGCCAGTTGGATTAGTCAAGTTTTCCTCAGGTGTAGCATACTTGTTCTGACTGAACACGTTTGTCAAAGTGGAAAATTAGTTCTTGCATGTAGCTGTGGACGCATGAGCCCTATGATTCCATTTTGAATATTGTGTGACGTGTATGTGGCATTGAGGTGTATGGTGCTAAACCCTTTAGCAAGTTCCTTGTCTTTTCGGAGAGTATGTTCCATCATAGACAGAAAAAGTCCACTGCCCCCGTACCCTCTTGACTCTATCACATGCAATGTCTCCCTCAGTGGCTACTGGTTTGAAACAAGCAACTCAATGATATCCACAATCGTGACAAATACATACAATTTCTTGCTAGCTGCTGCCCAATGTTCCCATAGCACTTTGAACTTGTTTTTACAACCACAGTGCAGTACATTTCAATTATTATATTTTTGTATTTATTTCACCCTTATCTAACCAGATAGGCCAGTTGAGAAGAAGTTCTCATTTACAACTGGCCAAGATAAAGCAAAGCAGTGTGACAAAAACAACAATGCAGAGCTACACATAGCATAAACAAATGTACAGTCAATAACACAATAGAAAAATATATATACAGTGTGTGCAAATGTAGTAAGATTAGGGAGGTAAGGCAATAAATAGGCCATAGCGGCGAAATAATTACAATTTAGCATTAACACTAGAGTGATAGATGTGCAGATGATGATGTGCAAGTAGAGATACTGGGATGCAAAAGAGAAAAAATAAATAACAATATGGGGATGAGGTAGTTGGGTGGGCTATTTACAGATGGGCTGTGTACAGGTGCAGTGATATGTAAGCTGCTCTGACAGCTGATGCTTAAAGTTAGTGAGAGAGAGAGAGATATAAGTCTCCAGCTTCAGTGATTTTTGCAATTCGTTCCAGTCATTGGCAGCAGAGAACTGGAAGGAAAGGCGGCCAAAGAAGGTGTTGGTTTTGGGGATGACCAGTGAAATATACCTGCTGCAGCGCCTGCTATGGCTGGGTGTTGCTATGGTGGCCAGTGAGCTGAGATAAGGCGAGGCTTTACCAAGCAAAGACTTATAGATGACCTGGAGCCAGTGGGTTTGGCGACAAATATGAAGCAATGGACAACCACCGAGAGCATACAGGTTGCAGTGGTGGGTAGTATATGGGGCTTTGGTTATAAAACGGATGGCACTGTGATAGACTACTTCCAATTTACTGAGTAGCGTGTTGGAGGTTATTTTGTAAATGACATCGCCGAAGTCAAGGATCGGTAGTATAGTCAGTTTTTCGAGGGTATGTTAGCAGCATGTGTGAAGGAGGCTTTGTTTGCGAAATAGGAAGCGATTCTAGATTTCATTTTGGATTGGAGATGTTTAATGTGAGTCTGGAAGGAGAGTTTACAGTCTAACCAGACACCACGGTATTTGTAGTTGTCCACATATTCTAAGTCAGAACCATCCAGAGTAGTGACGCTAGTCGGGCGGGCAGGTGTGGGCAGCGATCGGTTGAAGAGCATGCATTTAGTTTTAATAAATATCAGAGACTCGAACCATATGCCTCCTGTGTCTGCATCTGGGTCAAATCAAATCAAATGTTATCGGTTACATACACATGGTTAGCAGATGTTAATGTGAGTGTAGTGAAATGCTTGTAAAGTCTCACCCTGTGTCGTTATAGGTACTATCAATAGCATGCTTCCAGTTAGAATACCCAGCTTGGGTAAAGGCCTTGTCTGAGTTACCATTGGACCTAACACAGAACTTTCAATACAAGAAACAAAATGCAGCATCTGCAGGAACCGAGTATTTCAGCCACTCTCTTCCTATGAACCAGTTGCTATTAAATTAACATTTTTGGACAGAAAACCAACAGTAGGATTCTAGGCTAACCTGGGCTGGCTCCTCTGTTCCAAGATCGTCAAGAACAGTCGGAGGTGGTGGGGGCTGTGGAGCCATTATCCTGGTGGTGCTTGTGGTAGGGTGGATAGGCTCTGAACGTGGATCTAGCTGGAGCTCGGCAGTATCATCACTGCCTGGCTTGGCAGCGGCTTCATTGGTTTGATGCTGCTGCTGCTCATTGCTCTCATTCCGCTTTGGCTTTGTTTGGGTACCTTGGCGAAGCCAATTCCTTGGGAGTGGTAGATTCGAGCTAGCTAAATAGGGGCGGGGGGGGGGCACAACTGTTGCTAAGCCCCCTTTTGCACCCTCGTGGATCCAGGCCTGGTTCTCAGCTGTTAGCAGCCAATGACTAGCAGTTTCTTACTGGTTAGCAGTTTCTTACTGGTGATAGAAACGGATGATTGGCATAATTTTTTTGTTGTCATTACTAAGTTATTTAATTTCACAAATCAAACATTAAACCTCGTAAACAATTCATGGTAACCTCGTAAACAATTAATTTAGACCCACCGTTTATTTGAAACAGGCGTTTATTTGCTGAAAAGCGTGTCGTTGCCCGGCTATTAACAGGGACAGGTGGCTATTTGAGACTCTGCATTAATTGAAGCTTTATGGTATAAAAAATTCAAAGTGGTCAGGAGCCCCCTTGCAGCATGGGGACCTAAGCGACGACTTATGTCGCTTATGCCCAGGGCCGTTACTGGATATATTAATAGAAGTGGGAATCTCTCTTCAGAATGCAAATGCCTACATCTGTGGACATAATACAGCTAATTATTTCTGCACAAGCAGCTCCTTTTCAGAGGCAAACAAAAGCAGCAAAAAAATGATAAATTCCTTTGATATGGAGAAAAGAACTGAAGAGGCTTCAGGAAATTTTTGAAGGCACTTACAAAGCTTAATGAGATGCAAAAAGGAGAAAGAGGAAAGAAGCAATTACATTCTTACAATATCCCATTGCTATGTATATTTGCTGTGGTAGGAAAAATGGTAACATTTTCAGCCAAGGATAATGAGGAACCTATGGCTTCGATAGATCCCATTTTAAAAATAAAAAGCTAGACAACCATGCAAAGAGCATAAGACATGACTCCAATGTTTTCTATAGTCTCTCCATTGAGTGAGAGAGAGAGGGAGAGGAAGAGAGAGAAAAAAAGAGTGTAATTCATATTCAAAGGGTGCATTGGGGAGGTTTAAAGGAGGAGGAGGGTTTCGGGGGTGTCTGAACTAAAGAGCCTTTCATTGGAGGTCACAGTCACACCCACACAGTTTTGAATTTCCAAACTTTGTCAGTCAACACTGAAGCCAATGAGAGGTTCCAAGTCACATCCTACTGCCATAGTTTCACACAGTCACTGGAGGTTCCTGATGGACCTGTTGGCCATGATGACAACAGCCATCACCATCAGGTGGGCTGAATCTGGGATGGAACTACGGACAGCTGGGGAAATAATATATTTTCATGTGGGACACGAGAGGATATTGAAGGGGGGGGGGCTGATTTCTGCAAGGTTGTAGTTTTCACATCTTGATAAATATATCACATTGTGAGGCAATGCTACAGTAAAAATTTTACAATAAAGAAGTATGCAATGGGGATTTGTAGTTTCTTGCATAGAATTGTATATTCTCCATAATTTAAGAATGAAAGCATGGAGTTGTGGAAGGTGGCACATTCTGAGGACAGGTGATAGAGTGGTAGCCAGGCCTAGCATAGCTCTCCTCCCATTTCCAGACAGGATGATGTGGTGGAGGGTAGAGGAGTGGTGACAGCCAGCCCAACCTCCAGCTCAGAGCAACACAATTCTATTTGACTGGAGAGCACACAGGCCCTCTGTTAGTCATGCTGCGAGAGATGGGAGCGAGATGGGCAACTCCATTACTACCTGTCTACCAACTCTACACAGCCAACAAAGAGTGACTGCGAGGCCCAATGATCCCTGACAATTAGTAATGACTGCGTTTCTACCTTGTCCCTTACCCAGCCTGCAGCATGTCTGATCTGCCCACTGAACACCACGTCAGCCAGACAGCCAGCACACAGGAAGAAAAACACTAGCAGTCTACAGATTCTCTACCCAGTCTCACTGTATTAGGAGGGGAATGCATTTGGCTGATTCAGAATGCAGTCATGCATAGGTCTTAATAATGTACAGTATCAGTAAAAAGTTTGGACACACCTACTCATTCAAGGGTTTTTCATTATTTTCACTATTTTCAACATAGTGAATACATCAAAACTATGAAATAACACATATGGAATCATGTAGTATGCCAAAAAAATATTATTTAAGGTAGCCATCCTTTGCCTTGATGACAGCTTTGCACACTCTTGGCATTCTCTCAACCAGTTTCACCTGGATTGCTTATCCTACAGTCTTGAAGGAGTTCCCCCATATGCTGAGCACTTGCGTTGGCTGCTTTTCCATCACTCTGCGGTCCAACTCATTCCAAACCATCTCAATTGGGTTGAGGTCAGGTGATTGTGAAGGCCAGGTCATCTGATGCAGCACTCCATCACTCTCCTTCTTGGTCAAATAGCCCTTACACAGCCTGAAGGTGTGTTGGGTCATTGTCCTGTTGAAAAACATCTGATAGTCCCACTGTTACGGATACAGGCAGTGTGTATCCTGTATTTGTATTTCTTTTCTCTCCTTCTCCTCCTCACAGGTGACAATCATCACTCCCCAATCAGTCATCAATCAGTCCCCAATCAGAAGACACCTGTTCCTTTTCCCTCAACCTATCACAGCCCCTTTCCCTTGGTTTAAAAACCCAGTCAGTTGTTTTCTCCCCAGATCAATCTTTGTGTTCATTCTCTCAATCGCTCTTGTGTCCAATCTCTATCTCCCTGTGTGTCTCTCTCTCTCTCTCTCTCTCTCTCTCTCTCTCCTCTCTCTCTCTCTCTCTCTCTCTCTCTCTCTGTATTGATCTCTTTTGTTTTTGCAACTACATGTCACATTTGTCCCGTAATCCTGTGAGTATTGTTTTGTTGTTTGGTGGGAAAAGGGGGTACCAAGACAAGTCGCCCATGGGCATACATTACCCGTAGGAATACTGTGTCTAAGAACCCTAGTTAAAACTGGGCGGACCACCCTCTGTATTTTTGGTTAGTTAGCTAGCTGTTGTGGAAATAGGCTAGTCTAGCTTAGGGGTGTTTTTGGTTATTGTTTCTTTGCTTGGGTCCAGCTCAGCCCCTTTTCTCACACCCCTTTACCGTGTGTTTAAAATAAACCTTTTGAGTTTGACGGTAGATTTCAGTTGTCTGTGGTTTTTGGTTCTCACTGTTACATGTCACGATTATAATTTGCATGATTTATGTTACGGGTCTCATATCCATCCCCCCCTAGACCGCTGGGCCAAAGGGATTCGTAACACCCACTAAACGCAATTCCAGATGGGATGGCGTTTCGCTGAAGAATGCTGTTGTAGCCATGTTGGTTAAGTGTGCCTTGAATTCTAAATAAATCACAGACAGTGTCATCAGCAAAGCACCCCCACACCATCACACCTCCTCCTCCATGCTTCACGGTGGGAACCACACATGCGGAGATCATCCGTTCACGTACTCTGCGTCTCACAAAGACACAGCAGTTGGAACCAAAAATCTCAAATTTGGACTCATCAGACCAAAGGACAGATATCCACCGGTCTAATGCCTATTGCTCGTGTTTCTTGGCCCAAGCAAGTCTCTTATTATTATTTGTGTCCTTTAGTAGTGGTTTCTTTACAGCAATTTGACCATGAACAGTCTCCTCTGAACAGTTGATGTTGAGATGTGTCTGTTGCTTGAACTCTATGAAGCATTGTTTTGAGCTGCAATCAGAGGTGCAGTTAACTCTTATAAACCTATCCTCTGCAGCAGAGGTAACTCTGGTCTTCCTTTCATGTGGCGGTCCTCATGAGAGCCAGTTTCATCATAGCACTTGATGGTTTTGGTGACTGCACTTGAAGAAACTTTCAAGGTTCTTTAAATGTTCCGGATTGACTGACCTTCATGTCTTAAAGTAATGATGGACTGTCATTTCTCTTTGCTTTTTGAGCTGTTCTTGACATAATATGGACTTGGTCTTTTACCAAATAGAGCCATCTTCTGTATACCACCCCTACCTTGTCACAACACAATTGATTAGCTCAAATGCATTAAGAACGAAATAAATTCCACAAATGCACTTTTAACAAGGCACACCTGTTAATTGAATGCATTCCAGGGGACTACCTCATGAAGCTGGTTGAGAGAATTTAAAGAGTGTGCAAAGCTGTCATCAAGGCAAATTGTGGCTGTCGCAATCATAAAATATATTTTGATTTGTTTAACACTTTTTTTGGTTAGTTTTGATGTAGAAAATAGTAAAAATAAATAAAAACCCTGGAATGAGTAGGTTTGTCCAAACTTTTGACTTGTACTGTATATTTTTCGTTTACATATAGACTACTACAGTATGTGATTTGATTTTAGAACCAGATCTGTGTAAATGCAGATTGATTAACAGTCTGTACAGCAGGCTTTGATTTTGCCTTTAACTGAATGATGTACCCTCTTGAACAACAGAGAGTTTCTTGTGAAAAATATATATTTCTAGTTTGTCTCTCAAGGGCAATTAAAAATATCAATTTAAGCACCAGCAGCAGTAGATGCTTTTCATGGAATTAGAACTTATGCCAACATCATGCTTAATGCCACCTTTTATTTAATGCCCCATCGATTCTACCCCAGCAGGTAATTAATTATTAGGTTCCTGTTCGACTGACACTTAGCTCCTGGAACACGCCAAGGCTCTTGGACTGCACAGACTCCTGGACTAAAGACAGCCTCTAATTGCTCTTGTACTTGGACATATTTCAGCAGTGCATGATTTGAAGTTTGGGAAAAAAACGAAATTGAAATGTAATGAGATTGTTATGAGAGTGATAACAGGAAATTATTACTTCAAGGCTTCAATAGGTACTTGGAGACTAAAAGACGTCTCACTCTCCCTACACTGAAGTGTAGATTATCTGGTTTTTGTTCAAAGCGAAAGTCACTAAACCAAAATGACGCAAATTATTTACCATTCATTTCTATTGGGCCCAACATAATCGAAGCACAACCGAAACAAACTGCAAATGCTTGCAACAAGTTTGTATTCACAAGTTTAATGCAGTCATTGCGTGATATGAATATGGGACCACATACTACACTTTTGACTTAATGTAATACACTATAAGTTAATTTGTCCAAATACTTATTACACCTTCAAATGGGAGGATTAGATACATAAAACAGATATGTATGAAATACCTCAAATAAAAGGTGACATTCTGAATACTGTTGCCTCATAAAATATTTGATCTCAAATCCAAAATGCTGGAGTATAAAGACAAATGAAAAGTTTTAGCTTCACTGTCCAAATAAATAAGTAGCGGAGTGTATATTAGAATATCGCATTGACACCTGAGAACAGGAGCCAACCAATCACCAATCCATAACACAACATTACAGATAGAGAAGATATGGTTTGCATAAATAAAATAGTTAATGGTCACAGACACATATTTAGCAGATGTTATTGCGGGTGTAGGGAAAGGCTTGTTTTCTTAGCTCCAACAGTTCAGTGATATCTAACAATACACAACAATACACACACATCTAATATGGCAAAGCACACTGAAAAAATGAACAATAAATGCAATGCAACTGTTTTCTATGCCATCTGTGATGGAATCCATCGGCTTGGAGACCTATCAGGAGACACCATTATTAATTCAATTCTGTCAATTAGAATAATTGCAGTCTATTTAAATGCCACTGAAATAGTGCTAATTGATCCAATGTATTCAACATCCATTCGGAAATTGATTCTCCCACCTCCAATACCCGCCTCCTATTTCATAGCCCTGCATTTAAAATTAAACAGAAGTGACAACCCATTGTCACGTACGCCGGTGTGGTGCAGCCCTCTTGGGACACACAGCCTTTCAACAGTGGAGAAATAGATCTGTCACCAAAGTGCAGTGTACAAACATAATTGTGTAGTCACTACACAATTGAGTTTGAGCTGCCAAGGTTCTGTGTAGTCACTACACAATTGAGTTTAAGTTGCCAAGGTTCTGCCATAACCCGATGGATATATTGAATCACATCCATGTAATGTTGTCACATCCATGTAATCCCCTTCTAATGTATTTACACTTGATTTTTCTCAAGGAAGAGATTAATCAGGAATGGATGTTAAAAAATATATTTTCTTAATTAAAATACAATAAAGTGTTAAAAAAGGGATTTGATTAATCACGTTATGTTTCCACATGAAGGACAAAACATTTTGAAACATATTATGCATTGACTGAAAAACGTTGGTCTTGTCCGTGCCATGGTAAATCTAGACAGGGAAATTGACAAGGACAATCCACCTTCAATTGAGCTACGCAACAAACAGTTAAAACATTGCTTTCTCTCTACAGCCTCTCCTATTTCCAGCAAAGGTATTTGAGACGTGAAATAACGAGGGGTAGAGATGCAACGAATGAATCTATCCTTACAGACAAGTGCTCCCTAGAGCTCTCAGAGCTCACCAAGCTGGGAGTGAAGGAGCATGACACAGGCAGCTGTAGAGGACAAAGATGGGTTTCTGCAGTGACAAGAGGAGATCTTATCCCTGCATATACTGCATATCTTAGTCTGAGAAGAAAGTGATCTTACATACTGTTCTTGCTATGACACACATGCCATTAACTCAATTGGGTGGGAAACAATCGATAAGTTGCCTATAGAATTCTATCATCACTATCTAATCGTCAACTAGCCATGCTGAATCTTAAAAAGGTTCCCTGAATCTCTTGAATAGATTATCAGTAGGTTTTCCACCACTGACATGTTGCAACCATCAGAGCAGCAGTAGATGCGAGTACATACTACCTCAATTGGGCCGACCAACCAGTGCTCCCGCACAGTGGTTAACCGGGCTATCTGCATTGTGTCTGAGTAATGCAGAAATGGGTCCCTTTCAATATAAACAGGAAATAAACATATTTTTTTTATACAGTTCATAGGATAAGTAACTACACCAATGACTCCATGAGCGAAATTTCCAGTTGTCTGACTCCTAATGAGTTTTCAGTCATTCTCAAACAGTGAAATAATTGGATATCAGTCATGCAAAACAGTAGACGTTCTGCCACATTGTTTCAATACAGCAATTTCCATCTATTCCTTTAAGGATGAATATCTTCATTATTGAGTATAGTTTTATTTTATATTCTTCTGGGTGTTATGATTTGTTTTAACGTAACAATAACACTTAATGTTAAGTTGCCCCAATTACTATGTAACTAACACAGTAATAACTGCTAACATAGTAGTTACATAGGATATACATGTAATTAGCATGTACCTACCCAGGATCAAGCAACTTAATGTAAAGTGAAACTCAGTAGGGTATATCCTTTATAATTTTATGTATTTACAATGTAACAACCTTTGCAGATAATAGGCTAACCAGGAGAAATTAGGAGACAGGTTTAACCCTTGTAAGTTACGTTGTACTTACAATGTAACAATCTTTATCAACCAACTCTGTTATTACAATGTTGTTACAATGTATACATGTATTTACAATGTACTCACACAGGAGCAAGGAACTTTATGTAAAGTGAATTGTCATTTTAATTACTTTGTAGTTACAGTGCAACAACTTTTGCAGACAATAGGCTAAACGGGAGAAATAAGGAGACAAGAGAAACATTTTCAGTTTGACTTTTAATTGATTTGACAAAGATTTATATTCACACCGTTCAAATTAATTTCCCCATTTTGGACTCAAAGCAATAAATATTTTAATTAGTAAAACGTACTAACACAGGGTGGTGGTAAAGCTAGATAAGCACTGGCACAATGTTCTCACGTTTTCCAACTCGGTCAATAAACGTTACTAAATCATCATAAAACTTATGAAACATTTATTTAATTAATGTTATTTCACTATTTTGAGACTTACATTGCACTTTTGCACAATACAAACCTACAAAAATTAAGAGACAGAAATAGCAAAGACCGTAAAGTATGAAGATAGGCATAAACTGTTTCTCCAATAGAAATCCCTGATCACACTTGTCGGCGATGTCATGGTGACATTGGCTAGCTAAGCTCATGCGCAGTAACAGATCATTGGGTCTAACGGTCATCTCGCGGCTAACTGCGCATGTGCAGGCCTTCAAAGGTACTCCGACATGAAGTTGTTTTTGAAAAAAATGTAGTTTGTCACTTTCAAAGGTTGGATTAGTAACATGTTCAGCTTTTAGATTTCAAGAAAATTAAAAACTAAGGAAGAATTTTTCACTTGTCTCATTGACTTCTCAAATCCCAAACCCCGACCTAGTCTGCTTAGTCTGTTTCGCAGGCATTCCCGGAAGTCCCGTGATGTTGAGCCTCTGGGTTCAGAAACTCTGAAAATAGCATCTGGCTTAAATTGTTGCTGCAGAGGAGAGTGTGAGAGGTTCGAAGTCAGTGTGATATAATTTCTTCTTCTTCTTCTTCTCTTCTTTTTTAACGGCGGTTGGCATCCAATCTGTTGCATTACCACCTCCAACTGAACTATAGTATAGATCTATTACACTTTGTTATACAAAATGGCAATGGGGAACTGAGAAAAAAATGTATATATAAAAAAAGTATATATATTAATTACCCTACCAAATAACCCTATACTCATTGAAACCCATTGCCTTATTCCACTACTTTAACCCTATCTGATCCTAACCCAGGCTAATGGCCTGAGAGGACAGGACAGGACACCACCACGCAACACACGCTGTAACTCTTCTGAAGTCAAAATCTCATACCCCAAGTTCTTATCTGCAGCTGCCAACACAACATCTATTTTCTGTGATTTACATTCCATTTCTGCGGCACAGTTGATAACCATTGCTATGAATGATAAGAAGCCAACCGTACTGAAACAGAAATCCCTCGTTGGCCTATCCCTCTGTGCTGGCACAGATCTTCTATTCACTGGTATCCTCTCAGAATCCCTCACTCTTGACCCATCCTCCTCCACTTTCTTCACTGCCTCAGCATATGACACCTTCTGTACTACTTTAACTCTAGCAACCTCAACCTGCCCATCTCGCACTGGGCACATCCAATCCCCAGCAACATGTACTACCGCATGGCAAGCGATACTGGAGTGCTAAGTCTAGGACCAAAAGGCTTCTCAACAGTTTTTACCCCCAAGCCATAAGACTCCTGAACAGGTAATCAAATGGCTACCCGGACTATTTGCATTGTGTGCCCCCCCAACCCCTCTTTTTACGCTGCTGCTACTCTCTGTTTATCATATATGCATAGTCACTTTAACTATATATTCATGTACATACTACCTCAATTGGGCCAACCAACCAGTGCTCCCGCACATTGGCTATCTGCATTGTGTCCCACCACCCACCACCCGCCAACCCCTCTTTTACGCTACTGCTACTCTCTGTTCATCATATATGCATAGTCACTTTAACCATATCTACATGTACATACTACCTCAATCAGCCTGACTAACCGGTGTCTGTACGTAGCCTTGCTACTTTTACACCCTCGCTACTGTATATAGCCTGTCTTTTTACTGTTGTTTTATTTCTTTACTTACTTATTGTTCACCAAATACCTTTTTTGCACTATTGGTTAGAGCCTGTAAGTAAGCATTTCACTGTAAGGTCTACACCTGTTGTATTCGGCGCACGTGACAAATAAACTTTGATTTGATCCATTTTATGTAAAATATTCTGTAACAAGTGTTGTTTTTGTGCTCAATGGTGGATCTATTCATAATTATTTAAGAGATTTAAGTGTGACTTCACTTTCTGGGGAACTCTCACATATACAAAATCGTAAAAAAACAACAACTCATGAAACATTTAGTTAACCTTTTTGTTCAATATTTAGTAACGGACATTGTACGTTGGCACATAAAAAAATAAGAAAAGAAATAAGACAAAAGAATGCTGGGCTGTCACCAGGAAGTGACATTATACTGACCTCTCACACTCTCCTCTGCAGCCAAAGTAGAAACCACATACTATATCTGTCTGTTAATTTATTGTTTTTAAAGGTTTGTAATGTGAAAAAGTGCAACGTAAGTAAAAGAAAATAGTGAAATAACATTGTAAACTAAATGTTTCATGAGTTTTATGATGATTTAGTAATGTTTATTAACCGATTTGGAAAACGTGTTGACATTAGTCTATAGCAGTGCCGCTACATTAGTGAATGATGGGGAAATGTTAGCTAGCTAGCTTTCACCAGCCTGTGTTTTTACCAGGTAAAATAGTTATTGCTTTGAGCCTGAAATGAGCAGTTTCATTTGAATTGTTTGAATATACACGTTTGAACTGACAAATGTTCTCCTGTCTCTTTGTTTCCCAGCTTCTTCACCTGCGGGATGGTCTGAGATGAGCCACTCGGCCAGCTGATGAAACTGTGGGTTTGCACAAACGAATAATTTCTGCAAAAACTGTCAGAAACTGTATCAGGGAAGCTAATCTACGTGCTCATCATCCTCACCAGGATCTTGACCTCACTGCAGTTTGGCATTGTAACCGACTTCAGTGGGCAAATGCTCACCTTCGATGTCCACTGGCGTACTGGAGAAGTTTGCTCTTCACAGATTAATCCTTGTTTCAACTGTACATGGCAAATGGCAGACAGCATGTATGGCGTGGTGTGGGCGAGCAGTTTGCTGATCACAAAGTGATCAGAGTGCCCCATGTTGGCGGTGGGGTTATGGTATGGGCAGGCATCATCTAGGGACAACAAACAAAATTGCATTATATCGATGGCAATTTGAATGCACAGAGATACCGTGACGAGATCCTGAGGCTCATTGTCGTGCCATTCATCCGCTGCCATCACATAATTTTTCAACATGATAATGCATGGCTCCATGTTGCAAGGATCTGTACACAATTCCTGGAAGCTGAAAATATCCCAGTTCTTCCATGGCCTGCATACTCACCCATTGAGCATGTTTGGGATGCTCTGGATCGATGTGTCCGACAGCGT